>NC_050069.1:114699763-115372620 GCF_009764565.3 Dermochelys coriacea
TGACAAGTTTTTAAGGGGTCTCAAATTGGCACCCAGAAATGGAAGTACACAAACTTACTTGTCACTTTTGGAAATATAGACCACAGCACCTTAGATAAATTCATTTTAATTTGAATGGGGGCGGTGGGCACGAGAGGATAAACTGAAGAAAAACACCTAGGCTTCTTTACACTGCTACTATTGTTTTATGCATTATGTCATTTATTTCAGCCACAGGAGTCAAAGCTGACACCTTGCAGCACTTATCATGCTGTGTAAGTAATTATTTTGATAACAATAGGAGCTTATGTCTCCAAGCAGAACAGAGCTGTGATACCTACAGATGCATTCAGGTTACACATAAAGGCCTGATTTTTCTTTCACAAGGATGTAAATCATGACTAATTCCACTGACTTTGATGGAGTTTCACCTGCATAGAACTGATGACAAAGAAGCAACAGGCCTATTGTTTCCCCTTCTGTATGCTAAAGCAAAGCAAAAAAGGACAGTCAAGTCACTCAAATGGGTGCTACTATGTTATGCATATATCAGTGTAGGAAATTAAAAGTTAATGACAGACAAAATGAAAAGTGCTGTGTGTTCTCAAAACCGTTGTCTTTATATTCACAGCCCCTTGCTCAGCTAGAAGCTGTTAGGAGTATATCTAGTCAGTCAAATTTATTAATCTACAAATGCAATTTATTTGAGGATTTTCATATTCTTATGAATCCACCCTTCTGGGCATTCACAGATCAACTGTGCGACTCACCAAGGAACATGCCTCACAGGCACACAACGGGATGACCCAGTCTCATGCCTAGATAAATGCTGGTGCTCTAATTTTGCTGTTGGTTTAATACTTTCTTCAGAAAAAGAATCAGGGAGATGCATAGCCAGTTTTTTGACTAAAATGGGAGTCACGAGGGAAAAGAAGCACTGTCTTGCAAAACAGACAAGGAAAAAAGAATGGCAAGAGATAGACATTCCATTGCTTCCTAAGGACTAATGAAGGAAAATAGAAACTGAGGAAGGCAGTGCAAGGAGGAGGAAACAGTGAAGAGACGGGAAGCAAGAGTGAGAGCCAAAGAGGAAAACGTGGCCCAATGTGATGTGATGAGTGAATGTGCTTTTAATCTCTTTGCTGGCAGCCCTGCACTGAGCATGCTGTTCTGTTCTCACATTCCATTAAAATACCACTGAAACTGCTCAAGAAACTAACTCAAGTAATACTATCTATTTCTGCTATTCATAATCTGTACCTCTGGTTTCCCTAGATTTTATGTGAAAAGCAATGCAGAAGGTTGCTGAATGGTGAATTTCCCAAAGATGATGATGAAAGGAATAATGGTGCAATGTCATCTATGAATCCTGCAAACTCAAATAAGTGTTTTGTGTAAGTAAAGCCCAACTTTAGCACGATGAGAGACGTGTAGCTCACGAGAGCTTATGCTCAAATAAATGTGTTAGTCTCTAAGGTGCTACAAGTCCTCCTTTTCTTTTTGCAGATACAGACTAACACAGCTGCTACTCTGAAACCTTGTTGTTTTTGTGGATACAGACTAACACGGCTACCCTCTGATACTTGGCACAGATGGTGAGTTATTAGAGTTTGGAAGCATGAACTAAAGTTCTTCAAAATGTTCATTTCCTTTCCCTGCCGGCTCATTAGACTCTTCTGAAGTCTTTCCTCCAGAGGGTTTTTTACCTGCCATCACAGTACTGAGGTCTATAAAACTAAACTATAAATATAACTGAGATCTATAAAAATCCTTTTCCTTCTTCAAAAAGTGCCTTAGAAAATGTTAAATACAACCACTTTATTTGTATATCCTTTCAAAAAGGCACAATGTCTTCCCATCCTCCCACATTGCCTAAGTCTTTAACCTAACAATTTTCTTTTTGACAATCTCAATCTACCCACCCCAAAAAGGAGGCAAAGTGGCATATTACTGGCTTGCATCTCAAGTCATTCAAATACTGGAGTCAGATGCTAGTCTACAAGTGAAAGCTGAAAGCAGCACTCTGAATCTGAAATGCTGTGTTTGTTTTGTGTGCAGAATGAAGCCGGTAAGGATTTTACTTTATAATTTTATTTATTTTTGTGAACACCTAAGGATTCTCTGGCAGAATGATTTATTCCACTGCCACAGAAACATGGAAAATCCAAGAACCTGTCTAGAGGTTTAGTAGGCTTATGAAAAGCTGTGGTGGGGGCAGACGTAAAAGTAAGCCAATACGGTCTGGTACAGCGTACTGGCAATAGCCAGTACGCCGTGCCGTGTCGGACTGGACCAGCTTCCCCAGGCTGGCCCTTTAAACGGCCCAGGGCTCTGGCCATTGCGGGGAGCCCCAGGCCCTTGAAAGCGCCACCCCAGCCCCACTGCTGGAGCCCCTGGGGTAGTGGTGGCAGGGCTCGGGCAACGCTTTAAAGGATCCAGGGCTCCAGGCGCTGCGGGGAGCCCCGGGCCCTTTAAAGAGCCCCGCAAGCCCCGCTGCCAGAGCCCCCAGGGCTCCCTGCAACGGCTGGAGCCCCCAGGCCCTTTAAAGCACCCCCCAAACCCCACTGCCGGAGCGGCGGCAGGGCTCCAGCAGCAATTTAAAGGGCCCAGAGCTCTGCTGCGGTAGCGGCGGCCGGAGCCCTGGGGCTCCCAGCTGCCTCTACAGCTAGTAGTGTCAGGGGTGATTTAAAGATCCAGGGGCTCCCAGTCGCAGCCGGAGCCCTGGGGCCTTTAAATCTTGATTTAAAGGGCCCGGGTATTAAAAGTCGCTGCCTCTTCCGGTCGAGGCCATGCCTCTTCCGGTAGAGGCCACACCCTCTGCTCAAGACTCTGGAGTACGGTAAGTCCTTTAAGTTACTTTCACCCCTCGGTGGGGGGCACATAATTGTCTTAACATGGTGTTAAATTTACATCTAAAAGGCAGAGAACATTTCCCCATTGGTTACCATAAATAGCACAAATGGAGCTGTTGCATGGAATCTGTTTGACTTTAGCCTATCCTGTATTAGAAAGATTTTTTTTTTTAAACTGAGACTTTAGGCTCCAAACCTCTAAGTCTTTTCAAGTTCTCCCTATCCTGTCAGAATTATTCATGAAATGAGGTATAGAATACGGTCATACCAAATATCTTATGCTATAGCTATTTTTGATTAACTTAGGTTTTGAAATAGTTTTTTTTTTTTTTTAACCTCAATAGATCTCTACTCCATTTTAATCAGTTTATATAAGGAATGAGCAGGAATAACTACTGATTCAATGGATTTGTCCTTCATATAAATTTATAGGTGATTGACTATGGACAGGTTCCTTATTAGTAATAGTACTTTCAGTAAGGAGGCCCCTATGGCCTTCATGAGGATTGGGTTTTTCAGTCATTTGATTAGAGGCCTATCCAGATGTGAGAAATGAGATTTGCTTCTGCATAATTTCTTTTGTTAAGAGTATCAGGTGCAAGTGCTTCAGGTAGTAGTTCTGCGGCATCTCAAATCTTGTGGCCTGCCTCTCCAGCACAGAGTAACAAAGTTTCGCTGCAGGCAAAGAACATGTTGAAGAAGGATGCAGAACCCAGTGCAACCTGACCCAAAGCTGATAGGACCTGACTACAAGTGTCGGGTTGGGTGAGGTCTGAAAACAACCAGAGTTTCTTGGGCTTGGGTTAGGTCAACTCTGATCACCTCCTCCTTCCTGTGGAGTTGGTGTGGCAGTGGCTGCGTGCCCTGTCATGCTGGCCACTGCCACCTCACTGCACTGTGTGGGGTCTTCCCAAGCTGCACTGTGTGGGGTCTTCTTCAGATGTGCTGAATTTTAGAGTCAAAATAATATGTCAGTGCTTCTGTGTGGGGAAAAAGAGCCAGTAGAACTGACGTAAGGCACAGGCAGCCCTTTCTTCTCTCTTCATTCTTTTCTCCTCAATAAAAGATTCCTAAAGATATAAAAAGAGTTGTGCAAGAAAGAACTAAATGATAATTGTTCACTGCTCCAGACTCCTAAGAGAAATCAGATTGTTGGTGCATGAGTGTCATGATGTCTTAATTTCCTTTATGACACAGAACAGAATGCCACAGATGAGCAGGTTCAGTAAAGGTCCTACTACATCTCCAAAGAGCCTAACCATCTGTGCCAAGGAAGTAATAAAGTAGATGGAGAAGTTTTCGGGACATAGCTCTACAGTAATATATCCACTCTGGAATATCCATTTTCCTTTAATTTCATTTTACTCCAATTGGATTTACAGCAGTCCAGAGAAACAATTATTGTTGAGATCCATTATATGCCACAAACACAACGAATACGACATGTTCTAACATCAGTGACAGTACTTTTGCTGAATACTAATGTGCTAATCGATAATGTAATAAAATATTAAGAATAAGCCCTCTCTTTGTAAGGCTGAGGCCACTATTATTTGTGCAGCAAACTGAAGCACACATTATAAAAGAATACTTATAATGGCCTTGAGAGTGATGGGAGGCAAGTGACAGGTGTCATACTTTGTAATCCATACGGTATTTCCATCCAGCTGTTGATACTAACCATGCTTAAATATGCAATATACATAGCATTTTAGTTTTTTTCCTCCAGCTTGCAAAAACATAATGTAAGTGGTCCCAAACTTTCTTTTCTTTTTAATGAACTGCCTTTCCAGTGAGCAGCAGACAGCTGACAAATTGTTCCGTGCTGTCCCATCCATCCATCTTTTTCAAGTCTGCATACTGAATTATACATTTTTAATACAAAATTCAAGCAGTGTCTAGGAAGTTTCTGTTCCATGTATAGCACCAAAATTGTTCTACAGTCCTTTGATTACACAGGATCAAATGTCATTCCTTTACACTGAAACATTTTTCCACGCCTTAGTTCTATGTATATCCTTAAGCATTTCATACAGTTCCAGTGCAGAGCTCTGACACTTGCCTGTGCAACATCTGCTATTTTGCTGCATTCTGCTAATACATACCAAACAATATTATTTATCAGTGGAAAAAAATGAAATACAAATACGCACACAAAGCATTTTAATTTCTGTCTAGATAGCTCCCACTGTAATATCTGAGCACCTCACAGTCATCAATAAATGTGAATGACTTGCCCAAGGTCAAGCAGAAAATCTATGGCAGAGCTGGGAGTTGAGTCCAGACTTCCTGAGTCTCAGGCGAGTGCCTTACAGGGACAAAGGTTATCTGGTATTGCTTTATTTATTTATTTTTTTTTTAAAAGCAAAATTCCTAAATTGGTTTCAATAGGGATTTTTGTTTGAAAACTGATGGCATTGTGAAGTCAGTGTCCACTGACTCCAGTAGTTACTGCTATGTTAAATTTATGCCTAAAGTAGAGAACATTCTATAAAGCTGATGCATTTGACTCTCAGTTCCATTGATGTCCAAGATAAATACCCTTTACACAATACTCGTTTTGTATTTTTAGCGAACCTACTTACATTGGCTCCCAAGAATATAAGTGGGAGTGCAGGTGTTAGAAATATACGGTACCGGAAAAGCGGTTATCTTTTGAAACTGCAGATGAACACTGCTGCTTCTCTATTTAAAAATGCGTTTTGATGGATAATGCTCAGTGTCTGAAACCTAATAGTACTTGTTTCTGTTTGGACCAATACCACTTCTAGATGGATTGCTATATAGAACATCAGGTGCTGTATTTTTCTCTGCAAAGTCAGCCTTATCCTGGGAAAATGAACAGTTTATAAAATTATAACACAGGCCTACTAGGTTCTAGTAAACAACAAGTAAAACAGGCATGGTTCAAAGGCACCAAGAAAAATTGGCCTCCATGTGCTCTTCCTACAAGGTGCGCCTTTATAATGATACAGTTTAACAATGCTTACCAGAAGAATGAAAGGATATACATCCTGGACAAGATTTTCAAAACTGAATGCCTAAAGGTAAGCTCCCAAGACCATACATAGATATTAAGTAAATGGCCTGATTTTCCGAAGTTCCGAGCATGCAGCGGATCCCACTGAAATAATTTCTTCTGAAAACCAGGCTATATATTTGGTTGTCTATGTAAGGATGTAGGAGCCTAACTTGAAGTGTGCAGTTTAAAAATACTAGCTCTTTAGTTTAGGAGCAATAGTATGCAGGCATCTATGACAGCTTTATCATAACTGAATAGGTAGCACTGACATATGTTCCAAACCTAACTAAGGAACTTAAACTATATTCATCTTAATGAATTCTTAGATGAGTTCTTCACCAAGGCTTGGGGAACATTTCTATCCAAGATTTTGATTCAGGCCCATCTGTAGATCATACTTGAAAAACTATATAATACTCAGAATAATTATAAATACTTCTGCATGTTCCTGTTGTGTGGAAACCTGGAATGTCTGTGATCTTATTGTGCTGTTCAGAAAGACATTGAAATATTGCTTTCCTTCCTTTTCTCAAAACACTACTGCCACTGCCCAGTGGGATACTGCTGATGCAGAAGAACCGTGGATAACATGTAAATGAGACTAGGCTGACTCTGCTCTTTTAGCTTAACTGGAAGAGCATGTGCTGCAGGATCCAGGCTCAATTCTGACTGTTAATTCTCTCTGAATTCATGATCTATCACCTGGATTGCACATTTGTAGCAGGAGAGGAGTGTGTGGTCAGTTTCCAGTAGTGCACATAATAAAGAGTCACACTGAAAGCCGGTACAAGTGTAAAATCCCTATACTATTTTAAGATCTAAATTTCCTATGTTACAAAAGATGAAATTTAATATTTTGTGAAATATGTTTAAAGTGTGCGTAGTCATTTATGAAACACATAGTAATAATAATACATTTACTAAGGATCTCTTGGACTAGATTTTTGGTCAAGCTTCTACCTAGCTTTTATATGGCCCACAGGACTGTGCCAGCAATGAATCACTGGTTCAAACATTATTAGTTAAATTGTGGCTGCCTGTCTGTGGTTGCAAAAAAGGTGCAAAGTTCACAGATTAAAAAATAAATCAAATGATAAGATATTTAGGAATCACTTTACTCACCACTGAAGTGGAGTCACAGCCAGGACGGCACAGAAAATCTGTTCAACAGTGCACAGGAAAAATATACAATTATGTCGTACAGATGAGCTTGAACCAAAACCTGAGATCTGAATACTGCAGTGTTTTGATGAGATATTTACGTGGATACTAAAACTCAATTTTTCAGCTTGGGAATGCATCTACTGTTCAAAATACTTCTCCAACTGAAACTTCAGCATAAATATTGGGTAGGTAGAATTAAATTATCCAGGAGGGAAATTAGCCAGGACACAGGAAATAATGTCTCTATTCTTGCACAAAATGTCATAAGATCTTTAATGACCACCAGTGGTTGGGACCATTCTTCTATGTTTCATCCAAGACTATAGTAGCTGCAATTGTCTTTTATTAGTATTGATAAATATATTCTGCTACATACATGAGAAAGTCAGACAGAAGGCTCTTACGCTTCTTTTCTAGAGAACTGCAACTCACAGCAATCAGCAAGAGGGAATTCACACACACTGAAATATGAATTCCCTCTTCCTGGGAGTTGCATTTTAATAGAAAAGAAGTACATGAGTTCCCTCTGTTTTTAGCATATCTCAGGTGAGAAGACTGACATCTTTTATCAGTAGTGCTTTTCAGAACTAGGCTCTGACATCAGCGATAGACATAAGCCTAAATTCTATCTTAATTACCAGCTGTCTGAAAACAACCCAGGCAACTTGTTGGTCTAGAAGTAAGAATGGTTATGGTTATTTCCCAGACTCTACTGAACAAGATGTTCTAATTAGTGGTGGGTGTTGCCATGATTCTGATTAGTCCTCTAATTAACTAGTGGTATTACTGTCATTCTGGGTCAAATTGTGTGCTCAATTGCACCTAAGGCAAAATTTCTACTTAGGTTTCCCACAGGAGTAAAAATAATAATTAATAACAACAACAACAACAACCACAACCACAATAAAAACTATGTGGGAAGTAAAATGAGAAACTTAAGAACCTTATTAAAATGTTTAAAGGCTTGTAAGGTGCTCTGATACCACAGTGATAACGATAGCACTAGAAGAGAAAATTTGGTCTACTTTGTTATTGATGGCAGGTCAGAATTAATAACCACCATTTTAATACATCTGATTGACCCCCAGACACTACTGTACTGGAAAGGCCACTGAGAAGGCTTGTTAAGAACTTGAAAAGCCCCTGGATAATATTAAACATATTAAATTAGATATATATTCAATAGCCTGAAGTAGGAAATCATATCATAAAGACATGTGAAAAGATTAAAAATTAAGTTATACCTTTTGGGACTCAACAGTTTCAAATAGTAAGACCAACGTTCTTAAAATGACCAAATAAGTGGTCTCTTCTGAAAATGTGGCTGCCTTGGATTTTCTTCAAAAGCCATTGGTTTGTTAATTTACCCCCTGTCATAGTCAGAAAAAGTTTTTGGACAGTTGGAAACTCAATATAATGGCATCGCTTTAAGCTGGTGTTTTATCAGAAACATCACATAGTAGCTGAAACAGGGCCTGCAAACATTCTTATGTTGTAAATAGTCTGATCTACTCTAAATTAGATTTCTCAGAGTTTACACTCCCAAGAAAGTCATTGTTCAGTGTGACTTTCCTATCTACATCTGTATAGTGATTGATTTTGACAATATTGGAAATGCAGTATATGCCTGTTCTTTCTACTGAATCTTTACCATGTATCTCTTCCATTTGCCTTCATACTACTATATATTACAAAGCCACTACAACTAGAGCTATGTGAAATGTGCCATTTTCCATTCACAATTTTCAACTATTTTGTCAGTTCTGGTTTGCGTGGTGTTACATCCCTTGAATTTCACATAAAATCTTTGGTTCATTCAAACTCAGGGTGGTACAGAGGAAATACAATATGAACCTGGGAAGTTTCATTATGCTTTCTACTTATGGATTTCATTCAATTTCACTTGAAAATGACACTAGGGAGCAGTGGCCATCTTTTAATGCCCCATTGTGAACTAAAAGCAAGAATAAGCAGCTTTTGGAACCAGATGGAAAGACAGAATGTTGTAAAATTGTGACAACGATTTTCAGAGTCACCTACGATCCTTGGATATTAGGACATTAGGAAATCTATTATTGATGTGCCCCACTGCCTTTGCTTGTTGTTCTGAGGCAACTAATACAAATCTATGTTTCTTTTTGAAATAACAATATAGAAATATGTTTACATTTACATAACTAAAGCTAGAGATGGTTTTATATTCTAATGGATAAGACCTGGAATGACATTTAAATTAACAAACTAAAACAAAATACAGAAACGAATAACGAACTCACACCATTTTATGCTGGTTTAACCCATTTCAGTTTACTGGGCTATGCAGAATCAATATCCTTTTTTGCCCTCGAGCAGGCTGCTCTGGATGGCTCTTTTCCTACACTCAGAGATCAAAATGTTTCTTTACTAAGTTTAACCTTGCTGTGTAATTGTTTATATCAATCTGTCCCTACCAATGGCACCAGAATTAAATTTACTATCCCTCGGAGGTGTCAATTTACAGATTTTTCACCAGGTTTTTTAAAAAAGAAAACACTAAGTATTTTGAGTGATAAGGATGTAAATATACTTTAGACCTTCATTATTTCTGTTTGTCTTCCCACTTTCTCCATCTTCCACTCTTTTTAATCATTTAAAACTACTCTAGGTAGAAAATAAGGCACAGACACAATAATGAAATCCTCTTGGAGACCAAATCTCTGTGGTTTTTCACATAGTTTTTTATCTTCATGTAAGCGGGGGAATAGTCCCGCTCTTGTGGGGAACTTTCCTGGCTTCTGCACTACCCCGATGAAGTGGGCTAGCGAAAGGATCCGAGTCCTCGCTCCCACTTCCTTTACCCAGTGGCCTCCCTGCCCTTGAGGACTCCCCTTCCACTCTCCTGTCTGGCAGAGTCCTCGTAACCCCAACAAAGCTGGGCCCAGGATTCCTGGGGGGCTCGACCCCCCAACCCTGCTGTGGTCACCTAGGACAGGGGCTAGGGTGTCCCCACTCCGGGGTACTCTCTCTGCACTGGGCACTTCCCTGATCCACTGACCATTACATACAATTTAAAGCAAATGCAAGTTATTTAATCAACAATTAATTTTTAAAAAGAATAAGGAAAAACGGGAAAGGTTAAAGGAAACACGTCACCCCGCTCTGTGGCAGGGGACATCACAACCAGCATCTCAGTTCACAGTCTCTTCCTTGAGAGTCCCAGGCCTTCTTCTCAGGCCCTGGCTGTGCTGCAGGGATGCTGTGGGTTGGATACTTGCTCTGGTGGTGGCCTCACGCGCTCAGGCTCTAGGTGGCGGGGCCCTTCTTCCCAGTATTGCCCCCGCCCTGTTGGGGTTACCAATCCCCCTCCAAGCCTGGCCTGCAGAGCCTCCTGGCTGAGGCATCTCCCTGTGCTGGGCCCACTGCCCAGGGTCCCCCCTCGCTCTCCCCAGCTGCTCACGCCACCCGGTCCCGGGCTCCAATTCCAGCTCCACTCTGCCTCCAGCTCCCTGGGCTGCTTCTCTGGCCCCTCTGCCTCTGGTTGCTGCAGCTCTGCTCCCAGGACAGGTCTGCTCTGCAGGCCGCTTCTGTGACTCTGCTCCCAGCACTGACCTGCTTTGTGGGCTGCTTTTCTGGCCCCTCTGGCACTGGTTGCTGCAGCTCTCCTCCCAGGGCAAGCCTGCTCTCTCTGGGCTATGCCTCTGGCTTTGGGGCTGCAGCTCTCTTCCCAGGGCAAGTCAGCTCTCTCTGGGCTGCTTTTCTGGTCCCTCTGGATCTGGCACAGCTCTGCTCCCCAGCTTAGCTTGGGCCCCTGCTTTCTCCTTAGCTCGGCCCCACTCTGTCTGACCCAGGCAATTCCAGCTCACATGGAGGACGGGACCCCCCCTGGCCTCCTGACTCCCTGATTAGCCTGCTCAGCCTGTCATTCAGGCTGACCTGGAGCACTGGCCTCTCCCCATTATTCCTGGGGACTATCAGTCTCAGGGTCCTGATTCCCCATCAACCCTGCCCCCTTTTAGTACTGGGAGCTAGCAACTAAAACACCCCCACTGAATGTTAGTAAGGGGGCAACAGTCCCCGTACATTCAGATACTGAAAACAGGATCAGCTTTCAGTTTAGAATGTTAGCTCTGGATTAATACTGGTAAATAAGTTATATAAATAAATGGATAATTATAGTGTGAAGAGACTGGCACTAGCCCATGGTTTGACTGAAGGAGACAAAACATGGAAGTTACATATGCACAAGAGACAAGACAATTGGCCAGCGGGCTTCAGTAGGAACACACAGGCATAACAGAGTATACTTTGTCTCAGGTATTTGAAATGAGGGTGCAAATCAAAGCAGAATATCCCTAAAGTTTTTTTTTTCCCCTGTTTCAAGGTATTCAGATGGTATCACAGCACTAACTTAAAAAAAACCCAATCTTGCACATAACAGAAAATGTTACTATCATATTCTAAATATAAAGCCATTGCCTTTCATGTGGGTTTCATCATTTTTCTTAACTGTCTATGAACATTTTGTTATAAAGAGTCAAGGGTTAGCTTCTTCCTACTTCATCTCTTTGAATGAGCTTCTACATTGTACCTCTAAGAGACACAGCACAGAACACACAGCCCAGGCATAAGAGGGGATTAACGTGGCTTTAAATCAACTTTGCACCCTCCTGATGCCTGGGGACCTGTGTAAGTTATGGAAGCCTCCTGGGCTGTCCTGCAGACAGTAGTACTGCTTAGAATCTCTTCAGTGCTGCATGTGGTGGCCCTGCCCCGATGCCCTTTTTGTTCTTGATATTCCCTGCCACAACCCCCATGCCAGGGCTTAATGTGCAGGAGCCCTCAGAAGACAGCTTTATAGCTAACTTCTGCAGTTCCTGCACGGGGGGAATTCTCTCCTGGCCAGATCCAGGGCTGTTAGAACCCCTTTTGCCCAGCATAAAAGGACTGGAACGAGAATGAGTATCGCATGCCTAGTTTGGTTAGGCTATTTTAGCATTCCTGTCATCCTGGCAACTAGGTACAGTCTTCTCCTTCTGTGTATGCTTGTGCTGAAATCATGCTGTGACTGTGATGTCACAATTTCAGCACTAGTAGCTTGTGATGTCATTAACATCAGACTGTGACTTCTCTGCAGGAGTAAGCGCAGATATAACCTGGGTTGTGTCAAAGAGAAACTACTATCCAATTATATATATTTTCAATAATATGGAGAAAACAGGAAAATTAAATCCAAAGCCTAAGTATAAATGCCCAAAATATAGTCAGCAATATTGAGACAGGAAATACAGAAAAAGTATGCAGCAGTCTGAGTTTTGATGAAATATAATGACCCACTGGAAAGTACACTACATCAGTGATTCTCAAAGCTGGTCCGCCGCTTGTGCAGGGAAAGCCCCTGGCAGGCCAGACCGATTTGTTTACCTGCCGCATCCACAGGTTCGGCAGATCGTGGCTCCCACTGGCTGTGGTTCACCGCTCCAGGCCAATGGGAGCTGCAGGAAGGGTGGCCAGCACGTCCCTGGGTCTGCGCCGCTTCCCGCAGCCCCCATTGCCCTGGAGCGGCGAACCATGGCCAGTGGGAGCCGCAATCGGCTGATCCTGTGGATGCGGCAGGTAAACAATCCAGTCCGGCCCGCCAGGGGCTTTTCCTGAACAAGCGGCGGACCAGCTTTGAGAACCACTGCATCAGATGACATGGTAACTGGTGTGGTAACATAAAATCATAGAATCATAGGACTAGATAGGACCTCGAGAGGTCTTCTAGTCCAGTCTGCTGCAAAATCATAACAGAATAGAACTAGTTGAACCCAGTTGTAAATGAATGCAAGTCAATCAGTGAGCTCACACCATATCTGAATTTGACCTGATTTTTAAATTTTATTTGGTTGCTGAAGAAACTTTTGAAGCCCAACAGCTGGAGAAATTCAAAGATAGTATTGTTTAGATGTGACATTCTTCTGCAGCATTAGCAACCCAATCACTGTAGCACTGTGCTAATGCAGAGGCCTCCTAACTGAGCATTTGCTGCTTGCCCACAGAAAATTGATTGGCCACAAGATGCTGAGTATTCCTGGTTTCCAGCTGCTAGGTTTTATTAAGGTACAGCTAAAATTGCCTAAATGCTTTCCTCTTATTATTTAAGCAGTTGCCACAGGGTTGTTAACGTGATCATGAATGGAAGGGGAGATGGTGCATGAGGCAATCTCTCTGCTAACATGTGCTCCACACTGAAAAAGTTTGAGAACTCTTTTGCTAGTGCGTGAGAACCAAAAAATGAAACTGACTAGAGACTAACCTGACTAGTGTGTTTTCTTTATCCAAGCAGAGTGAAGTTAAAAATTTAAACAAATAGCATAAATGGAGACAAAAAGAAAATTAGTCCAAATGTATCTGTTTTAGTATTCTAAAATGATATTCGCAAAAAAGAAAAGGAGTACTTGTGGCACCTTAGAGACTAACAAATTTGTTAGAGCATAAGCTTTCATGAGCTACAGCTTACTTCATCGGATGCATTCGGTGGAAAATACAGTGGGGAGATTTATATACACACACAGAACATGAAACAATGGGTTTTATCATACACACTGTAAGGAAAAGTGGGAGTGTGCTAATAAAGTTTGCAGATGATACAAAGCTGGGAGGTATTGCCAATTCGGAGAAGGATCGGGATATTATACAGGAGGATCTGGATGACCTTGTAAACTGGAGTAATAGTAATAGGATGAAATTTAATAGTGAGAAGTGTAAGGTTATGCATTTAGGGATTAATAACAAGAATTTTAGCTATAAGTTGGGGACGCATCAATTAGAAGTAACGGAAGAGGAGAAGGACCTTGGAGTATTGGTTGATCATAGGATGACTATGAGCTGCCAATGTGATATGGCTGTGAAAAAAGCTAATGCGGTTTTGGGATGCAACAGGAGAGGCATTTCCAGTAGGGATAAGGAGGTTTTAGTACCGTTATACAAGGCACTGGTGAGACCTCACCTAGAATACTGTGTGCAGTTCTGGTCTCCCATGTTTAAAAAGGATGAATTCAAACTGGAGCAAGTACAGAGAAGGACTACTAGGATGATCCAAGGAATGGAAAACTGGTCTTATGAAAGGAGACTTAAGGAGCTTGGCTTGTTTAGCCTAACTAAAAGAAGGTTGAGGGGAGATATGATTGCTCTCTATAAATATATCAGAGGGATAAATATAGGAGAGGGAGAGGAATTATTTCAGCTCAGCACCAATGTGGACACAAGAACAAATGGGTATAAACTGGCCGCCAGGAAGTTTAGACTTGAAATCAGACGAAGGTTTTTAACCATCAGAGGAGTGAAGTTTTGGAATAGCCTTCCAAGGGAAGCAGTGGGGGCAAAAGATCTATCTGGTTTTAAGATTCTACTCGATAAGTTTATGGAGGAGATGGTATGATGGGATAATGGGATTTTGGTAAGTAATTGATCTTTAAATATTCAGGGTAAATAGGCCAAATCCCCTGAGATGGGATATTAGATGGATGGGATCTGAGTTACTATAGAAAATTCTTTCCTGGGTATCTGGCTGGTGAATCTTGCCCATATGCTCAGGGTTTAGCTGATTGCCATATTTGGGGTCGGGAAGGAATTTTCCTCCAGGGCAGATTGGAGAGGCCCTGGAGGTTTTTCGCCTTCCTCTGTAGCATGGGGCATGGTTGACTTGAGGGAGGCTTCTCTGCTCCTTGAAGTCTTTGAACCATGATTTAAGGACTTCAATAGCTCAGACATGGGTGAGGTTTTTCATAGGAGTGGGTGGGTGAGATTCTGTGGCCTGCGTTGTGCAGGAGGTCGGACTAGATGATCAGAATGGTCCCTTCTGACCTTAGTATCTATGAATCTATGAGAGTGATCACTTAAGATGAGCTATTACCAGCAGGAAGGAGCGGGGGAGGAGGAAAACCTTTTGTGGTGATAATCAAGGTCTGCCATTTCCAGCAGTTAACAAGAACCTCTGAAGAACAGTGGGGGGTGGGGTGGGGGGAGAAATAACATGGGGAAATAGTTTTACTTTATGTAATGACTCATCCACTCCCAGTCTCTATTCAAGCCTAAGCTAATTGTATCCAGTTTGCAAATTAATTCCAATTCAGCAATCTCTCGTTGGAATCTGTGTCCATTTATTCTTTATTATCCATTTATTTTATCCATTTATTAGGATTATAATTGGATAGTAGTTTCTCTTTGACACAACCCAGGTTATATCTGCGCTTACTCCTGCAGAGAAGTCACAGTCTGATGTTAATGACATCACAAGCTACTAGTGCTGAAATTGTGACATCACAGTCACAGCATGATTTCAGCACAAGCATACACAGAAGGAGAAGACTGTACCTAGTTGCCAGGATGACAGGAATGCTAAAATAGCCTAACCAAACTAGGCATGCGATACTCATTCTCGTTCCAGTCCTTTTATGCTGGGCAAAAGGGGTTCTAACAGCCCTGGATCTGGCCAGGAGAGAATTCCCCCCGTGCAGGAACTGCAGAAGTTAGCTATAAAGCTGTCTTCTGAGGGCTCCTGCACATTAAGCCCTGGCATGGGGGTTGTGGCAGGGAATATCAAGAACAAAAAGGGCATCGGGGCAGGGCCACCACATGCAGCACTGAAGAGATTCTAAGCAGTACTACTGTCTGCAGGACAGCCCAGGAGGCTTCCATAACTTACACAGGTCCCCAGGCATCAGGAGGGTGCAAAGTTGATTTAAAGCCACGTTAATCCCCTCTTATGCCTGGGCTGTGTGTTCTGTGCTGTGTCTCTTAGAGGTACAATGTAGAAGCTCATTCAAAGAGATGAAGTAGGAAGAAGCTAACCCTTGACTCTTTATAACAAAATGTTCATAGACAGTTAAGAAAAATGATGAAACCCACATGAAAGGCAATGGCTTTATATTTAGAATATGATAGTAACATTTTCTGTTATGTGCAAGATTGGGTTTTTTTTAAGTTAGTGCTGTGATACCATCTGAATACCTTGAAACAGGGGAAAAAAAAAACTTTAGGGATATTCTGCTTTGATTTGCACCCTCATTTCAAATACCTGAGACAAAGTATACTCTGTTATGCCTGTGTGTTCCTACTGAAGCCCGCTGGCCAATTGTCTTGTCTCTTGTGCATATGTAACTTCCATGTTTTGTCTCCTTCAGTCAAACCATGGGCTAGTGCCAGTCTCTTCACACTATAATTATCCATTTATTTATATAACTTATTTACCAGTATTAATCCAGAGCTAACATTCTAAACTGAAAGCTGATCCTGTTTTCAGTATCTGAATGTACGGGGACTGTTGCCCCCTTACTAACATTCAGTGGGGGTGTTTTAGTTGCTAGCTCCCAGTACTAAAAGGGGGCAGGGTTGATGGGGAATCAGGACCCTGAGACTGATAGTCCCCAGGAATAATGGGGAGAGGCCAGTGCTCCAGGTCAGCCTGAATGACAGGCTGAGCAGGCTAATCAGGGAGTCAGGAGGCCAGGGGGGGTCCCGTCCTCCATGTGAGCTGGAATTGCCTGGGTCAGACAGAGTGGGGCCGAGCTAAGGAGAAAGCAGGGGCCCAAGCTAAGCTGGGGAGCAGAGCTGTGCCAGATCCAGAGGGACCAGAAAAGCAGCCCAGAGAGAGCTGACTTGCCCTGGGAAGAGAGCTGCAGCCCCAAAGCCAGAGGCATAGCCCAGAGAGAGCAGGCTTGCCCTGGGAGGAGAGCTGCAGCAACCAGTGCCAGAGGGGCCAGAAAAGCAGCCCACAAAGCAGGTCAGTGCTGGGAGCAGAGTCACAGAAGCGGCCTGCAGAGCAGACCTGTCCTGGGAGCAGAGCTGCAGCAACCAGAGGCAGAGGGGCCAGAGAAGCAGCCCAGGGAGCTGGAGGCAGAGTGGAGCTGGAATTGGAGCCCGGGACCGGGTGGCGTGAGCAGCTGGGGAGAGCGAGGGGGGACCCTGGGCAGTGGGCCCAGCACAGGGAGATGCCTCAGCCAGGAGGCTCTGCAGGCCAGGCTTGGAGGGGGATTGGTAACCCCAACAGGGCGGGGGCAATACTGGGAAGAAGGGCCCCGCCACCTAGAGCCTGAGCGCGTGAGGCCACCACCAGAGCAAGTATCCAACCCACAGCATCCCTGCAGCACAGCCAGGGCCTGAGAAGAAGGCCTGGGACTCTCAAGGAAGAGACTGTGAACTGAGATGCTGGTTGTGATGTCCCCTGCCACAGAGCGGGGTGACGTGTTTCCTTTAACCTTTCCCGTTTTTCCTTATTCTTTTTAAAAATTAATTGTTGATTAAATAACTTGCATTTGCTTTAAATTGTATGTAATGGTCAGTGGATCAGGGAAGTGCCCAGTGCAGAGAGAGTACCCCGGAGTGGGGACACCCTAGCCCCTGTCCTAGGTGACCACAGCAGGGTTGGGGGGTCGAGCCCCCCAGGAATCCTGGGCCCAGCTTTGTTGGGGTTACGAGGACTCTGCCAGACAGGAGAGTGGAAGGGGAGTCCTCAAGGGCAGGGAGGCCACTGGGTAAAGGAAGTGGGAGCGAGGACTCGGATCCTTTCGCTAGCCCACTTCATCGGGGTAGTGCAGAAGCCAGGAAAGTTCCCCACAAGAGCGGGACTATTCCCCCGCTTACATGAAGATAAAAAACTATGTGAAAAACCACAGAGATTTGGTCTCCAAGAGGATTTCATTATTGTGTCTGTGCCTTATTTTCTACCTAGAGTAGTTTTAAATGATTAAAAAGAGTGGAAGATGGAGAAAGTGGGAAGACAAACAGAAATAATGAAGGTCTAAAGTATATTTACATCCTTATCACTCAAAATACTTAGTGTTTTCTTTTTTAAAAAACCTGGTGAAAAATCTGTAAATTGACACCTCCGAGGGATAGTAAATTTAATTCTGGTGCCATTGGTAGGGACAGATTGATATAAACAATTACACAGCAAGGTTAAACTTAGTAAAGAAACATTTTGATCTCTGAGTGTAGGAAAAGAGCCATCCAGAGCAGCCTGCTCGAGGGCAAAAAAGGATATTGATTCTGCATAGCCCAGTAAACTGAAATGGGTTAAACCAGCATAAAATGGTGTGAGTTCGTTATTCGTTTCTGTATTTTGTTTTAGTTTGTTAATTTAAATGTCATTCCAGGTCTTATCCATTAGAATATAAAACCATCTCTAGCTTTAGTTATGTAAATGTAAACATATTTCTATATTGTTATTTCAAAAAGAAACATAGATTTGTATTAGTTGCCTCAGAACAACAAGCAAAGGCAGTGGGGCACATCAATAATAGATTTCCTAATGTCCTAATATCCAAGGATCGTAGGTGACTCTGAAAATCGTTGTCACAATTTTACAACATTCTGTCTTTCCATCTGGTTCCAAAAGCTGCTTATTCTTGCTTTTAGTTCACAATGGGGCATTAAAAGATGGCCACTGCTCCCTAGTGTCATTTTCAAGTGAAATTGAATGAAATCCATAAGTAGAAAGCATAATGAAACTTCCCAGGTTCATATTGTATTTCCTCTGTACCACCCTGAGTTTGAATGAACCAAAGATTTTATGTGAAATTCAAGGGATGTAACACCACGCAAACCAGAACTGACAAAATAGTTGAAAATTGTGAATGGAAAATGGCACATTTCACATAGCTCTAGTTGTAGTGGCTTTGTAATATATAGTAGTATGAAGGCAAATGGAAGAGATACATGGTAAAGATTCAGTAGAAAGAACAGGCATATACTGCATTTCCAATATTGTCAAAATCAATCACTATACAGATGTAGATAGGAAAGTCACACTGAACAATGACTTTCTTGGGAGTGTAAACTCTGAGAAATCTAATTTAGAGTAGATCAGACTATTTACAACATAAGAATGTTTGCAGGCCCTGTTTCAGCTACTATGTGATGTTTCTGATAAAACACCAGCTTAAAGCGATGCCATTATATTGAGTTTCCAACTGTCCAAAAACTTTTTCTGACTATGACAGGGGGTAAATTAACAAACCAATGGCTTTTGAAGAAAATCCAAGGCAGCCACATTTTCAGAAGAGACCACTTATTTGGTCATTTTTAAGAACGTTGGTCTTACTATTTGAAACTGTTGAGTCCCAAAAGGTATAACTTAATTTTTAATCTTTTCACATGTCTTTATGATATGATTTCCTACTTCAGGCTATTGAATATATATCTAATTTAATATGTTTAATATTATCCAGGGGCTTTTCAAGTTCTTAACAAGCCTTCTCAGTGGCCTTTCCAGTACAGTAGTGTCTGGGGGTCAATCAGATGTATTAAAATGGTGGTTATTAATTCTGACCTGCCATCAATAACAAAGTAGACCAAATTTTCTCTTCTAGTGCTATCGTTATCACTGTGGTATCAGAGCACCTTACAAGCCTTTAAACATTTTAATAAGGTTCTTAAGTTTCTCATTTTACTTCCCACATAGTTTTTATTGTGGTTGTGGTTGTTGTTGTTGTTGTTATTAATTATTATTTTTACTCCTGTGGGAAACCTAAGTAGAAATTTTGCCTTAGGTGCAATTGAGCACACAATTTGACCCAGAATGACAGTAATACCACTAGTTAATTAGAGGACTAATCAGAATCATGGCAACACCCACCACTAATTAGAACATCTTGTTCAGTAGAGTCTGGGAAATAACCATAACCATTCTTACTTCTAGACCAACAAGTTGCCTGGGTTGTTTTCAGACAGCTGGTAATTAAGATAGAATTTAGGCTTATGTCTATCGCTGATGTCAGAGCCTAGTTCTGAAAAGCACTACTGATAAAAGATGTCAGTCTTCTCACCTGAGATATGCTAAAAACAGAGGGAACTCATGTACTTCTTTTCTATTAAAATGCAACTCCCAGGAAGAGGGAATTCATATTTCAGTGTGTGTGAATTCCCTCTTGCTGATTGCTGTGAGTTGCAGTTCTCTAGAAAAGAAGCGTAAGAGCCTTCTGTCTGACTTTCTCATGTATGTAGCAGAATATATTTATCAATACTAATAAAAGACAATTGCAGCTACTATAGTCTTGGATGAAACATAGAAGAATGGTCCCAACCACTGGTGGTCATTAAAGATCTTATGACATTTTGTGCAAGAATAGAGACATTATTTCCTGTGTCCTGGCTAATTTCCCTCCTGGATAATTTAATTCTACCTACCCAATATTTATGCTGAAGTTTCAGTTGGAGAAGTATTTTGAACAGTAGATGCATTCCCAAGCTGAAAAATTGAGTTTTAGTATCCACGTAAATATCTCATCAAAACACTGCAGTATTCAGATCTCAGGTTTTGGTTCAAGCTCATCTGTACGACATAATTGTATATTTTTCCTGTGCACTGTTGAACAGATTTTCTGTGCCGTCCTGGCTGTGACTCCACTTCAGTGGTGAGTAAAGTGATTCCTAAATATCTTATCATTTGATTTATTTTTTAATCTGTGAACTTTGCACCTTTTTTGCAACCACAGACAGGCAGCCACAATTTAACTAATAATGTTTGAACCAGTGATTCATTGCTGGCACAGTCCTGTGGGCCATATAAAAGCTAGGTAGAAGCTTGACCAAAAATCTAGTCCAAGAGATCCTTAGTAAATGTATTATTATTACTATGTGTTTCATAAATGACTACGCACACTTTAAACATATTTCACAAAATATTAAATTTCATCTTTTGTAACATAGGAAATTTAGATCTTAAAATAGTATAGGGATTTTACACTTGTACCGGCTTTCAGTGTGACTCTTTATTATGTGCACTACTGGAAACTGACCACACACTCCTCTCCTGCTACAAATGTGCAATCCAGGTGATAGATCATGAATTCAGAGAGAATTAACAGTCAGAATTGAGCCTGGATCCTGCAGCACATGCTCTTCCAGTTAAGCTAAAAGAGCAGAGTCAGCCTAGTCTCATTTACATGTTATCCACGGTTCTTCTGCATCAGCAGTATCCCACTGGGCAGTGGCAGTAGTGTTTTGAGAAAAGGAAGGAAAGCAATATTTCAATGTCTTTCTGAACAGCACAATAAGATCACAGACATTCCAGGTTTCCACACAACAGGAACATGCAGAAGTATTTATAATTATTCTGAGTATTATATAGTTTTTCAAGTATGATCTACAGATGGGCCTGAATCAAAATCTTGGATAGAAATGTTCCCCAAGCCTCCTGCTGGTAATAGCTCATCTTAAGTGATCACTCTCCTTACAGTGTGTATGATAAAACCCATTGTTTCATGTTCTCTGTATGTGTATATAAATCTCCCCACTGTATTTTCCACCGAATGCATCCGATGAAGTAAGATGTAGCTCACGAAAGCTTATGCTCAAATAAATTTGTTCGTCTCTAAGGTGCCACGAGTACTCCTTTTCTTTTTTGCGAATACAGACAAACACGGCTGCCACTCTGAAACCTAAAATGATATTGAGAGCACCGTAACCTCTTTTAAATACATGATTTTAACCTGAGAATATCGCTTTAAATGGTCTTTTAATTATCTGGCATTACTGAGATTTTAAAAATAAAGCAGTCTGACTTTATTCACTTTTCATACCACACCAGATCAAGACTCATTGAAGTCAACAGGATTTTGCCACTTATTTTAATACAGGTAGCATTTGCTTCCTCAGTCCTGATTCAAGGATGCACCCCTGTCCAGGAAAGCACTTATGCATGTGCAAAAATTCCAGTGAAGTTATGGAATTTAATCACATGATTAGCTCCTGTCCTGAATAAGAACAGTCTTAAACAAATGCTTACTTGCAGTTCTGAATCAGGGTCTCAGCAACTACACACCACAGTGACACACAAAACGCACAACTATGTGTTATTGAGATCACTTGATCCTGGAAATATCTGGCAACCAGAGCAGATTACACAGTCCAGACAGAGCTTTAGGAAGAAAACATATTTATATGGGATCACAGAGAGAAACCTTTCCATTCCTTTCACTTTTGTCTCCTGAAGTGCTTCCCTCTCTTTTCTTTGAGCATGAAAATGACAGAATTCTGAAAATGACAGAATTCTGTAGCCCTCCAGTATATGCCAGCTGAGAAATAGACCAAGTAGTCAATGGTTTAGAAGTTTAACAGAGCAGATTTACTCAAATGGAGATTTAACATCCATTACTTTGACAGGAGTGGACATAATGAACCACAGCGGCTGAGGTGAAAAAATCAGAGATACTGTTAAGCAGTCACGCACAAACTTCCATTCCCTACAGTTGGCTGGAAACACTGAAACTTTGTGGATGAAACCAAGTGGGCACTTTTAACCAGACAGTACAGAGTCACATTCTTCACTTGTGCCAAGTAGGTCAGTCGTGGTATCTCAGTGGACTTATGTAACCCCCCACTTGCAAAAGCAACATTCTACTATATGCCTAGGAAAGAGCAAACAGTGTTTTCCAGGTGACATTTTCCTATTCCTTGTTTGCATGTGATCCTGTGTTCATTGTAATTATTATGTTCTCCTAATCCTTTCACCTGACTGTTGGATTTCTGGCCTTTTTGAAATGGAAATCTAGTCACTAGGCCATGTCTGGGAAAGGCAAGAAGGGTCACATGCCCCTCCCCAGACGCCTCAGGTTGGGAAAAACATTTCTGCCACTTGAAGTTGGAGTGCAGCTGCTGACACATGTGCAAAGGCACAAGCAGCTAGCTGATCCACGCTCTAAGGAACCTAGAGCAGGGAAGGAAGATTGGGCTGTCAGCCCAGCTCTCTGCCAGAGGGAGCGCGGGGAAGCTTTTGTGTGTGTCCCTTCCAGTTACCTGCTGCTCAGGTACATGGCTGCCTGGACTAGCCTGCCTGAGTGCCACTGCCTGGGGTAAGCAAAGGGAGCGTAGGGAGTAAGTGTATTGGGAGGGAAGGAAGGGGATCCAGGGGTGGGCAGGACTCATGTGGGATGGGGGGGATTATGGGGAGGGGCTGGGGAAGGCAGCAGGGGCCAGCAGCCATGTGGCGTGGGGGAGGCAGTGGGAGCCAGAAAGGGAGATGGGTGTTGGGGGCGGAGGGAAAGAGATGCTGCAGGGGCCAGGAGCCTTGAAGAACTCTTTAACCATACATTTCTGAATAATGCAAATAGGTTTATTTTAGATAGATAGGTGAAGTTTTTCAGGTTCTGAAAGGGAAGGACTGGGGAGAGAGGTTCTTATTTTTTCCCTGATTTGTTTGTCCATCCCTTATTTCATTGTGCTCCAATAATGTATCTCATTGGGAGGAGAAGATGAAAAGAATAACTCCTATTTCTTGTATAGTACATTGTGCTCTTAAATAGTGAAAAATACTGTCCCAGCTTCTTATAGGTCAGCTGAGGAGGAGTCACCTGGGGAGGTCACGTGACCTCCCCTTTAGCTGGTGCCCCTGCCACTCAGCAATCTCCCTCCCCCACACCAGTCATCCACTTGCTCCTGTGTTGAGGCATAATAGATTTTGCAGCTCGTAAAACAACACTCAGGCAATTTCATATGCAGAACCTCCCGCTAAGATTTCATAGATACTAAGGTCAGAAGGGACCATTCTGATCATCTAGTCCGACCTCCTGCACAACGCAGGCCACAGAATCTCACCCACCCACTCCTATGAAAAACCTCACCCATATCTGAGCTATTGAAGTCCTTAAATCATGGTTCAAAGACTTCAAGGAGCAGAGAAGCCTCCCTCAAGTCAACCATGCCCCATGCTACAGAGGAAGGCGAAAAACCTCCAGGGCCTCTCCAATCTGCCCTGGAGGAAAATTCCTTCCCGACCCCAAATATGGCAATCAGCTAAACCCTGAGCATATGGGCAAGATTCACCAGCCAGATACCCAGGAAAGAATTTTCTATAGTAACTCAGATCCCATCCATCTAATATCCCATCTCAGGGGATTTGGCCTATTTACCCTGAATATTTAAAGATCAATTACTTACCAAAATCCCATTATCCCATCATACCATCTCCTCCATAAACTTATCGAGTAGAATCTTAAAACCAGATAGATCTTTTGCCCCCATTGCTTCCCTTGGAAGGTTATTCCAAAACTTCACTCCTCTGATGGTTAAAAACCTTCGTCTGATTTCAAGTCTAAACTTCCTGGTGGCCAGTTTTTACCCATTTGTTCTTGTGTCCACATTGGTGCTGAGCTTAAATAATTCCTCTCCCTCTCCTGTATTTATCCCTCTTATATAGAGAGCAATCATATCTCCCCTCAACCTTCTTTTAGTTAGGCTAAACAAGCCAAGCTCCTTAAGTCTCCTTTCATAAGACAAGCTTTACATTCCTCGGATCATCCTAGTAGCCCTTCTCTGTACCTGCTCCAGTTTGAATTCATCCTTTTTAAACATGGGAGACCAGAACTGCACACAGTATTCTAGAAAAAAGAAAAGGAGTACTTGTGGCACCTTAGAGACTAACAAATTTATTTGAGCATAAGCTTTCGTGAGCTACAGCTCACTTCATCGGATGCATCGGATGTAGCTCACGAAAGCTTATGCTCTAATAAATTTGTTAGTCTCTAAGGTGCCACAAGTACTCCTTTTCTTTTTGCGAATACAGACTAACACGGCTGCTACTCTGAAACCTGACAGTATTCTAGGTGAGGTCTCACCAGTGCCTTGTATAACGGTACTAAAACCTCCTTATCCCTACTGGAAATGCCTCTCCTGATGCATCCCAAAACCGCATTAGCTTTTTTCACAGCCATATCACATTGGCAGCTCATAGTCATCCTATGATCAACCAATACTCCAAGGTCCTTCTCCTCTTCTAAGACATCATTGTCTGTCTGCCCTGCAGCCAGAAAGTAACTTCCTCTGTGACCCGTGGTCCTCCTTTCCTGCCTTCAACACACTATACCTATTGTACTGTTGTTCCCTTTTACCCTCACCTGAGAAACTCTTTAGCCCACATGGCATGACCAGATTGAGCTCACTGTATTCAATACTAAGGTGGGATTGAGCATCCTGATCATTAACCCTCCCTTTGCTCTGCAGCACAAACACATTCTCAGACAGGCTCAGCTATATGCTAGATTTAGTGTTCATTGGAGTTGAACAGTTGCCATCCAGACAAAAAGGCACTTAAACCACACAATACCCTTAGCATGTGGTCACAGCAACCAGCCATTTGTTTGTTTAAACCTTTCTGTGGAGAGTTTCAGACCAACTACACATCAAATAATCCATAAGTGGCATTTTAGTGCTACTTTTTGCCCTAGCAGTTGTTCAGCTGGAGATAATAAGGAGTTTTATTGAACAATACAATCCTCCAAAGCCATCCACACACAAGGTCTGGCATTAGAGGCAAATTTTCAACTAGTACAGAAAAAAAGCGCCTCATCTCAGACTGGTGCGGCAGGATGGCTTTAGTTAAGCTTCTGTCACAATATCTGTTTGAAAGTTGACCTTTCTAAGTGCTCTAAAAATCAACATACTGAGTTGGATTTCTTTGAAATTTGGTGAGCCTCAAGTGGGTGCAGGGTAGGGTTAGTGACCCAAATTTGGAATCATCTGAGCCAGGGTTTCTGGAGATATAAGCCCTAAAAAAAATAGTTTATAGGTGATTTTTTATTTGCCCAGAACTAGAGATCAAATTACTGAAGTGATGCAGGTCAAAATGGCCTCAATCTGTTGGATTTTACCCAAGGTAGTGCATGACACCCACTAAATCTTTAAAGGATGCAAACTAAGAGCAGTAGTTAAGAAAATACACATTTTTTACACGGCACAAGCACCAATATAGAAAAAAGGCTGGAAGGTTTCTATTCCTGCCATTTTATACCCTTTAAAGCTTGACTCTTGTAAGTGCTCTAAAATCCAAATGGTTAATTGGATTGCTTCAAAATTTGGTGCGCCTCCTGGAGACATTGGGTGGAGATAGTGTTCCCAATTTGAAGTCATTTGATTGAGAGGCTCCTGAGTTACAGGCTCACCCCAAAAATGACTTCCTTCATTTTGTACTGTTAAACTGAGAGGTAATAATGACTGGATGAATCACAAACCTCTTGGTGGCTGTGAATTCACCCTTCAGTTAACATATCTAAGGATAAATTAATCACAATCCCCCTCCTGAGATACAAAGAAGTTTTGGATTAAGTGGCTGGAGATTGCTACAATTTGTGAGTCATGAGTGGAAATTACACATGTGAATGCTTTCTGGAAAGGAAGTGTTACCTGTCAGCTCTGTGTTCTTGGGGAACCAGGGCACAGTATCCAGCCTGTCTGACTCACGAAAGACCTTCCCCCTTAGCCTCTGCTTGAACCAAAATCGATGAGAAGAAATACTTACAAAAAGCAATGAAAAGGCAGTGGGACACACACCTAAACGCCTCCCAACAAGGGCGACAGGATTAAGTAAACTCCCCTAGCCTCATTGCATTGAAGATGGGACAGAGAGGCATCTTCATTATTATACAGAATGGAGAACAGAGATTTCAAGGCAAGAATCGCATGGAACTCTGGGACCAGGAAAGCGGGAAAGCACTGCATGATGGGGGAATCTCTGTTCCAGATGTTAATGAACCCACACCTGCACACACCCAGCTCAGTAGTTATCAGACCAATTCTAATAGTATATCCTTCATTGGTATCCAAAATAGTGAAACTCCTGAATTGCATTGTGAGCTCCCTCCAAGGAATGATCAGTTCCTATTGTCTAGCCTGAACAAAACAACTTTGGTAAACTCAGTTTACCCATAAACAAATCTAGTGTTCTCCCTTGAATCATTGTTGTTTCCCTACAAAAACCCCTACCCATGATCAAGTAAGTGTTCCGATGCCTGGATCCAAAATCTGCATCAGTTCTATTGGGACTTCATCTTCTCCTAATTGACTGTGCTAGGGGCTCTGCCTGTCTCCAGCACTCCAGACTCTCATCTACCACCACCTGGGACCCCTGATCGATTCAAGCTTCATGGAGTGGCGAGAACTCAGCTCTCTCTTTCTAGGTGTAGACTTCTGACTCTGACTTGTGTGATCAGTTATAGTTTTCAATACAGTTTTGTTTGTTTGGCTTCCCTATGGTTATTACCTGGCAATAAATAACTTCCATGGTTAAGCTGGTTGCTTCTCTCCCACCCTCGCCCGTTGGTGTTTTTTTGGCTTCCTCATTCGTTCTGCAGCAATGCTCCTTGTATCTAAGGAAAAGATCGCTGCAGCACCCAAAAATCCTGTGGGGTTTGCTCATCAAGTGGGTTACTACCAGAACAATTGTAACGTGAAAGTGGGGATAGGGACGTGCTGAGCCTGGGACATATGAGGGTGGCAGCTCAGAAGTGCAGCTCAATCCAGCCTACTCAGGCATACTCTATTGCGGCGCAGCGCTCACGACATATGAGGGGGACAGCTTGGAGGGCCGTTTGACCCAGCCTGCTGAATCCAAGGGCCTATGAGGGTGACAGCTTGGAAATGCTGCTCGACTCAGCCTACTGAGTCCAGGGACATATAAAGGGTCAGGTTGGGAGTGCTGATTAATCCGGTCGTGCGTGCGTGTGTGTGTGCATGAGAGAAAGATTTTGGGGCTGGAAGAACCCAGCCCTGGGGAACCTAGGTCCTGCAGGATAGCTCCAGTGGGAGGGAACTTGCACCAGGGAAAAGTAGAGCTCTATATGAGAGCACAAGGGACACAAGCAGTACAGTGATAGAATTAGAGAACCCACCCCCTCCCCCAGAAGAGTAATCCTAATAAATAAGCATACCCTGAAGTAATGGGCAAATCTGGTAGCAGAAGGAATAATTAGGGGATGGAGAAATGCGAGAATAAGGGGAGAGGGGCATAAATGGGGATAGATGGAAGGGGAAAGGAAGAGATGCTGGGGACTCAAGTGAGGGAGGCATGGGGTTTAGAGGGAGTGGAAGCGTGGGACAATGGGAAAGGGGACTAGAGCAAAATAGGGGCAGGGCACCTGTCAGATTTGTATTCTCCCCTCCCATGTTTGTACCTAGATATGGGGGGCTTTTAGGAGGGGGGGGTTGTGCAGCGCTAGAGATGGAATCCTGTGTGTGAGTATGAATGGGTTGTAAAAAGTGAAGAGCTTTTAGCAACTTTGGGGTTGTCAGAATAAAGGTATATGTGATAACAGGGCATACTGGGGCTTTGCTGAAAGAGGGCCAAGTTAAGACTGCATGGGCAACTTTAACTGTGAATTTCCTGGTTTTCAGAAGTCTGGTATTTGCTCAACTCAGCATTCTGCAAGGGGACAACATACTACTAAGAAACCTTTACTCTGCACCGTTGTAGGTTTTTGCTATAGAATTACATTTTCTTTCTAGCTTTCCTGGGAAGTTTTTAATACCCATTCTCAGCACCATTTTTCCCATTCTCGGCTCCTAATTAGGGTGGTCACCATCTCCACAAACACAAGGAAACCAAGAGGATTGTGTAAATCACACAGCACCTGAGGGTACAAAGTATTGCTCCCCACTTCATATAAGGTTAGGTTATAGAACTGTGACTCATGCTAGTGAGCACTTTCAAGAACAGTGCATAACATGATAACATACCGTATTTCCTGGATGAAAATATGCTTGAAATGGAACAGACATGCACACACAAAAATCATTCTTCTTGGACCCAGAGTATATGCTTTCCTATATGCTTGTACAGTGTGTGGTACAACAGGGACTTGATCATAGTTGGGACCATAGGGCACTACTGTTCTTCATAATTTTGTTTTGCTTGACCAAAATGCACTATCCTGTCCTGGCAGTCTAACAACATTTAAGGTTTGCAGGTTCCCAGCTATACCTTCAGAAGAGACTGAGACCATCTAAATGAAGGGAACTATGTTATATACTCCATTCCTGGTGTAGGGGTCCAAGAGCTCATCCCTACTCTAATTACTTTCAGCTAGAAGAGATGAGCAGCTGTAATAAAAGATCACTGAGATTAAATAGGCATTAGATTTATCCCCTTATAAAAATAATCCTCATTTATCAAAACTTCAATTATCAGATCATTGTCAAAGAAAAGGATCCATATATTAGAAAGATACTCTCTGTAAGAAGTGGAAGGGGTTCAACTGACCCATGAGCAAAAAGTGTATTATTTATTTATATGGACATTGCGATAGACTTCTTTTTTGATGTTGTACATCCCCAGCTAATTAAGCCGCCCATGTGAAATTTTCAATACTGTTCATTTTATGGGTTGAATAAGCCAAGGTTCAATGAGCAAATGGCTCATTATTGAAGTCTTTGATTTTCTGGTATCAAATATAACAACATCCATAATGACATTTATTAGTGTAAACCAGATCTTTAGAGCTGAACTAACTTTGTATATTTTTCAGTTAATGGGGGGGGGGGGGTAATACTTTAAAATAAATGGGAAAGTCTATATAACAGTTTTCCCAGACTTTGGGGGAAACTGTACCAGGTTACCACACTAAAGACCAAATCATGCCTCCTCCATAAAAACTACCAGGAAGGCCAAGATAAAAGAAAACTCCACGTGCTTTCTCTCACAGATCATCCCAGTGGGAGACTGGGGTTTTTATAGCCAAAGAAGGGTAATGGATGTGGTTCTCTAACTCTATGAGCGTTCCCTGAGATCTGTGGGGAAGTCAAGGAAAAGTCATTGCTAACAGCGGGCTCTGGATCAGGCCCTAACAGCCTGGGGTTAGGACAGAACTTTCCTTGTAGGCACATTATTAAAAATGATCTATTGTTGGTGTTTTCTACCTTCCTCTGAAACATTATGGTACTAGCCATTGTCAGAGACAGGATACCAGACACTGCTCTGGCCCAGTCTGGTGATGTCTCCAACTTCCATAGGCTTTGGAGCAGAGTCAAAGATGGGATATCATTTCTCATGCTCCTAGACATCCACTAAAATAGACTGCGGCATTTACACCACAGCCTTGTGTAGAGGGCAGTGCAGAGCTGCACCACCCCAGGAGGAGCTCCAGAGAGATTGTGCCTGCTTAGGGGACAATTTCTCCCACAGCTTCTCCATGAGCACTGGAGCTGTGCAATCTAGTCCATCACCCTGGCAAGCCAGTCTCACTCTGCTGGCCAAATAATATCTTTAACATGATAAACAAACTGGAAAAGTTATTAATCAATGTATTGGGGATTTTTTTGCACTGCTGGCAATGGGTACCATGACTCTGCCTCTTCCCCATCTTCCATTTTGGCACTGTGCTCCCCAGGGCACAGCAGGAGCACAGAGCCCCTGCACTCTTCAGGGAACAGGAAACCCAAGGACTACTATTGCAGGAGTCCCTTTTACAGCCATGTAAAGGGTGAGGAGGTGAGGCCAATTTTTGCTGAAACCCACTAATCTCTTTCCTTTGTTTCAATAATGTAATGTGACAGAGAGTTCCGTAGATTAATTGGGCATTTTCCTCAATTGCCTTTAAATATATTGCTTTTTCATTTCAATGGCTATCCCCTCGTTCTTGTATTATGAGGGTAAATAGGAGCTCTAAACTGACCTTCTCTAAAGCATGTACTATTTTCTATACCTTTATCATGTCTGATCCTGACAGATCTTGATGCCCTGAGTGCAGAAAGCAGGGATACCTATGGGCTTCATCCTCCCTCTTCCTGCTTTCCTACCCACTGCTTCTCTTTTCTGGCAACATAGCTTCCTTAGGAGTTGTGTTCTTGTTAACACTCTCCTGGTTCCAGCTGATTCCACCATACCCTCCTTTCCAGAAGGATGAGAGAGAATGGGTCTTCATGATCATTAGAGATCAGAGGGTCAAAGTTAATTTCTCTAAGCATTTCTAGAGGTGAGCAGGGGGATGATGCCACCTAGAGCAGCCATTCCTTTGTTCTCTTCCTTCTACTGGTCATGTCCTCAAAACCTGCATAGCCCCAAACATATCTGAGTACAGGACTAGAGTACATTTGGGAATGGAGGTAGGAGCTGGAAAATGATAGCTTTTGAACTGCCGTTCCCCTTTACTGTGATTACCAACCAATTCTACGCATTGTTTGTGGGCAATTATTTCTCTCCCCATCTAAAATAATAAGAGATTATTTATTTGTACCCCTCAGCAGTACCAGTCACCCTGTTGTCTTCCATTCAGTTGTGCTGCCGTTTAGGAAATACTGGCCTGTGGGCACAGGAGTAAGTGGAGAATTGCGTAGGCTGATTTCTGCAAGGACTGAACTAAATTCATTAGCTTCCTGAGCTATTATTACTATTGCACTAGTGAGCTGTTGTGCTACTATTTTGGCCGGTCACATCTCCTGAGCACCGGGCACATTAATATTACATTGCACCTATTTTAAAATGTAGGAAAATCATTTCCATCCACTGGAAAAAAAGAATCTCCAAAATGGACTGCTGAAAATAACTCAGACTGATTATTAAAAAAAGGTAAAATGGAATCTTCCTAAAGAGATCAACTCTGGAAAAGTCGCTAGCCATGTGGCCAATTATGACATATCCAAATATACATACACATTAGCCAAAATTTGACTAAGAGTATGTCACTTACATCCAAGATACATCTACCCAACTGAATTTTTAACTTGTTTGTAGTAGTAGATCTTCTCAATTACATTAGGCTTAGAATTGTGGAAGAAATGCCATGTATCAATCACACTTACATACGGTTTGATCCAAGGCCCACTAAATTCAACAGGAGTCTTACCATTGCATTCAATGGGCTTTGGATCAGGGCCATAAAGCACTGAGGCTAGTTGGTGTAGGGCGTACAGTTTCTTTAAATGAAGTCCCTGTATATAATTCTACATGGAGTTCTGATTCTAGGTAGTAACAATAGAAAATTCAGGGGCTTTAAAATGTTTCCTCAGGCATATTCCTAACAAAAATAAAGCCCTAAGTACACATTTTAAAATGTCAAAGCCCACATCTGTGTCCTGGCAACCCACGGGGTCCTGAATCAGGGACACAGGACTTGATCTTGCAGGGTATCAATCACCCCTTATATCCCACTGACTTCAGTGGGAATTAAGGGTGCTCAGCATCACACAGGATCAAGCTCATAGCTGCAACAGGGCTCACAGACCTTCTGTATTTAACTCAGAGTATGGGCTTCTAGTATCAGTATCTGACTGCAAGGCACTCCACCCACTGAAATCAAGGGCAGAACACAGTTCCTCAGTGGGTGCAGAATCAGGCTCGCTGTGAGGGATTTTCAGCACATCTACATGACGCCATGAAGCAGCAGTATTTCTGGGCTCTGTTCAGCCCTTATTCAGAGGATGCCTTATCTATCACTTCCAGCTGTTGGCCCTGTACTACTTTTAATTGAAGAATTAATGAGGAACATTTTGAGACTGAGAATATCCTGCAAAATACAGGGAGAAGGTATGGATTTGTGTCTTCAGATTCAAGCAGAGCCATTGGTAAATGTGAACTCTGTAGTAACTTTTTTAAAAAAAGCTGGTGAATGGTACCATTGGTTAAATTGAAAATGTGATAACTATTTCAAGTTAGTGAAAGAGCTGAATTTATACCACCTGCTGCAGTAAACAGATTGGTTACTGTTTAACAGGGCCAGATTAACTCTTTTGTGGGTCCCGGACGATTAGATTTTGTGCGACCCCTGGGAGTGCAGGAGTGGGCTCAGAGCTGGGATTGGGGTGCGGGAGGGGTGCAGCTCTAGCTGTGGGGTGGGGACGGCAATGGGACAGGGGATTGGGGTGCAGCAGAAGGTTTGGGGTGCAGGCTGTAGCTGGGAGTTTGGGTGTGGGAGGGGGTTCAGGGCTGGGACAGGCGTTTGGGGTGCAGGTGGGAGTGTGGGCTCTGGGTGGGAGTTTGGGTACCGGAGGGAGCTCCAAGCCGGGAAAGGGGGTTGGGGTGTAGGGTGCAGGCTCCGGCCAGGAGGCACTTATCTCGAGCGGCTCCTGGTTGGTGCTGCAGCGGGTTTAAGGCAGGATCCCTGCCTGCCCTGGCTCCGCGCTGCTCTGCTCCCCAAGGTGGCAGACATGTCCAGCCCCTAGGTCAGGGGGACCAGGCTGCTCTGCATGGTGCACGCTGCCCGTGCCCACAGGCGCTGTCCCCAGTCAATGGGAGCTGCGGATACTTGCCGCGAGCCGGCTTAAAAGAAGCAGCAGGCCATATCTGGCCTGCGGGGCCCCCCTTAGCCCTGGGCTGCAGCCCCTGAAGCCCCTGCGTTAATCCAGACCTGCTGTTTAAATGTGTTATTGATTTTAGAGAACTACACATGAAGAGGAACAATGTTACTTTCCATATTAAAACTCAAAGACAAGCTCAGACCCCAGTCCTGCAATCAGAGCTGCACATGTGCATCCAAATGTAGAATCAGAGCCTAACCATGCAGGGCCATGTTCCAATCAGGTAAGAAGTACCTGCCACTGTATGAAGAAATATAGAAATAGTTAATAAGGTTTAGCTGTCACTGATCTATTTTGCAATTGCTCTTTTCTAAAGTACATCCTGTAAACACCAGGCTACTCAGATATATTTAACAAAAGATTTAATTGTGTCAGTGTATACAAATCAATGCAAATCAGTATGAATCTTATCTGCAACTATCTCTATTGCTCTTTAAATACATACCACATTATGTCCCCAATACAATCATTAACTGGTTTTAGTACTGTATTGCCTGCCCTAAAAGTTCAAATGTTACAAGTTAGGCCTCAAATAGCATCAGATTGGCTGGAAAATAGCGAGATTAAAAAAAAACAACCCACTTTGGGGTCCTTTTTTCCCCTAAGCCTTTAAGATGGACTTGCTTCACATTTTCAAGCTATTTTTCTTGAAATCACAAGGGTTTTCTTTTCTTCTTTTTTTTTTAAAAAGCTGAAATTTTCACCTAATCACTTGATTCCATAAGCTGGAGCTTTAAAGGAAAAAAATACCAAATATTGAGAGACTTGTGATAAAATTGCCAGAGTTAGTGAAACACTATTTTAGCCCTACAATACCCCAATATTATCACCATGACTTCAGTGGGAGCAGGATTGGGACTCAGATAAGTAGCAGAACTCGGAAGAGAACCCAGTACACTTATCTTTTCATTTCCCGCTCTAATCACTGCACTTCTTCTGTTTAGTTTCCAAATTAAGTCCTGAACTAACAAGGTGCAGCTTTCACTGAATTTGGCCCTTAGAGTCCATCCCTAATTTCCAGTTAAAGCAGATATATGATATAATCATATTCTGCACCTTTTCTGTTTTGTAGCTCTTAGACTAAGATTCCTAAGAAGAGAGACAAATTCTCACCTCTGTGCATTACTATATGTCAGGCTATGTCTGATTCTTATTCATCTAAATTCATCATCTTATTCATTTAAACCCTTCTTTAAAAAATGGATTCTCTTTCTGGCAACAATTTATTATACAATACATCCATCCATCCACCCACCTACCCACCCACATAGGTTTGCAATCCTCCACTCCGTAGACCTAGACTGACCCAATGGAGCAATTTCTTTGTCTAGGTTACTCATATTTACAGGTCACATTTTTCATGGGATTATAATTCACATTCACAATATTTTATTCATTTGGAATTTTTACCATGATTCTAAGATAGCCAAATACTGGGAAGCCACTATAATAATTAAAAGAACCTATAAGACTTGAGTCACTGAACTAAGTGCTCACAGTACTATGACAAGTAGCAGAAGTAAAATATGGGTCAGACATGCAGCAGGTCACTGATACAGTAGCACTCAATCAATATACTACCACTCCAGCCTGAGGGATTCCTGCTTCATTTATCCCATTGTTGGAAATGCTGATTGAGAGTTGAATCCCCAACCGAAATAAAACTCCTTCACCATCAATACTTAGTGAAGACATCTAACAGCTTTCCCTTGTAGAGGCTAACTACTGTTCCTTTTAAATGGCACTGTAATATTTATACTTCATTGCTTTGGATCTCAAGGGCCAAATTAATCTCTAGTGTAACTCCAAAAAAGTCAATGGAGTTACACTGGGGATATATGTTTCCTACAGCAGAAGAGCCCAAACTCTGTAATGCTAAGGACTGAAGCTTGCTTGCATTCCAAGGGACCCAGCTATCTATTATGAATAAATACACATAGCTGTGAATATTAGAAATTGCTCACTGCACGAGCTCACCAAAACTAAAAACCTGCTGTTGATAAGCTTTGTCCTTATCCTTTAGGTAAAGAGAAAAGGTGGCCAATGGGCCAGGTATCCAGCCCTATATCTGGCATTGGGGCACACTCTGGACACCTGTGCTTTGGAATCATACAGCGTTCTTCTGTTTCTGTTACATATGGATGCCCCCATGACTCCATTTTACTTTAGAATGATCTTGTTATTTTTCTCCACCTCTATAAAAGGACAGAAAAAAACACTAAGAGCACAAATGGAGGCCAGTAGCGTACGAAGCCTGGTCATTAGTTTCCACCTGTCATATGCTATCTAAAATAAAAATAAACCTGAGTGTATTTCTGTCATTAAACAAAGACAGTCTAAAAGGGCTAGTCTTCAAGAACCAGTCTGTTTTGAGGGTGGTTGTCCATTCATGCATCACTCTCATCGCAGCTGATGCTATAGAACAGATTGTTACACAAGAGGATCAGCTTTTTCAGTCAGACACTCTTGTTCTGTCTCCCAAAAACTAGAGATTTCGTTATTACTAATTTTGTTGGTGAAACATTTCTTGACACATCTACTAATGATGCTCCCTAACCCTCAGAAAAAGAAGAGAATTAAGATATTAAGAGTGCATTTCACTGCAACTCTTTTTCATGCCTTGAAACACATAGTAAATCCTCTCTCTAATAGATTAATTGTATTAAATTATTTTTTGCAGGAATACATTATTGCAGAGTTATGCTGCAGTATTACTGTTTGGGGTGGCTTCATCATATAATCTTCACAGCAGCTGGAAGTGTAATTAGCATAAAAACCAAATGGCCTCATTAAACATTCCTTTCTTGTAAGACGGGATACATTTAAGGGCCCTTCTCACAAATGTCCCATTAAGGCTATGTGTAGTGCTGGCAAGGGAGTTAGTAGAGTCTCAAAAAGCCTTTTGACTCCAGCTAGGCAAAGCCTGGTTCTTAAAGCCAGGGAATATATTATGTAGCAGATTTCAAGAAGGCTCAAAGATGCTGCTATAGAGTGGAACAAACATCCATTTTCTTCAGAAACTCCCCTTTGGCAATTCATTGATAAAAATAGACAAATGCTACAATCGTCCTCAGTGTGAAAATCATAGCTGTATATTCTGTACACAGTTTAGCAATTTTATGATTTTTAGTCCATGCCAAATTTAAAAATGATGCATAATATGCAACTCCAAAACCACAGAAAAGAGAGATGGAAAAGACCCAGTAGAATCATAGAATCATAGAATCATAGAATATCAGGGTTGGAAGGGACCCCAGAAGGTCATCTAGTCCAACCCCCTGCTCAAAGCAGGACCAAGTCCCAGTTAAATCATCCTAGCCAGGGCTTTGTCAAGCCTGACCTTAAAAACCTCTAAGGAAGGAGATTCTACCACCTCCCTAGGTAACGCATTCCAGTGTTTCACCACCCTCTTAGTGAAAAAGTTTTTCCTAATATCCAATCTAAACCTCCCCCATTGCAACTTGAGACCATTACTCCTCGTTCTGTCATCTGCTACCATTGAGAACAGTCTAGAGCCATCCTCTTTGAAACCCCCTTTCAGGTAGTTGAAAGCAGCTATCAAATCACCCCTCATTCTTCTCTTCTGCAGACTAAACAATCCCAGCTCCCTCAGCCTCTCCTCATAAGTCATGTGCTCTAGACCCCTAATCATTTTTGTTGCCCTTCGCTGTACTCTTTCCAATTTATCCACATCCTTCTTGTAGTGTGGGGCCCAAAACTGGACACAGTACTCCAGATGAGGCCTCACCAGTGTCGAATAGAGGGGAACGATCACGTCCCTCGATCTGCTCGCTATGCCCCTACTTATACATCCCAAAATGCCATTGGCCTTCTTGGCAACAAGGGCACACTGCTGACTCATATCCAGCTTCTCGTCCACTGTCACCCCTAGGTCCTTTTCTGCAGAACTGCTGCCGAGCCATTCGGTCCCTAGTCTGTAGCGGTGCATTGGATTCTTCCATCCTAAGTGCAGGACCCTGCACTTATCCTTATTGAACCTCATTAGATTTCTTTTGGCCCAATCTTCCAATTTGTCTAGGTCCTTCTGTATCCTATCCCTCCCCTCCAGCGTATCTACCACTCCTCCCAGTTTAGTATCATCCGCAAATTTGCTGAGAGTGCAATCCACACCATCCTCCAGATCATTTATGAAGATATTGAACAAAACGGGCCCCAGGACCGACCCCTGGGGCACTCCACTTGACACCGGCTGCCAACTAGACATGGAGCCATTGATCACTACCCGTTGAGCCCGACAATCTAGCCAGCTTTCTACCCACCTTATAGTGCATTCATCCAGCCCATACTTCCTTAACTTGCTGACAAGAATGCTGTGGGAGACCGTGTCAAAAGCTTTGCTAAAGTCAAGAAACAATACATCCACTGCTTTCCCTTCATCCACAGAACCAGTAATCTCATCATAAAAGGCGATTAGATTAGTCAGGCATGACCTTCCCTTGGTGAATCCATGCTGACTGTTCCTGATCACTTTCCTCTCCTCTAAGTGCTTCAGGATTGATTCTTTGAGGACCTGCTCCATGATTTTTCCAGGGACTGAGGTGAGGCTGACCGGCCTGTAGTTCCCAGGATCCTCCTTCTTCCCTTTTTTAAAGATGGGCACTACATTAGCCTTTTTCCAGTAGATCATCTTGTGTCAAGCAGGATAATTTATTGCAGTACATTTTTGGATACTAATCTGTTTCCTTGGTTGAAAATGATCTTTGATTTTAAAGTCTCCAGGGAACTTGGGTCCAAGAGGAGTAAACAGGTGAGAGATCCAGTGTCTGTCCTTATTCACTCCCATAAAAACAATGGGTAAAATTTTCAAGATTGGATTCTAAAACAAAAAAAAAACCAACCAGTTTTTTGGTTATGGTCTAATTTTCAAAAGGTGCTGAGCACTTGCAACTGCGAGTGCCATTAGGTGAAATTGTGTGGGTGCTTAACATCTCTGACAAATCAGTTCTGTCACCTAGCACTCAAGAATGGAGGCACCCAAAATTAAAGGCCACTTTTGAAAATCTGGGCCTTTCCATCCAATGCCTTTGCTTTCTACATTCCTGGAAAGACTGGAAAAGATCTTGGGTTTCTCTATCCACATTTTAGTTCTGCATGAGTGACTCCAACACTCCACACAGTTCTAACTGCAGAATCAGGGGCTCTCTCGGCTGCGTATCACCCGGCTTCAAATGTGTTAGCAGAATGTTTTATACAGACTCCTAAAACGATCAATCAAGAGTGAGGACAGACCCCTTAAACACTGCAATGCACACTTTTTTCATCACACACATTAGCCTACACTGCAGAGGAAACTTCAGCCAAATAACTTCTTAAATGCCAATTAAGAATTATATTTAATTTGATTAGATCATATTTAAGCAAAATGTCCCCTGATTGCCCCTCCAGGACCCCTGCCCCATCCAACCACCCCTTCTCCCTGTCCCCTGACTGCCCCCGGAACTCCTGCCCCTGACTTCCCCCTGCTGCCACATCCAACCCCCCTCTCCTTCCTGACTGCCCCCCTGGTACCCATGCCCCCATTCAACCCCCCCGTTCTTCGCCCTCTGAATGCCCCAACCCTTATCCACACCCTGCCCCCTGACCACCACCCGAACTCTCCTGCCCTCTATCCCACCTCCCCTGCTCCCTTACCACGCTGCCTGGAGCGCCAGTGGCTGGCAGCGCTACAGCCATGCTGCCCAAAACACCAGGACAGGCAGCCGTGCTGCCCGGCTGGAGCCAGCCACTCCACCACGCAGCACAGAGCACCAGGTCAGGCTGCAGCTTTGCAGCTGTGCTGCCCCAGGAGCTCGCAACCCTGCTGCCCAGAGCATTGCACCGGCGGCGCAATGAGTTGAGGCTGCCGGGATGGGGGATGATGGGGAAGGGGCTGGGGGCTAGCCTCCCAGGCCAAGAGCTCAGGGGCCAGGCAGGAGGGTCCCATGTGGCCTGTGGACCATAGTTTGTTCACCTCTGGGTTAGAGGTAACTAATTGTTGGGATAAAGTGAGCTTGATATAGCTTATAAACAATGGGCTGACTTTATTAGTTTCCTAATTGATTCTTATTATCCAATTAAAGCCTTTAAATTTAAATTAATGTACATGTTGTTAAAGTAAAAGACATATTGGCCAACTGGATTTTGGGAGACATAATTTAAATAATCCAACTGACTTGAATCATATTTTGTAGAACAATTTTTTTCTGGTCTGGAAAACGAAATGCCAGGTTTCAGCAAATGGAAAAAATAGCATGTGATCATTTAAATAAAGACTGTATTATGATGCATCCACACAAGGGGGCCAAATTAAGGTAGCACAGGCATAATCCAGAGGAGGAACTTTGTCAGAGAGGAGACGATTCATTGTTGGCTTCTTTTGCCATCAGTAAGGATCTGATTCTGTCATGGAGGTCACGGATTCCGTGACTTCTTCCACTTCAGCCTGCTGCAGCAGTAGGGCTGAAGCACCTGTCTGGAGCGCTTAGGAGTGCAGGATCAGTGGCCCCTGGGGGCTTGAGCAGTGTTGGGGATGGGTCAGCTGCCTGGGGGCCAGAGCAGGAGCAGCAGCCCCCAGTAGGACTCTGACAGTTAATCCCCCCCCCCACACACAGGGTATTTTAAATAAAAAAAAGTCAAGGACAGGCTTCCATAAATTTTTGTTTATTGCCCTTGACCTGTCTGTGACTTTTACTAAAAATATCTGTGACAAATTTTAACCTTAGCCATCAGTTAGACTGCTCCCTATAAGTTAAAAAAACCAGCCCCATCAAGTGTTACAATGTTACCATTTAAAATTTTATTATGCTCCCAGCTATGACTGCCAAGTGTATCCAACTGTTGACTGCTGCCAAAGGCCTTCAGCCCCTCATGGCAATTAAAGGTTATAATGCTTTCTGGAGAAGATGAAGCTTTAGATAAATCGTTTAAACTTTATTTTTTAAAACTTTTATTCATGCTGTAGTTAAAGTGTGGTCGAGTCTAATTTCATGTTATAACTTTCTAGTATGGCTCTGCTATAAATATTTATGTTCCAGCCTGGTAACAGTGTCCATCAAGGAAATTCTAGTAGAAATTTCTACTGTAAAGAGTTTTATATCCCAGCTGTTGAAAAAAATTGCTCTGGAAAGAATTGTACTTTTTTCCCTTATAACTTGTGGTATGTTGTTTTGAAAATTCCATCAGCACCATTCATTTTAAAAAATGTGAGGTGCACGCAAATCAAATCCCATAATTCATAGATTTCAAGGCCAGAAGGGACCATGGTGATAATCTAATTCGACTTGCTGTATAACGCAGGACAAGAACTTCTCAAAATAATTCCTAGAGCAGACCTTTCAGGAAAAAAAAATGTCTAATCTTGATTTAAAAATCGTCAGTGATGGAGAATCCACCACAATTCCTGGTAAATTGTTCCCATGGTTAATTACCTTCACTTTTAAAAAGTGATGCCTTATTTCCAGTCTGAATTTGTCTAACTTCAATCTCCAGCCATTGAATTACATCATACCGTTCTCTGCTAGACTGAAGAGCCCATTTTTAAATATTTGTTCCCCATGTAGATACTTATGAACCTTAATCAAATCACCTTAACCTTCTCTTAGTTAAACTAAATAGACAGAGCTCTTAGAGTCAATAATAAGGTGTGTTTTCTAATCCTTTAATAATTCTCATTGCTCTTCTGTAAACCCTCTCCAATTTATCACATCCTTTGAACCGTGGACACTGGAACGGGACACTGTATTCCAGTAATGGGAGCACCAGTGCCAAATTCAGAGGTAAAATAACCTCTCTATTTATAGTCCAGATTCCCCTGTTTATGAATCCAAGGATTGGCCACAGTGTTGCACTGGGAGCTCATGTTCATCTGATTACTCACTAGGACTCCCAAATCTTTTCATAATCACTGCTTCCCATAGGGTCCCCCATCCTATCAGTATAGCCTACATTCTTTGTTCCTAGATGTATACATTCACATTTAGCTATATTAAAACATGTATGGTTTGCTTGAGCCCAGAGTGCTTTATACCAGTGATCATCTTCGTTATTTATCACTTCCCCAATTTTTGTATTATCTGTGTTTGTGTGTGTGTGTGTGTGTGCGTGTGCGTGTGTGATCTGAACTCCTGATCTGGATCCAGAGCTTGATCAAAGAGTCTATTTGGGCCAATCTAATATTTATGCTTACAACAATGAATAATTTTAAAGTGTGTTCTCTTTCACATTCACTTTAAACTATAGGAAATGCAATGATGCTCATGGATGGGTTACCTACAAGAAAAGAACCCTAGATCTTTAGATTAAAAAACATGAACCTCTACTGCTTAGCTAAATGGCCAGATCCATTAGCACAGAGGCAGTAGCAGATTCATGTTGTGAATGTGTCCAGTCACTAGAGGGAGACAAACAGCCACACTGTGTGGGGGCAGGGATTACAGAAACATATAAACCCTCTTCACCTTCAATTCCCAGAGACACCTTAGCAATGAAGATAGAGACCATGAAATAATAAACACCACAAGGTGAATATTGGTGTATTGAGATACACCATGTGTAATAAACATATAACTCAAGCTAGGGCTTCTCTAATTATTTAATCCTATCATAAATCAGTTAACAAAAACTTTTCTTTCTACATAAAGTAACTGTTCTTTATTGTGCTTTTAAACATATTTTGAGGGATCTCAGCTCTCTGGCTGGGAATTCTTTGGCATGGACTTTTAAATCTAAATAAATAAAAAATGGGTATAAGTGATTAGCCTTGGGCACTTCAAACAGAGCCAAATCTTAGTCTTTAAAAAAAAAATTTAAAAAAAAATTAGTCCTTGTCTAGGCAAAACTTCCTTTAACCTCAATGGAAGCTAAAACTGAGTAAAGGTGACAAAAGGATTTGGTCCATAACAATCTATCACCAATTTGGACACTGAAAACATTGGAATCTATCAGAGCAAAATATCTTTTTATAATTAGTGATTTTGTGAAAAGCTGGAGTGGATTCTCCTAGGAGATTAATGGCAATTTTTTTTAAAAAGTCACATTTATCAATGCACCAGAGACAGATAACCTAGAATAGGAAGTTGCTTACTGACTGTCATCATGCCATTTCATGTGTTTGTCTTTTGATTTACTATAAAAATTAAAGGGATCATCCTTGTGAGATTCAAGGCATCAGTCACTAGATCAGTCTCTCCTATCATCATCAAGGGAGACTTAACTTGGGATGGTTTTCCTATTATGTATCATCCTTTATTCTAAAAAAAGAGAGGGAAATATATAATTTTTACTGTGTTTTTATTCTCTGTGTGGTTACTAAAATGCTTTAGTAATTGGGTTTCAAAAGAGCTATGAGACTCTCACAGAAATTGTGCTACAGAGAACTACAGTGATGACTGATAGAACATGAAGGGCAGGCCATTTGTTTTGCAAAATCATGTCACAAGCCAAAAAAAAGATAGTCACTCAGAGCAACACAGCCACTTATTCCAATTCATTTGTCTCCGCCTGTCAGACCAGGCAGAAGTTGTAAAGCCAGGTAGTTGAGTGGTTTTAGGCACTCACCCTGCAAACCCTAACTTGTGCAATTACCTCATACTCATGTGAGAATTCCCTCTTAATTAATTGCTGCTTGTTGGTGAGTAAGGACCACGAACACAAGTAAGGGCCTGCAGGATAAGAGTGCACAGTTAAGTCCTGTCTACACTATAAGCTTTCACCATGCTATAGACAGGGGAGGGGTCAAGTGTGTGATATCCAGAATCACTGTTGGCACCTCAAAGTGTGAGATCCATATTATTCTGTTTTTGGGTTTATCTTCATAAAGAGGTATGAGGTGAAAATTCTTATTTTGCACAACCATCCCAAAATCATTGTAGGGGCAGTGGGGAGAAGGTTCATAGATACACAATGGAGATGGGTCTGAGTTCACATCCAGATCCACACTTCCCCAAAGTCAGTTTTTGGTTCTGGGGTATTGGCTCAGCCCTGTCTCTGATATAAAAACATGCTTTTGCAATTTTCAATACCTTTTTATAAAAAACGTCCTGGAGTAGGAATCTGAGAAAGGCATGGAGAAAGAGCCTCATTTGTCTCAGAAGAAGGGATACTGATCATTCCAGTCCAGTTGAATGAATAATTTATTATATCAGTTATATAAAAGTAAATTGTCTTAACTGCTTTTTCCTGGTTATTTTAATTCTTCATTATTTGTAAAAACTTTTACATCTGAAAGTAACTGCATTCTCCACTGATGTTCTCTCTTTTTACCAGTTATTCTGACCTTTTCCCCCCCTCTATGTTTCTCATAGAACAGAAGTCAACATGACTTCATTTGATTTACTTGCTTTTTCTGAGCTTCACTAATATCAGAGGTTGCGTACACACCTGTGGCAAGTTTTGGCACTTCAAAATTGTTCCATTGTTTTTTAAATGCATCACACAAAAATGGGATTTTTTAGAAAATGCCCAGCAACAAAGTGATATATCTTTTTAAAATTTGGAGTTTCCAACAAAGTTATAATATTTTTAAGTTGATCACTATTTGTGCCTACATTACTTATTCATGACTCTGTACTGTTTTCAGCCCATTTGAACAAACAATTTAAAAACAGTCAACCAACGCATGTTTATTACCTGCAGAAGTGTGTTTGAACTTTTCACTCTTCTTCTTCCTCCATTTCCATGGCTTGAAAATCCTTCCTATATTGGCAAACTTACTTCTTCGCCTGATTGGAGGAGTGTGGGTACCTGGTACTAGAGAGTCTGAACGCATTGCAGCCAGTCTTTCCACTTCGTCAGCTATTTTTCCCCAAGAGGAGGAGAAGAAGAAGAAGACAAAGAAGGAAGTGTTAATAACATTGTGTAGCACCGCACAGATGGTCAACATTTTCATGGTTACTGGATAGCAGTCAAATAATGTGACAAAGGTTTTATTTATTTAACCCTTTAAATGGAATCCAAGCCCTGTTACAAAGGTCAATATTAATAATATCATTAATGAATTAATCGGAGGAGATGCTTTGGTCTTGAGTAATCCGTCACTCAGCCAGCATTGGCGAAGGAGCTTAAGAGAGATTTTTCTCCAGGGAGACTTTAAAAGCATTGATTATTTTTGGTGGTGTTTCCATTCGCGGTTTTGATGTTTATCAGGGACAGAAAGAAAGAGAGGAGCAAAAGAACAACAACTTACTATTTTAAGAGAAATATTGCTGCTCTTTACCACAATGTATGTGAAATATTATTTGATAAATAGTGAGGACTAAAGATTCCTTGGGAGCCATTACTGTCTCAGTTAACATCTCATTCTTTTCCCCTCCCAGTTAATTCTTTCAACCAAGGAACTCTGGAAATCCAATAGAGAGTTCAAACTTATGAACACCTGGCATCATAGTTTCAGAACATACTCATAATCACTTCTTTCCTTTAACACAGGAGGTTTTGCAGTGAATTTCCTAGCATGGTCACAATTTGCACTGAGTTTGTTGTGTTAAAATATTTCTAATGAAGATTTTCAGAAGTTGAATAGTTGCAACAAGTAATCTTTATGTTGGTTAAAATCTAAACTGCACCCACAACACATGCAAGTGAGTGCAAAAGAGAGTCAACTATGCGTGCAGCATTATACTGTTTTTGGTGCAAGATGATTAATCATATTTTAAAATTTTGGGGATTTTTTCATGCATAGTTATCTGTTGGAAACACCCCCCTCACTTTTACAGGCAAAACTTTATGCTGGTATTTTTGAAAATTAATACATTCGTGATCAAATTATCAGTATTTCACTAAAATTAGAGATGGATCTGAACCACATAGATCAGATCTAAACCTCCCCAAAGTTTAAGGGCATTTGATTCAGGCTCCTTTTAAAATAAAATAAACCCAGCAGAATAAACTGCAATCAAATGTGCTTTCCCAATATGAAAGGTGAAGTAACTGTTTCCCATCCTCCTGCCATTTTGCCCCTCTGCATCCTACTATGTTCCCCCAAATTCTATAGTGCCTCAGTGGAAAGAGCAGAGCTTGGTCTTTCCCTCCATTTATGCTCTATAAAATACAGCCAAAGACCTGGATTTGTGTCTCCCTGTCTAACTATAATTTCCATTAGCAGTTTTAAAAAAGGCAAAACCAGTAGCATTATTCAATATCAAACTAAGAGCCAACCCAGGTTCTACAATCTGGCTGAGCTCTGCTCAGCACAGGGTGGGCGGAGGAGATGATGGCTTCACAATTCCTTTAGTCCCAGGATTCTGGGATCTGCAGTCAAGTGCCTCAATAGCCGTTTAGAGCAACTCAGCCCAATCTGTCTTTACTTCATCCAAACGGCTCCCAATCCCAGTCTGTTTGCTCAGTCAGTGACAGTCTCCTCCCACCTACCCTGCTTCACATCAGATCTAAATTTTCCCTCATCCCTATGGCACTAACACTCGACCCTCCCCACTTTTCTCCTGGCTCTGCGTCCCAATCTATTTCCGACATTGCTGACCCTCCTTCCCCCAGTCCAGCTCTTGTCCCCTTCTTCATACAAGTAAGGCTGTTTTCTCCTCCATGCTGCTGGGGTATCAGTGGGGAATGGGGGACAGGGCGTAATTGAGAGGACAGGAGACACAGGTTCCCTGCTGTCAGTTCCTGTGCATGGTGCCACCAGAATCCCCTGCACCTGGGAGCAGTAATTGTAGGGAAAATCCTGCTCATGGAGCACGCTCAGTTGCTCCATGGGGATGGTACACGTGCAGTCCAAGTCAGCAGCTAGGAGCTGTGAGGGGATAGAGCATGCTCAGTGCTGACAGAATCTCTGTAGATTTTAGCTGTCAAATTCTAATAATAATGTTACAATTCTAATAGTATTTTCTTCTAAAATCTTTTTCCTAGAAATGCCTGAATGGCTTTTGTTCAAACTTTCCAAAGGGTGCGATAGTGGGGAGGGAGGGAGGGAAGAAAAAGGGAAGATTCAGCCTGAAGTGAACAGCCATCATGGGACATTTCAGCCCAAATGGTTAAAATTTGGCAAAGTTATAAGCAATTGGAAACAGAGTCTTCCAATAAAGCAACCTTAAGTACAGGTGGTGCTACCTATATATTCAGATATGCCTATATACACAAACTGCCCACCTAGATATTTTGAAGGATATCATAGGTGGCGAGCTATTCTTCTTTTTGAAATATAAAGAACAAGTTTCCTTTTAGCTACAAACACAGCTTGTTTTTCTACCCGGATTAAATGAATCAGTCTTTTGGGGAGAGGGGGAAAGGGGGGCATAGGCATTTAAATTACAGAAAAAAAAATAGCTCAAACTTGAACTAGCTTTCCAAGACTCCCAAAATAGTTTGAAAGATTCAGACTCCAAACTCCATGACATTTTCTAATCTCCAGCTCCGTCTGCATTTCTACATTTTTTCTTTTTCTACTGAAGCACATACGTTTAATTTATTCCGAAAAAAAGTCACCGTTTCTTTAAAAAAAATCAAGTATAAAATGTGGCACATCTGTTAAAATAGGTTCCTCATTACACCACTGAGCTATTATAACAAAAGCCCAAGTGGGGAAAAAAATTGGAGTTAGGCCTATGTTTCACCGCACTTTGCTGAAGAAGCAGAAAACCAGAAAAGCACGGGCTGGAGGAGCACAGTAATCTACTTTGGAGGAGGTGGGGGCGCTTATCAGAACATTTGCTTTGCTATAAAGAGTAAAAAGGTAGCCTGGTTAAAGCATGTGGCTCTTCACAGGATGGCACACAGAGCTGACAGCCTAGAGCTGACATGCTCAGTGTGATATGGTGCCAGATACAAATCCTGGGGATTGTTGAATCAAGGCTAGAAATTGCATGGTTGTGCAGAGCAAATCAGTGAGAGGAACAAAGAAGAAACCAGAAAAACTCCTTATACCCTCTGGCGTCACTGGAAGTTGCTCTGATTTGAAGAACAAAATGGTTTTCACTTTCCATTCAGGAAATCATGAATCAAAGCAAACCCTTTTTCCCTTAAATAAAAAAAAAAAAGTGCCAGGGGCTAAGGCACATCTAACTGACCATGCCCTGACTCAGTGTTTTCCACTGTTGTGGCTTTTAAGAGCTTCTACTAAAGAGATGGGCAGGTCTCTGGGCACCACTGTGATACTTGACTGGAAATTGTATAGGGTATAAAAGCATTCTGCTGAACCAACTGGGAATGACACCATAAGGCTTTTTATTCAGCCTGACTTTCACAATGAAACACACAACTATGTGACAAACAAAACTGCAAATAAACTCAAACTAAATCCCTCCAACCCACCTCCCCGCACTCTCCTGTGCTCCTCAAATGAGCCACAATTACTGCTACAAATCACTCTTGATTACTAAATTGCACAGAGTTGCAGTACTCCCTCTTTATAAGGCTGCTCTAATTTGGGGCATCACTAAGGCTAGGGCTAGTCCTGTTTGAATTGATATCCATTATAGATCTCCTCTCTTCACGATACATACCGTCTTTGTAAGTTACAGCTTTCCTCCCCTTAAAAGCACTTCCTCTTTTAGGGCCAATTCCTAAGGGTCTATACTCAAGCAAATCTCTCACTGAAGTCAAAGGGAAGTTACCCAAGTAAAGATTGGGTCCATAAAGAGCTAGAAACTGTCACAGAGAGTGTCAAAACCATTTCCATATTTTGACTTTCTTTCACTGAATTTCAATATCTTGGTCTCATGCAGAACTGTGTTCCAGGAGTCCTACTGTGCATCCCATCAGCCGGGAGCGCTTCTCCTCCATCCTTTCCAAATAATGCAACTAATCCAAGTAACAGCACTTCTCTCTCTCTTTTTTTAAAAAAAAGTCTACTTCACATTTCATGAAATATACTTCCAAATGTACTACTAACTCAAACATAATGATCACTGTAGAGGAATGACTGAATTAGAACCATATACACTACAGTCTTCATAAAAGAGTAAGAGTAAAGATAAGAGAGTAAAAGCCATACTTCACTCCCATTTTCTGTCATCTCTTTTGCTTCAATTAGCCATGTTCCCTCTGCTTTTTTGGCTTCTCATGATTATTGACTAGCTGTAGGCTTTGACACCCACTAATGACAGCAGGCTTTGTAGGCGGTTTTCACACTCTTCCTGTTCCCAAAGAAGCTGGTGCTTTCAAGACTGCAAACTAATCCAGACCTACATATTTATTGCCTTTGGGAGAGAAAAGCAGGTCAGTGCTTACCAATTTGCTATACTGATACTGCTAAACTGCTGTGTGTTTTGGGGCCTTTCATCACGATATTGCAATTTTGTCCTTTGACTGGCACAACAAATCCGAGATGATGTTTATAATCGTCACCATAATGACAAATACTCAGCACGTACAAGTGGTGTTCACCTTATATCCCAGGAATGTCAAGCACACAATACTGTTGGTGAATGGGACACCACATGAACTGAAATACACATAATTGATGCACAGGCTTTTCCTGAACAAATGGAAAGACACTGCAAGATTTCAAGACGACTTGAAACTAGGGCAGGAAGATGACCCACTTCCCACTCATCATGTTCCTCCTCACTAATGCCGTGCAGGAGAAATCACAGGACTAAATAGAACAGTGTTTCACAGGTGTCTGGTGATAATAGTGTTGCTGATTCAGGATTTTAAATCACAAATCTAGCAAAACTTGGTGTTCTTCATAAAGCCCCAGATCAAGGGACTAGGTGAGAATCTGAGGGTCTATTAAAAAAAGTTTCTAGTCCTCATGGTTATAGAGAAAAACTTGAAAACCTGACTATAATGCACCCCCAAAGACTCTCAAACTAATCAAAAGAACCACAAATGTACCATTTTGTCTCATGATTTTTGAGACAGACAATCTCATGGTATTTGGGGTCATGACTCATGATTTTTCAATACATGGGGTTGGCAAATATGATGTAGAGGCACCACAGATGGTACACAGCTGTGTAAGTAGAATAGTCAGGACAAAGAACTGTTTGCAAAACAGTATCTTATTACTGTAGGTGAAACAGCGAAGCCCAGGAGAAAACATGACTGAAAACCTCATATTACATACTTCTGAGTGTTCTGCCTCTTTCAGTGCAAAGCCTTTCTGCATATCTATTGGCCCTGCCCCCTCTGAAAATCAGCTGGATGCAGAGGTGACCTACTTCCCAAGCTCTGGGAGTTGCAAAACATGGATCAATGACCCTCAAAAATGGTAAGGAGCCCCAGTTTGGTTGGGAGATGTCTGGGTGGGCATCATACCAATTGTTGAGATAAAGAATATCCCAGATTTCATTTAAAAAATCAGTATGGTTGCATCTCCGCATTCAGGTACAGAGAACTACATCATAGCTGAATGGCTGAAAATCAGCTAATAGGTCATGCATACCAACCCCTCTGCATCAAACAGCATCTTCCTCTCCAGTAACTCCACTAGTACTTTATCTAACCTCATTTATGCAGTTTGCAATGCTGTTGTAACCATGTTGGTCCAGGATATGAGAGAGACAAGGTGGGTGAGGTAATATCTTTTATTGGACCAAAAGAGACAAGCTTTTGAGCTCCACAGAGCTCTTCTTCACGTCCTGACTTTAATGACAGGACCTTAAATAGAGGAGAACAACAACAACAAAATAATCAAGTTGTCAATTTGTTTACAAGCTACATATAACCTCACTTCATTCTTAGCTTCAGTCTCTAACCAATTTCAGCTGCAATTGCTTCTAGCTGTCAAGACTTCTTTTGCACTCTGAATCCAGAATGTTCCAGAACTTAAACCACACACACAGTCAGCCCCATATACCACAAACTCAGTGGAGTTATTGTGAAAGTACACCCCTTTTCAGATGGTCTTCAGAGCATCCAGCCAACATTATAATAACCAGTAACAACCACCATAACTGTTGAAACTTTTTTTTTGTTCTCTTTACCTGAATTTGATCATTTTAAATCTAAATTTCAGATTATCTCATTTTTCCTTATTCTCCTACAGGAAAGCTGAGCCTTTCCCTGCTTTCCTATTAACACCTGATATTTTTGTAGGGTTACCGTCCCTTAATTGCCTTTTTTTCCAGGCATTAAGTTCTATTGGTCCTCCCCCTTCTTCCCATTTGAACCTTCTGTAAAGCTTTTCAGTGTCTGTTTTGCAATGAAAGGCCCAACACTGCATGCAGTATTCCAAGCGCCGTTTTATCAAGATGGGATTATTACCTCATTTGCTTTATAAGAAATCCTAGTAAAAACATGCTTTAGGATGGCATTTGCCATTTTTGCAATGGCATTGAATTGTCAGTTCATATTCAGTTTATAATCCCCTATGAGGTCCACAGCTTCATTTCTGTGCATTCTAAGTAGCACTAGCTCATTTCTCTGATGATGATTATTTCTCTCTAGGTGTATTACTTTACATTTTATCTGCAAAAGAATCTCATCTCATTTACATTTACCCATCTCGATACACCTGTCAGATCACTCTGCAATTCTGATTTTTCCTTTATGGTGTTTATAATCCCTTTCTAAATTTGATATCATCTGCAGGTTTAATCAATGTGGCGTATATACATTTTCCTCTTGATTAAGGTATATAATTGAAAAGTACAAGTTTTAAAAACTGAGCTGTGCAAGACCTCACTTCATACCTCCCCCACATTTTGAGATTAAATTGTTAATAATTAATGGCTGATTGCAACAGGTCAGACAATTTCTTTAAATCAACATTATGCTGCAGTGGGTTTTATTGATACAAAATCCTTTGTTTTTTTATATATATGTAGAATGGTTACTTTACTCACCAAGCCTGTAAGGATAGAAAATAAAGATTATGTTTGATGTTAATCTGAGCTATGCTTTATCCACAATGTGACTTTCACTGCTCATCAAGTTCTTCATTGCTGAAGTGTTTATCACATATAGATTTCCTTATTATTGGTCACAAAAACCTGCTATTGAAGTTAGACCAAGTATTTGATCATTTTCTAGGGGTAAATTTGTCTAAAGCATCTAAATGAGTTAGGAGCTTAAGCTTCCTTTTCAAAAGTCATTGCAATTTAGGCTCCTAAATCATTATGAATCTCCTTTACCTTTCCTTATCTTTTTTAAGGCCCATTCATAAAAGCCTTGCTCACACAAGTAAGCCAACTGACATCAATAGGACTACTTTGGAGCTCGATGAGTCCTAAGCCACAAGAAGAGGAGGGGAGTAAAGATGATCACACACCTCCAGCCCCACCATGGTGTGCCAGCATCTGGGCTCCCTGGTCTTAGATCCAGGTCCTAGAAGGGAGCTCAGGGGCCTTATGAAAGATGCCGTCCCCATGAAGCAAGTGGCAAGAGAGGGTGGGGAGTAGGTTGAGCCATTAAAACTGCCCCCACACACATACTGACCAATGGAGCTGGTTGGTCATGCAGGTGGAATTGAAGGGTATGTTGCACCCTGCAAAGCAGTGCCACAAATTACTAACAATGCTATGGCAACCAGGGTGCTCCAGGAGGAATGGGGGATGTCTCTAAGGCATGATGCCTCCTGGTATTCCCCATGGAATGGTGCATGTGCAGTCCCTTACTCAAAGCTCTGTTAATGACCCAGTTTAGCCCTTTGCATGTAAGCATTGCAGGATCAGACCCTTAGAAAGCACAGAAGCACTTTATTTCTATTACATGCAGGTGGAACAGCATCAATGTGCAAACACACTACTACAGGTATATCCCCCAACCCTACTTATCACACTCAATATAACTTACACTCTATGTCATGGCTCCCCCCCCCCGCCTTCATTTCCACTCCATATTCTTATCTATGTTCAGCACCATTCAACCAGATGCCCTCCAACACTTCAGTAGCTGCACATGTAAATACAATCCTACTTTCTGAGACTGAATGCGAGGGATCCACACAAACAATTTCTTTTAGTCTTTCTTGATACCTAAGCTATTGGAAATACAAAGTTCATCCTGCCTGCTTCCCTACAGGCATGGCAGCAAGTTCATAACACTATACAGACTCAGTCACTCTCTCTCAAAATAAATGTCAGCCATTACTTTGCAACTGCCTGTGAGAATAAGGTTCAATCCCACAACATTGACAACAGCCAAGTAAAATCATACACACGTAGGGTTCTCTCTAATCTAGGGCTCTGGTCTTAAATGAAATAGCCCCTATAGAAGTCAGAAGCAAAAGATTTTCACTGGATTTTGATATCATGTCCCTACATGATTGCAACTCCCATTGATGTAAATGATAACTGGATCTGTGTAACTGAGGGTGTAATCAAACCCCATAGCTATCATCTCGGGATAGTATCTCTTGATACTGTTAGCTTGTTAGACCAGATGGAGACAAGCCTCACTTTCATTTGAGTCATGCCCTGACCGATCAAAACTGGAGTTCAAGCTCATTAATCATAGTTGAAGTACCCTCTGATGCCCAAGGATGTGGAAGACAGATAATCACAGCTTCCTTTAGGCAAATCTTCAAATGCTTAGCAATGACTTGTTCGGCATGAAAAACAGAATTGGATTCCAAGATCACTCCATTCCTAAATTTCCTTCAATCGTGAATGAGGTAATTAATTTTTTTATCAAATATATTGTTTCTCTGAAAGGCCAGCTACCAATTGCATTAAAACATCATCATACAGGTGCTGGTATTGACTAAGTTCTCAGGGTCTGATTCTTCTCCGATAATGATGTAAATTTTGGAGTAATTCCATTGAATTATAATAATGCAAAGCTGGTGTGAGAAGACAATCAGGTCCACAGATAGTGATGTTTTTGATCACAAATGTGTTACCAATAATTGTATGTAGCTGATTACAACTTCACCATTTATCATAATGATCCAGAAGGGCCAGATTCTAACACACACACACACACACACACACACACACACACACGATAGTACCTTGTTCTACAAATAGTTTAATTGAAAACAATGGAACTTCTTACAGTGTATGAAATCTGGCCTTTAATGAATGGACAACTAGCTCTGAATGTTGCCTATTTTGAGATGCTCTGATATATATCAAAATTGTGTGTGACATCTTAGGAAACTTGGTCAACTAAAAGAAATATCTGACCCCCTTTTGCAGATCCTGTAAGTAAGATTATCCAATAATAGTTTTTATAAAAAGGGGCCTTCTAAATCACAAATCCTTAGATTATTCAGACACTACATGGGACTTCAATGTCAACCAAAAGCTGCAGTGTACAGACAATGCGACATCACCCATTTAAAAAAAAAAAGGAGGTAATTTTGATAATGAGAACGGATTCTTTTTAAATATAGCTGTGACACTGGGGTTTCCATCCAGTATGAAACTGGAGAAAAGCCTGTTGAGAGTCTTTGGATTAAGTTTAGATGCAACAAGGATGGTGTCGTGGTGGGCGTCTGCTATAGACCACCAGACTAGGAGGATGAGATAGACGAGGCTTTCTTCAGACAACTAACAGAAGTTTCCAGATCACAGGCTCTGTTTCTCATGGGGGACTTCAATAATCCTGACATCTGCTGGGAGAGCAATACAGCAGAGCACAGACAATCCAGGAAGTTTTTTGAAAGTGTTGGGGACAACTTTCTGGTGCAAGTGCTAGAGGAACCAACTAGGGGCCATGCTCTTCTTGATCTGTTGCTCACAAACAAGGAAGAATTGGTAGGGGAAGTAGAAATGGATGGCAACTTGGGCAGCTGTGACCATGAGATGGTTAAGTGCAGGATCCTGACAAAAGGAAGAAAGGAGAGCAACAGAATACGGACCCTGGACTTCAGAAAAGCAGACTTTGACTCCCTCAGGGAACTGATGGGCAGGATCCCCTGGGAGGCTAATATGAGGGGGAAAGGAGTCCAGAATTGCTGGCTGTATTTTATTGAGGGTGCAGGAACAAACCATCCCAATGTGTGGAAAGAATAGCAAATATGACAGCTTGGCTTAACAGAGAAACCTTCGGTGAGCTTAAACACAAAAAGGAAGCTTACAAGAAGTGGAAACTTGAACAGATGACTAGAGAGGAGTATAAAGATATTGCATGAGCATGTAGGGGTGTAATCAGGAAGGCCAAAGCACAATTGGAGTTGCAGCTAGCGAGGGATGTGAAGGGTAACAAGAAGGGTTTCTACAGGTATGTTAGCAACAAGGTGGTCAGGGAAAGCGTGGAACCCTTACTGAATGGGGGAGGCAACCTAGTGACAGATGATGTGGAAAAAGCTGAAGTACTCAGTGCTTTTTTTGCCTCGATCTTCACAGACTAGGTCAGCTGCCAGATTGCTGCACTGGGTAGTACAGTATGGGGAGGAGGTGAGCAGCCCTCAGGTGAAAGAACAAGTTAAGGACTATTTAGAAAAGCTGGCATGCACAAGTCCATGCAATGCATCAGAGGGTGCTGAGGGAGTTGGCTGATGTGATTGCAGAGCCATTGGCCATTATCTCTGAAAACTCGTGGTGATCGGGAGAGGTCCTGGATGATTGGAAAAAGGCAAATATAGTGCTCATCTTTAAAAAAGGGAAGGAGGAGAATCCGGGGAACTACAAACCAGTCAGCCTCCCCTCAGTCCCTGGAAAAATCGTGGATCAGGTCCTCAAGGAATCCATTTTTGAAGGACTTGGAGGAGAGGAAGGTGATCAGGAACAGTCAATATGGATTCACCAAGGTCACGTCATGCCTGACCAACCTGATTGCCTTCTATGATGAGATAATGATCTCTCAGGACGCGGGGAAAGTGATGGATGTGATATACCCTGACTTTAGCAAAGTTTTTGATATGGTTTCCCACAGTATTCTTGCCAGCAAGTTAAAGAAGTATGGACTGGATGAATAGACTATAAGGTGGATAGAAAACTGGCTAGATCGTTGGGCTCAACGGGTAGCGATCAATGCTCAATGTCTAGTTGGCAGCCGCTATCAAGCAGAGTACCCCAAAGGTTGGTCCTAGGGCCGGTTTTGTTCAACATCCTCATTAATGATCTGGATGATGGGATGGATTGCACCCTCAGCAGGTTCGCAGATGACACTGAGCTCAGGGGGAGAGATAGATACGATGGAGGGTAGGGACAGGGTCCAGAGTGACTTAAACAAGTTGGAGGACTGGGCCAAAAGAAATCTGATGAGGTTCAACAAGGACAAGTGCAGAGTCCTGCACTTAGGATGGAAGAATCCCATGCACTGCTAAAGGCTAAGGACTGACTGTCTAAGCGGCAGTTCTGCAGAAAATGACCTGGGAATTACAGTGGACAAGAAACTGGATAAAAGTCAACAGTGTGCCATTGTTGTCAAGAAGGCTAACGGCATATTGGGCTGCATTAGTAGGAGCACTGCCAGCAGATCAAGGGAAGTGTTTATTTCCCCTCTATTCGGCACTGGTGAGGCCACATCTGGAGTACTGTGTCCAGTTTTGGGCCGCCCACTACAGAAAGGATGTGGATAAATTGGAGAGAGTCCAGTGGAGGGCAAGGAAAATCAATAGGGGGCTAGGGCACATGACTTAGGAGGAGAGACTGAGGGAATGGGGCTTATTTAGTCTGCAGAAGAGAAAAGAGTGAAGGGGGATTTGATAGCAGCCTTCAACTACCTGAAGTGGGGTTCCAAAGAGAATGGAGCTAGGCTGTTCTCGGTGGTGGCAGAAGACAGAACGAGGAGCAACAGTCTCAAGTTGCAGTGAGGGAGGTCTAGGTTGGATATCAGGAAAAACTATTTCACTAGGAGGGAGATGAAGCACTGGAATACATTACCTAGAGAGGTAGTGTAATCTCCATCTTTAGAGGTTTTTAAGGCCCGGCTTGACAAAGCCCTGGATGCAATGATTTAGTTGGGGTTGGACTAGATGACCTGCTGAGGTCTCTTCCAACCCCAATCTTCTATGATCACTATAACAGCCAGGAGAAAAGGCAAAGTAACTAGTTTAAGAGTTAAACTGCCCAAACTATTCCCTTTTAATTTGTATTTTGCTTCTCTTGGGAAAAATAAACTACTATTTCTGTCCTTTAAAGAAGTTGATAGGAAGCTGGCCAAGAGGAAAAAGAGTAATTATACCAAACGGTACAAGCAAAAATCTGTTTCAGTGGACTCTAATTGAGAGGAGCCGGTTTGTATCCATCAATCTCAGTACGAGGAGTTAGAAGGAAAGGTAAAGTCTTTCAAGTTAAGATGCCTAAAGTCAGGCATTTAAGGTTTGGTCTAACTCCCATTAAAGTAAATGGGGAGCCCTTCCTTTAATCACCATGGAAGCTGGATAATTCACCTTAGTAAGTGACTTTACTTTCAGGAGTAATGAGTACGCACAGAGGTGCGGAATACCCACATCTCCTTTTGCAATCCTGCAAAATGAATGAAAGTTCCTTATTTTTTTGGCCAAAATCTCGAGTATTTTCATGGGGTTTTTTTGAAATTAAATTCTAGGCTCTCTCTTTGGGTTATTGCAGACAGATATATGTTTTCCACTTGCACACTAGATTTAGATGAGAGCATCCGTTTTTGATTCATGACAGCTATTGTGGGCAATAGAGAAATATCTTCTTCCTGCCTTAAAAAAAAAAGTAGACGGAGCCAAACAACCAAACAAATTACTGCATACCATTAGGAAACATTAAAGTCATAGATTGGATCTATGATCATAGCCTCAAGTTCATGAAGAATTCCGAATCCATCAATCAGAAATAGCCTAGCTAGTTTGAAGGAGTTTAGGTCAGATGCAGAAAACAACAATACAGGGAACCTAGAAACCACTATAGATTAAAAAGTTACCAGAATACTCATATCAAACAGCTTTATGCATGTAAGTATGAGATCCATGGAGTCAGGATTTCACCAGCTAAGTCATTGGCAAAGTTCCCATTGACTTCAGTGGAGACAGATTTTTTTACCCAGTACATCTAGCGATTAGATTAGTTGGGCTGGGAGTCAGGACTTGTGGGTAAATTTTGCCCTCTCTTTCACCCATGCAATCCAATTGACTTGTAAATGAAGGCAGAATCTGATCCCTGTATCCTCTTCCTCTGTCTGCTGCTGATCTGACAGATCTAAGCACCAGGCATGGAGTAAGTGTGAGGGTGTGAACTGCTCTCTCACCCATATATGTGGTCCTCCCCAGGTCAGGCTGAAGCACGCTGGGAGAACAAAACAGGAAGCCTGCACTGCTGCAGCCTAGCCTGTGGAGAGAGGACTCTAGTGCCCAGCGCTGACATTTAAACACCTTTCCTCAGCATTAGAATTCACATCCAGAAATATAAATCAGCAGAGAAAGCATTTCAGCTTGGCCTTCTTAATCTAATGCATTCTTTTGTAACCACCACCATCCACAGCTGTTTGAGGAAGAAACTCATGGCCTGTTCCGAGCCATTATTGCAAAGAAAGCATTCTGGCAGCACGCACAGATTGGGCCTACGTATACAAAGCCACTTGTCCTTGAAATTGACAATAATTTAATTGTGTAACATTATGAGGGTCACAACAGTAGGTATTTGCAGTAGATTTTATTTCAATACTGCAGGTGGAAAAAATAAAGAAACACAATCAGACAATTCTTACAACACAACAAAGGTATCTTCCTTTCACCCACTAGCTGCTGTGCATTTGGCACCATGCAGTAAGCCTGTGCAAAAGAATCTGCACATATACTAGAAATGGTGAATTATTTCTTTCCAAAGGTCTTACCATACAGGCTTTGCAAAATTATTCTTTTGCAAAGAAATACATAACTAGAGTTACCACCAGCAAAAACTCCTTCTGATCTATTTCTGCAGTAAGGGAAACTGGACGTTGTGCATCTCGGGGTAACTTGGACAGGAGATATGCACTTGCTTTCATGCTGAATTCTATGACCAAAATATTTTTGCAATATTCTACAAATTTCATAAACATTTTTCAGCATGGCCTTGAAATTTTGGCTAAGCAAAATTGCTGCATTCATAAAAGCTCTTAACTAAATTGGAATTGGCAAAAAGGGATTATTACAAAAATCTCAAAGCAAAAAGGCAGGAGGAATATTTGTTTTATATTTGCAATAGAGAATAGCCTAAACTGCAATATTTGGATTCAGATTTCAGATTTCCCAAAATTTGTGAACTTGTGGTTTCATATTGGCCCTCTGTAAAAGGGGCGGGGGGGGGGGGGGATAAATCAGTTTTAAAAAACATCTTTGTTTCCAGGTTCAGATGTTTGGTGTGGATGTGGTGGGCCCATTTCTATTACAAACATACACAAATGGAGACTTGTAAAACTCTACAACAACAGCACAAAATAGTGAAGTTAATGAGCACTGATAGGAGATGAAGAACCGCAACCCTGGGTTTGTCAACTGAATTTGAGTAGCAGCTCTACTAGCTCAAGTCAGCTGCTTTCTAACATAATTACCTATCTACCTCTCTCCCACAATACGGACTTGCATTTCTTATAATTTTCTCCATATATGGACCCATTGCCCACAGCAGACTGCGGGGAAGAAAAAAAGGGGGGGGGCGCCATGACTTTTTAGTGGCGGAATGCAGGATCAGATAAAGAGCTGAACTTGCCACTCTGGCAACCCATGCCAAGTATGGGAAAGGGAGAAGAGAAAGTTAGGAATTATAGGGTCTCCATTCTTTCTTTAACGGTTAGGGACATACATGTTATGATTTTATGTTGCGATGTGTACACATGGTACGAGTAAGAGAAAGCTGTGTTCATATTTAACTCCGCTCATCGTGGCCAGTATAAATGCATAAAAAGCCACTCACACTTTTACACTTTAGAATTACTAGACATATTTTGGGAATCAAACTACAAGTACATAATACTGGCCTAATTCATTAGACGTACAGTGATGGGAGGAGCAAAGGGTCCCTGAGCCATCTTGCTGGTACAGGGCAGGAATGTTTAGAGAGGCCAGTTCTGGAAAATGGGAAAAGGAAAGATGTATTCTGGAATGTGCCTAAATTAGGCTACACACCAGAGCTTCATGAGACCCTGTCTAGTGCTTGGCACTGACTGCAATATATATGCTGGGTCAGGCTCCTAGCCCTCACATCCACAAGCCAGCAGATCATGTCCCCTTAGGCATGGTGAATATTGTTGAGAGCTTTAGTTAATCCCCCAACTGTAGCTTAGGAAAGTAAGTGCACTAGGTGAGAAGAGTATTCTGTCCTGCTGCTGCATGGGTAAGTTTCACGGAAGGGAAAGAGATTGTTTTTACTTGTGAGCCCTCTTTTCCCCACACCACTTGTGCGCTGAAATACAGCAAACTCTCAACATCCACCCTTGTTTCTCTGCCTTTTAGTAATCTTTGCAATTTTAAAACAGACTGTAAAGTAGCTTCAGGAAGATAAGAAACTATAATTTTGAAAACATGACAAACCCTGTTTGAATTGTTTTAATTTCAGCTGATGGAGAATAAACAATGTTTCTACAGAAAAAAATTTACAGTACAAAAATTAAGCAAACTGGCAACGTCTCCATGTTGGACATTATTTCCCCCTCCCCCCACACACACACTTTGCTTGTCCTATATCAGATACCTCTCCTAATCCGGCAAATTACAAGGCAGTTGTGCCTCAATAGTTGTGCAGGAGACATTGTTAATGAGTATGACAGGGATCACTGACATTATACCCCATAAATGCCCCAAGGAAGCTTTCTAATACGTGGACCATGGACATAATAGACCACAGTGGCATTTCCAGAACCAGTTTATCTTGTCAATATGTATTTGGGGACTCTATAATATGTAAATTCTGACTGTAAAAAACTCTAAAGCACAAAGGTCTGCTTAGCAACATTTTAATCTGTGGATTCTTGACTCACCATACAGCAGTATCGCCACGTCACAACCTATACACTCCTTTGTGCACAACTCACTGCAACATAATATGGATTTGAACTGATCTTTGCTGGACCCAAGCAAGTCCATTTTCAAAAATCCTGGTTCTCAATTATTGCACCTTTGCATTCAAAAAGTCCTGTCTTACAATTACTGCACATTTGCATTTTTAGACATTTTAAACTGAATAACTTTAAAATATCTTTACTTCTGTTCTTCAAACAGACAGTACAATTTCTTTTGTGATTAGGTGAAACAGAAATCATTCTCAGCTACCAAAGTCTCCCAAGACATATTCAAAAGTTGCAGCCATTTTAACATTTATGCCTTATACCAATAGTGCCCAAATCCGTTAGACTAATGGCCTAAAAAATGTCAGGCAAAAGACGACTAAGGGCAAAATCCTTCCCTTAAGTGTCGTGGTTCTCTGCTGGGTGGCAGTGGAAATGGAGCGGCATCTGCTGAACTATGGAACTATAATAATCATTACTCCACTATAGGGCAGGACAGCTCAGAACAGGTAGGGCCAGGAGGAAAATATATGAAGTGTAATTTACTGCTTCCCAAAAATGTCCAAGCTAATGTGTGTGTTGCACACTGTAGCATGTGTGCTGAGGGACTGGTGATATGGCCATATCATTGGATCACAACCCTTGAGGCCAGCAGGCATTGTACTTGAGCCCCTCTCATAGTAGTGTTGGGTTAGAACATTGCCCTGTTGCAGGACTGATGCACTGGGAGTGGCTCCCTGAACCTTCTTCTCCCCTAATACACCCATGCAAGACAGGGCAGGATTTGGATGCAAGCTCTTTTTAAGTCATGAGTGCTGAAAAAGGCATCAGATGTCTATGCAATGTACTATTTACACATCCTTTTTTCTGAGCTGACTCTTTGTACGTTAAATGTTGCCTCAAATGTTCCTGCAATCTCAGCTACAGTCAGCGAACAAAGGAGCACGCCTAGCGATGCGAGCTACTTCTTTTGGACTTTTCAGAAAGCCAATATCAGGCCTTACATTTCATTAGAATCCTACTAAAGACCCAGAAAATAAGACATTGCAGGCAATTCTTATTCTTAATCTAGTCAGAATTATCTACCTCACTGTATGCAATGTTTAAGTACATGCAACACCACTGGGATGTGCATGTGTGGTTGTTCTTTACATTGTGTTAGCGCCTACAATAACTAGGTGCTTTCCAAACACAAAGACTCTGTCAGACACATCTCCCCTACTGCAAGATGGTGCCAAAAACAGAGATGAGGAAGGGGAAGAGAGACAGGACCAAAGGCTTTTTTTCTTCCCCTCTCCTTGTCCTTGCTGTGGCCAAGAGGCTGTGAAAGGAATAGTTGTAGAGACCCATCCCTCTCACAACAGCCAGAAAATTCTGGAGAGGAACAAGAGAATGAGCCTCCTTTTTCCTAGGAGCTAAACAAAGGAGGAGCCTTAAATCATACTCCTACTAGCTACAGATGGATACAAAAGATGGAGCCCCCAAATATATTCCATTCTCCTCTCACCCTCCACCCCAGCCCACCCAGAGTCTGGTAAAAATCACAGCACCCTCCCACTTCCAAACTTATGTTGCTGGCATGAAGACTGGGCTTCTTAGACATCACATACTACAGTACTACCTTTAACCCTGACCTATGTCTCCCCTTTCCCGCCCGCCCTCATGTTTCATATCAGTCTCTCCCTAGAGGGTGAATCCAGGTAGCAGGCGTTCAGTGAGTTTTGCAAGACCTCGTCTAGCAGTTTTCATACACAAGAAGCTAAATTTTCTTTGCTTAACTTCATCCAGTTACTCCTGAAAATCCTGACAGACCCTTAGCAAGATATCACCATGTACATTTATGCTGTGCTCCTGAAATTATGCTTTGATTACTAAGTGGGGTGGATAAGAAGGCCACAGCATGAAGGCACGTTCTTCTATGCTCTCTGACTACAAATGAGATATGCTGATGTAACAAATAATAGGTATCTATTACAAGGCACTGAAATAGAGCAAGAAATAAAATGTTATTGCCATAAAAATTAAAATAGTGTGGAATATTTGCCTCCCCCTCTGATCAAACAAACAGTATTAAACATCCAACAGTATATTTAAAAAGACAGGGTTTTGCAATGTTTTGCCAGTCAAGCAGGAACTCATAACAGCTGTACCCTCATGATGCTTTTTTGCCTTGCAGGAACTAAGTACTAGCACTTACTACTTCTGACTAGACAAAAGGCAAATCATTTTGCCTGAACAAGAAAAAAAAAAGATGGAAAAACACATGAGATTAAAAGAAATAGAAAGTGAATGAAAAAGACAAAGGAGAAAGGAAGAAAACTGAACCATTTATTTGAAGTCTGGGTTGGATCTACCCTTCTGATTCTTTTCTACCTTCCCAATATCCCCCTCTGTGCTGCTCCTTACTCAGATTTGTGCCATGGTATTATTATTAATAAACAGTAATAATACCTGATTTAAGATATGCTGCTCCCACAGATCATGTTTTCCATTAATGAATCAGAAGCTTTATTTTACATAAGAAACAGTCAGCCATGCAAAACATCCTGCTATGGAGACTCCACTAAGGAGAGGCAAATAAAAAAAGGGACAATACTTCAAAATGCAAAAAGGAGAGAGGAGAAAACTAAACTACTTATATCTGTGGCTGAGGTATAAACATGGATCAAATAAAATTAAGGGGGCAAAGGTATGAGACATATATAAGAATAAGGAACAACATGCTTGTTCAGACCGATGGTCCATCGGGTTTGGTATCTCTCTCTCTCTTACAGCGGCCAGCATCAGATGCTTTGGAAGAAGGTGCAGTAATCTCTAGTGGATAATTATGGAATAACCTGTCCCCAGGGAAAGTTTCTTCCTCAATCCTATCATTTAGTTGTGATGCATGGCTCTGAAGCGTAAAAATTCACAGTACAGTCCTTATAAAAATATTTTAAAATTCTAACTATAGAAGTTCTCATTATCCAAACAAATGTCTAATCTCTTTAAAAATCTCACTAAGGTCTTGTCTTCACTGATAATCTTGTGGTAATGAATGTCATGGGTTAATTCTACATTATGTACAAAAATATTTTCTTTTAATTATTTCGTGATATGTCCCCAAGCTTTTGCAGCAAGAGAAGAGTTAAATAGAAGCACTTGCTTTACCATCTCTATACTATTCATTATTTTGCACACCTTTATCATGTCTCTTTTTACTCACCAACTCCCTTTATGTGGAAGTATTTCAGTGCCTTTGATCACTTTTCTTTGAACTCCCTCTATTTCTGCTCTATTTTGGGACAGAATGACCAGAACTCAACAAAGCATTTAAAGTGATGACAACCACTGATTTATAGACTGACATTTCATTAATTTTAACTTTATTTGCTATCCCAACCTTTATACTTCCTAACATTTTGTTTGCTTTTTGGACCACTGCCAACACCAAAGTTTTAATGATGAGCATTCAGTGTTGCCCAGGCCTCTCTCTTTGACAGGCTTAAATAACAATATTTTCAAATTTGATCTTCGACATGGGAAAGCAGGAAGCCATGTCACCTCAAAAGATGGCATCTAAGCTTAGATGACAGCAGAGTCCACAGAGAGGAGCAAGATTGGAACAGGCCACTTGGCTGCTCCCTAAAGCCACTGAAACTGGAAGGTGATGGCAGACTAGTGGGTCTTTCCCCTAATAACACTCTCTGCAGTACACCTCTGCATCAGTAGTGTCTAAAGAGAATGAGACAGATTGATCAAAATTTCACAAACACGAAAAATGATTTAAAAAAAAATACCAAGCCCACCAATTTTTGTCTTTCCCACCCCCATTTCTTTTATTTTCTTTTTTCACAATTGTGGGCAATAATCCCAAAGCATTCTTTTCTCTCCTCCCCTCCCAGTTTTAAAAACTGCAAACAATTATATGAACAGACTGTTCTATAACAGGGGAGCCTGCTGCACTTTCTCCTCCAGGTTACCACTAACTTTCATTGGAAAAAAAAGAAATTACTCAGACTCCTGGGGGCAGGAGACAAAGAACTGGAACCCTGGTCTTTGGGCCTCGCTTTGGGAAGCGGTGACTTTTTTGCTCTGTTATCTAGTTTCCCCAATAGGGTTCCCCGCTTGTCATCTGTGATTTCCTCAAAGACCTCAGTCGATTCTGGGAGTTCTATAGGGCCTTAAATCATGTCTAAATCGTTGTCAGGACTCTCTATAATAAGCCCAATGCTCTCCTGAGTAATGTTCTGTACAGACATGCCAGTGAACCTCTCATGGTTAGCCAAGGCTTGCAAAGATCTTTGATTGCGTACAGCTATTTTATTTTGGGGCCAGAGATTTCTGCCACAAGCAGTTTAGCGGAATATGAATGATTCATTACAGTGCTGTACAAGTGTAGTTAACTACTTGCCTCAGGCAGAGAAATTAAGTTTTGGGTAAGGAAGTTCTTTTGACCTTATTTCAGTTCCTAAAGATTGAAGGTATGATTTTCTCCCTTTTTCTTTAACTGCAGACTTGCCAGTTGAAACTATTTCAATTTCCAATGTTTAAGGAAAGCATCACATAAATCATCAGCTTGCTACTGTATTCCTTTGAATTTGCAATCCTTAAATAGCTACCACAAAGATACCAATGTGTTATGTCGCACACAATCCTGCCTGATCCTTTGTCCCTATGCAAGGGCCAGCCTCAATAGCAATCCCTGTGCTCCACCAGCACAATGACAGCTCTCTTTGTGTGCAAGACACTCTAAAGTGAATGAAGGGATGGAATCCTAGCTAGGTGCTACATTCTGGCAAGCAGAATTAACCAGCTGTGCAGAAGGGACCCAGAGAAATGGTGGTTACACCAAATAACATCACACTCTGTGCTTGCAGGAGCTCTCAGAACTCCCCTTGTGGTAGTGTAACCCCACAATACTTTCAGAACAAGGTTGTGTATAAAAGGTACATAATCTGGGACATGGATGTTTCTTTCATTTAGGAAGCATCCACACTAGGAAAAAAGATGCGTTTTTACTGCGTGTTAGCTAACATGGTAACTAGCACTGGTAAAAACCCTCATAACGACAAGACTGCTCATAGCTTTCTCCCATGTGAGCAGGTCGAGGTAAAGGCTATGGGTATGTCTAGACTGCAACAATAGGGTGTGAATGCGAATCAAGTACACATACCTGATCTAGCTGTTGTTTAGCTAGCTCAAGTCCCAGAACAGTGAAGCCATGACAGCGTGCAGGCCCATGTGGGCTAGCTGTGTGAATAATTACCCAGGGTTTCAGGTTGGTTTGTATAGCCCGCCCTGAAGCGCATGCTGATGCAGCTTCACTGCTGTGGGTCCCTGTGGTAGTTAAATTAAAGAGAACATGGGTATGTCTGCTTGAGCTGCGATTGCACCCTGCAACTACAGTGTTGATATACCCCATGGGGGAACCTAGCGTTTACCTCAAATTGCTAACATGTGTGAAAACAAAAAACTTCATTAAGATTTTTACCGTGCATTACTTAACCTGTGGTAAGAACACAACTTTTTGCCTAAATAAAAACCAACCAAAAATCTCCCATCTCCATAGTTGCCTCTCCAACTACCACTTCATTGCCTCGGAGATCCTCAAGCATGCAATCTACTCGGCGCAGTGCTGCCAGGATCACTCTCAGCAGCTACTGAAATCAAGGTGATTTGAAGGTACTCGGCATGTCCCAGGATATGCTTATCACCTCAACTTCCAGAGCACGTGGATCTGCTGCAATCCAATTCCATCCGTTCTCCACCTCCTGCAAATGTCCTCTTACCAAGTGTCTTCCTGGTTAAGTACTGGGCATATTCTCATTCTTTTTGATCTTTCTACCATTTTCAAAACACCATCTCTCCACCTCTGCTCTCTTCCTGGGGCTTTTGAGACTCTCTTCTCTCCTGGTTCTCCTGCCCTCCACCCCTCTTCAGCTCCCTACTGGCATTCTTCAGGGTTCTGTCCTCACTCCTTTCCTCTTTTCTTTTGACTCTATTCCTAGGTGACCTCATCTGCTCTCACGGCTTCAGTTATCATCTCTAAGATGAAGACTTGTACCTGTCCCTCCTCAACCTCTTCCTGTCGGTTCAGTGTTGCATATCTGACTGCCTCCGGGACATTCCATCCTGTATGTCCAGATGCCAACTCAAACTTCAGCGGGTGAAAACTAAACTCATCTTTCCTCATAAATGGTTCTGTGCCCCTTCCATTTCCATCACCATCCTCTCTGTCACCCAGACAGGCAGCCTAAGTGTTTTACATTCCTCTTTCTCTTTTTCAAAGCTTTTTAATTCTCAAATTTCAGAGTAGCAGCCGTGTTAGTCTGTATCCGCAAAAAGAAAAGGAGTACTTGTGGCACCTTAGAGACTAACAAATTTATCTGAGCCTAAGCTTTCGTGAGCAACAGCTCACATCATCGGATGCATTCAGTGGAAAATACAATGGGGAGATTTTATATACACAGAGAACATGGAACAATGGGTGTTACTATACACACTGTAAGGAGAGTGATCAGGTAAGGTGAGCTATTACCAGCAGGAGAGGGAAAAAACAAAACAAGACAAAAAACAAACAAAAAAACCTTTTGTAGTGATAATCAAGGTGGGCCATTTCCAGCAGTTGACAAGAACGTGTGAGAAACGGTGGGGGGGGAGGGGGATAAACATGGAGAAATAGTTTTACTTTGTGTAATGACACACCCACTCCCAGTCTTTATTCAAGCCTACATTAATTGTATCCAGTTTGCAAATTAATTCCAATTCAGCAGTCTTTCACTGGAGTCTGTTTTTGAAGTTTTTTTGTTGAAGAATTGTGACTTTTAGGTCTGTATTCGAGTGACCAGAGAGATTGAAGTGTTCTCCGACTGGTTTTTGAATGTTATAATTCTTGACGTCTGATTGGTGTCCATTTATTCTTTTATGTAGAGACTGTCCAGTTTGGCCAATGTACATGGCAGAAGGGCATTGCTGGCACATGATGGCATACATCACATTGGTAGATGTGCAGGTGAATGAGCCTCTGATAGTGTGGCTGATGTGATTAGGCCCTATGATGGTGTCCCCGAATAGATATGTGGACAGAGTTGGCAACGGGCTTTGTTGCAAGGATAGGTTCCTGGGTTAGTGTTTTTGTTGTGTGGTTGCTGGTGAGTATTTGCTTCAGGTTGGGGGGCTGTCTGTAAGCAATGACTGGCCTGTCTCCCAAGATCTGTGAGAGTGATGGGTCGTTCTTCAGGATAGGTTGTAGATCCTTGATGAAAACCTCTCCAGCACATCATCAAGGATCTACAACCTATCCTGAAGAATGACCCATCACTCTCACAGATCTTATCACTACAAAAGGTCCCCTCCTCGCCCCCCTCCTCTGCTGGTAATAGCTCACCTTACCTGATCACTCTCATTATAGTGTGTATGGTAACACCCATTGTTTTACGTTCTCTGTGTATATAAAATCTCCCCAATGTATTTTCCACTGTATGCATCCAATGAAGTGAGCTGTAGCTCACGAAAGCTTATGCTCAAATAAATTTGTTAGTCTCTAAGGTGCCACAAGTACTCCTTTTCTTAATTCTCAGACTACACCAGCTCCAAATTTATCCTCTACTCTCCATGCTAATGATAAAACCTCTCTTCACTTTCCACCTTGAGTACTGCAACCTCTTTCTCTTTGGACTTTTTACTTCCCACTTCCTCAGTCCATCCAAAATGCAGCTGCTAAAATGAATTCCTCTGTCATGGGTCTGACCATGCCCATCTATGTGCTCCTAAGTTCCTTCATGGACTTTTCACTTTCTGCATTAAGCTCAGCCAACATAGCTGAAAATACAGTTTCATTACTTCCTAGCATTCCATAAGAAACTGATGGCACCTGAAGCAAGAAAAGAGTTAATAGTTGTAAATGAAAAACTCTATCCTTTTAAAGTTATTATGGTCAAAGACCACTTAAATAAGGAAGAATGAATTATAATACCACTGTACCATGAGGTAAAATCAGATTTCTGAGATGTCCCAAAGGTTATAAGCTGTAAACTGAAAGCCCGTCTTTCTTGTGCTTTTGTATTTCTGGGGTTACTGGGTTCTCTTATAACTAGTGGGCTATTGTTATTAATCTATATCCTACTCAAAATTAGAGCCTGAACAGACTAACATAAAAAGGAAGAGAGATTACAGTACTATGCATCTGAGAATCTGCTAAAGGGTATGTGCAACTGAGGTTATACACATAAGCACACATGTTTGTTAAAAGAAAGGGAACTACGATCTCTTCTTACTGTGCTTGCAGTTATACATACAATGCTGTGGAGACCGAAAAAGGATGTTGATGTAATCCATTTACACATCAATTCAATTAAACTGGCAATGCATATTTTTAAAAAGTGGCTTAGTCTGTTTTTAGGGATAAATGAATCATGCCAATACTGTAAAGTACTTGCGACTGCTTTGCAAATCTCTCAATTTGATTTTCCTGGGATTTGCTGTCACCAGCAATATGTAGGTGTGGGGAAAAAGCACTTATAAAAAGGTACATAGCACAGTCTGATTTCTTCTCTCCATTGCACCAGTGTAACCAATAAGGGAGTTTAACCTAATGTGTATTTTCAGGATTCCAAGGCTATCTCCATAATCTACACCAAAAGGAATTCCATTCAGCTTCACTTGCAATTTAATCAAAGGCAACTATAATTACACTATCAGCGCTCTAATTTTGAAGAGACATTAGCAAAACCATAGTTACTTCATTAAGCGGCAGACCTGTGGCTGACAAAGGACTAGCAGATCCCAAATAATATTTTTCTCCTCTGCTGAGAGCAAACTAAGCAGGCTTTTATTAATTCCAGAACCAGCCTCAGTGTCAAAAGCTGTGAAATAAAGTGGCAAGCACCACAAACAGCGAGCAGCCCAGAGAGTTATTACATTTTCATAGTCACATTTGCAGTCAAAAACCTCTCTCTGACCTTCAGGAAATGAGCTCTGCCTACTGTATCAGTTTTAACTAGCTGTAACTCAAGAACCTTCAAATCTGAAGTAAAATGTAAAGCAACACAACAAAACAAACTCATATTAAACAAGGATGTGGGGTACCATCTGTGAGGATATTTCTGCTTGGATGGTTTTATGCCTCTTCTAGTTCTTTCCTTCTCCTAATTGCTGACTCTAGCAATATCCAAACAAATTTGTCATCACTCTGTTTATACATTGCTTTTACAGAATATAAGCATATACTTACCAGTACAAACACTGTGATTTTATTGTCACTCTCCTGAAACACTTTTGAGGTTTTGCTCAACCCCAAAAGGAGTGGGGGAGGATGTGGTAGCAGTTGTCTGCTGAAGGACACTATATTAATTCCAATATAACCACAAACACCCCCCAGTGATTTGTTGCTGACAGCATGGTGAAATATCACACAAGATTGATTCCATGTAACACACTCTTCCAAATACCGATAATTACGTCGGGCAAACTCTACTGCTGCACAGTGAAGAAAAAGTTGATGCACCAAGGCAGAAACACGGGTCTAATAAATTCATAGGAATGATGGTGAAACCAATGAATATATGCACTATTTCTATGGCAACTAGAGAGTTATCCCCATTAGTTGTTAACACGAGGTTATTAAGATAACCTGTCCTCCTGGCTTTTCTCTGGTCACTCTGCTGAATACTTGCTCATTACATTCATTCTGCGCCTCCTGTTCTATTTTCCTGCAGTCCATTAAGTAGCAAGCTAAGCATCAAGCATCTGACAGTAGTGCACACATACCCTAGAAGCAAACATACTTTTCTGTCCCTCTCACACACAAAAATCGTAGCACTCACCGTCACGGGCTTCCTCCCCGCGACTGCAGTTGCTGCATATATGTTTGATCTCCTTGCCTATGTGACAGTGTATCACAAAAGATACGTTGTTGTTGTTGGTAACAGGCTCCTTCAGTGGCTTCATCCTCACTAGATAGAAAGCTTTTTTTTTAGGTTTTTCCCCATTCATGGCTGGAACAGAGCCCTCCCTGCAGCCCGAAGAAGAAAAAGCAAGCATCCCAGGCTGCCAGATGTGTATGGAATCCGCCATCCGTTCACTCTCGCCTTAGCATTTATCTGCCACCTGCCCCCCCTCCTCCAAGGATTAAGGAGAAGGGGGAAGGAAGGCGGGGGGGGGAGGGGGGAGAGAAAGAGAGAGAGAGCAGAGAAAAGCACTGCCTGAGCCTTGGTGGCCTCTGTGACCCAGCTGCCTGAACCAATCCAAATGATCTTCGCTGGAGGATGCTCTCAGCAGGTCGCTCCTCTCTCCACACCTGTGATACTTCTCAGCCATGAATTCTAAACAGCTTCATCAGCAAATCAGAACTTAATTATTTTCAGCTACTTTGCTTGCTGCATGCTTCCCATGAGTGCAGAGCTGCCCCCATGCTCTCCCAATGCCTCCTCCCTTTCCCTCACCTCCTCCTCTGGCGAACAAATGTGAGAATTACCACACAGAGTATCAGTGTTGTTGGAAACCTTTGGTACTGTGCACGCAGGGACACTCAACGCTGTGTTCCTTCTGCAGAACAAGCTGCAATTCTCTAGCCCACTGAACACAACAACATTGCCTGTTCTCAGGCAGCACCACAGCCTACTCAGTTATAATTAATATTTTACACACAAAGGAAAATCATCCAGGATATTGATATGGGCTGGTTCCCCCTCTTCTGCTCCTCTGCAGACTTGCTTGGCTATTTGAGAACTAAAGACAATTGGACTATATGCACCTAACAGAGCCAATTTTGCTCTTTCCTTTTTTTTTTTTTTTTTTTTAAATAGTCTTTTCACTCTGGCTTTTCCAAATTCTGGTTGGCTCTTTTAAAATACAGAGGAGGCATCTGTCTGGTGGTTCTCAATGACAGCCATTGATACTAGCTGGCAGTGACTGGTGGCATCAACGCAGGCTTCTCTGGAATGGAATCACTCTTCCTAGACCAACCCTGACCATGGCTCACCAAGGAGGAGTGCAGACACGGAAAGTCTGTTTGGGCTACTAATCGCAGGATGAATACCCTCTCTTTGTTTCTTCACCCCCTTTCCTAAAGTGGAGCTGCTCTGAAGAGCTGCAATACCATCTCTGGATACTGGTAGTCAGGGCAGTGGCTTTTCAAAGGCCCTCAAAAAGCTCCTGGCTTATAAGGTAATATTCATCTAATGTCCTATGATGTCATCCCCTTTGCCGATGACGGCACTGTAGGAAAAGACCACATTGCCTCGATTCACAGTTCTGTAAAGATACCAAGCAGCTTCAAATTGTCTGACCCTCTGCTGAAGCAGTGCTTCAGGGAAGGACCTGGAACACTGAATAGAGATATCCTGGCGGGGGGAGGCAGGGGGGAAGAGGGAAGCGAGGGAGACTTGGATTCTGCAGGGCCCGGGGAAAGAAGTATAGGAGAACAGGGGAGGGGAGAGGAGAGATGAGGGAAAAAAAAAAAAACCACACACTCATGAAGAGGGAGCGCTGTTCCTTTAAATCTGTAGCTGGAAAGAGGTTGAGTGGGTTCCAGGCTGAAGCTCTACAATGTAGCTGAGACAGAGAGTAATTTTAGGGATAGTGCTGGTACCTTTATTTTTAATAAAGTTCCCTGTTCAGTGATAGGAGAAAGTGACTCACTCTGCAATTCTTTGCCATTGTCACATGACATTTTAATACACTCCATAGGCTAACCGAGACTGACCCTAACCCCTATCAGGTTTTCATTCCATTCTTACCCCTTTAACTATCATTGAAACACGGGAGTTTTGCCTGACCAAGGAGGGAAACTGAGGCAGACTTCAGGATTTTGCCTGATGTTTTTAATATTTTCTGTCCCTCTTCCATGATTTTTCAAAATAAAGGAATAAATAAAAATACATGTGATGAACTTCTGCCCTGCTTACCATGCATCGTTCTGACGCAGGTGCCACTTCTCCCCTGGCAGCCCTGGGAACTGAACCTTGAGATGTCTTTTACAGCAAAAATTGCAATGCTTCATTTTTCTTGGCATGGTTCACAGACAGATTAGATACTGTTAAATCGCACTACTGCAACATGGGCTGAAAAAGGCTCTCAGTAGAATAATACAATTTACTCAGCCATGAAACACAGCATACACATCACTCTGCGGGTGTGTTTGTGTCAAATGGAGTCAGTCACTTCAGGTTAGCTACATCACTAGCATCACACAGGGCTTGATCCTGCATTAGTTGCTCATCCAAAATTCCCCATTGACTTTAGTGGGAGTTTTGGGGGCACAAGAAAGGCAGGATTAGAGTCTCAATAGCAAGCAAACAGATAGATGTGATAATATACGTGCATCCCATCTATCAGGGTGAATGCATTTTAAAAAGTACTCTCTTTAACTGAGATTCAATCACTCAGCAAAAATGTACGTTAAATTAAAGATTCCAAAAGAAAACAGCTGAAAATTAGTTGCTTCTTCATTCATTGGCCAAAACAGGAGCTCAGGTCCTCTGGATTTCCTCTACCACCATCTCGCTAACTCCTCAAATTGGGTAAAACACGGTTATAAGTCAAAAAGTAGTTCTGTAAACATTAGGGGTAGCCACAAGCTACGTCATGAACTTCCCAAAGTTCAGGGCTGCGTACAGTTGGAGTTTTACATTGCCACAATGGAGAAGTAGATCAAGAGAGGCAAAGTAACTCCAGATGGGAGTTTTCCCAAAGCATAGGGGGTTTCAGATCTAGCCCTCTGTTTGGGTCTAACTTCTTATTCAACGTATCTGCTCCCTGCTGACCAATCCTGGAGTGCTGCACAAGGCTTGAGTAAACAGGCCTTGCATGATAGATCACTGAGGGAGACTAAAGGTGCAGAGTACTAGTATAGCTGCTGTAGATGGGGGCAAATGGTTTTGTGGGCAAGGCACTGGGCTAGGACTCAGAAGAATGTAGCTCAATTCCTGAATCTACCACAGGCTTCTTGTGTGACCTTAGATAAGTCACTTAAGATTGCTCTGTCTCTCAGTTCTCTCTCTATAGAATGGGGATGAGAATATTTCTCTAGTTCACACAAGTGTCATGAGAAAAAAATTAATGGACGTCTAAGAAGTTTTCAGAAAAAAAATACAGAGATGGGGGCCATATAAACAGACGGGTAGTAGGAGGGGTAGGGAGCAAGTGCAGCCTCTACATTAGCCAGGGATGCTAACTAGTATATCTGTTTAGTTACACCCATGATCATGCCTACACCTCTCTGCTGGTTTACCCATCGTCATACCTCCATGATCCTCCACACTGCTGTGGAAGGCGCCACCACAGAACGCTGCCCTATAGCAAGCAACTGCAGGCCTTCCCCACTGGACACCGGAGCCCTGGCTATTCTGCTGTGTTTTAGGAAGCACATATGCTAACAAGCTTGCCCAATGGGCAACACGGATTCCATTCAGATCTGAACCCAAATTACCCATAAGAAAGTCTGGCACATTGCATCCAAAGTACATAGCACCTGCAGGAGACAAACAAGTCCTGAACCCATCTGCAAATACATCTTTTGTAACATGCACTTCACTAGAGCATGCATACTGCTTTCATTCCCAAGAGCTGCCTTATAGAAAGTCTGAATTTGCCACAGCTCGTAAGACAAAAATATGTTTTAATTATGATCTGTGTAATTACGGTAAAAGCTGCCACTGCTAATCATTTCTAGCACAAATAATGGAAGATGAATATACTGCAGTATTCCTTCAGGAAATAACTTGCTTCGTCTTTATTTTAACAAAAGCCAAAAAAGCCATAACAACCCTTTCTGTTCACTGCCTCAATAGGTGTTTGCAAACCGTAGTACTCCTTACTGCATTGTGGCACCTAAAAGATGACAGAGACAGAATGATCTTTTGAACTGGGCATCAGCAAACTTGTGTTCTATTTCAACCTCTGCAACTGACTTTCTATGTTACCTTGAGCAAGTCATTTCACCTTTCTGTGTTTCTGTTTCCCTTCTACTCTTTGCCTGTGTAGGCTGTAAACTCCTCAGGACAGGAACTGTCTTTTATGATCTTTTTGTCTAGAACAATGGATTCAGAATCTCAGTTGTAGCCCTAGGCCAGCATAATACAAATATAACATTCACCACCAATTTGGAATAAAGAATGCTCCCAACCAGAAAGCCAGATCTGAATACGATGAAACCTGATGACAGCTCAGATCAAGATTCACATTCAGATCCAAACGTTGAGCTCCAGCCCATCTTTCCCCTGGAACGCATTTCCTCATATCTCAAGATTACCTAGCTGGGAACTTCCTCTTTATGACACTGTTTAGTGGTTTTCAAATTATCCCTGTAAAGGCAGAGAGAAGCAATAGAACCAGTCAGCTAAAAACATCCAGGCTCAGATTTTCAGGTGCCCCAGACCAGTACTCAGTTCAACTGGAGAGAGGTTAAAAGAGGGTTTTCCGCCTACCTTCTCCAATCCCATGGGGCTGGATAAGCACCGGATACAACTCAGAGCAGCCCAGAGGCTTGAAATCATCTGGAGCACCATACACTTTGGCCATGCCCTCTCCTGCTCTTTATGCAGAGGAGCAGGGGTTGGAGTTGTAAAAAAAGCTTCCCACCAGGTGCTCTTTGCAGCAGTAGATCTGCATAAATGATGTATACTGGGGTTAAGGATCAGTATCCCCATAGATTTTAGATCACAGGCTGAGGCCATCTCAGTGGTTGCAAGCTGAAATGTTTCTGATCCTGCAACATTATATTAAATCCTTATTTTGCATAGCTCTTTAGCCTTATTTACTGAATAAGTATTTATTTTGTTCACTTGACCTATTTGTTTTAATATCTACCTGATGATCTATATTTGGAATCTCTTTGTGTTTGGCAAATATTGTCTAACTTTTCCCTTTTTGTTTCCTCTTCCCTTTCTACTATGAACTGTATACTATAGTGCAGCTAGTTATCAGTGAGCACAATATATATAAACATTGTTCCATACTGCCATTAGGGGCAGGACAAGAATATAAGGTATAGTTAGAACTAGGGCAGGTCTTAAAATGAGGAAAACCCCCTCTAACATTTAATCAAAACTTTTCTCCCATTTTTTGATACACTTTGAAATTTCAGCAGATTTTTTTCAATATATTTTGACCTGCTCTAGTTACAAATAATAGGGAGCCTGTAGTGCTGTCTCCATCAGACTATTTCAGAGAAAGCTCACTAACAGTGTACTATTGCTGCAGCTCTGCTAAACCTTGTCATGGCATCAAGAGGAGAAGGAAATTGACTTCTGGTTTTTACAGCTGGAATTAATTTCAATGCTGCCCTTCCCCCCACCCCAGTGCAAAAAACATTTTTAGGGATGGTGATGACAAGAAAGTGCCAAGCTGAACCTGAATCTGGTCTGGTGGTGTGTCTTATGGGTATGTCTTGTGTTATTCCATCACAAACAGCACAGCCCAGTAAATGTAAGCATAAAATCAAATACTGCAGGCTGTGTGCAATGACTAACTAGATACAGGTGCTATTGGGTACTACAGGGTAGATTATATTTATGTATTTTATTGTACTATTTAAATATCTAAATCAACAATCTCTAAATTAAGGAGAAAATATATAACTGGCCCGATGACAGCAAAAGACTGATCAACCATCAATATAACATCCCATTCAACAGCACCCTCTACTTATCACCTGGGAAAAGCCTAGAAAACCAGATGACCCTTTTAGGGCACCAGAAAGTTGCAAAGTAAGTAAGTTCCAGAGTGAAGGATCCCTCATTGAGAGTTCCTTGCCAGCAGCTATCTTATGGTAAATCTATGGGGTTCTCAGTCTCTGTGTTTTCAGTGCCTAACACAATGGGATCTGAAAAAAGAAAAGGAGTACTTGTGGCACCTTAGAGACTAACAAATTTATTAGAGCATAAGCTTTCGTGAGCTACAGCTCACTTCATCGGATGCATGGATCGGATTCATGGGATCTGAGTCCATGACTGGCGTTCCTAAGCACTACTGCAACACAAATAATAACCAATGGGTTTTTTAGATATGGAGTGTTTGTGTTTAACACTTATTTTTTTTAAATTTTAAACATTACATAAACTCCAGCCCATTAGAGCAACCAGAGCCTGGTGCAGACCACAGCCTGTAATTCTCTGCAGTGCAGAACCCCACCTCCTGAAATGGAGGGCGACCTTTGGTTTCTGCAGTCACACCCATATCTTTCCACAATAATCACAGCTGCTCTGCACAGAGCCCAAGAGTCAGGTGATCACAAATGTTACAGAAATACACAAGGAGAAGGGAATGGAAGCGCCCTTTCTTGGTTTCCTCTGTGTTTTGAAACACTGATTAACAGCTATGTGGAACTTCTTGTTCTTCTTACTGGGCCCACAATGTGCCAGGTGCATACTGTGTTGTTACACAGTCATTCCTTCACTTAAGAGAAGCCCTGCTCTATTTTGACACAACACCATATGGTGCACAAAGCCTAACTGGAAAAGTTACCCACAAGGAGGACAGATTGGGAAGACCTGTTTCCTGCACTGTGACTAACTGCTGGTGGTAAAATAGACTTATGGAAGAAAAGGATGTGTGCATCATCCTATCCATCATCCACAAGAGCAGGGGAAAGACCGCTGAGTTACCATTTGAATGATGAGTAACACACACAATGCCAAACCTACACCCGTAATAGGTGAATGAAAGTTGGACGTGGTTATAAGGCTATGTCTACATTACGAGGTAGGAGTATGATTCCCCTACTTTTTGTACACATGCTTGCACTAGTTCTCATCAAGTTAACAGGAGTATAAATAACAGCGTAGCTGCAGTAGCAAGGACAGGGGCAGCGGACGCATGGCTGAGTCATTCCGAGTATATGCCTACCAATTTCAGATAGGTTTGTACTCAGCACAGTTCAGACAGGCCTCCGCTGCCACTACTGGTGCTACCATGATTACAGTGCATCACACCTCAGCTTGTAGTGTAGACATAGACTAAGTGAACACATAAAACGAACCAATATAGAGGTGGGGTCATAAGAGGGCAGAACTAATATTAGAGCCAGGTGGTATTTTGAGCAGGAAGGAATAATATAAAAAATATTAATGGTGAAATTCTGGCCCTACTGAAATCAATAGAAAAATTCCCATGGACTTTAGTGGGGCCAGGATTTTCCCCTAAGTCTTTGGACCCGATTCAGATCTCTGTGAGACCAGAGTTAGTCAGGAGTAACACCAATGAAGTCGATGTAATTACACCACTCTTATACTGACGAGAGATCAGAATCAAGTCTATAGTCAGTTTAGCAATGTATAAACACTGCTGTTGTAAAGGCACCAACACCACAAAAATGTAAAGGCAGTGGCAATTTCTAGACTCACAAACACTTGTCAGCTTCCCAGCCAGTTATGTACTGCCTGAAGTGGAATGAATGCAAAGTGTGGTACATAATACAGCTTTTTCCAAAAACACACTTCCCTCTGCTCATAAATAAATAAAGTTAGCTCCCCATCTCCTGCTTCCCGCCCACCAGAGGGAGAGTCTGCTGCTAAAAGACCAGGAAAAGTGTAGGAACACAATCAGGTACTTATTTGGAATTATAATTCTTTACAAGGTTATACTCTTCTACAGAATACTCAGACAAGACCTGTGAGGTAAGGAGGAAGTGTTTCCGAGAGTGTGTGTGCAGCAAACCCTCAGGAGAAAGACTGCCTTATTCACGTTTGAAGTGCTTATAGCCACGAAGGAGGAAGGGATAGAGACCAGGTGAATAGCCTGAACATATGGTGGACATGAGGCCAAGTACTCAGCCAACTGTGTGAGGGACTCATGCAGGACTGCTTCATTTTCAGGTTTTTTTCCCCCTCCCTACTTCCAAGAAATGGATATTCGAGCCAGCAAAAAAAATATGAGCGAGTAAAACTATGTATGACCATCAGGTATTGCAAACAAAGCACAAGTGTGAGCTGCTGGGAGAATTTCAGAATTACTTATTGCAATTGTTTCATTTCATACATATTAATTTGAATGTGTTCAAGGATGTGTTTTAGGACGACATAGTAAATATAGGGAAAACCAAAGAATAGTCATAATTACCAAAGCAATGCAACCTGAAATGACGTGAAACTTGGCAGGTTTCCAGTGTTGTTACAAACTCAAAAATTCAGAGCAAACCTGTCTAAAGATTGGTTAAGGCTTGCAAACAACCTGTATGAACCTAGTCTTCGTTTTGGGTGACCTTATACAAGGCAGCAGATATAAATCAGCATAGCTCCAGTAATCAGGGCAAGTCCATAGCTTTGGTTCATTTTTTCCTGCAGTTGTTGCTTTCTAATAGCCTCCTTTGAAGGCAAGTGTTATGTGTTCTTCTCCTGAGATTCCCAGTAAAATTTGTACAGGTGTTTACCTCAACCACTCACTGCTCATCACCTATCTGCCAGTGGCTACTGACTCCCATATAAAATGTCAAAATCAAGGGAAAAAAACATATTACCTATGACTCCTATATAAATAACCATATCAAACTTCCATCAGCAGCTATAGTAGGCAGGGTAACCAAATACTAAGATAAGTTTGTTGTACATCTCGATTATCATTCTTTAAGATACCATGGAGTTATCACAACATTATTCTTTCAGGATTTTCACATACTTTAAGAGGGAATTTACAGAAATATAAGTCAAGATTTTCAAAAGTAAATAGTGATTTCTGCTGCCTCTCTTTTTTGGGGTGCTCAGCTTGAGCCCCTGGAAGGGGCAGATATTCACAAGGGAGGGCGCTCAGCACTTTCTGAAAGTCAGCCCTCCTTAAGAAGTCTCAAGCTGAACATGTAAAATGGAGACAACCCAAAACCACTAGTCACTTTTAAAAATTTTAGCCATATAAATTATACATAGAAAGACCCATCAGACTATCCATTTCCACTCCCTTACGATACACAATTGTGCTGTACATTGTCTAGTGTTTTGCCTGGCCTATTTTTAAAAATATCTTTTACCGACTCCTTTGGGAGAAAATTTAAGAAAATAGGCCAAAATTCTGCTTTCACTCACATCAATACAATTCTACTGAAGGCAGTCAGATTGCACATGGTAGCTCAAAGCAGAATTTGACCTCACAACTCTGTCTTACATGGCTAATCAAATTTATTTCTGGCAATATCAGCTAACATGGTTGCCTGAAAAATATATACATTCTAATAATCCCCTCTTGATAATCCATAGATTTATTGCCACTTTTCCAGACAAAGTATAGGAGGATCAGCCTGCTGAAATCTCTGATAAAGTCATACATCTAAAGTAAACAAGAATAAGATTCATGCCTGCTAAACAGAATAAAAAATAATTAATACAAAGCAAATACATAAATAGCTATTATCTGAAAAGTTCTCCACTGGCTAGTGACATCACAAGGCCACAGTGAACAAGTTATAATATTAAATGTAATGGGATTGACTAGATTTTTTGTTTTAATAAGTGGCTTACATGAAGTTAATTGGTAGTAGTTTAAAACATTTTACCTGAAGATCAGGAATATTATAGTGCATTAAACACATTCCCTTAGATGATTCTCTCAAGGCAAGCAGTTGGGAATTTAGAAAAATAAGTTTTCTGGAGTTATCCTAGAACAAAGTCATTTGAGCTGGCTCAGTTTTACATAGTCACATATTTTCGCTGTCAATATGGGTTTAGGTTAAGCATGAAAAACAGAAGTTAGAAAGAATTCCCTGCTGTGGATTTCCTATAACAAGAGTAGGCATTGCAAATGTTAATAATGGTCATAAAATTCTCACTCTTTAAAATTCATTCATTGTATTTTTCATGATTAGAAAAAAAAACCTACGTGTCTATTCATCTCTCCTGTTTCAGAGCATAACCGGATAGAGTTGATCTATCTCATGTAGTACTGGAGTACATTCTTTCTCCTACTTTCTAACTGGCCTCTATCCCCTGCCAGTGCTGAAATACTTCTTTGGTCAAAGGTTGTCTAGCAATCTCTGCCATAACCAGTGTGTTTTAGGACCATTCCAGTCTCCAAGCCGGATGATGCATTTTGAGGAACCTTGGACCTGAGGATGTCATAAAACATGGGACTTGAAAAGAAATCATCCAGTCAGTGAGAGTGCAAGGCTTGAACGAACCATGATGGAAAAGCACTCAAGGAAGGGGATCTATTAGAAGAGAGAGAGACAGAGAAAAAAGTTTGGGAGGGCAAGAAGAAGCTAAGATAAAGTGAGATATTGGGGCCAGAAAGAGGGAATTTGAGGTGCAAGGAAGAAGTATCAGATAGGGAGGAAAAAGAGAGAAAGGGAAGCAGAAGAAGAAGAAGAAGAATCTACCGAGCACCAGGAAAGTTGTGAATATATTTTCAAAATATCCAGGGTTTCTGATCCTCTCAAACTTCAGAGGTTCCCCATAACCAAAGAGCACCTTGCAATTCGGCATGGAGAATACAGGATTCAGGGCTGCTAGAGATAAAGACTAAGGTACACTGGAGGAGTTGCAAATGGAAGCATTCACAGAATCTGCCCACTTTATGCCTGACTGAGGCACACCCTGTCAATCTCTCATTTTAATAACTAAACTTCTCAATTAAAAAAGAAAAAAGGACAAAAATTCCTAGGACAGCATGCAGCTCCAGTTTAGTTATTGAAAAGCACTGAAATTAAACAAGCAGCTTTTGACCATATAATTAATGTCTTTCTGAATCTTTCTCTCCTTCTGCAAGAGACACAGGCTCCTCTGAACAGCACTGAAATCTGCATGAGGAGCCTTTCACGTTCTCCAAGAGAAAACAGAAAAGGATTCGCAAAAAGAAAAGGAGTACTTGTGGCACCTTAGAGACTAACAAATTTATTAGAGCATAAGCTTTCGTGAGCTACAGCTCACTTCATCGGATGCACGAAAGCTTATGCTCTAATAAATTTGTTAGTCTCTAAGGTGCCACAAGTACTCCTTTTCTTTTTGCGAATACAGACTAACACGGCTGCTACTCTGAAACCAGAAAAGGATTCTTCCTCTCCTCTGCCCATCCCCTCTTCTCATTGCAGCCTACTCATTTTTCAGTGTCAGACTCTCTGCTTCTTAGCAGCTGCTCATGCTCTCACTGTGGATTGGTATGGTGCACAAACCATATATGAAAAGTCTCACTGTGCGTCAGCCCCGTGTCATCATTCCCTTACTGTCCCAGAGTTTAGCAAAGCTAGGCTAGTCTCAATTATACCAACAGACAATACACATGCCATCAATCGAGCTCACTGACAAAAGAAATAGCAAGTATTGCTTGCCTTTTTAAAGCCCTGAATAGCAATCAACAAAAGAAGCTAGAGTAAGCTGGTCTAAAGAAATAGCTGCATAATCAGTTCCTGCTGAAATCCTGGTATATATTTTAAAATAAAATTTGCTAAGCATTTTAACATCTGTCCCTTGGATAATTATAAAGTCTAGAGATCCAGAGTTGTGTTTGAGAGAGTTGTGTTTTTAAAGAGGGTCTTTTCATACAGGAAGGAAATTTTAAAACATAGCAACCATACCGATGCAAGGCTATTTTGCGCCCTAGGTGAAACTTCCACCTTGTGCCCCCGTCCCAATCCCCCTGGAGCATTGCTTATTATAAACTTTCAAAAATGAATACTGCATCAACTGTTTGACGTAAACATTGATTAAGAGATCAAGATGACTTTTCCTTAAAATTAAGTAATGTTGATTGTAATTGGAAATACACCCTTTCTAGTTACGTATACTTCCTTCCTTCTTTCATATCAAAATCTACTACATTTTATTCTACCTTTAGAATATCCAATTATTGTTATTAATAAAATTTATAAAATTAGAATGGCGGATACTCCGTCAAACAACAACAACAACTGACAATATCAATATGACAAATTTCAACAACCTACACACGCATATTCGCACATGATAAACATATTCACTCAAATACTTAACACACACACACTTGACACAAATTATTAGCGAAATGATGAAGCAGCAATTGACAGTCTTAGATCTGAAACAACTCAACAAAAATAGTTAGCTTCAGTCGACAACCTCTGAAAACTAGTAAACGTAGCATGATAAACAGCCTGTCAGAATGGGTTAAGGCTGCGCACAACGAGAAAAATTACATCATTGCCACTTTGTACCGTAGTGAAGCAGTACACTTGTGCCCACAACGCAACGCTGGCGTAGGCTATAGCTGTAAATGTACAAGAGAACGACAAGTTAAAATGCAAGTTCAACAACGTTTCTCTTTTCTTTATTCATTCATTTTCCAGCAATAGTGTAAAAAAAAAAAAACTTTGGGGGGCACTGCTTTTTGGCTCCCCCAAATCTTGGCGGCCACCTAGTTCGCCTAGTGGTGACACCGGCCCTGAGCATACCTAAATAGCGTCAACTTTCTCATGCATATTTTAAATAATTTACAACCTTATGTTTTAAAGCTCTTTGCAATCCTCACATGTAGTATGTGGTAATTATTAATAATGACGTTAGCGAGGGAGAGCAGAACAACAGTTGCTCTTACTATTTGTTAATTATCATATCTCTTGATGTTTCAGTTAGGAATTTCCTCCCTCACAAGCTCAGTTGCTCCACCTGTATGACACTGCAGTGAAATTGTAATACTCCATTTGTGAGATCACAGTTTTTGTGCAACTACAGACTGTGGTAATACATAACCAGAAGTTTACCATTTCACTGAAAGTTCAAAAAGCAGAAGAAGCTAGGACATAAGCTTTCAGAAGAAAGTCCTCAGTAAAACATACATTTTCAGAGTAGTGGGAGTGCAGAAAAATCCTGGCAGTACACACTGCCTTTTTTTTTTTTAAATTAATCTCTGTTTGTATTACCATAGTGCCAAGGCCCCTGCTGAGATCAGGGCAGTATTGTGCAATTCTCTGTACATAAACATAGGGATAGACTTTTTGTCCTAATGATCTTTTCTTTCAAGTTTTCTCTAGCATAATAATCCTCTGAGCTGAAAACATTCAAACTTCAGGACCCATGGACTGATCAATATACTAGTGCATCCTGCAAGGTGCAGGACACTCTCAATTTCCAATGACAGCCAGGAGGACTTCAATCACTCTGCAGGACCAGGCCTGAAAATTTACCAGGGCTATGACATTCACAGTACAAGGGGGAAAAATTTTTTTCTTTGAAAGTGGTTCTACATATTGATGCATTGTTTGTATTCAATGGGAGTTTTGTGCAAACATCCGGGGAAGAATGTAGCCTTCAGTGCTTCAAGTTGTTTGCTCTGTATTAAACACTTCTTTTGTGCAGAAGATGCCATTTTTGTTGTTCTTTCTTCATAGGCAAACTAAAGGCAATATTATTGATTACTCATCACGGGTATAGCAGCCTATGAATAAACAACACCTTGATCTAACTCAAACACCACTAAGGCAGCTAAGAACCAAATTATTACTTCCATAGCACGAATGCACTAGAATGGGAGAAGGTGCACGAAGCCTCTTCCCTGGAAATGCAGCCATAACGTGGATACCTGTGCTCCCCAAGTGTAAAGTTCTCCCCGAGAAGACACTTGTCTGAGCGGGGTGTGGCCATGGTCCTGTCCTGCTAGGGATCGATAAGAAGCTAGAGGGCTGTAAGAGTGGGAGTTGCAAACAACCCCTTTCCAAAGTCATAGCAAGGGCACTCCCTGCTTCGGAGGTGCATCTCTGCCTCTCTTCCCAGCAGGTCCTGATTTCTAAGAGCCATAATCAAGGCTTAAGCATTCAGGTCACTACCAAGGCTCCCCTCCCACCTAGCCGTATTTCTCAACAGTCCTAGGTTCTTAGGGATATCCTGAATTTCAATTATTTGTGTCTACTCCAACTTGGAGTCCATCATGCCAGTTCTTCCAGGCTGACTCCATTCCCCGTGAAGGGACCTCCACCACACCACTCCCTGCTGGGTTAACAGGCAGCGAAGGACCTGAGGCACAGTGATACTCACAGACGATGGGGCTTGACCCAGCTGTGTGGAGGATGCTCAGCAGAGGCATCACCCACTTGATAACAGCACAGGAACAGAATTCAGTGGCAGCCTTTAGAGGGGCTGAGGAGGAGAGTGAGAGACTAAGTCGGGGGGGGGGTATATGCGAGGCAGACAGGGCTACTTCTGCTGCTCCAGGCCAGTGACTGGGCTAGTTATCCGCTGGGAGGTGCCAGTTGGAATCTCCAGCTGTCACCGTTTAGAACATCAGCACCAATCTGGGAGTGACTGGCTAGTGGCAGCTCATGCCAGCTCAGCTAATCAGGCATCAAAATGAAAGTAGTGAGACTTGTGAGAGGGGAAAAGATGGTTCCACCTCTCTTGCCCGTCCACCCTAGGAGAGCTAGAAAGGAGGAGGGTGATCAAGTAGGAACAAGGACAGGAAAAGAAGAAGCAGCTGTTGTGAATAGTTGGCCTGGTGCTTAGGCACTATTGACATTAGCAATAAGAAGTAGAGGATGGTTGGCTGACGGGGCTCATAAGGATACAGGGAGACTTTCATCCCTAAAACTGCAGATTGAAGACAGGTCAGGTCAGTCCAGACTGAAAGCTGATGCTGCCTGATAGATTTCAGCAGCCTATGTGAAAGGAGTTTGGTGGTCTCAGTTTTGTTTCCAGTGCAAGCTCTTTGAGGCAAGGTCTTCTTAGAATCATCAATAATTATTTGGATCACAGTAATGCCTAGAGGCCGCAACTGTACTTGGGGCTCTTTGTATTAGGTGCTATTCAAACACATTGAGAGACAGTCCCTTCCCTGAAAGGCTTGTAATTTAAACAGAAAAGACAGAGAGACCAAGAGAAAAGAAGTACTATCATCTCCACTTATCGATGGGAAATGGTGGCAGAGCGAGATTAAGTGATTTGCCCAACGCCAAACAAGGTGTCTCTAGCAGAGCTAGAATTTGAACCAGCTCTCAGGAGTTCCTTAATTACAAGGCCATCCTTTCTGTATATTCCTGTACTGTACTTACCTCTGTGTTTGGAAAGTGCCCAGCACATGTTGGGCACTACTGCAGTCTAGATAATAAACAATAAATAGCACTTGGCTTTAAGCAGCTTCTTTCAAAGGGCAGCTGCAGCACATTTCAGTTGCTCCCTTACAGTTCTCACCAGGTCCCCTGGTGAGCAGGAAAACAGAGATTAGCTGGTGAGACCTGATGCAGCCACCAAGGGAAGGAGCAGATAAGCAGCCAGAACCTTAATGCTGCCTGCATCAAGGGAAGCGGGTGACAATATTATACCTGCTCATTGGGCAACTCTTCAGAAGAGGCCACCCAAGCCAATCCTCCACTTCTACCAAAGGTGTAGTGGTGTGGGAGGGAGGGGATGTAAAAAGGTGTGTAGCATAGTTGAGCTCCACTATAGCAATTTTCAGCTGGCTAGGGTTCTCTCAGGACCACAGCCAGTTGTTGTAAGTTAGAGCAGCCTTTAGACTGCTCTAACTTACATCAGGGCCAGGACTAGGGCAGGAGAAGCTTGAGAATTAGGGAGGAGCAGCAGCCAGTTCCCTGACAGCCCCCTCCTCTCTCCTACACCAAACGTACCTTGCAGGAGAGAATATGGCCCACAATTTTTTAAAAGACAACCTCCTATTGGGGATTTACTGTAACTGCTCTATTGGACCTATATATTTACAAAGTTGATGTTAGGGCAATTTTTTAAATACATCAGTGTGGGTGGGTCATGTCTGTTTCTTTGCCCTTCCATATGTAGACTGGTTAGCATATACTTGTATGGGGAGCTTAAGATCAAATGAACAAAGTAAGAATCTTTCTTGCACTTTTACATCTTGGGAACAATGAGTGGAGTGTACATGGGCAGAGCTCACACACACTGTAGGAAGGAGTATATTTAGGGTTAGTGGGGAACGGAGAGTGGGAGGGTTAATAGGAGGGACTGTACAGATGGGAAAGACAGAAGGAAGGAGGGGACAAAAAAGAAGGGAACTGAGACAAAGGATGAAAAAAACAGATACATTTGGGCCCTGTCTAACTTAGAGAAATTGCTCTGGGGTAACTACATCGATGTGGTAACAGTTGTTATATTTATAGATTTTTAAATTCAGCTTTGCAATTAAGTATTCAATTATTTCACAATTCAAGTATACATCTTCCTACTGCATGAGCAATGTTATGAAGTCCAGGGTGCCACTTCAGATATAACAAAAAATAAATAATAAAAAAAGCTCCATGTTTGGGTCATTTTATGTTGATTGAACGGATGTGATTGAGGTTGCCTTTGGATCAGAACTGAGGGAAGCAGTATAGCATCTTTTAATCATGAGGAAGATGGTCTAGATTTACCACTTAAAAAATTAAGACACTTTAAACACATATGTCCTAACAATGATTTTTGATGAAGCAAGTCCTACAAGAACAATATTTCAGGAAACAAGTGGACACACACATTTTTGAATGACTTTTTTTAAAAAAAAATCAAAAGGAAAATGACTATGCAAGACTCAGTACGTGTAGATTTAAAATACAATATAGCTTTAAAGGTTAAATGTTCTTTGCAGATCATTGCGCTCACAATGCAAAATACATTGAAATTGAAACCAAACATCCTGAAACAAACTCTACCAGAGGCATTAACTATGCTCCAGTGAGCATTTTGGCACACTTTAATATTTCAGGTCAATGAAGCTTATTCTGAGCAAAACATCTGGAGCATTATATATTTAGGTTGGTTTTTTTCTGTGCTGCAGTTTTCTCTTCATTTCTTTAAGATTCCCTTTAATTATAACACGGAGCAAATGACATTTCACAACACTAACTCCCACAGTTGTTCCTTCACTAACTGCCCTATTTGCTTACAGGTTCCTCCCTTTTCCTCTTTCCTCCCACACAAAATAGCTTCCCAGGGCCTGACACTGAAATCCTAATTCAAGCAGCATTCCCACTGGTTTCATGGGAGTTTTTTCTAAATGGACATTCTAGGACTGGTCTCTTAGTCAGTGAGTTCTGAAATTCATTCATAGTTTACCCTGCTTTCTCATTTTCGTAGATGTTGGTGTCATTCCAGGAGGTTTACATTTGTCATTAAATATTCAATATGTAAAAATATAAGGTCAGATGCAGATCTGGTGTAAGCAGGTGCAAGGATGATCACTTGGCTTTTTAAAGAGTGTTATTCAAACTGGAATAGGCATAAAAGTAAGACCATTTATATATAAAATTGTATGGATTCCATTCCTGAAATTCGTTTTACAAAATCCCCTCAGAGATAGCTGTGTGCTTAATAGTTATGGCTAAGAGGGGCATTCAGCACATTGGCCTTGAGCCTGCCAGGTCCTGAGCTCCTTCAATTCCCATTTGATCAGGTCTATTATTAGTTTAAAACTTAAGATTTTTTAAAAAATTTTAAGTCCTACAACCTCCATCCCTTCTCCTGTTGCTAGCTCCTCCTCCAATATGATGCCCCAGCATTCATTATGTTGATTGTGTCATATCAACTGGAAAACTCCATTGGAGCATGAAGCTGACTTCTATAGGGATGCCAGATAAGTGCTATTTGACTGCTATAATGTGCAATTTTGCAACTGTTAAAATCTACAGTAATAACGTTTTACTATCTTACAAATGTTAGCCTGGAGAGAGAGAGCGCGAGTGTGCGCACACGCACACGCACACACACAAGACTTGGGAGGAAGGATGGTTTTGTGTTTAAGGCATTGACTGAGATTCTAAAGAGCAGAGTTCAATGACTGATTCTTCCACAGGCTGTGTGTGTGGTTTTGGGCAAGTCACGTCACTTCATTTTTCTGTGCCTCCATTCCCAGCTGTAACATAGGGATAGTAACACTTCCTTTCTCTGACTTCTCTATTTAGACTATAAGAATTTCTTGGCAAGGACTGTCTCTTACTATGCGTATGTACAGCACCTAATACAATGGGGCACTGAAATCAACTGGGGCCTCTAGGCACTCCTGACATACGAGTAGTAACAACAACAGCAACAGAAAAGACTTCCTCTCCTCATATGCCATTTTCATGCTCAATAAATATCTAAGATAGCATCAGCATAGTGTATAAGGGGGCACTTAAAACTAAGTAAGGGGTGAATATCAAAAAGGCCAGAGGTTCAATGCAATGCAAAAGTTTGGATTTAATTTGAGCTTTATTCAAACCCATTTTGTAGACAAAAATCAGACTTGAAATCTTTAGAGAAAAGGCTTTCTTAGAAGATTCCTAGTATTGCCGGATTACATCCCCAAAACAGCAGACAAAACCTTTATTGCAGTATTTCAATTTTTCCACTTTCGGCCCTGGCAAATCCTAAGGGCAAACATTTTTAGTCTGTGTGAGAGAGAGGCAGGGTCAAATGACTCAAAGCATATGAGGCCAGTTTATTCACCACAAGAAACAAATAATAAAAAGAAAACCCGGTACATTCCATACCTCAAAATGAGTTCCCTTATTGCAGTGGCTCTCAACCAGGGATACGCATACCCCTGGGGGTATGCATACTCCTGGGGGTACGCAGAGGTCTTCCAGAGGGATACAGCAACTTGTCTAGATATTTGCCTAGTTTTACATCAGGCTACATAAAAAGCAGTAGCCAAGTCAGTACAAACTAAAATTTCATATAGACAATGACTTGTTTATACTGCTCTATATACTATACACCAAAATGTAAGTACAATATTTATATTCCAATTGATTTATTTTATAATTATATGGTAAAAAGGAAGAAGTAAACAATTTTTTAGTAATAGTGTGCTGAGACACCTTTGTATTTTTATGTCTGATTTTATAAGTAATTTTTAAGTGAGGTGAAACTTGGGGGTAACACAAGACAAATCAGACTCCTGAAAGGTAGCCTGGAAAGGTAGAGAGCCACTGCCTTATTGCATCTCCTCCAGGCCTTTCCTGCACCAGATCCTACCCTGGGCTGATTTTCCTCTGGTAACACTCTTAGAGGTCAGGAACAATACTGAGATTGGTCCCTCCGGTTCATCTCCAGTTCTCACTGGTTCTTAAGGGATATCATGTACTGCTCTTTTGTTACCTGAGCGGCTTCACCTCATCCTAATAAAGCTAAGAATTGCACATGCAAGCCATTCCTCCTTTTACTGTGTATGGAGATAAATGCTTGTGACGTGTTCAATTGCATGCAAATCCATGCAAGCATCACTGCACTATCTATTCTGCATTGCTCAAAGTGAAAGGAGGGTGGGTGAAGCTATGAATATAGTTGCACAACTGCAATTTTCAAAGAAAGCATCTTACAATCCAGCCAGCCAAATTTATGAGAACCTGAAATAGATTAAATCTAACTTTCGCTAAGTATAAATTACATTAGGAATGCCTCTGATCACTCATTTTAGCTGTTAAAATTATTCTAAGGCTGGAAGGTCAGGGACCAATATGTCATGAAACAAACTATGTTGGGATTAATACAATAGACATTGATCTATAAATCCAAATCAAATAAAACGGACATTCTTTTTTAGACCTTCCAAAGGAACAAGTTATAAACAAATACAAAACGCCATTTTAGATTACTGTAAAAAACATTGAGGATACACAGGTTACCTGTAATCAGAAAAAAATATTTTCTGTAACAGTACATTATATAAACAGAATGCTAATGGTAGATAAGAAAATCTTGAGTGGTCTTTGTGGGGTCAGGTAAGGCTCCAAAATGCAGTGGAAATATCATGTTTCTGCTGTGTAAGAGAACCAGTCAGGAAGCCTTTTGTGCACTGCCCAGCCCAGCCCTTACAGAGGTCTCTCCACTGAAACACGGAGGAGGAAATAGATGCACTGGGGCATAGCCCAGGAGTCCAAGCACAGTACAGGTCCACATGGTCAAAGCCTGCAGGGGAGAGGGGGGAGCAGTGGGCTACAATAGGCAAAAACTCCTAAGGAAATTAGGCACCTAAGGTGAAATCCTGGCCCCAATGTCAATGGCAAAACTCCCACCGACTCTAGTGCAACCAGAATTTCACTCCTAATTACCAGTGAAAGCCAATGGGAGCTGTAGCTAGTAGGCAGAACCACCAGCTGTGGAAGATGAACAACACTCAGAGTTGCAATCCTTTTCCTCAGGGCCTTCTTTTACGGATTTATAAACAAAAGCACTGAAACAAAGCACTCAGAACAGTGGGTCCCAGTTGCCACAGACCTTGCATCTAGGAGGGAGCACATCCACACCCTAAAGTAAACCCCACCACTACCATTTACTCTCTGCTTTTATATCCCCATATTTATCACCCATGTGACAGGCCTGGGTTTGGATTAACTCTTCATGGACTGGAACTTGGGGAACATCTTTCTACTGTCTCATTACCCAACGCCCTTAGGTGCTTTTGAAAAAAATTTCACCAGACGCCACTGCCCCCCATTATCCTGCAGTTAGATCCTGTGTCCGGCCCAATGATAGTTATGGCTCTACATGCTGGGGATCCTGGGGATGAAGGTCCTGTCCCTCAGCCCCACCCCTTCTGAATGCATTCCCCTGAGCACACACTGCATTTAAAACTCAGGCTGCATGCTCAATTTGCAGATATGGCCTAATATTTGCTTTCATTTTGACATACAGCTACACCAGTAAACCATGCAGGATTTTAATAAGACAAGATAATACACTAGCAGTTGAAGGAGCTCTGCCCTGAACCTACGTACTGTAGCGCTCGCTCTCTCTCCCTTCCAATGATAAATTGTATCAAAATCTGAAAATCATTTCATTCTTCACAAATGAAAACAAGATGTGATTCGAAATGTCATGTTTATGGTTGTGTGAGCAGGATTCCTGTCATCAATCATTCAAAGTAAAGGGTATTATTTAGGAGCTATTTGACAGTGGATTTAAAAACAAAAACACTACCAACACGTTTCTAATTTTAACGTTATGAAAAAACGTATCTCAGGAACATCAACATTATTTGTTTTACAGGTAAATGCTGGTTGTTATTTTAGATTTAGAGCCAGAAAAAACTAAATTCACTGCTGGTTTGAGCAAGTGCAACTCCACCGTCTAGCTACGATCTTGTAATATGGCCCCCATAGGTTCTGATCACCACTGAAGTCAATGGAGTCGCATCCACATGCAAAAGTGATGACCTTTGCCCACAAATTTATCTCACATAGACACGGCAGGTTCTGCTGTCCTTACTAATACCTTCCTCATGTGTATAGTCCTGTGGACTGCAATGGGACAACTCATGTGAGGAAGGTAGTAAATAGTGAGAGTAAGGGTGGCAAAAATGAACCAATCGAAAGGAAAGATTTTCATGTGCTAATAATAGCCATTTAAGGCTATATTTTGCTCCCTATAGTCATGATGAATAGTTCATTATTCTGGAGAACTCCCTGTGAAATCAATGGGACAACTTATAGAGAAAGGTGCTATTCATGTGAGTAAGGACGGCAGGATCGGATCCTTAAGCAGCACATATGTCTAACCAGGGTGAGACTGAACTACCTCAGTGATAATCTTTTAAAATACTCAAAAATGGAATGTGTATAATATACCTACAGAATACCTGCATACATAAATATGTAGCCATTGGAGACAATTAGCAGTAGCTGTATTTTTCCCTAAGGGCCTCAACTGAGGTCAGGGCCTAGTTGTGCTTGACACTGTAAAAAACACATAGTAAGAAAGAATCCCTGCCCCAAAGAGTTTACAGTCTGAATAGACAAGAAAAAAACTGAAGTACTGTCATCACCATTTTACAGATAGGGAATTGAGGTTCAGAGAGACACAGGAGATTCAAGGTCACATAGGAAGTCTGTGGCAGGACTAGGAACTGAACTCGGATCTCCTGAGTTCTAGGTCAGTGCTTTTAACCGCAAGACCATCCTTCCTTTTAAAGCTGTTTTATAATTATTACATTCCGTGAACTACATTGTGGCATTCAGCCACAGCCTGAAATAAGGGACAGCGGACAAGTGCACTGCCCACAACTAATTGAGACCGGCTGATACAGGGCACTCTTCTTGCACTGGGCATGTGTGTGACAGGAAGAGTAATTTCCTGCAGCCCTGAAAGGGCATAGCTTGTTTCCTCCTGTGTGTCCAGCCAGATCTGCTAGACAGTGCTGTACACTCAAAGCCCACCCCCCAGTCATAGGGAGCAGTGGCTACACAGCCCTTGTATTCCACACAGGAACCAGGCCCAAGATCTGGGTAGCCCTAAAGTTGCAACATACAGTGGAATTGGAGAAACCATACTACCCCAGTCCAATATGCAGCTGTGTTAGGAATAAGGATAATCTTCCAACCATTTAAAAATAAGGACAATGTGTCTGTCAGCTGCAGCAGGCTATGTATGCAAACACTGCAAAGTCAGCATGTCAAAGGCAGCTTCCAATATTTTATAAGTCTGACGCATACCCTGTAAAACTCTTTGTAGTACTTAGGAAAGGTCTCTAGATGATGATGATTCCTGTGACATATGGGTTCCTGTGCTATTGCACAGACCTACATATTTCACAGCTTTGTAGGAACCTCAGTGTATTACATCTGAAAATAAATATACTGATTGCCTACTATTTCCCTAAGAAAACAGAGTTACTGAGGTTTGAAATGTCTTAGTCCCTCTTCCTCTAGCCTTGATTGAGTGTTATACTGACTGTTATTCAGGGTAACTGAAAGTTAGCAGGCCAGAAATGAAAGCCCACCAAAAGAAATGTTTTTGGTTTGGGGGGGAGGGGGGAAATGAATAATTTTTCATGTGCATTAACAACAGCCAAATGCTCCCAGCTTTCAAGGTAGGTTCAATTACCGTAAACATAGCCATGCATAGCAAGGACTTTCCACTAGATTTAATAGGGGAAAAGTATCATATGATGGAAGACTTTAAAAATCCAAACAACAAGAAGTGCCTTCTGCAACAGACCAGCTGAAACAAAGGCAGTGTATGTAGTGCCATTCTGTGTCACTGTCATGACTACTTTTACAGCTCACTGTTACTAAAACCCTGACTAACTCCTAGCCCCTCTGGGTAAGTATGTGCACTATACGGCACATTTTTAGAAGGTCAGTTTCCCCTGCAGTGCAAGTTGTGCTAACACAAGGGAAACTGGGCCTCACCAGGTTGAAAATTTATCCCTCTCCCATCTAGAATATAAATGATGCCTCCAAGTGAGCGGCCAAATAGATCTAAAAAAACCAAAAAAAAAAAAAAACAAAAAACACATTTCCTTGCTCTTTCCACAAAAAAATAATAATAATAAAAAAATAAAAATATGACTTTAAAACAACTGCACTCCTATTTTTAAGAATACAGTTTGGGGAGGCCTTAAAGAGCATGATGCTCCTAGCTGTGGCTGATTCTAGATTTTGATTTCAAATGTTTAATTGGTAAATTCTGTGAACACCTAATTAGTGACCTATTTTGGGGTAGGGGGAGGGAGGAATGCTCCTATTTACTATGACTTTTTTAGGCGGGGAAGGCCAAAATTCTGCTTTCACCTATTTAGCTGTAAATTCAGAGGACATCCATGTTGAAATCAATGGAATTATTCTAGATTTACCATAAGAGCTGACTTTGGCCCTATTATTTTTTGAATTAAAAAAAAAAATCTGTCATTTTCCTCCTATATAGATCTCTGAGGTGGCCCCTATTACCAGAATACCTGAACACCTCACCTAAAAAAAAAAAAACTCAGTTTTTAATGCATTTATCCTTACAACACTCTCCCCTGTGGGATAGGGATATGCTATAATCTCATTTTGCAGATGGGGGACTGAGGCACAGAGAGATTCAAGGTTTGTTTTCACTGCAAAGTTAACTCAAGTTATAACTCCAAATGTTGCTCCTAACTAGAGTCCTGCCCAAACACAAAACCCCTTAATTCAAATGTGGTGGTGCTTGTAACTTGGCTGGCCTGTTGGGGATGTAGGCTAAAACTTGAGGTAGCACAACTCATATACTACTAAAATCATTTTGTAGCCAGTATCTTTTGGCATCAAGATAGAATTTCAGCTATAATTAAACATATGAATTGGAAAATCAATTCTTTACAATCAAACAGAAAGATATTGGCACTGATACCTAAGCATAAAAATAAAGCAAGGGATATTTTTCATATCCTCTTTGCAAGTAATCATCAGTGATTGTCCAGACTAATTACCTGATTTTTAAGAGTAAACATATAGAAGAGACATGTACAAAAGACAGTGCTTTGGTTTAGCAGCCCAATTTCTCTAGTCCAATACAAATCACTCATGCTGCGCTTGGACAGGAATGAGGTAGAGGCAGAGTTCTTGACTCAGGGAGGCCACTTTTCTTTGGTCTGCGGTGCTAGGCAGTGCTTCTTCCCCTTTGGAGTATTTTGTCAAATTATACATGGATGCCCTTTTCGTTCTGTGAAATAATCTCAATGAAATTTTCTAGGAAACACTCTTTGATCCTTTCCCGGACTTTTCTAGGAAGTACAGCCTTCTTTTGTCTGCCCCCCCAATACAAAACTTTCCCACAGTCCTCTGCGATGAGTTCTACAGACACCGTTACTATAAACGGCATGGTAGCATATAGGCCAGGATGATCTTGAGCGACCTAGAGCAGCTGCCTTCTCTGGGCCCTTGTCACCCTCAGCCATAATCACCTCCGCCTGCAACAATTTTCACCATATTTGCCGCACTGTCCCTGCACTCCTACTCTGGGGCCCGCAGTGGCTCCCAGCGACTTACAGCTCTGGGCTTATCACAGGACCACCCCCCACCCCTCCCCACTACTCACTATGCCTGGAGCTGCAGAGTGTCCTGAAACAAGTCTGACCCTTTGCATATTTTTATGAGGATCTTTATGGGAAAAAATTTAGGGGAGTTGTGAGACTTTTCATTTCTGCAATCACTGTAAATCTAACAATGTCTATCAGCTGTCTCTGCCAGTGTGTACTTGAGTTGAGCTCCCTCCCCACCCATTGAAGGACTGACTCAGATCCAGAGGAGAATGTGTTTTCAAAGCTTTTCCAGTCTTTAGATACTGCTGACCAGGAGAATAGAGATTGGATGGACCACATGATGGATACCAAGCAGAAGGACTAGGATTGGAAGGAATGCATGTACGAGGAAAAGAAGGACCAAAAGGAAAGTCAGAGGGACCAAGAGATGCACTGACAAGTGCACCAGGACATTATAACTCTGCTCAAGCAGCAAATACAAGCGTTGCAGAATAATATGGAGCAAAATGCCCAAATAATTCCTCCACAGCAGCCTTCACACTCCCTAGATAATTCAATGTGCACAGGAACATACATTCCTCCTCCAACAAGGTGCCAGTATTGCCTACCCTATCCCTTATCATGGCAGTTGAAACCAAGGAGAACTATGATTATTCATGCAATGATCTAGAATTACTTCAGGTTCAGTCAGCAAACACCTGGCACTTTGCATTTTTAATGCGTGTAATAAAGGTTGTAATAAAGGTTTGGTAAGTGTTGATGCCCTCAGAGTTTACCATTGTCAGTACAGTTGTTCATTGTGTATTTGCACCCAATAAATTTATGTTTTTAAAAAGACCATACATTATTGGGTATCACCAAACAGAAATGCCAGTCTCCCACCAAATTCATAACAGTTGATAAATCATGTAAATTCCTCATCCAAGCCAACTACACAAAGAAGTATACAAAAGCATCACATGGCAATACTATGGCACACATTAAAGAGATCTGTGAAGGCCTCTCAGCCGCACAGCTCCTCGATGGACTCTTGTAATTGCCCTGGCGGCTGACTCTTGTAAGTCAGCAGACAGTCTTTCCAATTCACCCCTCCACCCTTTTGTAATATTTCCCCCTTTGCTTGAAAAAAATATTATGTAAGGCACAGCATGCAGCAAAAACAGGAATATTTAGCTCACTGAGGCTATGGCTACATTACAGCTTATGTCAACATAACTTACGACACTCAGGGGAGTGAATAAACCACCCCAAGCAACATAAAAGTTACACCAACACAAGTGCCAGCATGGACAGCCCTATATCAATGGGAAAGCTTCTCCCACCGACATAGCTACTGTTGCTTGCAGGGGCTGGAGTAGTTAAGCCAATGGGACAGCTCTCTCCCATCAGCTTAGAGCAGCTACATTCAAGAGCTTACACCGGTGCAGCTGCATCAGTGCAGTTGTGTTGCTGTAAGCTCTCTAGTATAGCCATAGCCCAAGATCCAGCCTAGCCATGAGAAATTGCTAGTGCTCCTTCAATCTACCAAATGCACATTCAACAGTCATTATGTCTGCTCAGACTATAGTTAAATCTCTCCTCAGTGCTATCTAGGTGCCCAGTGTATGGGACCATAAGCCATTGATGCAAATGGTAGGCCAGGTTCCCCAGAATCACTATTGGCATTTTGACTCCACCAATACCAGCGTGCCAGTCTGGGAAGAATGTCACTGGATACAGCTTTTAGAAAGGTGTTTTGAGGAACACAGAACAAGTATCAAGCACCTTATCAGACCACCCAACGTTAATGCTGGTCAAATGTCCGTGATGATCCATCAGCATTTGCATAACCATGGAAAAGTACTCCTTTCTGTTTATATACTGAGTAACAATGTGGGGTGTCTTGTCACAGCAGTTCAGGAAGCCCATTGCTTCAAAGCCCTCAACTATTTACTGCACATTGCCAAGAATCACAATCTTGTGCAGCAAGAGACACTTAATGGTCTTGCACACCTACATGATAACTGTCCCCCCACAGTGGATTTTTCAACCCTGAACTGATTGTCCACTGAACAACAGGTGTTGCAGTTACCTACTGCTGTGGAAGTGGTAGTCGCTGAAGTTTTGCAAATATAGGAGAATCATATTTCTTGTCTCTAAAACAGATACCAGAACTTGGGTTAGCTGTGCTGTGCTGATGATTCTGCCAGAGACCTGGTAGACAGAATGAAAAAGCAGCACAATGAACAGTGAGAATTGTTTAAAAAAAAAAGTCACAAAAATTATGGGATGGAATAAACATTATGAGATGGAAGTAAGGGACGAGTGGGAACTTGACTTCTGCGCCCATCATTCCCTGGGTGCAGCGATAATATCCCACAATGCACTGCGAGGCATTGCACCAGATGGTGGCATTTGGGACACTGGATGCCTACCCACAGGGCACCGTGTCTTCTGACGACAGCCTCTAATGGGGAGGACGTGCAGCACCAACAAAGCAGTCAAGCCTGCATGTGCTGTAGTGACATAGCAACATTGGCACCTGTAATTTTGTTGGCAAAACTTTCTAGCGTAGACATGGCCTGAAGTTTATTCTGCAGTGAAGATGTATTGTAAGGGACTCATTCAAGGGCCCACAGGAAGCCTGAAACTACAGTCCTCCTCTTCACCTCACTTCAGTAACTCCTCACTTAACATTGTAGTTATGTTCCTGAAAAATGCGACTTTAAATGAAACGATGTTAAGCGAATCCAATTTCCCCATAAGAATTAATGTAAATGGGGGGGTTAGGTTCCAGGGAATTCTTTTTTTTGGTAGACAAAAGACTTATATAATTATATATATATATATATATATACACATACACACACACACACATATACATACACACAAAGGCACAGAGTATAAGTTTTAAACAAACAATTTAATATTGTACGCAGCGATGATGATTGTGAATCTTGGTTGAGGTGGTGGAGTCAGAGGGTGGGATATTTCCCAGGGGATGCCTTACTGCTAAATAATGAACTAGCAATTGGCTGAGCCTTCAAGGGTTAACTTATTGTTGTTAATATAGCCTCACACTGTACAAGGCAGCACAAACGGAGGGAAGGGAGACAGCATGGCAGACAGAGACACACACCGTGTGTGTGTGTGTGTGTGTGTGTGTGTGTTGCACATTTCTCCTTTAAGTACCTGCCACCACTCTTAAGTACACTACCTTGTTAAGTTAATCAGCAAGCTGAGACCGCAACAGCTGCTGCCAGGAAGCTCCCTCCGTCCTAAGCCCTGTCCTGTATCCCCCCTGCTCTACGGAGATGGGGGTAAACAGGGTGCAGGAGCAGGGGGAGGGGGACACCCTGACATTAACCTCCCCCCAATCTCCCTAGCAAGCAGGAGGCTCTGGAGAGCAGCTCCAAGGCAGAGGGCGGGAGCAGCACATGGCAGTGGGGGGAGGACAGCTGAACTGCCCACAATTGATAGCCTGCTGGGTGGCACAGGGAACTTAGGGGAGCTGGGAGCTGATGGGGTGGGGGCTGCCGGTCCACCCTGGTTCCAAGCCCCCACCAGCTAGCTGCAATGGACTGCTCTTCCTGCAAGCAGTGGACAAAGCAGGCGGCTGCCAAACAACTTATAAGGGAGCATTGCACAACTTTAAACAAGCACGTTCCCTAATTGATCATCAACGTAACAACGAAACGCTAACCGGGACAACTTTAAGTGAGGAGTTACTGTACTTTCTTTTGCTTTTTTGAAGGCTCTTGTTTATGCCATTAAGATGTGTTAACAAACCTCTCCATAACAAAAGACAAGACAAGGTGGGTGGACAGAGGAAAGAGAAGCCGGCTAAGCATTGCTGACGTTTGTTTGTTTTTAATAATTTAATGCCTATGATTTGCTGTAGCCACTCAATCATGGTAAAATTTACATATATGGAGTACATTTATGTATAGAGTGATAATGTTAAACTGATGACTCCTTATAAGAGCTATAAGAGTAACAAATTCTGGTTCCTCAAGTTTTTGTGGTTAATTATGATCTCACCAGTACTCCAGAGTCTAGATTTAAATTATACATTGCCAGAATGTACATTCATATTCAAGAAATGGGCCTAGATTCTTAGAGCCATACTTAAGCCAACAACAATACTCCCATTGGTTTCAATAGGCATTGGAGCCAATACTTAGTTTTCTCTACTCTTGGCAGCCAGGCGCTTCACTGAAAGATTCAGAGACTTATGTTAATGGAACGTATTTACAGCTATCAACGCAACTGTTATCAGTAATTATATTGCTTTTATAGTAGCAGCCGTGTTAGTCTGTATTCGCAAAAAGAAAAGGAGTACTTGTGGCACCTTAGAGACTAACAAATTTATGAGAGCATAAGCTTTCGTGAGCTACAGCTCACGTCATCGGATGCATTTGGTGGAAAAAACAGAGGGGAGATTGATATACACACACAGAGAACATGAAACAATGGGTTTATCATACACACTGTAAGGAGAGTGATCACTTAAGATAAGCCATCACCAGCAGCGGGGGGGGGGAGGGGAAGGAGTTAGCCGTGACATTATCGGGGATACTGTTCCTGACGGCTTGTAGTCCATCTTTGTGTGGAATGCTGGTGTAGAGGGCTTCTACATCCATAGTGGCTAGGATGGTGTTTTTAGGAAGATCACCAATGGACTGTAGTGTGTAGTGGCCTACCATTTGCATCAATGGCTTATGGTCCCATACACTGGGCACCTAGATAGCACTGAGGAGAGATTTAACTATAGTCTGAGCAGACATGATGACTGTTGAATGTAGCAACCACACACACCACACAACAGAACCACTAACCCAGGAATCTATCCTTGCAACAAAGCCCGTTGCCAACTCTGTCCACATATCTATTCAGGGGATACCATCATAGGGCCTAATCACATCAGCCACACTATCAGAGGCTCGTTCACCTGCGCAGCTACCAATGTGATACATGCCATCATGTGCCAGCAATGCCCCTCTGCCATGTACATTGGCCAAACTGGACAGTCTCTACGTAAAAGAATGAATGGACACAAATCAGACGTCAAGAATTATAACATTCAAAAACCAGTTGGAGAACACTTCAATCTCTCTGGTCACTCGATCACAGACCTAAGAGTGGCTATCCTTCAACAAAAAAGCTTCAAAAACAGACTCCAATGAGAGACTGCTGAATTGGAATTAATTTGCAAACTGGATACAATTAACTTAGGCTTGAATAGAGACTGGGAATGGATGAGTCATTACACAAAGTAAAACTATTTCCCCATGTTATTTCTCCCCCCCACCCCACCCCACCCCACCCCCCACTGTTCCTCAGATATTCTTGTTAACTGCTGGAATTAGCCTACCTTGCTTGTCACCATGAAAGGTTTTCCTCCTCCCCCCCCCGCTGCTGGTGATGGCTTATCTTAAGTGATCACTCTCCTTACAGTGTGTATGATAAACCCATTGTTTCATGTTCTCTGTGTGTGTATATCAATCTCCCCTCTGTTTTTTCCACCAAATGCATCTGATGAAGTGAGCTGTAGCTCACGAAAGCTTATGCTCTAATAAATTTGTTAGTCTCTAAGGTGCCACAAGTACTCCTTTTCTTATATTGCTTTTGATAAACATGCAGCAGTGCAAGTAAGTCTCTTTTGTATCTGGGGATGACTCTCCTTCTTGAGGCTGTCGGGCTAGATGTGTCACAGAGCTGCTACCCTCACCCTCTAGGTTCTGGGAACATGCATTATTTGTGCTCCACTCTGTGGGTAGTTGCAAACTCAGAGGAGGAGGCCTTTCTCTCATTCTTACAAAGAATGCAAGAATCTTAAATCAATATATAGAAGGGGATGGACTGTATTAGGAAAGGATGGGTGAAAGCAAAACGATTGATCCTTTCTGACCCATAGCCCCAAACTGGACTTACTAATGCATGCTATCACTATCTTCTGGAGGAGAGAGCTCCCTAATTCTTCTAATTCCTGGCCTGAGTGAACAAGATGAAAGAGAGCCCCTTTGAAAGCCTGTAACCTGGCACCCCAGTAAAATCCACTCTCACTAGACCCCTGCTATCCATAAATGCCAATCTTAGTGAAGAACTGAACCTTCTATTCTCCAGAGCTACTCTATTACTCTTCAACATTAGCTGTAGTTAGGTGTCTTCCCCAGTGAGCTGGCAATTATAACATACAGATGCTGTGAGCACAGTTCCTGTGTTCTTAACCAAACAATGACACCCACACAACACAAAAAGATTGTGAGAAGCACAGACACATGCCTTGTGTTTACTGAGGCACTCATGGGTTATAAATAAGTTTTTAAAAAAAAGGAAAGTATGTCACACTCTGATGTGAACATAACATTTTGTTGCATTCACTTTTAGCCTTAGTTGGACAAGGTTTCTTATTCCACTACCACATTTAAGCTCTGAGATGTTGACATGCTGAAAGTTACCCTTGAACAGAACATGTAATTGGATAGACACTTCAAAAGAATTTTGCTTTCCTAACAGAATGCCACCAGGTTGTGATTACTTCCCCTTCCCTTGAGGCTATTTAAAATAACAAGTCAATGAAGTAAACTTTAAGGCCTATATTTTCAAGACTGACTAATAATTTTGAGTGCCTGATTTGAGACACCTTTAAAGTGCCTGATTTTCAAAGAGTGAGTGCTTGGCACTTTCTGAAAATCAGGCCCATATAAAGGTATCTCCAGATGGGCATCCAAAATCACTAGCCATTTTTAGGCCTAAAAACAAAACAAAACACTATTTTATCCTAGCTTTGTTTGTATTTTTATCTTAAATTGAAGCTGTGGAATTTAGAGTCACATAGTTAACATCAAAATGATGCATTTATTTTAACTGAGCATGATTCTGGACATAGTGAACAAACAATGTGAGAAGCAAAAGGAAGGTGGGCAGTGCAATGATTCTATTAACACTTATTCTCTCTTTTCGGAAAAGTAGCCTCTAAGCAGGAAAGCTCAGATACAGAACTGGCCATAACCAGTCCAAAGTGACAGAGAAGTCTCAAAGACTTAAAAACAGCAATTGGATTTACTGGCTGTACAAAGGTATCTAAATCAGTGGTTCTCAAACTTTTGTATTGGTGACCCCTTTCACACAGCAAGCCTCTAAATGTGAACCCCCTTATAAATTAAAAACACTTTTTAAAATATATATATTTAACACTATTATAAATGCTGGAGGTGAAGCGGGGTGGAGCCTGACAGCTAGTGACCCGCCACATAATAACCTCGTGACCCACTTAGGGGTCGTGACCCCCAGTTTGAGAACCCCCTGGTCTAAATGATATTTCTGTCTATACAAAGGCCCCTATCTGAATGTCACCCCCAGCTCTCCCACACCTAGGCAATTCAGCTCAATACTTTGCTGTATTTTTTACTCAACCTATTTTTGGAAAGTAGCCACGAATGACCTACACATTTATTTATATTTGGGAAATAATGTAAAGAGTTTAGCTTCCAAGAACAAAAAAGGATTTTGGCTTGAAAAGTAAAACTGAAGATTTTTGTTTGCTTCCTTTACCTTAAGACAGGCCTTCTTCAGACTGAAGATCAGGTCTTTGTTCACTAAAAGTGAAAAATTATTTCCAAAAGCTATGCTTTTAACCAATAGAAACCAAATGTATGCAGTGCTGAATGTCAAAGTTTATCGCATCTCGAACAAGTTCCTGTCTAATATACACAAGACAGCCTGATATCCACATACAATCAAGGGTGCAAATTTGATATCTGCAGATAAAAGAGTACTTCCAGCTTCTGGAATTGGTAAATAGATATGGTGCTTTTCACCTCCAGATCAGCTGTTCAAATACAATCAAGGATTGTAATGATCCAAAGTTATTAGCTTTGGACAGTTGTTTGGTATCCCGTGTGAAATGAGTTTCTGATCTCATTTCAGCTCCTAGTAGATAGCTAAGGTGTACTTGTGGCACCTTAGAGACTAACAAATTTATTTGAGCATAGGCTTTCGTGAGCTACAGCTCTCAAATAAATTTGTTAGTCTCTAAGGTGCCACAAGTACTCCTTTTCTTTTTGCGAATACAGACTAACATGGCTGCTACTCTGAAACTAGTAGATAGCTGTTCACATCCCTGGTTTGTCTGGTTAGCCACCAGTTGTATCTTGTCAAAATCCTAGCCTGTGAGCTCTCTGGAGGCAGGGACTTGGTTTTGTTTGCACAGTGATGTCCCGATTAGATACCTCTAGGTACTACTGTAATATAATTAAATGACAGTGGGGTTCTGGTCCATCACTAGGATTCTTAGGAACCATGGTAACATAGTTGTCTCTGCGGAGGGGTTATAGTTTTGGCAACAGGACTAAACTACCTTCTCAGTCCTAGGGTATATCTACACTCAAACTGCTACAGTGGCACAGCTGCAGCACTGTTGCTGTAGTGCTTCAGTGTAGCACTCACTATAGTGATAAGAGGGGCTCTCCTGTCGCTGTAGTGAATCTACCACGCCGAGAGGTGGTAGCTGGGTTGATGAAAGAATGCTTCCATTGACCTAGTGCTGTCTACATCAGGTGTTACACTGACATAGCTATGCCCCTCAGGGGTATGGAATTTTCACACTCCAGAGTGAGAGCTGTGTGTGCCTCAGTTTCCCCATGTGGTGCACGGTTAAACTCGGTGGTGAAAAAAGGTTGTTTTCTCTTTGCAGAGATCCAGAGCTCCAGATGTAACTGTGGCCTAGTTATTTGGGGCGTGGGCCCAGATAAGGTCCGGCCATTTGGTACCTAGCAACTAATAATAAGTGGAGCCCACCCACAGCAGGAAGCCAACCAGTTGTGACCAGCTGGAGAACAAAAGGACTAAGGAAGATGGCTAAGTGACCGTTTTTGCCCTGGAAACCAGAACAAGGGACAGAGGAGGTACCCTTGGGGGTTGTTATGTATGGGCCGCTGGAAGCATAACACTCTTCTGGACTGGGGCTCAGGGAAATCATAGAGAGCTCTGGGCTTAGGACCAACCCAGATGGACTTTGCTGCAACTTTCTGCTCTCTATGTTAGCCTAAGGACTTTTTACACTGTGTTCCAGACATCTAATAAATCCTTCTATTTTATAATGCTGACTGCAAGCCATTCCAGAGTCAGGAAGCTGGGAGGCCATTGCTCCCTTTGAGTGTGTAAGTCTTCCCCAGGTGTCCAATTCAGGTGGAATGGCTGAGGGGAGCTTATGGGGCAAAGCAGGTGTGCTGAAGGCTCTGTTCTTCAGTCCCAGGAGGAGGTGAAACCTAGAGGCTTACCCCAGGGAGAAAGAGTGTGACCCTAGGGGGATTGACACAATGAAGGGGGTCCTCACAGACATTATTCCAGAGCCATTCAAGAGCACTGGATCTATGGATCCATTACAGTAGTTATGCCAATGAAGTTTTCAGAGTAGACCAGATCAGTGGTCTCTCCAAGTCACACCACTAGGAGGGACAGTGTGAGAAAGCTTGCAAGCTCTTTGGAGCAGGGATCATAATTTCATTATATGTATTATTATGAGCTGGATAAAACTTTGTTATGGATTGGGTTAAAACACATTGAGGTTGATATGTTATTTGAAGGATGAGTTCACACCTAACCCCCAGCTAGAGACAAAGGAGCGTGTGAACCATCCAAGGAGCTTTTGAACTGAGTATAGTTTTGGGTAGAGGGGTGTGTGAGAAAACACCCAGATACTGAGGTCACGGACAAGAACAAAGAGAGGGGCAGAGGAAAAGAGGCAAGAAAAAACTGAAGCAGGAGCCCGTAGCTTAGGACAGTGTGGCTCTGGAAAAAGCTAAAGACAAGAAAGCTTTTGGATCTGGTGTTTGGTAAAGAAGCTTAGGGACCTGGTACTCTTCCTTTTTTCCCTGGTTCCTTCAGCATTCAGAGACACAGGACTCTGTACACTCCTCTTAAATAAATAAGAATGCAAAGAAATACCTGGCTATCACCAATTTCTACTCCCAAATGGAATACCTGGAGAGCCCCGATTTTGACTAGGGATCTTATCTAAATCCTGTAACTAATTTTAAGACTGAGAAGTATCCACTGAGAGGGACATACTATTTATTCACATAGAGTCTCTACTGACTGGATTATTTCTGCCTTGGGGCAAGGGATAGAGTAGAGTTGGTCAACTGTATCGTACAGATCTCTTCATCCATAACATATGTTTCTATTAAAGACAAAAATATGGCGGGGTCGGAGGGAGAACACTACTATTTCTTTAACTCCCAAGTGGCTTACTTATCTTTTATTCTTCTTTCTAATCTGCTATTTTATACTTGGAGTGTTGTTCTAGCTGTGTTGGTCCCAGGATATTAGAGAGACAAAGTGAGTGAGGTAATATCTTTTATTGGACCAACTTCTGTTGGTGAGAGAGACAAGCTTTTGAATTTACCCAGAGATCGCTCTCTCTCTCTCCCCTCCTGTGCAACTTTGTGTAAACTCAGAAAGCTGGTCTCTCTCATCAAGGGAAGCTGGTGCAATAAAACAAATTACCTCACCCATTTTGCACTTAGGCTATTTAGTGAAAATTTAGCAGTGTTAGGATTCTCCCACTCTTTGGTTTTCCTTAATTAAGTACCCAGGCACTGAGTGTACTGTATGAGTAAAGCGTGCTTTAACCCATCCCTCCCTGTCCCTCTCATTCACTTGTTCAAAGGGAGCTTATCAAAATGGCAAAAAGTCAGTAAGAGGTCACCGTTTTTCACCCAAATGACTTAACAGGTTAGTAAAGAATGGGTGAATGTAATATACCACCAAAAACCCTGGTTGCACGTATCAGCAAGATTCAGTCTCTAAAACTGGAGGAAAAAACTCATTACCATGACATACCAGTCATTTATAATAAGCAAATTTAATGTTAAACACTGCAGCTTGATTAATCTGCAGATATTTTCTATTACAGACTTGTAGAACACAGTTCCTGGTAAAGTTTAAAATTCATTGCACTTCATTAAACAAAAGGTGAGAAAGGTATAAAGAGGGGGACAAGTTCACCCCTGGTACAGTTCTAATGACTCCAATGATAGAACCACACCAGAAATTAGCTTGCACCAAGACCTACCACAATGTTGCTAACAAGCAAAGGATATCTGTGTGACTTCCACTTTCTCAGTAGGATATCATAATCATGGACTGATATTTTCTAAAGTGCTTTGCATTACAGCTGTAAGTGGCTATATTCTATTGAAAAACAAAAGCTGCATGCTTAAATACATTTTGGAATGGAGTTACCCAGACACTCAAATCTGAATTCCAGCCATTGTGGACAAAAGAGGAGAATTTTTTTTTTTTTTTTAAAAAGGCACATCATTATTACATGCCATAAAATGAAATGTGCTTTTGACAACACAGTTCCTCCCTAGGACGACACGGCTGTGGAGACCTGGGCAAAACTCGGCAGTTTTATTTAATAGAGGTTAATGGAAACATGATAATTAGTTCTATCCACCTAGGTTTACATAGATGAACTTCAGTTGGATCAGGATCTCAGAGTTTGGAAGATGAAAAATCTCAAAGCTTTCAAACTGTTATTGAGTTTCACCTATTTTTGTATTAAACCTATGCAGAATTTTGCACGACTTTGATGTAAAATCCGAAACTGGTCCTGGGTTTCTCAAAAGTGAGTTCAGATACGCAGGAAAATAATTATGGCAGAAAACTGTTTTGCCCAAAATGGAACCACCTTGAAGAATGCGGGTTCTATATATAGAAAAAACTGGAAACATTTGAGAATTGTGTTCCTTTTTGCTTTGGTACAATAGGATTTTTGCTGCATTTTTTTTGAAATTGTTAGTTTATATGTTATTCTCCTAGTAATCATTGAAGCAGGACAAGAATTACTTTCAAAACAAGAACATTCATTTTCAGATTGCAGAAACCCAGCTGTTTAAAATTCTACCTGTCCTGAAAGAGATTTCCTGCTCTGCAGGATGAAAGCTATTATATAATACTGAGATTCTCTTAAAAAGCTGCTCCCTTCATGTTGAATAGAAGGAATTTTAAAGATCCCAGAGTGTAGCTTGAAATATTTTTTTCTTTTAGAAACAATAAATATATGAAATGTAAGAAAGAACGTACAATGAAACAACAACAACAAAAAAGCAGAACAATTACAAAGTCTCACATTTTGTGAACAATTTAACAAATGTGAGTTGAGGTATGAGCTTGTAAGAAAACTAGAAACCAGCAAGTTTCATGTGGTTTCAGGGTTTATTGTAAACATTTTACATAGCTCTGTTGCAAAAACTTTGGGTAAAAATCTAGGTGATTGATCCAGGGGCAAAAGTACTACCAAGCCAGTCAAACTCACCAGTAAGGTTGGAGAATTAGCCTTGATTTTCACGCTTAAATTAGTTTCACAGCTTCTGTATTCATTCAAAACTACTGATATAACCTGTTACCGTCTATTACTATAGGTCAAGGCCAAATCAGATAAGTTTTAATCTGTTGAAAAATCACCCTTATTTAACCATAATTATTTTTTTGGAGTCAATATTTATCTGATCAATGCATGAAATGAAAGATTGTACCAGATCATTCAGAGTCATCATTGTGTATCACATCCAGTCTCCACGGAGAAGTTCTAATATGCAGATGTTTATCCACAGAGTATGATGGTTCTTACAGAGAGATTGATGGGTTAATCTATTGTCAGTCTGACCACCACTCATAAAAATGAATGGGTATGTACTCCCCAGCCTATCTACACATAACTCTCACTGTCATCAGTGGGTGTACTGCATGGTAGTAGACAGATAAACACCAAACATATCATTGTCTTCAATTTATATTTCTTGGAGAGGTGAGCATTTTTTATGGAGACCGGTGGATATTTTATTTTTATCTTTGTCCTTCAACAGATATTTTATTAACATACTATTAGATATCTATATCTAATAGTACCAGCTATCACTGTGACCATATTTGACCAAACAGATCCCTACTGTAACTCTATCAAAATCAGTGGATTTATACAAGGGTTCAATCTGGCCAAATATATCTGCTTTGGGAGATTATATTGCAAGGTGATATAATTCACTGGCTTTGTGCATATAAAATAGTGAGTGGTGATGCTCTCTAGTGGCTGCAGATACCAATATCAATACTATGAAATTTCTTCTTTAGCTCAAGTAGTAGAGGCTTGCATTTTTGGAGCTGACAGACCAGGGTTTCTAGTCCTAGCACCCAATGTAGTGAATATGCATATACAGGACCTGGTTCTGTGTCCCTGGGAATCTTTGGGTCATGAGTAAGATACTGTACTGCTCAAAATGAGCAAGGGTGGCAGAAGCTGATCACTGTAATCACACCTGTTGTGTGAAACATGCATCTCCTATACAATGGGAACAACGGATCTGATAGCGTATGTACATACATATTACCTTTTTACTATAAATCTCTCCACTGACAGCAGACTTAGAAAACAGAAATTCAGTAAATAAAGCAAATGCTTACCAACCTGTAATCTAGAGCACTGTGAACAATATCGTTATTAAAAAGAGGCTGATGTTCATGTAGTACTTTTTATATAGCGATCCCAAACTACTATATATACAGTTCAGGGATTACATCCCCTACTGCTGAAACACTCGCTGCCTTCTCTAGTGCGGAAGATTTCCACACAGCAAATCTACAACATAACACTATAAGCAGTTGAAACTACACTGGGAATTTTAGGTAAGCAGAATGTAATTACCCAAGTTAACATATAACATTTTTTCATGTCAAGGAAAAAAAAAAAAGGGAGCTATTTTGTCTAATTGAAACAGTTGAATGGTTAAAGCACAAGGCTGTTCCAAGCTGTGCTACAAACTACTTTGATCTCAGCCAGGGCCCATCTACAATATACGTTTTATTATTTCACTGTATAGTTGTCTGGCATATATGTCTATGTTCTAACCCTTTATTTTGGCCATAGTATGAATTCAGGAATCAGAGTATAGCATGGTGCTACAGTCTAAATCACTGTATTAAGGCTTAGGCTGTCAGACAGCTCTATACACATGTTGTCCTCCAAGAACTGCCAACACAAATACCCCAACCATGTTCTGGCACAGTTAGACTTTTAGCATAAATGAACCCACAAACTCTGTGCCTCAATATCCCCACCTGAAAAAAATAATACTAATGCCTACCTCACAGACACATTAGGAAGCTCAATTAATGTTTGCATTCTTAGGAAGGAAGGGATTACTGAAGAGCAACATGTTGTTATGCATTTCATAGCCTCTAAAAACAGTGATTATAGATATATTGTCCTCCTTACCAATGCTTGTGTTTATATGTTTTCTTTCCAATCTCAAATGTTAATTCCACTTAATCCCTTCTTTCAGTCTTAGAGTTGCTATATTATATTTCAACATACAGGTATAACAGAGAATAAACAAACACAACAAGGACAAACCTTCTCCCCAAACCCCTGGTTTTGGGCTTGCCCACTTTGCATATATGTGCACAGGGATTTCTTGTAATAGCTACCAGATGGTGGGACAATTCAATTATTCTTTTCACATGTCAGCAACTGGATCAAAGGCAGAAATCAACAGAGAAGATCAAATTCCCTCTCTCAGCTTTTTCTAGCTCTCTCCCTCGTTTGCAACAGAGGGTGCTCAGGAAGGTAACTCCTAGGCTTTTTAGGTCTTCTAAATTAACTTTTTTGGGTTCCTCAAACAATCACGTGCTGTGGACCTCCAGTGATCACATGTCTCAATTGCAGCAGGATTTGCAAGTGAATCTCCCCTAGTCTGCAAATCCCAGATACCTCACTGATTTTAAGAAGAGCTTGTGATCTCTCATTCACACACTGGCTTTTGGGCATACACATGCTGCTGCTATCATCAACCATGTCTAAGGAACACAAACCCAAACAATATATATAGATCTATATTACCAGTTCTTTGAGAAAGAAGAATATCCAGGAACAAACATATGGTTTATGCTCTTGCCTACCTGTTAGGGATCACAAAGGTGCTTTCACGCTTCCTTCCCCTCTCTCTTTCTCTGCAACAGCTATGCTTTCTGAAACTGATCAACAGTCTCCTTAAGTGTTGTGGTCTGAAAATACACGCCCCCACCCCCCATACAGCCTTGCAGTGCCAGACAGCCCCTTCTCCTTCTGATTCAGCTAGTCGAAACAAGTTACAATTCACTGACCAACTCACATGTGAAAGGGAGATAGAGAGTTCAAAATAATCAATCCAATTAACAGTCCTGAAAACAGCACCAAGGCATTTATGTGATAATAAAAGATTACATTCAGTTTGTACCTCTTCCTACTCCCCCTTACATTACCTATAAATATATCTTCTGCAGACCCCTGCCAGTTTACAGAGGTGTCAGCTGTTTACTCTCTCTTCTTCTATCTTACACAATCACAGAAAAGTAATGATGGGTTTTAGATCACAGACTGTTAGGAAGATGATTGCATCTTACCTCCACAAGGCAATGATTCCTAGCTCCTTGTTGAGGTCTCCAGCGAGCCACTCATTTTGCTCAACATCGGATGCACCCAGTTTTGAAGGCAGAGGTTGTTATTGAAGGGAACAGAAAACAAACCACAGGTCCAGCTAATACACCCTCCCCCACCTCTGATCCCCACTCGTCCTCTTCCCATCAAATCCCTAAGCTTTGAACCAGAAATACATGTGGCTGTTGCAGCAGTAGACAATTTCAAATGAAGTACTATGGAAATTCTATGCGATATACTTTTTGTTTTAAACACTATTTGTTGAGCTTTTTAACATGCAGCTTGTCTCCTTCTGCAGGGAATTACTCAGACAGCAAGTCATGTGACTCTCAGCAGCACAATTATATAATTCAAACTGTGCTAAGGCTATTCAGGGTTTTGATTTGGAAATCACACCCATGAAGAGAGAAACAAACAAGAGCAGATGACATGGAAATCCATGCTCTCTCTAATAAGGAGCATGTGTCTCTAGCATGCATGTTTATGTGAGTTTGCTGTTACACAGGACATCAAGGAGCGCTCCCCTGTAGTTCAACATCCCTACCTGAATAAGAAGGGAGTCAAGTAGCACAAGGAGTTCTGAAGGAGTAGCCAAACTGGCTACCAACAGTTACTTTAGGGGAAAAGGCTCCAGGTATCAGAAGACGTCACTTATGTATATGGGTTAACTACCTATATTGGGGGGTGGGAAAGTTCCAGTGACTATAATCTAGAGATAAGTCCTAGCTGTAAAGTTCAGATGCAGATCTGGATCCAGGTAAGCCCTTCTCTAGAGTTAGGGCTGTTCCAATCCAAAGGGGTTGATTCAGGCATTTATACAAACAGGGATTAGTCATGAAAGTCAGATCCAGATCCACACTCCTCCAAAGGAAGTGTTGGTTTCAGAGTAGCAGCCATGTTAGTCTGTATTCGCAAAAAGAAAAGGAGTACTTGTGGCACCTTAGAGACTAACAAATTTATTTGAGCATAAGCTTTCGTGAGCTACAGCTCACTTCATCGGATGCATGTTAGTCTGTATTCGCAAAAAAGAAAAGGAGTACTTGTGGCACCTTAGAGACTAACAAATTTATTTGAGCATAAGCTTTCGTGAGCTACAGCTCACTTCATCGGATGCATTCAGGGGAAATGCATCCGATGAAGTGAGCTGTAGCTCACGAAAGCTTATGCTCAAATAAATTTGTTAGTCTCTAAGGTGCCACAAGTACTCCTTTTCTTTTTGCGAATACAGACTGACACGGCTGCTACTCTGAAACCTGGCAATAATGATAAAAGCATTCAAAAGTGTCTGGCAGTCTGTATTTGGCCCATGGGCTGCCTATTGACTACCCCACCTTAGAATATGTGCTAACTACTTTTATGCTAATCTGTCTGTTCAACCTTGTATTTAGCTGGGAAACTCGGAGTACCTTTCCCAGACTGGGGGAAGAGCTCTGTGTTGCTCAGAAGCTTGTCTCTCTCACCAACAGAAGGTGGTCCAATGAAAAAATCTTTTCATGCACATTTTAGATGGTCTGACACAATGTCAGCAGTTCAGTTTCATCTTAACAAGTATATTATCTATTACTCTACAAGATAGGGAAGCTGCTAGTCACGACTCAGAAGTTCTCATCTCAAACCTATTTTCAATGCCATGCATTTATCTAAGTCCCTACTCTGGTTTTGGAGTGCAGGGGAGATTCTCTTGACAATACTCCACTGCTACAGAATAGTTACACATTTTCTGTCATCAGCATTGATAAACCCAAATATTCAAAAATCATTAGATTGGTTTAAAAATCATGACATTTTAAAAACCTAATAAATGTAAAGGCTATTTTATTTGCCTCGTGAATTTTGAGACTTAGGGTGCACTTGAGTCACATTTTCTAACTTCAGTTTGCAACCACGAGTGCTAGAAATGTATTTTAACACTCTCTGAGCCCTCAAAGCTGAGATTCTTATGTAACCATCAGGAGTTGGAGCTTTAAGAAAAATGCAAAATATTGTGAGAGTTACGGTAAAATTGTGAGAGTTGGCAACACAGAATAGAGGAACTGGACATTTTAGGCAACATTCATTCTTGGAGTGATGCCACTGGCTTTATTGAATTTAGCACACTGTGTCCCGACCAAGTGTCTGTTCTTCCTGCAGCATGGGGACAGATGTGAAAAGTAAAACCGACTTCATCAGAAACATGGAAGATGCTAAGTCTGATCAATGGGGAGAGTAGAAAAGAACACTAGTGTCAGTTACAATTTCTAACCAAGTTAACCATATAGATCAATATTTTGCCTTAACTTCACTAGACAGTCTTTTTTAATGCTATACTTCAGTAAAACAAGCCAATTAAAATGTTATTCCATCTTCTTCCTATAAATGAATGATACTCTCCTTTTCTTCATGCAATCTGACAAGGTCTACTTCCAACAACCCTAGAAATAACAGGACAAATTAATTCCTGGAAAAACTCGAATGTGTCACTATTGTAATAGAAATAATATAATAAATATTTCTCATGTTACATAAGTACAAATGACTATTCATCTGAAAAATTCAGACTGGAAGGATACTATTCTTTCTTGCACTATTCTCCAGTTGTAAAAGTTTCAGTCGTCCCCTCAGGGAATGGACACTACCACATGACCTGCAGTCAATGAACTTGCTTAGACTAGGGATGGATTTGGCCCATGACTTGTGCATGTGTGTTTCTGTACAAGAACACACAGAATACATGCCTAACCAAATGTCAAGCACTGTCAAATCCAGTACAAATACCTCATCAGACTTTAAAAGCACATGATTATCCATTTTAGGACAAATTTTTCATCCTTTCCAATGGGGATGGAGGGACTCGCATGCATCAGAACCAGAGACATTCTGCTGCCTGGTGGGGAAAGGGAAGACTTTGAGAAGGCTGTGCAGGGAATAAGCATCTCGGATGTATCATGGGGCTATGTGGAGGTAGAGCTGCTTGATTCACCACTACGTGGATCCATTGCCAACTGGCATGGAGCATGGAGGCTACAGCCTCGGGGCTAGAGAGATGGCAGTGAAGCAACTCCAGGTTTATAAAGAAGGATTCCTTCCTTTATTCTCATGGAGACCTCCAGTGCCCAGACTAGTTATTCTGTCTAGTTGCTGGGAACCAGATTTGCCCCTTTATGGGTCCACTGCTTTAGCCTGGTATCTTTAGTGAGTAAGCTTCTTTATCCCTAAGTAAAATCTCTGAGCTGCTTAACTAAAGCTCTTTGTAAGGAGAGGAAGTTAGAGAAAATCCACATAATGCTAACAACGAATCTAAACATAGACCAACTTGTTCTTCTCTTCTATCATGGAAGTCCTGTGATAGCATATGTAAAAAATCCTGGGTCAAATCCTTCTTGCCGTACTCCAGTAAGTAGTCTCATTAAGTCTGGAACTATGCAAGGGAGTAAGGTGTGCAGGACTTGGCTTCTTGTGAGGCCAGTTCGAACTGTCAAAGACAACTAAAGCAGAGAGTGTACAGATTGTCTACCATGACTAAAACATCATCTGATTTGAAATGAGTCTTAGGTCCCGGGGTTGCCTGAAGTGTAATGAACACTTTAGCCTCAGTGGCTTCTGCAAAGGGACTGAAACAGAAAGATAACTCAAATTTTTTAAAATAGTTCATCACATTCTCAACTGAATGGCTTTTTCCCTGTTTGTTTGATAGTCAACAAGAAAAGGGAATTTTGTATAAGGAACTAGAGAGTACAATTCCAGTTCTCTATAGTTAGCAGAAACATGCTTTTACCCATAAAACAGTTTGGTACTAAACAACGGCCCCTCTGTGTGAGACTGCCGATGGAAATGAGCAGCAGGGGAGATGAAGGGATGGGGAAAAAGGAGAACCCAAGAGGAGGAGGTAAAAAAGAATTAAAATGTGTATGTGTATGTTCTGAAAATCGATTGTATTTTCAATTAAGGATATTTAAAATAGAATTAAGGGTGAGGTGAAGCAGCTCAGAGAATTAAATTAGATGGCGATGACATTGATAAGTAAAGTTTTTAATATCAGAGGGGTAGCTGTGTAAGTCTGGATCTGTAAAACCGGCAGAGACTCCTGTGGCACTTTGTAGACTAACAGACGTTATTGGAGCATAAGCTTTCATGGGTGATTACCAAAAGGAGGCTGCCAGACAATTCTCCAATACCAAATTCTACAGGCCACTTTTCTCAGATCCCACTGAGGAACACACTAAGAAACTGCACTATCTATTCAGGACACTCCCTACACTAACACAGGAACAAATCAACATACCCTTAGAGCCCTGGCTGGTGTTATTCTATCTACTACCCAAGATCCACAAACCTGGAAATCCTGGACGCCCCATCATTTTGGGCATTGGCACTCTCACTGAAGGACTGTCCGGATATGTGGACTCTCTACTCAGACCCTATGCCACTAGCACTCCCAGCTATCTCTGTGACACCACTGATTTCCTGAGAAAACTACAATGCATTGATGATCTTCCAGAAAACACCATCCTAGCCACCATGAATGTAGAGGCTCTCTACACGAACATCCCACACACAAATGGAATACAAGCTGTCAGGAACAGTATCCCTGATGATGCCACAGCACACCTGTTTGCTGAGCTCTGTGACTTTATCCTCATGCACAATTATTTCAAATTTGGTGAAAATATATACCTCCAGACCAGTGGCACCGCTATGGGCACCCGAATGGCCCCACAGTATGCCAACATTTTTATGGCTGACCTGGAACAACGCTTCCTCAGCTCTCGTCCACTCACGCCCCTTCTCTGCCTATGCTACATTGATGACGTCTTCATCATCTGGACCCATAGGAAGGAAACCCTGGAAGAATTCCTCCATGATTTCAATAGCTTCCACCTCACCATCAATCTCAGCCTGAACCAATCTACATGGGAGGTCCACTTCCTAGACACCATGGTGCAAATAAGTGACTGTCACATTAACACCCCCCTATACCGAAAACCCACCAACCGCTATGCCTACCTTCATGCCTCCAGCTTCCATCCCGGACACACCACATGATCCATTGTCTACAACCAAGCGCTGAGGTACAACCGCATTTGCTCCAACCCCTCGGACAGAGACCAACACCTACAAGATCTTCACCAAGCATTCTCAAAACTACGATACTCACATGAGGAAATAAGGAAACAGATCATCAGAGCCAGATGTGTACCCAGAAGCCTCCTGCAGCAAGACAAGCCCAAGAAAGAAACCAACAGAACTCCACTGGCCATCACATACAGTCCTCAGCTAAAACCTCTCCCACGCATCATCAGTGATCTACAACGCATCCTGGACAACGATCCCTCACTTTCACAGGCCTTGGGAGGCAGGCCAGTCCTTGCCCACAGAAAATCCTCCAACGTGAAGCATATTTTCACCAGCAACTACATACCGCACCATGGTAACTCTAACTCAGGAATGAATCCACAAAACAAGCCTCGATGCCAACTCTGCCCACATATCTACACCAGTGACAACATCACAGGACCTAACCAGATCAGCCACACCATCACCGGTTCATTCACCTGCATGTCCACCAATGTAATATACGCCATCATGTGCCAGCAATGCCTTTCTGCTATGTACATTGGCTTAACTGGACGGTCCCTACGTAAAAGGATAAATGGACACAAATCAGATATTAGGAATGGCAATATACAAAAACCTGTAGGAGAACATTTCAACCTCCCTGGACACACAATAGCAAATTTAAAGGTAGCCATCCTGCAGCAAAAAAACTTCAGGACCAGACTTCAAAGAGAAACTGCTGAGCTTCAGTTCATTTGCAAATTTGACACCACCAGCTCAGGATTAAACAAAGACTGTGAATGGCTAGCCAACTACAAAAGCAGTTTCTCCTCCGTTGGTGTTCACACCTCAACTGCTAGAAGAGGGCCTCATCCTCCCTGACTGAACTAACCTGGTTATCCCTAGCCTGATTCTTGCTTGCATATTTATACCTGCCTCTGGAAATTTCCACTACATGCATCCGACGAAGTTGGTTTTCACCCACAAAAGCTTATGCTCCAATAGGTCTGTTCGTCTGTAAGGTGCCACAGGACTCTTTGCCAAAGTTTTTAATGTTACATTTCAGAAGTTCTGGACAAAGGAATCAGGAGAGGAACAATATACCACAATATACCAAAATCATCCCTGATGTAACTCCATTGAAGTCAATAGGCCCCATAAGACAAATTCTACCCCAGGCAAAACCAGTGAACACATAAACTGCATGTCAAGGCAGAGTATGGCCCCATATGATAGAGAATGAGCTCATACCAGAGGGCTTAGAAAACTGCAGAGATGACTTTGATCTCAACTCAGGAAAATACTTCAACGTGTTTTTAAATCCACCTCTATTCAGGACAGCACATAAGCATGTGCTGAACTTTAATCATCGGCTTAAGTCTCCTTGATGTCAATGGGAGTCAAGTGTGTGCCTCAAGCATGTGCTTATGTGCCATCCTGAACAAAGAGTGTTTCCTGCATTGAGTCTTTAGAGGCAGAGTTGTAGGCACCAGGGATGTCAGTTTTTCCACTGTGAATATCACAAGAGAAAGGGAGTTATATGGGTGCAGCAGAAAGAACCTTTAGAAAAAGATGAGGTGAAAAGAGGCTTCATCCAAACTGCTTAACTCTTGTGTTCTTGTAGAATGGGAACCTCTCCAGGGACATCCAGATTGCTGGCCAGAAATATTTTTGCAAGCTTTTCAGTATTCCTGGGGGGTAAAGCTTTGAACACAAACTCCTTTTTCCAGTACCAAAATATAGCAATCACTGACAGGAGAAAAATGACTGTGGTACATGTGACATGAAAGAAAGAGTCAATTTGGAAAGCCAGTTTCCAGAAGTGTCCTGCTTTTGGAATAGGTTCAGCAAATAAAAGTTTGTTCAAATGTTGCAGTGCTTTTAACTTGCCTGTCATTGCCTCATTTATTTATTTTTTTGGGGTCACAAGTGATAGTCCTTAACTGGAATGCTGGCTTTGACACAATTTGTGGAAGTTTGGGTTTAAATCAAGATCTAATTCCATGGCTTAGGCCTATTCCTAATTGTCCGTCAATATCCTGCTGGGAAAAGATATGTGGGTGGATTTCTAGATTAAGCCAGAATGTTGTTGTTCCATCCTGCTCAGCTGGTTTAGAATTTAGTGCAGAGGAATCTAGATCTTAATAAACTTCTTGACTTACACTGAAGAACGCATCAACTAATGAGCATTTCAGATTGCTTTCAGGGTCATGCACATACCACCCACAAAAACATAGTAAAGTGTCCGTTATAAATGATTTCCACTGTGTTAAATCTAACACAGGCAGAAGAAACCTGAGGCTTAACTCTTCATACTATGCCGATAAAAGTATCCCCAGATAATGAGCCTTCCTACATGTCCTTCTCCCTGTGATAATTAGACGAATCATAATGTCATTTTTGTGAAGGGAGTAAACAAGAAACATGGGGAAGTGTTAACCCACTCTAAACAAGGCATAGCCTACAAGCATTGATGTGTGCAATGAAACCTTCAGTGCAACATGGTCATAGGAGCATAAGAAAGGGTGAAAGTAAAGAAAAAACCCTACAATCTGATAATAGTAAATCCACAGAAAACACCAGGAAGCGTGTGAAACAGAGACTATGGGACTAAACTGAAAACTGTGAGAAGGGGATGAGCTCTTTGCCACCCAATTTATTGCCAGGTATTTTTGTAACTTCTCATTATTGCTGATGCATTAGTAAATAACATTGTAGGTACCATTTTGCTAGGCTTATATTTAGGTTTTGGAGGATTTGATTTTTAATCGGTAAATGTAGGTAAACATCAATTTCCCTGTATGCATACAAACCAATGAAAAAATATTTCTGCTTTAATGTGTGAGAGAGAATGGAATGCATTATTCAAGCATGTCCACAGAATTTAAGAGCAAACCTATTCATACTGCTTATAAGTAACAATTGTAAGAACACATGTAAGCATTTCCCTAGTAACTACGAAATCCTGACTCATACAAAGAAGTCATTCTAGCATAATGTAATAGAGTTGGAGCAACCTGCACTGAGATGATAAAATTCTTTACAAGGGAAATCACTCTCCCAGCACCTCCCCTGTATTTGTGAACTTCTTTAAAGGCACTTCTCTGGAGTCAGTACAATTCTTGGAAACCGCATTGAACATACAGAAGCCAAGGTGCCTTTTTTGTTCTGCTCCAGCATATTTTCATTCAGAGTCAAACCCTTTGGTCCATAGCCTTTTGAGGAGGCACCTTCAGCCTTTGAAGCTACGTATACCATTGTGAAACATTGTCTAAAGCAATCCAGTCTCCCTTATCTGCTTTGTACACTTGTACAGAACACAATCCACAATCTTCTTCTGCAACTCTTTTGAAGTCTTTATTGCTCTAGCATCAGGCCTCCACTCATCACATCAATGATCGCCCCATGAATAGGATGGCACTTGGAAAACATTGAAGTCTGCTGGACTATCTGGTGCACAGACCTCACCATTTTGTCCATAAATCTGTCCAGCAATACAGCAAGCCCTTTCCTTTCCTGGAATTCCAGAAACTAGGACACTTTCACTCCTCTGCTTTCAAACAGAAAAGCAGTAGATGCTGCTTCTAGTTTGAATTTTTTTAATTTTTGCATTGCTCCTACTTTGATTTTTAGATTAAACCTCAAATATAAAATATAAACTGTCCCATTAAAATTCAGAGATGATTTCTCATATGCCATAAAATTAAGGACTACAAATGCAAAAAATTCTCAAACTATCACTAGCAGGAGAAAATATCACACTTCCACAGCAACTGCTAATATCATCTGATGGTCATCTTCATAGAGGAATGTCTTATGGAATCAAAAGTATTAACGACATAGGGAAGAAAAAAGCAAAGAAAGCAAGCAAAGAAAAAAACAGGCATTGAGCTACTAAAAACTCATTTTTAAAATCTGTACTGAGAAACAAAATGCAGTGGTTGTTTGGTTTCCCCACAGGTTGCTTGTGTGTGATCAAAACAATTCTTTGATAAGTTTCTTGCCTTCTTCAAATGCCTGATCTTAAATTCCTTCAGAAGGGCTAGAACAGAAGGAGGCCAGGTCCTCAGTTGCTGTAAAATGGCAGCTTCCTTGAGGCCAGCCAATTTACACAGTAGAGAATCTGGCCCAGGATGTTACATACAAATCAACAGCATACTCCACTTGAGGGGAGAACAATGCAATTATCTATTCACCAAGGGCTTGATTCTGCCATCCTTACTCAATGGGGCTAACCGTTCAATATACGAGTGACAGAATCTGATTCCTAAAGGTCACCACAGAAGAGTGGTCAAAACTGTTGTCTAACTCTAGGAATTGATTTGTGTCAGATGAGGAGTAAGTGTTTCAATGTCTTACATACAGTTCATATCTGGTGGATAAAATCAATAATGTTCATGGATACAGAGCTCCTTTCTAGTAAGGAAAAACATCTGATATCCACGTTCTGCTGGAAAATTATTGTAAGCTGCTGTGTTTCAGACCATTACTGTAGAATACTATAGCATTGTTGTTTTTAAAATGAGGGATGATTACAGAAATTCAGGTTGCAAAGACAATGTGAAGTTTTATGACTCGAGGGATTTTTCCCCCCGACAGAGTATCTATGAAAAACATGAGTGTCCTTGTTTTGGGGGCCTGTCCCTATCAATTTTACATTGTGTCCCACAAGGACATCTCATTTGCTACTCATGTATTTGGAATGCCACATGTTCACACCTCCAGCTGCAATGGAAATAGGAAATTGCAGGCCACTGGGAGAAGCCCCAGGAGAACTGTAAAATTAAGGAGAATATTCCCTGGTCTTCTTTTTTGGAGGAAAGGGGTGTGATTTACACCTCATATTCTTTATAGAAATATTGTTCTGATATGACTATGGCATAACTAAGATATGTTTCATGCAAGATGGGTCATGTGAGGTATCATTGAAAAGGTTATGATCTACTGAATGTGTTTATCCAATTTGTATGCATGTATCATGTCTGTATCTGAAGTTAGGAATACTGACTATGTAACAATTACAACTGTTTCAGAGTAGCAGCTGTGTTAGTCTGTATTCACAAAAAGAAAAGGAGTACTTGTGGCACCTTAGAGACTAACAAATTTATTAGAGCATAAGCTTTCGTGAGCTACAGCTCACTTCATCAAATGCATCCGATGAAGTGAGCTGTAGCTCACGAAAGCTTATGCTCAAATAAATTTGTTAGTCTCTAAGGTGCCACAAGTACTCCTTTTCTAATTACAACTGTATGTGTACTTGGGGGAACGCCCACCAGACAGTAGGCAATCAGCCTCAGTGGGCCATTAGGAAGATCTATAAGACTTGGAAGATAGTAATCTCCCGTATTCCTGAGAAGCTCCCAGGGTTGCTGCTTTGACACTACAGGATCAGGTGATCATGTCACATGGTACTAGATCCCCATCTTAGGCTTTCAGAGTTTTTCCATTAAGAGGGGGTGAGGAGGTCAGACTGGGAAACAAAAGATTCCTGCCTTATGTAAATTATATTTAAGGCTGGGTAGTAAGGGAATCAAGGCTCTTCTCGATTGCCTCCCCATCCAAGAAGGAAGATTGCTAAAAACATCTGAGTGGAAAGGCAGGGGCTGAGTCCAGGCTGAGACAGGGATCCAGTCTGTAAAGAGAAATAACTGGAACTCTAAGCAACAGAAACTCTACACTTAGGGTGAGAAATTACATTTTGTAACCTGTTTTTTGAATGTATTAAGCTTAGTTTGCGTGCTTTGTTTTATTTGCTCAGTAATCTGCTTTGTTCTGTTTGCTATCCCTTATAATCACTTAAAATTTACCTTTTGTAGTTAATAAACTTATTTCTTGTTTATTTCAAAACCCAGAGAAGGTCCAAAATCCATTTGCTGTGTATGAAAAATCCTGACACAGGCTCTGTCAGCAACTTTTCACATAAGCCCAAAGTCCAAAGCTTGGTTTGAGCAGGGGCCTAGTCCACCATGAACAATATTGGCTAAGAGAAGATGATTAAACAAGAGACAACCTTGTTTTTTGCTAAAATAAGCATAGTCAGCAGAACTCCAGATGAAGAGCGGTAATTGGTGTTCTTATCAGAAGTTATAGACTACCATAGTATAGAAAGGGGCCTCCACGTCCACTTTTGTGCAGGAAGAAGATAGCAAATACCCTCCCCACATATCAACCTAGGGTTCATGGAGAGGCCCAAACTTGTCAGTATGAGATATGACATCCTCCCTTCCACAGATGCAGCCCCCACCCCCGATGCCAATGTTAGCTTTTAGGAACACAATGGGGCACCCTGAAAAGAATTTCTATTGCCATGTACTTTTCAATGTCTTTTTGCTTTAACCTCCAGGAATGTACCTGCTGGACAACTGGGAGAGCTGCCTCATTCCTATAAACCCCAAATCAGAATTCAACATATATATTTTATAATTACACACTTTATACATTGTTTAAGGGAAAACACCTGTGTACTAACAAGTATCAGGGGGTAGCCGTGTTAGTCTGTATCCACAAAAACAACAAAGAGTCTTGTGGCACCTTAAAGACTAACAGATTTATTTGGGCATAAGTTTTCATGGGTAAAAAACTGTTTCTTCAGATGCAAGATCCTTGTTGTTTGTGTACTAACAGTATGTTGTATGTTAACCTGAAACCTTGGGCAGAGCCATTATGTATCTTTTAGACTATTGGTTTATTGTGCTTATCATGTCTTGCTGCTAGAACCTATCCAGGGGTTCAGGACCTCCCATCCCATTGCTTCCCTCTGCCCATAGATAACCTATATAAACTATTGTAATCAATTGCTTGGGAGTGTCTCTAAGCCTAATAAGCAAAGTGACATTCCGCTAGTTCTGTGCATAATAAGCCCACATGCTTCACTCTACACAGTGTCCATTTTGTTCCTTCATCCAGTTTGTGCAATTCATATCAGGAAGGAGGGGTAAAAAGCTGTGCATACCCTCCTCTACATTGAGGGAGGGAGGTGAATTTTTATGAGTTTGCGCTGTGCAGATACATGCAGTGCAAGACAATATTATTTTGGGTTTATACCCTAAAAGAGATGTGAGTGTTGGCCATTCCTCTAAGTCCTCCCACACAGAGCTGATTTCAGTCTGTGTCTGCAACTGGGTGTGGCCTTACCTGTGTGTGTGCGCTAGAGAAGGCTTCAGAGCCTAGCACTGGGAGGGCTCAGTGAGACCCCAGCACATCAGGTGGCACCCTGAAAGGGGGGATCCAACCTGTTACAGGGGGTTTGTCAGGGTCTGTTTTGGGTGCTGCTTTGTATCTAGGGGAAAGCTCAGAATCACGGGAGGAGAGTGGCAGGGATGGGTAAAAATTACATTCTGACAGAACTGTTTGGCCTGTAACAAAGCAGAGCTGACAGAAGAAGTGATGAAATTAGAGTGAAAGAAGACCAGAAATATTCATGCTTTTGGGAAAATATATTTGTCAGTTCACACCACCTTACCCCAAACTCACCCTATGACTATGGCAGACCAGGTGCCAGCTCATGCCAAAGCCCCAGGCCTCACTGAATGTTTACAAATGCATAGCTGGAAGCCAGGCCAATTCACTTGTGTATTAGTGTAGATCAAAGTGATTGTTAAATGTTGAAGAGTGTATTTGATGTTCAAACTTCATGAAAACTAGTGGTATGTTACACATATTGTTTTCACTTATCTGTATCCCAAACATTTACATTGTGTATGCCCCTGTAACTAAATAACCCATCAAATGAGAAAGACACCTTGTGGAATGCAAATGAAGAACTATAACAGAAAAGTGCTAATTTCAAAGGAAGTAGTCATTGTGTGTGATGATCAGAGGTCACAGACTCTAAATGCATTCCTCACTCTCTGATCTCTAAGGAAAAGCCCAGGTGTGTAGTGACACCATCAGTTTGTTTTCTGTGAGTATGGATTCAGGGAAAGATCCTTCATCTCTCAACTGTTTGGACTCATACAGGGGAGGGTATCAGGTGCAAAGTGGAGAGCCTCTGAGATAATCTGGGTACCCTGAAAAGACTTTTGCAAAACTGGCTGTTTATTATGTCACTGTCACCATTTGGAATTACAAACTGTGACTCACCTGCTTTAGCCTCTCAGTAACTCTCATTTCTTTTTCTTAGCTAATAAACTTTTTGTTTGTTTACTATAGAATTGGCTACCAGCATTGTCTTTGGTGTAAGACTGAGGATACCAATTGATCTGGGTAAGTGACTGTGTCCTGTGACAGGGAGCAACCTGATGTGGTGTGATTTTTGGTGCAAGTGACCTTTTATCATAAAGTCTGGTTTGTCTGGGTAGCAAGATAGACTGGAGAGTCTAAGGGGACTGTCTAGGACTCCATGGTAAGACTGGGACTCCATGGTAAGACAGAAATTCTCATTTGTTACTGGGTTGGTGAAATCTAGTTATAGAACACATCACTAGTTTGGGCTGCCCTGTTTTCTCATAGTCTGCCCCAAGGTAGGCACTCCAGACAACATGACACACCCTTCTTAATAAACTTTCATTGGAAGGCAGATGCCAGGGGCTACCTCCTTACCCATGTCAACATAAGGATCCTCCCTCCTCCACTGCCAACATCAATTCAGAATTTATACATTTCTAAATTCATATTCTTTGATAAAGGAGAACAGAACACTTTGTTACTAATAAAACACAGGGCTAGATTTCTTAACACCAGAAGAGGTGCAGCTATCACAATGGTTTCTAATAACTGTGACAGAATGTATAGTAAAGTTAGCATAACATTGTATTACCTGGAATTTAAATAATTCCATAAGACCAGAACATTTTCTCTCTCTTGTCATTGAGATTAAAAAAAAAAAGATTAAAGCAAAAACACATCCAACAGACGGTCAGATTTTGTGCCGGGCTTCTAAGAGGCATAGTACTGGACTTGTAGCCAAGGGCGATGGGGGGAGGGGTGAAGATGGCTTTTTGCAACCTTGGCACCCTCCCAATCCAGGGCTGTTCTGGGGGCTAAAGAGGCCCATGGCATAAATTAGACAGTACTGGGGGCCTATCTGAGTTACATCAGCCTCCCTGGACTGTCTGGAATCTCTGCCGAGCTCTGTGCTATGGCCTTATCCCTGCCATGCCATTCCTGCCCCAAGCTCCATCCCCTGTGCAAGGGCTTGCAAAGGGTTCCTTGGGAGGCAGCCCAATGGCTGTTTTTTACATCTCTGTGCTTGGGAAAATCCTCCCCCAGCCAGATAACAGGGACCATTTATGCAGTTTCAGCCCTCATAGCTGGTGTAAAGCAGCAGGATCTAACCTGAAAGATTTAGGTTTTATACCGGAAATTTGTGCTATTTTTTATATATCTATATCTATATCTATCTATGTATTTGAAATTAGCCCCCAAATCAAAACCTAACAAATATATAGCACCTGTCATTCTGAAGGGTTTTATATAAATTAGGCCTCATCTGCAAGCCTCATGCCTGAGGAATAGAAGTTACTCAACATGAGCAAAGAGATATCAGAATTGGTCATATTTCTCTGGCTATAGAGTACACTAGAGTGTGCTGAAAGCAAGGTTATGTGCAGAAAGGTAATGCTGTTTTGTGGAGAATTTCCATATTTCAAAGTGTGGTTTCGTTCTGATTTGGAATGGAAACCAAAATGTTCCAAATTCTCGGTGGAGGGCAAAGCCGTGGGATCTGTTACTCTGGGGCAGTCTTCCTGGTCCAGCACCATAGCTCTAGGACTTGTGAGGTCTCTTAGACCAGTGCTTCTCAACCAGGGGTTCGTGTACCCATGGGCATACTCAGAAGTTTTCCAGGGTACACCAACTCATCTAGATAATTGCCTAGTTTTACAACAGGCTACATAAAAAGCACCAGCGAAGTCAGTACAAACTAAAATTTCATACAGACAATGACTTGTTTATACTGCTCTATATGCCATAGACTGAAATGTAAGTACAATATTTATATTACAGGAACCATGAGTCTAGGAGCTGGGGAGTCAGTGTTCCCAGGCAAGCTGCTGGCAAGCTGCTGAGCAGCCTCGGAACTTAGGAGCAAGGGTTTTGATGTTCTCAGGCCCCTGTGAGCACATTCCATTGTAAAATTTCTGACCAGCTCTAATATAAAGGTTTCATAGTGATGAGTCTGGGATGGCTGCATTGCTCATGTGATTTTAGCTGATCACCCCAAACACAAAGGCCAGTAAAACATTTAGACTACGTGACATCACCAACTATTGTGCAATCCATATATATTTTACAGAAAAGCTATTTTAGGAACATTTTAGAGAGGGTTTTTTTTTAAACAATTACTTATCCTAATTTAGGTAAATAGGACAAAAATAACTAATAAAATGTTAGAAACATCTAAAAATTCCCAATAATAACTTTCCATACATTAAAATGTTGTGGTTTTCAGATCTGATATCTCAGATCTGAAAGGCTAGAAGCAAATGCTGGAAAGTATAGTGGAGAGCTGTGAACCTTGATTTCAGCCCAGAAGAGTTGATAGATATCCCACCTTAAATCTGTCACTGTTTAAGACAGCATAATCTAGCAGACAGGACATTGGACTGGAAGTAAGGAAACCTAGATTCTATTCTCAAATCTACCAGAGAGGAGCTGGTTGACTTTGAATAAATCACTTACCCTATCTGTGCCTATATTTCTTCTTTCGCTCAGTAACAGTCTTCTCTATTTAGATTGCAAGCTCTTTGGGGCAGGCACTGTGTTTGTACAATACCTAGCCCAAGTGGCCCCAGTGTTGGTTGGAGCATCTGTACACTGCTATAACACTGCTATTGCTCACAGTTAAGATTGAAAGTTGCCAGTTTGGCAGGTCAGTCCAATGTAATTTTGAAGGGCAATGCCTTATTTCAGGTAAAGAAGGAAACATTTCTCTGGTAGGTGGATTAAAAAATAATGGGGACTATGCTGAGAAGTTAGGAACAGAAATAATGGCAGGAGAAGATGACATGGACATTTATATTGCTAACAAGACTATCCAGAGTTATAACAGAAAACATTTATTTATTTATTTATTTATTTTAAAGAAAATAAAACCTCATGCTTTAGGGTTTAGGCCATTTTCTAGTTGTGACTAGAGATTTCCCTGAGGGGCAGATTACCTCTGCCTATTGTGGGGTTTCTCGCACCTTCCTCTGAACAGGGCCAGGTTAAGGGAGTCATGTGAGTACATCAGAATCTCAGCTTTCATGTAAAAAAATGCACATTTCTAGCCTTTATGGCTAAGGAGTAAAACTTGAAAATATGACCAAAATATGTAACCAATAAATTGAAGTCTGCCTGAGTCTTTAGACAGTCTGAAATGATAGCTGAGGTGTGAACTTCTGCACACACCTCAATAGGCCATTAGTTCCATGATCCTCTGCTCTAGGGGCCCCCACAAACACCATCGCAGCTCAGGGCTGTGTCTGTAGCAGATTCATAGATACTAAGGTCAGAAGGGACCACTCTGATCATCTAGTCCGACCTCCTGCACAGCGCAGGCCACAGAATGTCACCCACCACTCCTATGAAAAACCTCACCCATGTCTGAGCTATTGAAGTCCTCAAATCATGGTTCAAAACTTCAAGGAGCAGAGAAGCCTCCCTCCAGTCAACCATGCCCCATGCTACAGAGGAAGGCAAAAAAAACCTCCAGGGCCTCTCCAATCTGCCCTGGAGGAAAACTCCCTCCCGACCCCAAACATGGCAATCAGCCAAACCCTGAGCACATGGGCAAGATTCACCAGCCAGATACCCAGGAAAGAGTTTTCTATAGTAAATCAGATCCCATCCATCTAATATCCCATCTCAGGCCATTAGGCCTATTTACCATGAATATTTAAAGATCAATTACTTACCAAAATCCCATTATCCCATCATACCATCTCCTCCATAAACTTATCGAGTAGAATCTTAAAACCAGATAGATCTTTTGCCCCCACTGCTTCCCTTGGAAGGTTATTCCAAAACTTCACTCCTCTGATGAAGCAGAGCGGAGCGGGCCTTGCCCACTCATCCCCAAGAGATACAATCCAGTTCCTAGGGAAAATACTGGGAGAAGGTAATGCCATGCTGTCATCCCCCTGCTTCTCTTGGAGGGAAGCCCCTGCTGATACCATTCCAAGTGGACTTCAGGGCCACAGCTTTGGGGTGGGGCCATGGGAGGATCTCATGTCATTGCATGCATAGGTCCCAGATTGCCTTAATATGGCTTTGCCTCTGAAGCATCTGGTGTTGGCCATTGTTGGAGACAGGACGCTGGACAAGATGAACAGCTGGTCTGATCTGGTATGTCAGCTCTTACAGTAATATGAATCAATAATCAAAACTTAGGTGAGGCTGCCAAAGTAGCATGATAAATATAATTTAATCGTAGGTTCTGCAATTTATAACCTTGTCACAACGAGGATTCCAGCAGTGGGGGTGGGTGGCTGGGTGGATAGGGGGAAAATCAGCTGGGCATATGGGCCCAGCCACACCCTGTGTTGGTAGATGGGAGGGTGCATGGTATAGCCATTGCTATGGCAGCTCTGCACCTTCAAGGATCTCCCTACAGACTGAAATCCTCCACAGGCTAGACCTCTGGGATTTGGGCAGCTTTGCACCACAGTAACAGCCCAATGCAGACTTAACACACTAGAGAATCTAGCCTGAAATCTGTTCCCTTTGTTTTGTGTAGAAGGTGATGAAGGCTGTTATTTTTCTCTTACTTTCCTTCACATCTAATCAGAAATCAGCTCACGAAAGCTTATGCTCAAATAAATTCGTTAGTCTCTAAGGTGCCACAAGTACTCCTTTTCTTTTAACATAGCAACAGGGTTTTTTGTTTTTTTGTTTTCCTTCTAAATTGATCAAAGCTATTTAGTACAATTGGATTTTGAAATAGATTAAGAGGTCTTTAGTTTTCTGGGATAAGATCTGCTCAGCAGGAAGAAGATACAAGAGTGTAAACTAATTGTTTCAGTGGAACTGACTAGGAAAAACATATTAAAAACTCAAGATTGCTTGTCCAGCAGCTCTAACTTGATTTCATTTTGACCGATACACTCCTGGTTGGCATGTGTGTGCCTTGTGTATAGTTATAATACACTCTCGTTAGGAAAGTCATGATAAACACACTACAGTTGCTTTGACCATAGGGATAACCACAGACTCCTGGCCACTTTGCTAATAATTATAGCACCACTTATCAGCTAAGGTTACCAGCTGGTAGAGAGATACCCATTAACTCCTTTTTCCTGTTAGCTTTGCCAAATGTAAGTACATAATGTGACTTTTAGTATGACCACTTAATTTTAGGGTTTTATAAACTGGTTCATAGAATTTGCTCTACATTGAATCTTGGGTCTAAGTGTATCAGCTTAGGAGAAGCATTTTGGAAAATTTAAAAAGTAAATAAATACATTTTTGCTCTTACAAACCACAAGACTTCATTAAGAACATCTCCATTAATTAATACCTGCACATACATTTTGATTGCAACAGTTTAAAGTGAAATCCTTGGTTAGATATAACGATCTAATATTAACTATTCCTTTCATTGTACTCCCTACAGCTCTGATCTTGTAAAGAGTTCAATGGGACCATATACGGGTGAGTAAAGTTACTCACATGCTTAGATCTTGCAGACTTGGCCCCTTATAAAATTCAATTCCTAGTAGATCTACTAACAATCTGTTTTAATGAATATCCAAAAAGTACCATAAACAAACAAAAACCTATTTTTATGGAAACTGTGATGATAAATGGTTTTTAATAAACGAAATTGAATTATTTTTATGTTGAATTTCTTCCTCACTTGCCAAAATGGGATAAATGCAATTAAGATATATGTTTCCTGTGGGTATACTAGCAGTCTGCCAACATGTTAGCATGTGCTGGAATAAATATGTTACCTATATTATTGAATCTCAGAAAAGATCCATTATCACATGAACAATGCAACCTGACCATACTAAGTCAGTTACTCCTATATATGAGTTTCTTGTAAGTGAAATGCACTGGGTTTTTCTACATGAATAGAAATATCTAAAATTAATAGATGTTACAATTTTTGGAACATAATAAAAATAGAAATGATACAACATCCAGCTATTTTCAAGACAAAAATATTAATGAGGCTAAAAAAGGTACTGAATTAATTAATTCACATTTGTTACAGCCTATTGTATACATGATTTAAGGAATTCAGAAGGACTTTCAGTATTTCAGTCTTTTTTTCCTCATAGAATCATAGAAATGCAGGGCTGGAAGGGATCCTGAGAAGTCAAGTTTAGTCTCCTGTGCTGAGGCAGGACCAAATAAACCTATATGATCCCTGACAGGTGTTTGTCCAACCTGTTCTTAAAAACCTACAGTGGTGGGGTGACACAATCTCCCTTGGAAGCCTAGTCCAGAGCTGAACTACCCATCTAGTTAGAAATCTTTTCCTGATATCTAACCTAAATCTCCCTTACTGCAGATTAAGCTATTACTTTTTGTCCTACGTTCAGTGAACATGGAGAACAATTGATCAATATGTCTTCTTTAAAACAGCCTTTAGCCTATTTGAAGATGTATCAGGACTCTACACCCCCCACCCCCACCTCTTTTCTCAAGAGTAAATATGCCCAGTTTTTTAGAACTTTTCCTCATAGGCCAGGTTTTCTAAACCTTTTAGCATTTTGTTGCTCTCCTCTGGACTCTTTCTGATTTGTCCACATCCTTCCTAAATTGTGATGCCCAGAATTGGATGCAGCATACAGCTGGGGCCTCTCCAGTACTGAGTTAGAGCAGGACAATTACCTTCCATGTCTTACATACAACACTCCTGTTAAAACACCCTAGAATGATAATAGTCTTTTTCACAACTGCATCACATTGTTGACTCATGTTCAATTTGTTATCTTTTGTAACCCCCAGATCGTTTTCCTTAAGGTTAATTCAGAGTATAGAATTATCTGTATATGTGCTCTGTCAGCTGCAGCCACCTCCTTCGTTTCTGTTTACTGTGTGTGGCTAGAAGGCAGAGAGGGGGGTTGAGAGCAGAGTATGCCTGTTCTGAGCCTGGAGGGTTGTAAGTGTGTGGGCAGGGAGGTGTTCTAGGCTGGGGGTGTCAGGGTAGGAGAGAATTCAGAAGTGAGGTGCGGATTCTGAACTGAGAAGTAGGAAGAAGAGGGGTTCTCATTCTGATCAATATGGTTTTGGAATTAGCAGGGGATGGGTGAGAGGGAGCTAAGGGGGCTTGGAAAGGTTGAGTGAAGGGGGAGTGGACTCAATTAGTGAAGGGGTGTGTGTAGAAAATAGGGGTGGAAGGGTAAGAGCTAGATTGAAGAGAGAAACAAGGTGAGATCAGTGAAGTAGTGACAGAGTGACAAACATTTTTCCCCACCCTGCCTGTTCAGTCACAGAGTTGCAGTCTGAAAGGAGGAGTGAGGAGGTGAGAGAGAGAAGAGGGCAGCCATTTTGATTCCAACTTTTCTGATCACCAGCCAACCCAATTCCCTGTGACACCTTGCACTGCAGTGGCCAAGTTTATCCAATGAAAATATGACCAACCTGCAGAAGAGACAGAGGGCAGCTGGCTACATGTACCCCACTAGTCCTTTTGGGCATGAGCAGCCCGTGGATTTAGTCAATTAGTTTATTTAGCCAAATGTGTTGGAGAAGGACAATCTAGTGATTTACTATGGCAAGCATAAGCTCCAAAAATTGCATTGCTGTTTATAGAAATGGTTTGGTCATGAGGGTATTTTAAACCAGATTCAAGTTTTCATATGATAGGAGGAATATAAGAACACAGGAAAAAAACAATTTATTCTTATGATTTGGGGGAAATAATATCTCTTGCTATATTTTAATTATCCAGTGAATATTTATAGCATTATTATACAGGTGCCAACACTGGTTTTCAATTGGAGTTTTACATGTGAGGAATGGCTGCAGGATCAGGCCCTTAATATTTTATCTATTTTGGGCCATAGTGAAATTAACTAAGGGTGAAATTTACCCTCCTGAGCATGGCTTAAGTCCCAATCAAAACAGGACTTACATGGTACATGGTTCTTGTTTGCCTTTCCACCCGCACAGGCTGAATTTCACCCTGAATTAATATTGGAAGCATTATTTTTGTGGTAGTGTGAGTGGACAGAGGGGAGGATACCTGTAAAGAGATCAGGAAATCTAAATTCACTTTGGCCCCACGCCTGAAAACAATTACACATGTGCATAAAATTATACTCACGTACAGGGCTGATGAAAGGGTGAGGGGGAGAAAATTGTAATGGGGCCTTGAATTTAAGTCCCCCACAAAACATCTATAACATGCATGTAAATAAAGTGAATGGGAAAGGGTAGGGGCCTCAAGGAACATGATGTACTGGGTCCCATATTTTTCTTTGTGGGCCTGCTTCCATATATAGTCCCTTTGATATCAACCTACTTGTGTATGTAGAGTTAAGCACTTGTGTAAGTGCTTGTAGCACTGAGGCCAATGTTTTTGAATCTGCAAACTAATGCCTGTCATTCCCCATAGGCCCAGGCTAGTCTAGTCTAGGATCTGGTTCATAGTCTTCTTTCTTGATGCTTTGGACACATTGGTTAAAAAAAAATAATAACCCTGCTACAAACACAGAAAATATTGTGAAGAATCCTCGTGTGTGTGTGTGTGTGAGAGAGAGAGAGATTGGCAGACATTTGAGTTTTATTCACATAGAAAAAATATTAATTAACAGATGTTGCCCTCTAGCAGATGTGAAAGTACTGCAAGCTCCATTTAAGAAACAGTTTTTGCCTTTGCAGGTTCACAGAGCTTATAAATTATCCTCTGTTGAGGATAATGATAATAGATATTACACTAAAAATGCTTTCCCTGCGGGAGCTCCAGCACTACAAGATCTAGGTCTGCATGAAGAATTTTTTCCTCTGGCTGTTGTCGCAGCGATGTACCTCAAGGTTCATCTAGAGGTGAACATCTCTGAGGGGAGATCATAAAATATAAAATTGAGACTGCAGCCAGAGAGGAAGGATGGTTCAGTGATTAGGGTGTTAGCATCAGAATCACAAGACATGAGTTCATTTCCCTGCTGTGCCACTGAGTTATCTGTGTGATCTTAGTTCCCTATCTGAAAAAATGAGGATAGTAGCTCTTCCCTATGTAGCAATAGTATTGTGAGGATAAATACATTAAAGAGTGTGAGGTATTCAGATATTATGGAAATAGGGGGCCAGGAAAATACCTCCATACTGCAAAACAAACAAAAATCACCTAGCAGCAGCCAGTCTCAGAACCTAAGTCAGAGGTGGGCGAACTATGGCCTGCGGGCCACATCCAGCCCACGGGACCCTCCTGCCCGGCCCCTGAGCTCCTGGCCTGGAAGGCTCACCCCAGGCCCCTCCCCTGCTGTTGCCCCCTCCACTGCAGCCTCAGCGTGCTGTGCTGCTGCCACCGGCACAACGCTGTGGGCCGGGCAGCACAGTTGCAGAGCCGCGGCCTGACCCAGTGTTCTGGGTGGCACGGCTGTAGTGCCGCCAGCTACTGGTGCTCCAGGCAGCACAGTAAGGGAGCGAGGGGGGGAGGGGGTGGTTGGATAGAGGGCAGGAGAGTTCAGGGGCTGTGGGCAGGGGTCTGGAGTGTGGATAGGGGTCAGGGCAGTCAGAGAGCAGGGAACGGGGGGTTGGATGGGGCAGGGGTCCTGGAGGGGCAGTCAGGAATGAGAGATGGGGGTTGGATGGGGTGGCAGGGGGCAGTCAGGGATGGGAGGTCCAGGGGTGGTTAGGGGACAGGGAGCAGGGGATGGTGGATGGAGCAGGAGTCCCAGGGGGCTGACAGGGGAAAGGGGGGGGTTGGATGGGGCAGAGGTCTCAGGGGAGCCGTGAGGGGGCAAGAAACGGGAGGGGGGTTGGATAGGAAGAGGGGACCAGGCCATGCCTGGCTGTTTGGGGAGACATGCCTCCCCTAACTGACCCTCCATACAATTTTGGAAACCCGATATGGCCCTCAGGCCAAAAAGTTTGCCCACCCCTGACCTAAGTCAACTGACTTGGGTTTGCAAGGCTCACACTATCAGACTAAAAATAGCAGTGTAGATGTTGCTGCTTGGGCTGGAGCCCGGGCGCTGAGACTTCAGAGTCCAGGCTCTAGACTAAGTAGAAATATCTACACTGCTATTTTCTGCCCCATAGCACAAGCCAGAGTCAGTTGGTTCAGACTCCGAGACTCGCTGCAGTGTTTTTGTTTTGTTTTTTTTGCAGCGTAGACATACTCTTAGATAGATTTCAAAATCTAAGAATACATATTTCAGACAAACAATTCCTATCTGTAATAACATGGCTATATTGGAGTGGCCATAGATTTCACTTTTAAACAGTACAGATTAGAATTAAAGGTCTTTATTTAAAAATGTAAAAAAATATTTTGATTTCGACACTAAGTTTCTCCATTATTGTACAGCTCTTGGGATATTTTCTTATATAAAGGGAAATATTATTAAGTGCGGCTGTGTACACACATGGGCTAAAATTGCAGGCAGGGGCTGTCAAGTGATGTGATCTTTAGAGGGGCTTGGGGCCCTCTTTCTGCACTGAGCTATATATATGCTTGCCCCTGCATGGAACTCGCTGGAGGACACTGGTCTGTGTGGAGATGACTGCAGCTACAGAGTCACAGTGTTGCTAGGTTTCACTTATTGATCATGAGTCTCATACGATTTGGGTTTTTCTTAAAATTCCAGCTGCTGGTGTCATGTGAATACGTGGGACTCTCAGCTTTCATTAACATAAAATACTGTAAACTCCTAGCTCTCGTGGTTGCACAGAAAAGCATGAAAATGTGAACCCTAATTATCTCAAGCTTGAAGACAATTACAAAGGACCTTTAATTTATTATTTTAAGAAAAATCTCAATTTTTAAGTGAATCCTGTGGCTTTTGAGAGCCTGACTCATGAATTTTGAACTCTTGGAGTTGGCAGTGCTGTTGCAGTCTTCTGAGTTCCTTAATGAAACCCAGCTGCAGGGCCTAGGACTCCCATTCAGAGAAAAGAAGAAAGGCAATAAAGCAGATAGCAAGGAAAGATGATGTACTGGTTGAACATTTTGAACTAGCGGAAGGAGGTGGGAGCTGTTCTCTGGAACAATTATAAAAATAGATGTAATTTGAAAGCAATAAAGTAATGAATTTTTAATAATAATTATATTTGCATATATATGAATTTAGTTTTTTGAATGACTTTGGAAAGATGCTACAGCTGGAAGAAATATGATGCCTTCACTTTTCTTCTGATTTTGTTTTTTCAATTTTAAAAAAATTCCTATTTGTGATCAGGTGATTCAGTAATCCACTATCCCTCTGAGCTACTTGCCAAAGCATAAAATGGATTTTCTGAAAGCTGCCCTTCCTGTTTAGATCAGACAGGCTCTTTTCTGGCTCAATGGACTTTCTCTCTTTTTTATTTTTTTTATACTTTATTTCCCCCCCATTTTCTCTTTTATTGTCTACTTTGTTTTCTTTTTTCATATTTTCTAACTTCTGCTGTCCCTTTCTTCAGCAAGAGAGATTCAGGTTAGATATTAGGAAAACCTTTCTAACTATAAGGATAGTTACGCACTGGAGTAGGTTTCCTCAGGAATCCCTGTCACTGGAGATTTATAACAACAGGTTAGACAAACAGCTGTCATTGATGGTCTAGGTTTACTTAGTTCTGCCTCAGCGCAGGGGGATGGACTACATGACCTCTCAAGGTCCCTTCCAGCTCTACATTTCTAGGATTCCTCAAGTGTTGAATTGTACCCTTTTGTGCTCCTATGTCCAAGATCCCAACATCCCTAGGAAGCTTCTTAAATTAAAGCACTAAAACTTTATATTTAGGTACACAGTCCTGAGTTTTATTGATAATATCTGTACTGCATGATATCCCCACAGCCTTCTGTCTCACCATACCCTGCCCTCAGTGCAAATCCTCAGCTGTATTGGCTGGGATGGGCTCTTCTTTGATTGCTCCAAAGGCCTACTCAGAAATCTATAGGAGATATCCCCAGAACATTACACATTTACCCTTCGCACTTGCCCCTCTTGTCCTATATCTATTTATGACCTGTGTCCTGGTCATTTTGGCATTCCTCTGTCTTAAAGGTTGGGTAGATAAGAAGCCATTGCTTGATACGTTTGATCTTTCCAACTAGTATCTGGATTATGGCATCCTTTGGCAGGGAGGGGGGGATGAACGGGGAAACAATAGCTAGGAACAAAGAAATTGCTATACCAGATCAGACAGTGGTCTATGTAGCATAGTATCCTGTCTCTGACAGGTACCAGTTCCACATGCTGAAGGGGCAGGTGCAAGAACCCATTATGGAGAATTATGGAATAATCTGCACATAGGAAAGCTGTTTTTTAATCCTCATCAGTTAGTGGATGGCTAATACTCTGCAGCAAGAGGGTTAACATCTCTTCTAAACAAAAATCAAAACAAAAACTCCTACCTAGTATAACTGGGAATGTTCTCAATAGCCATATTAACATCTAATCCTTTTTCAAATCATACTAAACTCTTGGCCTTAAATGATATCTTGGCAGCTGATACCTGTTTTTTAATAATTTTTATTATTTAATCTGTATACTATGGTAGCACCCAGGAGCCCTAATTTTTCTTATTATTTTTCCTTGATTGTTTATTTTTCCTGTATGTTGTACATATTGGAAAATATAATTTAAGCAATATAAACATGGAAAGATTGTGCCAAGTGTCATAACTGTGTTTGCTTGAATGTAATTTCAGAGTTTATATTGCTTCTTGCCACCAGATGTCAGCACTATCTAACCTAAGGGAAGCTAGCAGAGCTGTTGGAATATTTCAGGGTATGTCCACAGGGGAGCTGAAGCGTGTGATTTCCAGCTTCAGGAAACATAGCGCAATCAAAGCTAGCAAAGATAACACTCTACAAATAGAAGGGTAGTCATGGCGGCTCAATGGGAGAAACTAGCAGCAGTCAGAATTGTACTTGGCTATCATCTCCTGCTGTCATGACTACCCTTCTATTTTTAGTGAGCTAGCTTGATCAGAACTAGTGTGGTATAGTTTCTCAAACTGGAAGTTACACCTTCCACCTCAGATGTAGGCATACACTTAGTATACCCAGGATTAGGCAATATCTATCTTGGTTTAAGGTCAAGTTGCAAGCAAACCTGATTGTTGATTTATAGTGGAGACCAAGTTAAACTTGGTCAGAATTCAGTGGTTTGTTTCATTTGAATGCAAAAGTAAAAGGGTCAAATTCAAACCCAGATACAAGTCCAATGGAATCTACAGGCCTTCTCCCACTTATATCCGGTCTGAATTTGGCTTAAGGGGGACAAAATGCAAGCAAATAAAACTGGGAAAAGGTTCACATAAAACAGATTTCCCCGCACCTCCTCTCCCTATATTCTGCAGAAAATATTCTAGGTAATCTTTCTTTTGACGGCTGAGTTCTGCCCTTTGTTTTCTGTTGATAGGGGCCCTAGAACAGTCAAACCATATGAAATGTGACACACAACCATTTTTTCCCCCCGAGTTACACTAGTGCCACTCCAATAAGCTCAGTGTGGTCTGTTCTGAAAGCAAAAAGAGCTCATTACCATCTCTCAGTTGGGAGAGAGCCTCCATCATACTCTAGGCAGCCGTTCTTCAGCATGGAGGTTCTCTGAATTCTTTGCTATCAGCTCCCAGCCCCAGATTGTTGATAATGCTGAGAGCACCCTATTTCCTGCTTCTTCCCAGGAAGAGGCAAAAGATAAAACAGGCAGCAGCAGCAAGAGGAGGATAGACCTGGGGATGGTGCGAGAGTCCCATTTTGGGGGGAGGATTCCATACAGGAATCCGGACCCAGCCATTCCTCCCTGATAGAGCATGCCTTGGCAGCCACACTCCCTGCACTCCCAAGAGTAGAAAACTAGTTTGTTGAAACCATTCAGTGTCTTAAGTGTTAAGCTTCACATCTGTCGGAGGAAAGTATTATAATTACATCCATTCCAGATATGAGCAAACAGGCACAGAGAGTTGAAGCAACTTATCCACGGCCACACAAAAAGTCAGTGGCAGTGCCAAGAGTTGAACCCAAGACTCCTGCCTCTAATAACTTCTTTCAATGCTGGGAAAATAAGGAATCAACTCTCTGGGCAGTTTATTCTAGTTGATGGTTCCCAAACTTTTTACCTCGTGCCCCCGTCTTACCCATGTCCACACACACACTTCCGGAGGTGGGGCCGAGAGCAGGACCACGGCTCCAGGGTAGAGAGGGGAAATGGGGACAGGGGTAAGAGGGACGAGCCTCGGCCAGCAGCCAGGGGGCCAGCAGCTGTGGGGGTGCTCCCTCCTGGCTCCCCATCGGGGCTGGCCAGGGCCCCAGCCCTACCCCCAAAACATTCCTCTGTGCCCGTCTAGGGGGGCACACCCCACGGTTTGGGCATCTCTGTTCTAGTTGTAGTTGTTAGCATGATCTCACCCGTTCTCGTTTTGCTCCATTAGGTCTACTGCAATTACTCTTGATGAACACCACCATGAGTGAGATCAGAATCAGCCTTCTCTCTCTCTGAGGGTACTACTGCTACACGGCAATAAAAGGTCTGCAGCATGGCTGTGGCTGGCCTGGGTCTGCTGACTTGGGCTCGCAGGACTCAGGATCCTGAGAATAAAAATTGCATTGTAAACATTTGGGCTTGGGCTGAAGCCCAGACTCTGAGACCCTCCCCCTCAAAGAGTTTTAGAGTCTGGATTCCAGCAAGCCTGAATGTCTGCACTGCAATTTTTTGCCCCTCAGCCTGAGCCCAACGAGCCTGAGTCAATTGACCTGGGCTCTGAGACTTGGTGCCATGGGTTTTTTTATTGCAGTATATGTGCGCCTTGAGAGGCCTAACAAACACCCAGATCTGACTACTCCTGAATGATAGAGTTCAAAAATCTGCTTCCAAATCTGAACCTCACCCACATTCAAAGAATCAATTCTTTAGCAAAACAGGTTTGAAATGAAAAATCAGGGCCATGGTTGTAATTTGGGCCTATCTCCAATATGGTCTTTTGTACCTAGAGTGTTAGTGATATCATTAATTTTTGGTGTATTCAAAAATTTCTCAGTTTCCTCCTGCACCTGCTTCATCTATGAAAATTTCTCATCTATTTCTTCAAAATTTCCCTTAGCAAAACTTTTGATTAATATTTTACATATCAATGTATATTTTTATTGGATGTTTTCCTCATTGATTTCTGTATCAAACTTGTTTATAAAAAGTATTTATAGCACATAAAAGCTCATTTATATCATCTGAAGAAATTACTACTCTAATTTATTTCAATAACCTGCTAGGATGTTTATGAAAATCTCACTAGGCCCCTATCTGCATCTTAAGGTGTCTGAAAATCTGGGTCCTCAGTACTTGCAAAAAAGTTAAGCTATTATTGAACTCAAAAAGGGATATATAGATCTCTGTTTATATTTAATTATTATAAAATTGTGAAACCCTTTCTTAACTAATAATCATCCCTCTAATTTACTAATTATTCCAACTCTGCACTAGACACAATGCCTTAAAATCTAGTATTTCTAAGTCACTTCCATGTTCCAATTAATATAATTATAGAAACAAGCCTCAAATTGATGATCCTACATATAATTATAGATTCTGCTACTCAGCACAAGCAAATAAAGGAAACCATAGTTATTATGACAATACATTTTCTAATAGGAGCTGCAAGCTTAATTGTAGTTATGGGTGGATAGTGCTATTCTGTAATTAGTAACTATGATGGGGCAAGGCCAGATGGCTATAGAAAAGTAGTCTTATTGGGATCCGGGAAGTGGGCGGGCGAAGCCCGTCCACCGCTAAAGGATTCCCCCCCAGCCTAAAAGGGTGATTCACAGGACCTAGATACCCAAAAAATTCCAGGGGACAACTAATGAAATAACAGGGACAGGAGTGTGGTCAAAGGGTCAAACGAAGGGAACCGGACAGGGACACCGAGCAGAGAACCCCGGACAGCACCCACTGCTCCTCAAAGGCGTCAAGGGAGTCAGAGGACGCCACCCAGAGGAACTCTGCCCGGATGTGTGAACGGACCGAGGATCGGAAATAGGCCCCACAGTCACAGGAGACTCCATCGGCCAACCTCCTCACTCTGGTTTTATAGATGGCCATTTTAGGTAGGGCCAGGAGGAGGTTGACCAGGAGATCCCGTGACTTTGTGGGGCCACGGATAGGGAGTGCATAAATAAGAAGGTGAGGGGAGAAGTGCAACCAAAAACATAATAAAATATTGGTGAGGAGCCGGAATAGGGGCTGCAGCCTGGCACACTCCAAGTATATATGTGCCAGGGTATCCCTCACGCCGCAAAAGGGGCAGGTGTCTGGGATTGAGGTGAACCGTGCCAAGTACATGCCCATGCTCACGGCTCCGTGAAGGAGCATCTTATGTGCAACAAAATGATTAACCATGGTTTCAGAATGAAAAAACACTAATATATGCTTTGCACTTAAAATTCTTAACTATTTCACCATCATTTACAAAAAGGCGTAAATTATCTTGAAGCAACACTTTTATGTGACAAAGCTCTGTCCTTGCCTCCGTGAGTCCCGGTGGATTTCGCTAGCCTCAGAGGGTCACAGTGAGCCTCTGAGGCTAGCGAAATCCACCGGGACTCACGGAGGCAAGGACAGAGCTTTGTCACATAAAAGTGTTGCTTCAAGATAATGAAACCATGATGTGGGCACAAAAACTAATTTTAGAACAGCCTTTTTGTAAATGATGGTGAAATAGTTAAGAATTTTAAGTGCAAAGCATATATTAGTGTTTTTTCATTCTGAAACCATGGTTAATCATTTTGTTGCACATAAGATGCAGCTAAACAAATTAAATAAAATGGCTGCTTCCAAGTTCTACATTCACATAACCATGTCAAGAAAGCCAGTTCAGATTTTCCTCCCTTTCATTCATGTGGGTCATCAAACTGAGAAAGGAAACACCCTCTTACTCTAGTGTAGATTTTGTAAAGGTAAAACCTGAACTGGATTATTGTGATCTGAAGAAATACAGGTGACACCACTAAAATGGGATCAGATTTGCCTGAAGTTCCTGGCAAAATGAGATACCCACAGCAGAGCTCTGTAAGGCAGCAGGGGAATGAGTACAGGAGATCTTTGTATATATAGAACAAACACACAGATACTACTGTGATGGGTGCCAATGAAAGAAACTAGATGGATAAATAAATAGAGCAGTACAAGTAGATAAACCTAAATGCAATATATCTTAAACACAGCTTGAAACATTAGCATTTAAATTTAAAAATGAAATGGCTATAAGTTTTGTGATCACAGAAATTTTACACTGTGATTTGCAAGACAAGAGTCAGACTGGAATTTTCATGGCTGAATTACAAACTTCTGGTGAAAAATCCTCATAATGGAAAGCTTTATCAACCTTGACTACATTGCTTAAATTGGCACTACTTTAAGATGGTGAGTTCTTTACAATATTAAAATCCTGTTATACTGCAATTCACTACTGCAATATTGAGTTTCATTCTGCACCCAAATGAAGTCAATGTCAAAACTCCCATTGAACTGAGTTGTGCAAGATCAGGACCCATGGAAGGGATAGATTGATTTAATTAAATCTTATTTTCTGGATCATTACAGTCACAAGAAGTTAACTGATCTCCTCTTTTCTACAGTCTCAAATTTTCTGATGGGAAAAATTGCTTTTAACTTCTGTGTGTAGTTCCAGAATTACCGATAAAAGTATCCCACTGTACGAAGAGGCATAATTTTCTGTTGTTTAACAGAGCCCTAGAGGACATTTGACTCACACTAGCTCTAAAACCACTTCTAAAGGAATAATATGGCTATTTGTAGCTTTACCTTTCTGCAAATTCACTTTAAGCTGCAAATTAGGTAATTCCATGGAAATCAGGCTCTGCGTTAGCAAGTTATATTTAATTTGTATCTAACATTTTGTACATTATAAGCAGTTTCATAACTACCATGTCATTCGTAAAAACACAGCATCCCCAGAAAATAAGTTTTGGAAACTTTCTGCCATCATATAGTCATTCCATGCCTACTGACTCTAGCAGAAATGTACGGCTATGTATGAGAAGAATCTGGACAGTAAACATCTGAACCTCAAGCTTCTGAGAACCTCCTGGGAAAGTGCCCAGCATCTTAAGCATGAGGTCCTAGGTGTGGAGCACTCCAGATGGTTGTATTTTCAGCATTCACTTCAGGCCAGTGTGATCTTTTAAAAATACAGCCATTTATTTGGTCATTGAAAATTGCCCATCTGATTCATATCACTGTAGCAGAGCAAAAAAAGACAAGACATGTCCCCTATTTCAAGCTCAATTGATCTACGGCCCATTCTTGAAGTTCTTATTTTGATCAAACTCTCACTGGTTACAACAAGAGCTTTGCCTGAGTAAGGACTTCACAATTTCACCTCAGTTTTATTAATCCTAGTCTATTTTCTAGTGATATAAACACATCAATCATCCTGTCATCAAAATATACTGAGTTTTGTATTGCCAAATCTTTATGATATTCATATGGAACTACTTAGCTTCCATGCTTAAAAAAAAGACCAAGAAAAGAAAAAAAAGTCTTAAAGTTTTTTTTTTGGGGGGAAGGAAAATTTGAAGTCTGCACAAGACATAATAAATATGGGACTGAAGCTACTTTACTTGACTAGGCCCTTTGTGCACATGTGGTCACATACTACTTCTTTCTAAAAGTTCCCTACTTTATTCAGTGCACAGAATAGATGGGTGGTGCTCATTAAATGGGCAGCTATTCAGTATTTTATCCTCACTATTCAATGTGTAACACCAAACCTTATTTATTGTACACTATTCATGCTCTGAATCAGAATGGATAAAAGAAATAAAATGTAATTTAAATACAAGAATTTTTTTCTTAAACTATTTAAAATTACATTTGAAATTAAGACTACCTATATTAAGGCCCAAATTTAGGATAACCTATTATATTCATTTAAATTAAAAACTGTATTCAAAATTTTAAAACAAGTCAAGTCACTGAATTGACTAAGCAACTGGAACCAGAGTTTGAAATGCTAAATCAGCTTTTGATAGCAGTAGCCTCTTCTGTAGGTTCAGAGAGAATATTTTCTTTATTTCACTTTATCCAACTAATTCTTCCAATGACTAATTCATTCAAAATTGAAAAACAGTTTGGGAATTAAAGAAGAAAAGCTTTTTTTTTTTTTCCTAATTTTACTCCTGAGGGCATTCTGTGCCAAAAATTAAAAATTCTGCACACAATATTTTAAAATTCTGCAAATTTTATTTATCAAATAAATGTGGAGGCTCCAGCATGACATTGAGGAGCACAGGCCACCGGCTACAAGGGGTGGTAGATCACTGTGCAGCTCCCCCCGGGACATGGACTCAGCAGTGAGACTGCACCCAACCCTTACACAGCACAAGGATGGGCCTGCCCCAGAAACACCCCAGGGTCCTGCCCCATGTTAGATGCACCTGGTGTGGACAGGCAGGATTTGAGTGTGGAGGTGCTTAGTGTGGGGGGTATCCAGGTGTGGGTTGAGAGGGTTCTGTGTTGAGCCCTCTGGGTGCGGGCGGCTCAGTGGGGGATCTGGGTGCACAGGGGCTTGTTGGATGGTTCTGGGTGCAATGGTAATGTTACTCTGCAGGGGGTACAGGTGAAGGTGGTTGGGGCTCAGTAGGATGGGGATCCCCATGCAGGTGGCTTGTCGGGGTGGTCCAGGTACAGGGGAAGTGGGACTAATCAGTGGGAGTTCTGGGTGCGGGGGGAGGGTGTGAGGTTCAGCAGGAGGATCTGAGTATGAGAGGGTCTGGATGCACAGGGGTTGGATGCATGGGGGAGCAGCTCTCTGTACAGTGATCCCTCCCACTGAGGTGCAATGGGCGCAGGAAGCAGGGGAGGTGGGGTGAGAAGGAGGAAGGAAAGTTTGCAGAGCTTCCTATAGCCAGAGGAGAAATCTGGGGGTGGGTCTGACATGGCCCCAAATGTCGTGCAGGGGAAGACGAAGTCCCGTCGTCCCCAGCCAAGCCAGGACTAACAGCCGAGCCCGGCACAGGGTAGGAGCCACCAGCTTGGTCTTCCCCAGTCCCTCCCCATACCCCACAGTGATTTCCTGTCTCATGATTACTCTTGTGGCTTCCCTTTGCTTCCCTGTCAGAAAGTCATTTTTCCTGCAGGAAAGCAAAGAAATCTGGGGGTGGGGGGCACGGGATGACAATTTCTGTGCATGCGCGGTAGCACAGAATTCCCCCAGGAGTAATTAGTCTAATCTATGAATAAAACATGGTGTGAGAAGATGAGATTTACTAATTCTAAAATCTAGAAGGACATGGTAAACAGACACAATCAATTCAACTAACTTCATAAGATACTTCCTTTGTTTAATAAATCAATTAGTTTTAAATGTGAAACATTTTTGATGAGGCGGGAAAAAAGTAAACTTATGTATACAGAACATTTCAGGAAGATTTATTTAAGTAACAAAACTATTCTAGAATGCTGTTTTTGTGCATTTTAATTAAATTCCAGTTTCCATCCAAATGTAACTTATCACAAGTTTATAGTCATCACCTAGTAAATAAGACATTTTCTAACATAATAAATTTTTTTAAAAAAAATCTAAATATATGCTAAGCTATACAATTGCTTAAATAAATGTATCTAAATATACTGTATCCTAGTTAGCAAAAAGAAGCATCAAATTTAGTGGAAAGGCTATATTTAGTTGCAAAGCAACGTGTTTTAATGGCTATACCAGAAAATGAGAATTAGGAAAAATATGCAAAACAAGATTAAAATTGCTGATTGAAACAAAGGTTGCTTACTTGCTGATTTATATCATGGTTAAAATTCGTGATTTAAATCAATCTGCCCTGCTCAGAGTACAGAATTAGCTTCCTCATGGGCTTTTCTCAGATGTTCATCACTATAGTATCTATTAATTATTCTTCACAATATCCCTGAGAGGTAAGAGGGTGGTGTCAGAGATACAGGGTAATTGCACCTGTATTCCCCCTCCATTTTCCCTCAAGGGGACCCATTTAAGGTTTCTGACTCCCAGCAATTGCCTCTTTTGGGTGGAGAGGCAATTCTCCCTTCTGGCCAGGATTTTAGGGCTGCACAGCTTGCTCATTTATATTGTGATAGCTTCAGCAAGCAAGTCTACCTACAGGCCAGTGCCTGTGCTTTGCCTTCTCTAAGGCCATGATCAGTGTATTGCCTGCAGTTTCAAGTTGCCACACAGCTCCTTCTAAGCAAGCACATTTATTCCTAAGGTAAAAGCATCACAGAGAAAGCATTTTAAAAACAATAAAAGTTCCTATATGCCTGCTAAAAGCTCACCAGAGGTCACCAGTTTGTCTTATAAAGCCCTACTAGGCCAAAGTCTTTCCAACCCTTCTGCAAGGGTCTACCTCCATTCCTGCCATGTTCTCACCCCCCCACTGATTTCTAGTCCCAGTTTCCTTCAAATCCCCAGCTCCTTATCCAGTCTCAGTGTTCCCCCCTCCCAACCAACTGGTTCCCAGTCTCCCCACATTTCCCTCATCAGTTTCCAGCCTCAGTCTCCTCTTTCCCAGCAACCAGTTTCCTTGCCTACTCACTTCCAGATTACACCCCCAGCTCCCAGTCCCATCTCCTTGCCCAACCAGTTCCAGTCTCAACTTCCAGTAACAGAATTTTTCCTTCCCCACCAATCTACTGCTTTCCCTCCCCCACAGTCCTGCTTTTGTCCCCTCTGCATTCAAAGTGGGTGGCTTCCCCTCCACGCTTCCTGGGCATCAGCCAAGGAATCATTAAAAGCACAGAGAGAGAGGCTCCCTGCTCTCAGTTCTGGTACTCATCCCCCCCACCCCAGTAGGTAGGAGAAGCAGTTACAGGGGAAGTCCAGCTTTGCTCTTGTGACCCTGGGCTGTACCATGCCCAGTCACCCTGTGTGGAGGGCACATGCAGAATCTGGTTATCACTAGTAGTGTGTGCAAGCTTAAACTTCAATGAATATGGAATCTTTGGAGATTTTAGCTGTTACTCAAAGACATCTTTACTGAACACATACAATCTGAGATTTTTTTCAGTCTTATAATTTGGACAAATTTGGATGAATTTTCGTAGATATGGCAAAAGGCACATCCATGATACAAAGACCACCCCCTGCCAAAATTTCAAATCCCTGCTCAAAAGTACAGGGTTGCTAGAACTTTTTCAAATAAAAGATCACTGGAATTTAATGTGACAAAGCAAGCCTCTTTCATGGAAACAACTGAACAACTCTGGCTGACTTTCAAAGACTAACTCATTAGTCCTAGTCAGACCACTGGCACAAAAAATTTATAGTAGTACCTCAGTTACGAACAGTAGAGTTGCATACTGACCAGTCAACCACACACCTCATTTGGATACGGAAGTACACAATCACGCAGCAGCAGAGACACACACACAAAAAGCAAATACAGTACAGTATTGTTAAATGTAAACAAATAAAAACCGAGAAAGCAGCACTTTTCTTCTGCATTGTAAAGTTTCAAAGCTGTATTGCATCAATGTTCAATTGTAAACTTTTGAAAGAACAGCCATAACATTTTGTTCAGAGTTACGAACATTTCAGAGTTACAACCTCCATTCCCAAGGTGCTCAAAACTCTGAGGTTCAACTGTAAGCACAAATGGTTAAACTTTGGCAAAGTTATTTATAACTGAAAACAGGGTCTTGTAATAGGAATTATCAGGCAACCTTAACAATGGATGGTGCTAATAGTCTGCCTGTAACATATGGTTTGATACTACATTACTGAGGTCAATGGGAGTTTTGACATTGACTTCAATTGGAGCAAGACTAGACCTCATTTTGAAAAATCTAATCATTTTTGTGTGGGAGAAAGAATGATCACTGCCCTTCAAGATGATTCCTCTTGATCACATGCTCATAATATACGTAGTAGAGGCTAACTACCCAGGTGGCATGTGGGCCTGGGTTGAGGTTCCTTTGAAAATGCAGTCCTTATAATATGTTGTAATATTACAGGTCTGCATCCTGAATCAGTGTGTGGAGCCCCTTTGACTTCCAGTGAGGTTCTGAGTGGACACAAGGGTTATCTTATGTAGGTTTGATTGCAGGATTGTGGCCATATTTTTGTAAAGACAGATTGTATCCAACGCGTGGCTTCCAAATAAAAAGTCAAAATTGGCCCATGCTCTTGCAAAACTTGGCCTGGGTTTAATCAAATCCCACCTTAGAACTACTTGAAACATTGCCCTGGTTTTCACAAGAGATCAGAGATTCTCAGAGATCCTTTCAGTAAATCTAGGCTGTTTCATAGGTAATATAAAAAGTGTTGCATAGCTCTAATCATGAGCAGCAAGAATGATAACCTAAACACTGCAGGTTCAGCTTCACACGAGTTGTACAGCTTTCACTGTACCAGTATAGCACCCCTAGTGTGGGCACAGCTGTTTTAGTATAAAAGTGCTTTATACCAGTATAGGTTTCAGAGTGGTAGTCATGTTAGTCTGTATCAGCAAAAACAACAGGATACCAAGGGAGGAAAAATAACTTTTGAAGTGGTAATGAGTGGCCCATTTCAGATAGTTGACAAGAAAGTGTAAGTAACAGTAGGGGGAAATTAGGTTTAGGTTTTGTAATGACCCAACTCCTCCCGGTTTTTATTCAGGCCTAATCTGATGGTGTCCAGTTTGCAAATTAATTCCAATTCAGCAGTCTCTCGTTGGAGTCTGTTTGAAGTTTTTTTTTGTTGAAGAATTGCAACTTTTAGGTCTGTTATTGAGTGACCAGAGACTGAAGTGTTCTCCTACTGGTTTTTGAATTTTATGATTCCTGATGTCAGATTTGTATCCATTTATTCTTTTGCATAGAGACTGTCTGGTTTGGCCAATGTACATGGCAGAGGGGCATTGCTGACACATGATGGCATATATCACATTGGTAGATGTGCAGGTGAATTAGCTCCTGATGGTGTGGCTGATGTGGTTAGGTCCTATGATGGTGTCCCTTGAATAGATACGTGGATAGAGTTGGCACTGGGGTTTGTTGCAGGGTTTGGTTCCTGGGTTTGTCTTTTCGTTTCGTGGTGTGTGGTTGCTGGTGAGTATTTGCTTCAGGTTGCGGGGCTGTCTGTAAGCAAGGACTGGCCTGTCTCCCAAAATCTGTGAGAGTGATGGGTCGTCCTTCAGGATAGGTTGTAGATCCTTGATGATGCGTTGGAGAGGTTTTAGTTGGGGGCTGTAGGTGATGGCTAATGGCGTTCTGTTACTTTCTTTGTTGGGCCTGTCTTGTAGTAGGTGACTTCTGGGTACCCTTCTGGCTCTGTCAATCTGTTTCTTCTCTTCACTAGGTGGGTACTGTAGTTTTAACACCACTTGAAAGAGATCCTGTAGATATTTGTCTCTGTCTGAGGGATCGGAGCAAATGCAGTTCTATCATAAAGCTTGGCTGTAGACAATGGATCCTGTGATGTGGTCTGGATGAAAGCTGGAGGCATGTAGGTAAGTATAGCGTTTAGTAGATTTCTGATATAGGATGGTGTTTGTGACCATCACTTATTAGTACTGTAGTGTCTAGGAAGTGGACCTCTTGTGTGGACTGGTCCAGGCTGATGTTGATGGTGGGGTGGAAATTGTTGAAACCTTGGTGGAATTCCTCAAGGGCCTCCTTCCCATGGGTTCAGATGATGAAGATGTCATCAGTGTAGTGCAAGTAGAGTAGGGGCATAAGGGGACGAGAGCTGAGGAAGCATTGTTCTAAGTCAGCCATAAAAATGTTGGCATACTGTGGGGCCATGTGGGTACCCATAGCAGTCCCGCTGACTTGAAGGTATACATTGTCCCCAAATCTGAAATAGTTGTGGGTGAGGACAAAGTCACAAAGTTCAGCCACCAGGTTTGCCGTGATGATATTGGGGTGTTATTCATGTTGGCTTGTAGTCCATCTTTGTGTGGAATGTTCAAGTAGAGATCTTCTACATCCATAGTGCATCCGATGAAGTGAGCTGTAGCTCACGAAAGCTTATGCTCTAATAAATTTGTTAGTCTCTAAGGTGCCACAAGTACTCCTTTTCTTTTTGCGAATACAGACTAACACGGCTGCTACTCTGAAATACATCCATAGTGGCTAAGATAGTGTTTTCTGGAAGATCACCAAAGGATTATAGTTTCCTCAGGAAACTATCTATTCCATATATCTATTCAAGGGACACCATCATAGGACCTAACCACATCAACCATACCATCAGGAGCTCATTCACCTGCACATCTATCAATGTCATATATGCCATCATGTGCCAGCAATGCCCCTCTTCCATGTACATTGGCTAAACAGGACAGTCTCTATGCAAAAGAATAAATGGACACAAATCTGACAACAGGAATCATAACATTCAAAAAACCAGGTAACACTTCAATCTCTCTGGTCACTCAGTAACAGACCTAAATGTGGCAATTCTTCAACAAAAAAACTTCAAAAACAGACTCCAATGTGAAACTGCAGATCTAGAATTAATTTGCAAACTGGACACCATCAGATTAGGCCTGAATAAAGACTGGGAGTGGTTGGGTCATTATAAATCCTAAACCTAATTTCCCCAATACTGATTTCCCCCTACTGTTACTTACATCTTCTTGCCAACTATCTGAAATGGGCCACTCTCATTACCACTTCAAAAGTTATTTTTCCTCCCTTGGTATCCTGCTGTTATGTGAATTGTCTTGTTAGACTGACCTCACACTTGGTAAGGCAACTCCCATCCTTTCATGGATTTATACCTGCTCCTGTATTTCCCACTCTATTCATCTGAAGTGGGTTCTAGCCCACGAAAGCTTATGTCCAAATAAATTTGTTAGTCTCTAAGGTGCCACAAGGACTCCTTGTTGTTTTTGCTTATATCAGTATAGCCATTCCTGTACAGGAAGAGAAATAAGCTACACCAGTATAAGGTATTATAACAATATAACTGTGCCCATGTAACTCTTCAGTTAAGAAAGCAAACAAACAAAAAATGTTCCTAACTGACATAGTTATACTTGAACCAAACCTGTGTTTAGACCAAATTTTCTAATGGAGACATAGAAATGCCCAAGATAGGACAGGTTCCAACTCTCACATGGTGCAATATTTAGGATGTCCAGAAGATGGAGGTAAAGTTTAAAAATTAATACAGACTGTTCAGAGTGGTGAGATGCATTAATGTGCAGTCACTGCTATTATTTAATTGATGGTAAGTATTATAATCGACATGGGGATTTCTTAGTTCTCTGATCTCTTCTCAGTAGTCTGGGATGCAATCAGCACAAAGTAAATATTGTGCTGGCTTGCCACAATGGGATTTCCTCTTTTATGGAATAAAGGATTTACACAGTCATGTGAAGAGAAGTCTCTTATCTAGCCTTGAATTCAGGGTTGGTACAGGATGACAAGCCACATGTGCTAAGGTGATGATTCTCCAAGTCTGGCTCTGTGGGACAATTACTGTCGACAGTTGTTTGGTAGATGAAACTGGGGGGGTGGGGGGGGAATCTAATACTAATTCCAACCTGATTTAAATCTGTGCATCATAAATGCTGTACTAGCCAAAGAATAAAGTAATTAGTCAACAAGTTACCAGGAAAGGAAACTGGAATTGAATGCAATGGACAGTATTATGTACAGCCCTGGAAAGCTGTAAATGTTGACTCACATTAAACAAACAGGCAGATGCCATTTGAACAGGGGGGTGAAGAAATTTTATATCCCTCTTGAGAAAGACAACTTAACCGATTACAGCTGTAATTCAGAAACAATCCAAATTGACATAGTGGGTTGCTTCACAAGCACAGTAATACTACTGCTTCCTTAAGATCTCAAAGTGCTTTACAAACATAACAGAAACCTTACCCATCTCCTTGAGGTATTGAGAGGCCAAGTATTATTATACACTTAACTGATGGAGAGACTGAGGCACAGAGAGGTTAAATGGTTTACCAAGGAGACAGTGCCCTGGTACAGTCAGGTTACAACGGAGGAGTCTTGATTCCAAAGCTCTGTTCTACCCATTGAACAACACTCCCTGAGCATGTGGTGATTATAGGTACTGCACCCGCTAGAATGTAGAGAAACTCTATATTCAACTATATTATCCTTTTATAAACAGATACTTTCATTGCCCAGAGCTCATCCTTACAGTACTGAACATGGAAATACAAGGAACAAGGAAATACTACATGAAGTAAAGAGTTAGCACAGAATCTTGCAGTATAAAATAGGCAAAGATTAGAAAGAGGGAAACTATGAAAAAAGTGATAACTGCTCTTTATCCTAGGTGGTTGATTTAAGAGGCGATTCAGCCATGTAGAATAACTCTCTATTTGCAACCCTTCTTGGATAACAGAGCTGTAACAGCCTTCATAGGTGTCATTGTTGATGCAAGAGCTGAATGGAGTTTTTCTTTGCACAGAACAACATCCTTCTAGATGTCTGTCCATTTTTGACAGCTAAAAGCTCACTCTCTCAAATCTTATTTTGTTTAATTTCTTGCAAACCATGCAATTAGTATTTGTCCTAATATATCAAAACTAAAAAACATGAATGGAGACAGTGGGCTGGAGTCTCCTTTGAGCAGCGCAAAGTGGCCTTAAATCAGCCAAAGATTTCAAGTGGAGGTCTTCCCCAGAATCGGGGGAATTTTCACTGGCATAGAGCTGCATGAAACTCAGGAAATAAATCCCATCAGGTAAACAACATGCATCTGTGTAGGCCATTCTTTATAGCCACTTCAAGAATATTAATTCCATGGAGTCAAATATTGTTTGATGCTCTAAGCTGCAGGGAGTTGTTAACATACCCACTATCCATAAATCCGAATTCCTATTCATGGTAATCTTTGTAGCGTTATTAATATCTCATACAATCAAAATAGTTACATACCTTAGGATTTTTGAATAGACAATTGTCTTCCTCATCTTGGTGATGCCAAGTAGCATAGTAATAAGAGAAGGTATCTTTTGAACAGTAATAGTTATTTCCAGCACCAAGTCTCATTCCAAAAGTTTGAGGTTTTTTTTTCTAGATGACTGACTGACAACATATTTGACCACCCGCAGAAGTTGGGAGCACAGTTCCCTTTGTAATTCTGTCCAGTGTATCTGGAGGAAAAACCTACAGACTAAATAGCTAGAAGGTCTTAAATGGAGGACCACCTCCTTATTTGAAGTATTTATTCCTTAATTTCCCACCCACAGCCCACCAAAATATGGGATAAGTTGGTTGCATGGCCATTAGTGGCAAAGGGATATGTATCCCTATGACCACAGCTCCACCTATACTTTGTGCAATAATTGTAGTTCATTGCATTTAACCTGGTTGAGATAAAAATATATTGGAACTACTGCTATCTATTTAAGTCACAAGTATGTGTAGAATAGTAGATGTACAGTATATTTTTCAGGTGATTACCTCAGTAAATAGTAAGTGGCTGTACAGGGGTTAAAGCTTTACAAAATACATTGTTTGCAAAGTCTGCTCTTTTTCTTGGCAAGAAAATCTCAAACTCAGGAATCTTCTGCATACATGTCCAGAGTGACTACACTGGCTCTACTCAGCTAGTTATAGCTAAAAAAAGTCATTAGGTGACTGCATCTAAAGTATGGGTAATGATACGTGTAGGGTACATCAACTACACTTCACAATAACTAACTTGTTTGACATGCTCCAAATCAGTCACAGAAAAAAAATGTACATAGTTTCTACATTTCAGTCTCAAGCTAGGCTAGGGGAATATAACCACTCACTGACAAATCTTCAAACTTGAATGCTGTTCAAGTAGGGGAGTCATGAATTCCGAAAGGTTCAAGTGGAATGGGCACCCAAAAATTTGTATGCTATCTTATTCAAACCCAGAGTGCAAAAAACAGCTTTCATAAGATTTCCAGTATTTCCTATTATTGGCTGAATCAGAAACATTGTCATAAACAAGGCAGACAAAATGGGGGAGTCGGATGGAGAATTGATCCTCAAGGAAGATTCTATTCGAGTCTTGCAGTTATTTCATTTGCGTCTTTTTTTCATCTAGAGATGGGTAAATTGGTTCAGATAAGAAAAAAAAAATTCAATGCACTGTATTTGAGAGTCAGATGGAGAGGGATGATGGAAAGGAAGATCAGCTTCTTCCCATCAACAGGGTGAGCTAAGAGATCATGGCTATGAAAAAATGTTAGATTTGGTTTTCATGTTTATGGTGAATCAAAATGACTAGGGTCTGATTGCAAGGGTTCATGCTCCTGCCTCCAGTTCAAATTTTGCATGAAGTTTTGGGTTTCAACTGTGACTGATTGGGGCCAGCTTGACCTGAAGTCAACAGAAATTTTGCTACTAATTTAATGGGACCAGGATTGAGCCCTTAATGAGTTTAAGGAAGACACAATCCTTTCATTTAGTCAGAACAATCACATCCGCAGTCCTCCCTGTTTAGGCAAGCAAGGTACAATGCTATCATTTATGAAGCTATTATAATTCAGAACTTTGTTGATTCTGAGCATTAGCAGTTTGTGAAAGAAAAAACCCAATATGAAATTGCATTTTGTTTTTTGCATTACTCTGGCTGGCCTAAAAGTAAACAGGGCTGGGACTAGGTCAGGGCTGAACCTTTGTTCGCAAAGTGTATCCCCTGGTGGTAGATCAGACATAAAAATGAAGGTCCCTACACCTTGAGTGAGAAGCTCAATATTAAATAACTTTGTATTTTCAAAATTAATGTGAGGTCTAATTTATCAATCAATGAGCCTCAGCCAGGAAGTTTTAATCTAGCTGTGAGCATCCCCAAAGTTCAATGGGCTAGTGTATCTGGTGTACTCATTTGGATCCATCTGAAATTTTACATCACCTCTGTCATTGCATTATTGGAAGATGACCATCAGCACTTCAGAGCAATTCAAAAAACTTGAGAGAAACATGTAGCACACAATTCCCTGTCTGAAAGGTACCATTATTTTGTATGCAATTACCCTTTTCTTCCCTATCATGTAGCATATGCATATTAAAAGGCTCACTTTGTTTAAGTTTAAAAGCAGCTTTTAGCTAGGAGAAGCCTCCTGGAAATATTGCTTGCAACCCAAGAACAGGATGACTTTATGTGAGCCATCAGTCTGTGCATGATAACACTTATGAAATGCATCCAAAACCTGTCTTGGTTAGTTAAGCTAGAATGTCTCCCTCTCCATTCCTTCCAATAAAAAACAAATAGAGAGATCTTATTAAATAGAGATGTCATAGTATATTATATTTTAACTCAGCACCCTGGGTTTATTTGTTGATAGGCTGCCAGTCTTGGAGCTGTGATTTCAGTACTGAGATAAGCCCTCATGCTGGAAGGCTAATGTTTTTCTCCACTGGGGGTTATCTGAGAACAAGGATATGCAATTTTTATGGGGGGGAGTGAGACCCAACTTGGGGGTCTAGCAACCATAACAGTCTATCAGTTTTTTTGTTCCACAATAGGAAGCAGTGGCCCATACCATTTTATATTCCATTTTAAAATTATACTGAAATAAAAGCTGCAATACCATTATTAATTATTCATAAAAATTTGGCGTGGATTTAAGCCTCAGGAATAGAAAAGCTTGATTACCTGAATTGCAGGTTCATATCCAAGTAGAATGAACTCAACCCTTTTTTCCATTTCATACAGTTTACTAGGGGCCTTATTCTCTTCTCCCTTACACTGGTGTGAATGAGGACTGGCTCCCCTGAAGTCAATGGAATTACACTGGTGCAAAACTGGTGAGAGAAGAAGAATCTGGCCCTGTGTGTGAGTCTTTTAGAGAAGAGCTGGAAAACCAAGATCTTCTCTACTCTCTATGAACAGTAAGGATCCTGTGGCTCTTTATGTAAGAGGAAGGGCAGCAGTGTCCTTAGGCAACACATCTACTTCTCCGCTGTCATGTCCTGTAACATGTGTGTGTAGCATCCTCCCATCCTCCACAGAATCGGTTACAGTTTAACTGTCCTGGGATTCTTTAGATTGAAAGGCACTATTATTCAAATATTTCACAGTTTGTCTGAATCTTAAGTTTGCTCAGCAAAACATCACTCCAGTGTTGGAAACTCTCATACAAATTTTGTTAGCAACTCTGACATCTAGTGCCTGATGCTGTTCTCAAGCAAAATTCCATGGAGGGGTGGGAGGGAGGAATAATTAAAAAAAAAAATTTCCTTGAGTAAAGGCTGTAGGACTGGCCCTCTAGTACTGACAGTGGTGCCACTCTAACATTCTGGCCGTCATCCTGCATTTTAGTTTGCACAAGCAAATTACAGAGCCTGGATAGAGCCCCACTGGAGTGAGACAGCTGAACTCCTACCTGAATCACAATGCAAGATCCTGTCGTTTGAATGTTGGTAGGCTCATTGATCATGATGCTCTTTTGCTGAAATTAGGTGATTACCAGTATCTAGGGAGTTGGTGCAGAGAGTGAATTTCTTGGGAAGTTGTTAAAAATCAGGGGAACTTGTTCACCATATAGGTTTTGGTGGGAAGTGACACGGGGAGAGAATGAATCCAGAAAAATATTTATAGGATAGGATGCAATTTAAAACTTCAAAGCCAAAAATTGTACTTCAGATAAGGGGACTTTTTTTTAATCAGAGAAAATAGACTGCAACTCAGTCCTCTAGTTATTTAAAAATGGAAATTGCATAGATTAACTGCCTAAGAAAATACATTCATCAGCAGTTCAAGAATCTGGAAGAGATCATACAGATTGAGCATAAAATTCTCATATAAAGCTTTTAAACCCGAGTGCACAAATCTTAAAGGCCATGTCAGCAAAGGATGAAAGGATTATTCTTTATCTGCCCTGTTTGGGCGTGAGGCATAGAGTCTGGTTGTGGGAAACAGTGTATACTTGATATTGCTGCTTCTGCATTATTGATAAGGCTGGTCATCAACTATGATCCAAAAATGGCCCTCTGAGCTGGGAAGACAGGCTAATGGATCAGCAGCAAGTGGCCAGCTTGATAGAAGCAAGGGAAAGTCAAAGTGAAGATTACATCAGAGAGACTTTGCAAACAATCTTAAAAATAATTACCTCTCCACCCATCCCCAGAAGGATGGAAAGGGGGGGGGGAATAGGGATGAGAGCAAAATGAAGAGAGGCAGGGAGTTAAAAACAGAGAAGAGAATCTATTCCATCTGCACAGTAAAAGGGAGAGGCAGTCCAACCCGCAGTATATAGCAATTGCCATATTGGATCAGATCAGTGGCCCATCTAGCCTGTCTCCAAAAGTGGTCATTAACAGCTGTTTCACAGGGAGTGCAAGGAAGTGTGCATTTCTTATTATTGTTTCTCATTTGTTTTGTATTGTATTAGTGCCTACAGGATTTGGATCTCATTATGATGGTCACAGTATTCATGTATAGCAAACACTGTTCTGGGCCCAAAATGCTTACAATCTTAAGTAAGAAGACAAACAGCAGAAGGGTATAAAAGACAGACAATGGAAAGAATATGGGAACAGTGAGATCATTACGAACAGTGTTCTTAACAGAAGCCATTGCACACCAGTTGCCTAACAATTAAGTGTTTTGTGGGCATCACAGCAAAGACAAGTTTTAACGAGAGTTTTGAAGGAAGACAGTGTAGTGGCTTTCTGGATCCTTGCCAGGAGCTCCCCCCAATGAATAAGGGCAGCAGAGAAGAAAGCCCAAAGGTGTTTGATGAAAAATTGGACTAACGGGGATAAAGGCAACAATATTCACAGAGCTGGGATGGAGTTGATAGCTCAGTACCATACCAGAGGGTGGGTCTAAGCCAGGAAGGGCCTTAAAAATGAAGACAAATTGTTTGAGAAGGACAAGCCAGGGCAAAGCTTCAAAGGGATATGTGTGAGAGAGACATGATCAAGGAAATGAGCCAGGTAAATTGTTTTTGTAACTTTTTTTTTTAAACAGATAGATGGCATTTGTCAAGATCAGCAGTCCTGAGATGAGATAATGAGGGTCTGAACCAGAGGCTTAGCTGCATAGGCAAAAAGGAAAGGCCAGATGAGAAAGATGTTGTGTAGAAAGGAGTAGCAAGATTCAGACGTAGCCTGGCTGTGTGGGTCTAGAGTGAGGGATGATCAAAGGAGACAGCAGAAGCTATGTTTACAAATGAGATTTCCCAGAAATAGGGCATAGAAGGAGGAACAGCCCTGTGGGATCCACTCTGAGCTAGAGCAGGGATGAGGAGTAATTATGGGATCTCCTGCTGCCAGGGAAAGTTTATTCCTAACCCCCTGAATTAAAGGTTGGTTTATGCCCCTTATAGAACCACAGGAGTTCTTCGTTTTAATCTTTGCTATTGTGGGTATAGGGAGGGCAGCTTGACCCAGAGAGGGCCACAGAGGTTTGATTCCCCAGTACATCAGGAAGCTTTGCTGGGCCATAATAGCTTTGCTGTAGATGAGGACATTTATAATTAAAATTTTAGCACATCCCTGTAAAAGATTCCCATGTGATTATTTTTAATGGAAGGATTTTTGAGCGCTTTTTCCATCTGCTTCCAGAAAATGCAGTCCCATTGTTCTATATAATTATCCGAGAACTTGTTGAAATGCTCTGTTTCCAGTCTGAAAAAATCCAGGAACTTGCATGGGAACTTGACAGGCTGACTCCCTCTCATAATTCCAGCATGCAATGATAACAACCTGTGAGGGGCACTTCCCATGTCAATGTCTGATTAGTGATTGGCAGCCCTATGTGTCAGGCTAACTTCACCTTTAAATAAGGTGATTTAAAGAGTTTTGTATCATACTGCATAAGCTCTATAAATCATCTTACTTGGTCCAAGCTGGAGGTACATCTACCAGCCTCAGTATATCCAGTGCATCTACCAGCCTTATGTCCAGGCTAATGAATTAGACACCCTCTTTGTTATTGGACTTATTTCAAGTGGATGAAACTGTTTGATACCATTAACTAAAGTGACAATAGCTTTCTCTCTCCCCCACCCCATGAATGCTGGGTTATGGTGACATTAGTGTGGTCCATGGATAGTGTCCAAGATAGAGTCAGGAGCCCTGATTCTGTTCTCTTTGCCACTGACTCGCTGTGTGGCCTTGGGAAAGACACTGAGTCTCTGTTTCTCCTCTAAAACAGGAATAATACTTTGTAAAGAGCACTGACACCTAGAGACGAAAAGTGGTAATGATTCTGCCATTAAAGCTGAACCTGTTTCTATTGCAAGCCCGATTAGAAAACCCTCCCTTCTCCTCTTCATTATAATATGTTGAATATCTCCTGGTTAGTGTGAGGCAAGTTTGGGGGGGGGACATAGCGTGGGAAGGGAGATTTCAAATGATAGGACTTCAAGGAGGGAAGTAGCAACCTTTCACTTTTCAAAAATTTCACCTGCATAGCTCAGAAAGACACCGTCAATAGAGGTCAAAACAACAATAATAGTCAGGCCTCATGGAAAACTCGTACACTGGGTCACTAGTAGGAATACTGGCTAACATTTTAAAAATTATTCAAAGTCAAATTCTTTAATGTTGGGAGGACTGATATATTCCATGGCAATTGTAGTATCCCTGTTAAATCCTGTGACTGTTAAAAAGCTCCACTCTATCTACGCTTACATTAAAAAAAATTCTTTGTGAGGAGATACTACAAAATGTAAATCTATTATTAGAGCTTTTTATCACTGGGATTTTTACTTTAAAACACAAGAAAATTCACAGATCATCCACCATTCTTCCCAGCACTACTCTCCTTTGCCATGTTTATCCCAAGGTGTGAGGGTGGGTATCATCTCCCCAGTGGTGATTCTTCAACACCAAGGGGAAAATGAGGTAATATAGCTCGTGGCTAAAGGTGCAAAACTACTGTTTCGGTGACCATCCTGGTAAATGTTCTTCCCTGCTGACCATTGAAGACTAGAAATTTTGAATGCACTACCATGTTAAACCTATGAGAGATGAGGTGGCAGCTCACATCACTGGACCCCAGCAAGGAACTCCAACTATGTTTAAAGGAGATAAGGTGGCATGACTGTCAGACTTTATGGCTTTTGGGACAAACCTGGCCTATTCATATATAAACTTACATAGAATGATCCAAGATTCACTTGCAGTAGTTCTCAAACTGTTGTATTGGTGACCCCTTTTACATGCAAGCCCCAGAGTGTGACCCCCTTTATAAATTAAAAACACTTTTTATATATTTAACCCCATTGTAAATGCTGGATGCAAAGCAGGGTTTGCAATGGGAAGCTGACAGCTCATGACCCGCCATGTAATAACCTCGTGACCCCCGAGGGGTCCTGATCCCCAGCTTGAGAATTCCTGTTTTACAACATGGTTCAAACAAATACAGTAATTAAAAATTACAAATGTTTGCTTGGGGAATCTGTTCATGTTATGAGGTATCAGTTTTGCCTACCCACTTTTAGAGTCTCTACACTTAAGGATACAATAGTGAGTGTAAAGTATTAAAACGGACCTCTTCACATGATGATGGTGGTACTTGTAATTTCAGTGATGTTTGAAATATGGCTCTGCTCAAACCAGTTACTTGTAACCCGTTGCAATACCCCAACAACAACACTCCATGCTTTATGGAAGTTACAAATTCTTCAAGCACAACTTCCAACTCTCCCAAGCGGTATGTCTGAAACACTGGTCTTACTAAGTCAACATACAAAATCCATTCAACAAGTTTTGAGTAGTTCTCCCTCTCCCCCCACTTAAAAATGGATGAAATTCCCAGATAAAAGACTTGATTAAGAAAGTCAGTGTTGGGAACATAGTGCCTATTAAAACAGTGTTTATGGAATGTAACAATCCCACACCACCGCCAGCCTCTAGACACTAGAAGATTGTTCCAACATTAGCCTTAACTGTGCTCTTGTATCTCTCTTGTATCCCTCCCTCCCTCCTTTCTAGTCTTCAATGGTCAGCAGGGAAGAACATTTACCAGGATGGTCACAGAAACAGTAGTTTTGCATCTTTAGCCACGAGCTATATTACCTCATTTTTCCCTTGGTGTTGAAGAATCACCACTGGGGAGATGAGGATACAAGGAGGGATACACCTATAAACTAGGCACTCCTTACCTTACCCAATCTAACATTTATAAAATGGGCCACAGATCATTTATAAACACCATATGCATGCTGGCAATGAACCACTTATCCACCTACTATGTGTGGGCCAGAGACTCAGCCCTCCCACTATGGGTCAGAAATTAAAACACCCTCACCACTAGCAGCTAATTGGCACCCATACAGGCAGACTCAGTAGGGAGGTAAAGGACAGAGTAAACATGGAGAATGAATGAATGATCCTCTCAGTCTTAGAGATGATCCTGCTCATAAACATCACCTGGACAGAGGAAGGATGCTTGCACTACTGTTTTATGGAGAGAGGATTTTAATATCCTCAGGATTTTAATATCCAGTGCTAGCAATCTCATAGCTTGTGTGCATGCTACATTCACACAAAAGCTGTATGACTTCAAATCAAAATATTCTCCTTTTATTACTGCAGTAGAAAATTCCAGTGTCTTTATTAATACTAATGAGCCTTTACATTTTTACAGAAACATTTTGAAGATGGTGTGGGGGAGAAAAAAATTGTGTATTTTGCTTGTCAGAGTTCGGTATGGGCCCATTGCATGTGCTATTTTTATTTCTTCAGAGATTCTTATATTTGACACCATATTTGGTAATGAGCAACAGCATGGAATAATTCTAGCCATACAAATGACAAAGGGTGGGCATATTGGGGAAGAAGAAGTGCACTGCGAGAGTGCTACAGGGATTGTACTAATTAGACTCCCTACTCAAAAATAGGAATAAATAGGAGGAATGGAAGAATGCTTTCAGGTGTGTATTTTATAGCTAAGCTCCACAAAATAACACAATTACTAGAAACAGTATTTGCTGTGAAAATACATTTAAAGCAGTTTACGTGCAGATTGTTCAGTTTTTTTCTGTTAGTACATACTGGAGTGCTAGTTTCTGTATTGTGTTGGTTTCAGCCAGTAGGGGCTAGAAGTCTAAAAACGTATCTAAGATCAGGCAAAGCTGGTGAGGGTAGGTATCAAATTACTAGTGTGGGAATGACCATACAAATGAGAGGAGGCAATATTTGGGGTGTGACTATGCTAATGTTTATGGTGAGCATGTTCAGTGTGAAGCCAATATTTTCAGCATCTGGAGCAGACTCAGTGCTAATACAATGCTGTGCTGCCTTCTCCTGACAGACCTGACTGCTTACTGAGCATTATACAATTCACTCGATTTCAGATTGTGTCATGGAAGCAAATGGTAGGTTGAAGTTCACAAATCTCTAGAAAAGTATCAGGGCTGCGAGTGGGATCTTTTCTTGCCTCCCCATAACTTCCTGTGGCATAACTATATCAGTCCCCTCCCTATCTAGTGCTCTTTTTTGAGATGGTCATGGGGGGGCCTGTGACCTCTTTGAGGCATCAAGGGGCAACTGGCTGACTCCCTTCCATGCACAGAGCCTTCCGGTGGTGGCCAGCTGCACCAGTATAATGCAACAGCATGAATACCTAGCCCTTACAGAGCTCAGAGGATCAGAAGAGTTTTTCTTGACCCTGATATTGCAGAAAGGGGAGGGTAGTAGCCTGAAGGCTAGGACGAGCAAAGCAAAGACTCATGATGAGGAGAATGTGCCAGACCTTGGGAGATCCCAGGATGGGAGGGAAGGAAGGAGTCAGTTGTCCTCTCTCCTTGACTACTGTGGTATACTGTTCACTCCCACCAGAAAGCAGCACTAGATTAGATAGGGATCCAAAATCTATTAGGGATAAGGAAAAATCTTTAAATATACCCCAACTCACACCCATTCCCACTTGTTTGTTCTCAATGGAGAAAAGTCTCAGCGTTGTTTTAAGTTGTCAAGATAGGTGCAAAAATCAGCTGATTTTGCAGCTATATGCCTTCAAATGGATCAATTTGTAGAAACAGCAAAGAAGAAACAACATTTGACACTGACAAACATGTAACATCTTCTAACATTAAACACTGATGATCAGTGGTGCAAGTATGGTGATATGGTCTGGTACGCTGTACCAGTAAGACATTTATAGCTAGTATGGCGTACCAGAAAGACAGAGGAGCCCAACTCTGCCCTGCTCCTTGCCCTTCCATGGAGCTGCATCTCCTTCAGCTGTACAGAATCCCCTTTGGAGAACAGGGCTGGGGGCAGTACAGCAGCTGTGCTGAAGGAGCTGCCAGTGTTTTGCTCCTTTCCCCACAGAGAACCGCAGTGGGGAAAGAAGCAGAATGCCGGCAGCACCTCTGGCGTGGCTGTTGTAGAGCCTCCACCCCCAGCCCTTCCACACAGCCACATCTCCTGAATCCTCCTACCTGGTGTGTGTACAACAGAAGTCTACAGCACAGTGGGAAGAGGACTGAGCCCCCTCCCTGGTAATGTGGGATGTGGATCATGGGGAGGGGATGGGGAGAGCGTGGGGCCCTGGGCTAGGGGCGGGGAGGAGTCATGGGGGGTCACATGCCCCCCTTGTGTCCCTCCCATGAGTGCAGCATGCCAGCAAGAAATGATTTCTACTTGCACCACTGCTGATTATCTTCCTCAATGCACAGCTTTTACGTAGTCATGATCTGATGGCTTTGCACCTTTTATTTTCCAGCATTATTTAAATGCTAACATTGTGGCTAAACTTGCTCTTCCTAGGTTTGAGTGACAACCCTATTAACAATCTCCTTGCCTTATAAACTGTTAGATGACTTTGAAAGCTTTTACAACATAAAGCAAATAGAAAGTAAATGGAGAGAAATGCAATTGGCTCAAAAAATAATTAGTTATTTATTCTAAACTTTGAAAAATTGGCACTTTTGATAGCACAGGTGTATATGATTAGATTATGAAGCATATTAATTTGACACAGACTATTGTGGGGGGGAAGGATGACTAAATTAAATCTCAGAAGACTTAGCTGTTCAATCTCGATAAGAATATGGGAGTTTATTTCAGTCTATCCTTTTTTGGTTCAAGGAAACAGATTGGAAAACATGCAAGAATATGGTTTGTGTACGTGTGTGAGAGCATGTGAGCTGGATTACCAGTTTTCCTAGTTTGAGTTGGGTGTGAAATAAAACAAGAGGAGAAGTTCTTAGAATATTTTGATACTTTTGCTCCCTCTCCTGATTGGAAACAATAAGAGAAGCAAAGTAAAGGCTCCTAGGCATCATCAGTCAATCAGCCAGCCAGCAAGCAAAGTTTTAAAAGGAGAGAAAAGTTCAGTCTCCACATCCATTTGGTCTCTGGCCTCACTATTGAAACTACCAACAAGAGTGACAATTTAAATGTTGGTTATGGGGAAGATGCTGGTCCTCTGGAATGAGATCTTTAATATATCTCAAAACAGGCCCATTGACCAACCATCAAACAATAATGGCTACCAACCTGAGATGAATTAGAACAGACAGCCTAGAGGTGAAAGGCAGCCTTTGTAACACTGAGACTAGACTATTGCAATGTGATTGATATGGAACTACACACAGAGATGGTTCAGAAAGTGAAGCTAGTGCAGAATCCAGCTAATAACTTATTCAGTGGAGCATCACATCAAGATCAGACCACCAGTACTTCATAGACTGTATTAGCTGGTTGTTAGTTTCCTGGTAGAATCCAAAGCGTCAGTTTTAACCATTTTAACCACTATATGTGGTTTAGAACCAGGAAGCCTGAGAGACTGATTCTTTCCCTGTGTGGCAATGATACAGCTGGGCTAGGCGAGGGTCTCTGGGATAGTTTCTCTTTATCCCTCAGTGTCCCCTCGGACTGGCATCAGTTTCCACACAATACTCTTTGGTCTACTCCAGCCAAGCTACTTTAAAGCACTCAACCCCTTTTGGGGTAACAGTCACTTAGTTCAAAGCCAAACAAACATACAAAACAAAACATACAAAACAGTCCAGCGAGGCTCAGCCCTCACAGGCAGGCTCCTAGCTACAATAGCTTGACTTCCCACTTAGAGACTGGTTTCAGAGTAGCAGCCGTGTTAGTCTGTATTCGCAAAAAGAAAAGGAGTACCCGTGGCACCTTAGAGACTAACAAATTTATTAGAGCATAAGCTTTCGTGAGCTACAGCTCACTTCATCGGATGCATTTACATCCGATGAAGTGAGCTGTAGCTCACGAAAGCTTATGCTCTAATAAATTTGTTAGTCTCTAAGGTGCCACGGGTACTCCTTTTCTTTTCACTTAGAGACTGGATCCTTGGCTTTTCTCCAATCAGCCGGCCAGGCCAGGCCTACCCTCTTTGCAAAGGCTCTAGCAAGCCATAGTCCTCCTATAATCCCTGGTCTGGGCCATAGGTGCTGGAACTACGGGTGCTGCCACAACCCCTGGATTGAAGTGGTTTCCATTATATACAGGGTTTACAGTTTGGTTCGATGGCTGTCAGCACCCCCACTATACAAATTGTGCCAGCACCCGTGGTCTTGGCCAAGCTCCTTGCCCCACAGAGGAACAGCTTATCTGCTCTCCTTTTCCAACAGCCCTCAACTTCTGGGCTTTTCTCATCTTAAATCTAACACTCAGGAAAAATATAGTAGAGTGGGGTTAACTGACCTCAAGGCTGCTCTTTAACCCTTTCCTATCTGGTGTGGGATTTATCCACCCCCCTCACAGGCTCAAGATACAATCACCTTGATTTAAGTAATGGGTGGCTGCTAGCAGGACTTTTTCCTATATGGGTTCTTCATCTCTGTAATTTGCTCTAGTTCTTGGCCCACCAGAGCCCAACTCTGCTAAGCTTCAAGGCCCCTGCAAAAATTCACTCCCCTTCCTCCCCCAGTAAGTATGAGGAAGGGGGGTGGTTTGAAGAATACATGTTGGACAAGGCTTGTTAGGTTTTTGAGGAGGTGGGCAAGCCTGCATAATGCATGCATTCAACTTGATAATATTGTAGATATTGTTAAATTATTTTGATATTGTTTCAAGATTGTAAAATGCCTAGAAGAATAAATAAGCCCTTATTTGAAACTGAAAAACAAACATAACCCTATATCAAATTCCCTATCCATCATGGTATCTGGGCATTTGTGTTCAGAAACAAAGACACTATGGAGTCTATTTTCTTCTATTTTCAATGTGTAAGTAAATTTCTGCTTCCTTTTAAGAATCAGGAAGACTTTTTCACAGCATTGAATCCCACACTGTTTATCAATGTAATAGAAACGTGTGTCTCTTTCCTGAGTCCTACAGTGAGTGAAAGCTGATTGGCTGGACAAACCACACAGTACAAGATTTTTGACTTAAATTAGGTTTATCATGCTGCAGGCAATACAAACGATATAATGAATGGAACGCACCTTCATTGAAAGGGGAATGGAGCAGATAACTTAGAAGGTCGTTTCCCATCTCTGCTTCATATGATCTCTCTGAAATCACAGGAAATATTTTTATCATATTTGTTAATGGTCTAGAAGGTGGAGCAAACAGCACATTAATTCAATTTGCGGATGGCATTAAACTGGAAGTTGTTGCAAATATCAGTGAGGACAGAGAAATTGTGCAAAGTTACACAGCAGTTAGAAATATGGGTAGGAAATGACTCAATGTAATTCATGATGGAAAAATGCAAGTTAATGTAATACACCTGGGTAAAAATAACCCAACGCACATTGGGAGAAATCTGGAAAGCAGTAATCCAAAAGGAGACCAGGGTTGACAGTGGGGAGCAAAAAAGGACAATGTGATTTTGACCTGTAAAGGTACCTCCTGCACAGAGAGGAGGGGTGATAGTTCTTTGTGTATGACTCCTTTGAGACTGTACCAGGACTATGGTGTTCATTATGGAGCATACCACTACCAGAAAGTCATAGACAAACCAGAGGCAGCTCAGAGATGAACAATGTTTTCAGTTCACAGTGCTAACATAAAGGAAACAAGATTACATTTTTCTGGGCTATCATTTGCTAAAATTCTATCCTTGCTGTATAGTAAAATTTAACATATTGCACAATAACATTTAATTATATGCAACACCGACAGACCATGCTCATCAGTGGGTGGAATCAAACCTGGATCTGTGGAGCTTAGTGCATGAGCTTCGACTGCATGAGTTAAAAGCCACATGGCTGTTAAGCAGACTCATTAATCTTTCTCTCCAAGTGGTCTCAGTGCCATCAGATGGGACAGAACACCACACCATGAGCTGTGTGGGTTACATATATAAGAATGAATAGGGTAATATTGTGCCTTATAGTTAATAGGAGAGATTGCTGTACAGAAAATCAAAAATTCCAACTGAATGGGCCAGTGACAGTTAATTCTCATTTAAATACTATGACAAAGCTCTGTCCTTGACTCCGTAGGTCCCACGTTTCCTGGTGGTTTTTGCTAGCCTCAGAGGCTCACTGTGACCCTCCACGTAACCCTTCTTTCTCTAGAGACAAGGGTCACAGTCTACTGAGCCATTTTCATCATTCAGCGAGGGAGGTGAGGAGAAGTTATCCTTCCTTGCACAGTCTCTGTTGTCTCCCAGTCTCCCAGTGATTAATAAGGGGGCAAAGGTGGGGGAGGGGGAGCCTGGGCCCACCCTCTACTCTGGGCTCCAGCCCAGGGCCCCTAATAGTATCAGCTGTGGTAGCTGACCTTTTAGAAACATGACATGTACAATTCCCTGGGCTACTTCCCCACAGCAGCCCTCACTTCCTCAAGCTCCACTTCACCCTTACCTCCGGGCCTCCTTCCTTGTGCCTGATACGGTGTGTACTACTCAGCCTCTCCAACAGCACAACTTCCTCCCACAGCTCCTGACATGCACACCCACCTGACTGACTGGGAGGCTTTTAACTAGTTTCAGCCAGCCCCTGATTGGCTTCAGGTGTCCCAATCAACCTAGCCTTCTCCCTGCCTTCTGGAAAGTTCTTAATTGGCCCCAGGTGTCTTAATTGACCTGGAGCAGCTGCCATCTCACTTAACCTGGTACCAGGGATTAGCCTGGAGTGAATCTCTCTCTCTCCCATAGCCTTCTAGCTTGGAGGGAGGTGGGAAGCTGCTACTCCTGCTGCTAGGCCCTAAGCTCTCCCCGTGGCTCCAGCTGCTCCCCTGGCTGGGCCAGATACTCCCCCGCCCCCATTCTCTGCTACCTGGTTGCTGGACCCCCTTACTCTAGGGTGCTGCTACTGCTCCAACTGCAGCCCTGGGGGGGGGCTGCTAGCCCACTCCCCAGAGAGGAGGAGTGAGGGACCCCAGCCACTACTGTTGTGGACACCACGACCATCACCTGAGAGGGGTCCTTTCTGCCTGCCTGGATCACCACCTGGAGTTCCTGGAGCAGCTGCTGCTGCTCCTGCTGCTGCTGTGGAGTCTGCTGTCTGGAGCTGCTGAAGCCCCGAGGAGGAGAAGAAGAGGACCATCTACCAGTGGGGGAGCACCTAGAGACTTTGCAGACCACCGTGGAGGGGGCCTTAAGACTGAGTAACTTTCAAACTGTGCTCTTGTGGGGTCTTGACTGTTTGTAGGGACACAGGGGGTGTGGTGTGGAGCTGCCCCCTGATCCATCTGTGTGTCCCCCCCAACCCCCACCACTACTACCATCACCACTGCCCCCTCCACCACCCCCACTGGCTGTATACCATCTGCCTCAGCTCCTGCCTCTGGACTCAGCTGCTTGCTTGGCTTGCCACGCCCTATTTCCACCCTTTGGGCCAGAAGCAGCAGCCAGCCTAAACAGACATTGTGCAAGTGCACGTGGGCACACGTGCCCCCCCCCCAGACTGCCCATCCCCCAGCTTTGCCCTTGCAACCTGCCCCATTTGCCCTTTGCAGCTTTTGCCCCCCGTATCCCCCAGCCCCTGCTTACTACTTTCAGTTTGTTTGCCTGCCCTGCCCATTTCCTCCTGCAGCCTCTGTTTGTTTGCCCTGCCCCAGCCTCTGAGGCGAGTCCTTTGGTTTCCCTGCCCTACCTCCAGCCTGCTTAGCCCCTTGCTCCGTGTGCCCATGTCCCCTCCCATGCGCTTGTGCAACTCCCCATTTTAGTTTCAACCCTCTTCACTGCACCCCCAATGTTGTTGTATCCCCCCCTCCCCTAGTGCACCAAGAGGAGCCGGAATTCCACCTTGTGCCGGCGACTGACCCCTAACCCCTGATTGCCCCCCATCCAGCCCACCCCTTTTGGTGCCCTCCTCCCCTGCCTGCAGCCTAGCGGGGAGGAGTGGTCGACCTGCTTCCCCTCCTTCTTCTGGTATCTCCCCTTCCCTCCCTGCTCACGATGCTGGGGGACGAGATGGGTGAGGCCCCCCCAGCAGCCCCAGCTGCCCCTCCCCCGCCTGCCCCTCCATCACCCCCTCAAGCCCCTACCTCCGCTGCTGAACCATCTGCCACCGCCCCCGCTGGGGCACCAGCAGCAACGGGCACCGGGGTGACCTCCACTCCTGCCACGTCTCTCACCCCCTCACATTTGGGGGGAGCCCCCACAGCCGGCGGGAAGGGCCAGGGAAAGAAGAAGGGGAAGGACCCGACTAAAAAGACCAGGCCCTCCATGGCAGGGGCTGCCCACAATGCCCTGGCCCCACCGCCGGCTGGGGCGTCCCTCCCCGCTGTTCCCTCCACCAGCTCTGCAGGTGTCCCTCCCCCGGCCCCCAGAGCATACGCCCAGGTGGTGGAAGCCCCCCTACCTGCCGCTACATCATCTCTCCTGCCCACCACCTCCGCTACCATCTATAGCGGCCAGGGCCCCTTTTCCACTATGACCAGGAAGCACGGCGTCTGTTGTCTCTTAGTGCCCGCCTCGCCCCATGTGGAGACCTATGTGCGGGCGTTGGCGAGGATAGTGGGGCCCACAGCCATTGTGGCAGCTTCCAAAATGTCTGGCAAGGTCGTCTTCTTCTTAACATCGGAGGCCGCCGCCCAGGAGGCGGTGGAGAAGGGCCTGGCAGTAGGGGGCGTGTTCGTCCCCTTAGAGCCGCTAGAGGACCTAGGCGACTGCCTGGTCCTGACCTCCATCCCTCCCTTTCTTCCCAATGCCGCCCTGTTACCCGCCCTCTCTACCCTGGGGAAACCCATCTCTGTCATCAGCCCTCTCCCGTTGGGCTGCAAAGACCCCGCCCTCCGTTACATCCTCTCATTCTGCCGGCAAGTGCAGCTTCAACTGCCGCCGGCGATGCGTGACGGAGAGGCACTGGAAGGGTCCTTCCTAGTCCCCTACCAGGGGGCCCATTACCGGGTGCATTACTCCATGGGGGAGGCCCGGTGCTACCTCTGCCGGGCGATGGGGCACGTCCGGAGGGACTGCCCCTTGGCCCGGCAAGGAGGGGCATCCGGGACCCCCGAGCCCCGGCAGGGCACTGGCCCCATCATCGCTGGTGCCCCTGGCTGCCCGGTGCCCGAAACCACCCCTCCTCCTTCCCAGTCCACCATTGCTCCCACTCAAGCCCAAGGGGCACCGCCCCAACTATGCCCAGACGAGCGGGAGAGCCCCGCCCCCGCTGCTTGCAATCTGGCGAGGCCTGGAGGAGGGTGCGGCAGGGACACCACTGGGCATGGGAGAGGGCCCGCCCCAAGGGGAATCTTCCCTCCCTTGTGCTGCCCCACCGTTACCCCCTCGAGTCCCTGAGCCATCGCCTCTGCCCCCTGACACAACCTCTGCTAGCCAGCCCCCAGATGATGCCATGGAGGGCTGGGCCCTAGTCCAGGGGAAGCAGGGCAAGCAGAAGGCTTGAACTCTGCTCCTCCCATCTGATGTAGAGGCCCCCTGGAAGACCAGGAAGGGGGGCACCGATGCCGAGCCTTCCGCTTTACCCACGGGTGTGTTCCATCCACTGGTGCCAGCTGGGGAAGACGTGGCAGCACTGGAGAGCAGTATCTCCCCTCCACGGGAGTCGCTCCCCTCCGAGGTCCCCGAGGGAGCCACCCCTGCCCTGGCACCATCTGAAACCTCAGCGGACTCCGAGGCAACCGTCGCATAAGGTGCCGGTGGGGAGAATCCCGGGATGGCGGAAAATAATTTCTCATCCATTTATGAGGCGATCGAGGCCCTGGGTCTGACCCCAGTCACCCAGGGGGAGGACGACCCTATGCCAGCGGGCCTCGATATAGGCGACTTCACTCCAGCCCCCCTTTCCCCATGCTCCCTCCCCCAACCGTTGCTTCTGCTCCCACCTCCGAGGAGCCCCAGGACTCCTCCATCAACCCGGCTGCAGATGGCACCCCGCTGAGGGCCGCCGAGCCTGTTGAGGCGACGGCCAGTGCCACGCGGCCGGGACCTGAGCCACCAGGGGCACTCCTCGTTGGTGAGGGGCATTCGACCTCTTTCCCGGGAGAGGGCCCTACAGGATGGAGTCCACCTCCTGCTGCCGTGGCTGCCAAATCCACCATAGAGCCTGCACCTGGCATCACTGAGAGCCCTCTCCCAACCCAGAATATCACCTCTAACCTTGCCCCTGTCCCTGTCCCTATCCCTATCCCATCCACTTCCCGAGATATTATTGCCGCCCCTTCCCTTTTCCAATAGATGACCCCCAGGGAGCGGCCTTTATGTTTACCCGTCCCGACCCACCAGGGGCTGCTATCCTCCCTCCGCCGCCCCCTATCGCCCCAGCATTCAGGCCAACCTATCAGGAGCCCCGTCGGGGGTCCGCACCCTGTCTGCCCGTCTCGGTGAGCCACGGGGCTGTACCAAGGGCCCCGTCGGGGAGTAACCAGGAGACCGTAACCCCAGCCCCCCCATGCGCTGCGAGAGGAGTTGCAGGAGTTTCTAGAAGACGTCCGTGGCTTCCGCAACAAAGTACAGCTTGCTCTCCAGCGATGGGGGGACTTTAATCAAATCCTCCGGGCCGCAAGGACCCTCATGGGGGAGGGTAAAAGGACCGGGAGGCAGGGCGCCGCGGCCTACCAGTGGGTCCGCCTCTTCCATGACTCCTTACTCACCTACGGGGTAGGTCACGGACTGCTGCGCAGCCCGTCGGGAGCCGCGAGCGTCCCTGCCGGCGAGGATCCCCCCCAGCCCTCCTCATGGCACCTCTTACCGTCGCAACATTGAACACCCTCGGCTGTAGGATGGGTCTCCGCAGGTCCCAGGTGCTCTCCTTCCTTCGGGGGGGGGGTACTCTGTGGTTTTCCTGGAGGAGACCCATACAGATCCGACCGCCAAAGACAGCTGGCGGCTGGATTGGGGGGACAGGGTCTACTTTAGCCATCTCACCCCAGTTCGTACGGCTGGAGTGGTGACCCTGTTCTCCTCCGACCTACGGCCCGAGGTGCTGGGGGTCGCCGAGGCTGTGCCTGGCCTCCTGCTGCACCTCCGGGTCCGCATGGAGGGGTGCGTAGTCAACCTTGTCAACATCTATGCCCCAGCAGCGAGTCTGGAGCGGCTGCAATTCTATCAGCAGGCATCCGCCTTCCTCAGCACCTTGGATCATCATGAGTGTCTGGTCCTGGGAGGGGACTTTAACATCAGATCGAGGGACGTGATCGTTCCCCTCTATTAGCGAGCAGATCGAGGGACGTGATCGTTCCCCTCTATTCGACACTGGTGAGGCCTCATCTGGAGTACTGTGTCCAGTTTTGGGCCCCACACTACAGGAAGGATGTGGATAAATTGGAAAGAGTACAACGAAGGGCAACAAAAATGATTAGGGGTCTAGAGCACATGACTTATGAGGAGAGGCTGAGGGAGCTGGGATTGTTTAGTCTGCAGAAGAGAAGAATGAGGGGGGATTTGATAGCTGCTTTCAACTACCTGAAAGGGGGTTTCAAAGAGGATGGCTCTAGACTGTTCTCAATGGTAGCAGATGACAGAACGAGGAGTAATGGTCTCAAGTTGCAATGGGGGAGGTTTAGATTGGATATTAGGAAAAACTTTTTCACTAAGAGGGTGGTGAAACACTGGAATGCGTTACCTAGGGAGGTGGTAGAATCTCCTTCCTTAGAGGTTTTTAAGGTCAGGCTTGACAAAGCCCTAGCTGGGATGATTTAACTGGGACTTGGTCCTGCTTTGAGCAGGGGGTTGGACTAGATGACCTTCTGGGGTCCCTTCCAACCCTGATATTCTATGATCACCCTTGAGGAGCGGGACCGCTCGGGGATTTAGCAGAGCCCGGCCACCGCCGCCGTCCTCTAGCAGATAGTCGAACACCACTCCCTGGTGGACGTCTGGCGTGACCACCACCTGAATGACACTTCCACGTTCACTTTTGTCCGGGTGGAGGCCCATCGGTCGCGCCACTCCCGGTTGGACCGCATTTATTTATCATGCTTTCATCTTTCATGAGCCCACTCCTCCAGCATCCGGCTGGCCCCATTTTCTGACCATCTTTTAGCCACCGTGACAGCCTCCCTCTGCGCAGAGAGGCCAGGGCCGGCCTATTGGCATGTTAACAACAGTTTGCTGGAGGACGTGGGCTTCGTGGCGTCCTTCTGGGAGTTCTGGCTGGCCTGGCGAGGGCAGTGGCGTGCCTTTCCCTCGGTGCGGCAGTGGTGGGACCTAGGGAAGGTGTGTGCCCTGCTCTTCTGCCGTGATTACACCCGGCTCGCCAGCTGATGGAGAGATGCGGCGATAGAGCAGTTGGAACGGGAGGTCTTAGAGCTGGAGAGGCGTCTGGCCACCAGCCCTGAGGATCCGCCCCTCTGCGGAGCATGCTGGGAGAAGCGGAAGGAGCTCCGGGCCCTCGAGGACCATCGGGCCCGGGATGCCTTTGTTCGATCCCGCATCCGTCTCCTTCGGGAGATGGATCGCGGCTCCCGCTTCTTCTATGCCCTGGAGAAAAAGAGGGGGGCTAAGAAACATGTCATCTGCCTTCTGGCAGAAGATGGCACCCCCCTCACAGATCCGGTGGAGATGGGCGGGAGGGCGAGAGCCTTCTACAGAAGCTTTTTCTCCTCGGATCCGACCGATCCTAACGCTTGCAGAGTGCTCAGGGAGGAGCTCCCTACGGTACAGCGTGGGCGACCGAAACCGGCTAGAGCTGCCTCTCACTCTGGCAGAGTTTTCGGAAGCCCTCCGTTGCATGCCCACCAATAAATCTCCGGGCATGGACGGGCTGACCGTGGAGTTCTACCGCGTGTTCTGGGACGTCCTCGGCCCAGACCTAGTCACCATCCGGGCCGAGTCTTTGCAGAGTGGGGTCCTTCCTCTTTCGTGCAGGCGAGCTGTGCTCGCCTTATTGCTGAAGAAGGGGGACCTCTGCAATTTACGAAATTGACGTCCCATCTCGCTCCTCAGCGCTGACTACAAAGTCATGGCAAAAGGAATCTCGCTGCGGCTAGGGTCCGTGCTGGCGGATGTGGCCCACCCAGACCAGACCTATACCGTCCCGGGCCGCAGCATCTTCGACAACCTATATCTGGTCCGGGACCTTTTGGAACTCAGGTGTAGGGATGGTCTGTCATTCGCCCTCCTGTCCTTAGATCAGGAGAAGGCGTTCTACAGGGTGGATCACGGGTATCTCCTGAGCACTCTGCAAGTGTTTGGCTTCGGACCCCAGTTTGTGGGTTTTCTCTGGGTGCTGTACGCCTCCGCAGAGTGTTTGGTCAGGCTCAATTGGACCCTGAACGAACCGGTCAGCTTCGGGCAAGGAGTACGGCAGGGGTGCCCCCTCTCAGGCCAGCTGTACGCTCTAGTGATTGAGCCCTTCCTCTCTCTCCTCCGAAGGAGGTTGACAGGGTTGGTGCTGCGGGAGCCGGAGCGGCGGCTGGTCCTGTTGGCATACGCTGATAACGTGCTCCTCGTGGTCCAGGACCTGGGCGACTTGGCGTGGGTGGAGGCTTGCCAGGGCATCTATTCAGCAGCCTCCTCCACGTGCAACAACTGAGTCAAGAGCTCAGGTTTAGTGGTAGGGGACTGGCGGCAGGCGAGCTCCCTCCCACCCGTGCTTCAGGCCATCCGGTGGAGCATGGGTCCGCTGCTCTATCTCGGCGTTTACCTTTCCGCCACGCATCCCTCTCCGCCGGAGAACTGGCAGAATTTAGAGGGCGGGGTGATAAAGCGGCTCCGGAAATGGACAGGACTACTCCGGTGCCTCTCCCTTCGAGGTTAATCGTGCTTAATCAACTAGTCCTGTCCATGCTCTGGTTCCGGCTCAACACCCTGGTCCCAGCCCCGGGTTTCCTGGCCAACCTCCGGACATCGATTTTGGAGTTCTTTTGGTCAGGACTGCACTGGGTCCCTGCAGGGGTTCTCCATCTACCTCTGGAGGAGGAAGGGCAGGGCCTGAAATATCCGCTTACTCAGGTCCATGTCCTCCGCCTCCAGGCCCTGCAGAGGCTCCTTTATGGTGCAGGTAGTCCGGCATGGAGCATACTGGCGCACGCCTTCCTGCGCCGCTTCCAAGGGCTCCGATACGACCGGCAGCTCCTTTATCTCCATCCGAGAGGCCTTCCGCGAGACCTCTTCGGGCTGCCCGTCTTCTACCAGGACCTCCTCCAGACCTGGAAACTCTCTTCAATGACCAGGTCCGTGGCGGCCACCGAGGGGGCAGATCTCCTCGCGGAGCCCCTGCTACACAACCCCCAGCTCCGTGTGCAGGTGGCGGAGTCCCGCTCGGTGCGCCAGAGGTTGATCCTGGCAGAGGTCACAAGAGTCGGAGACCTCCTGGACTATGACCGGGGAGATTGGCTGGATCCCCTGACGCTCGCTCAGTGCATGGGGCTCTCCAGACCTTGTACTCCCCGACGCATACTTCAGGAGGTGAAGGCCGCTTTGCTGCCCACTGCTCGGGTTTATCTCAAGTGCGTCCTGCACGAGGGCACACCCCGCCTACCCCAGGCCTGCCGGACCTTTTAATTGGACTGCTACCCCGTGGACCCAACCGACGCCCTCACCCCTTCACTGTAAGCCGGCTGCACAAGATGCAGCTGGTCTGCTTTCAAACCGCGCCAAGAAAACATCTATACACGCTCGTGCTCCACACCCTTCATGCCCTCACCCTCGTGTCCCGCCCCGATACAAAATGGCAGGACGTCCTGCCACCTTTGGAGGGTCAGAAGCCCCGGAGGGCCAGCCTATATTCCACCTTAGTCCCAAGGCCCGCTGGGGATGTCAGTTGGCAGCTCCTTCACGGAGCCGTGAGCACGGGCGTTTACTTGGCACAGTTCACCTCAATCCCAGACACCTGCCCCTTTTGCGGCGTGAGAGAAACCCTGGCACATATATACTTGGAGTGTGCCAGGCTGCAGCCCCTATTCCGGCTCCTCACCAATATTTTATTACGCTTTTGGTTGCACTTTTCCCCTCACCTTCTTATTTATGTACTCCCTATCCATGGCCCCACAAAGTCACAGGATCTCCTGGTCAACCTCCTCCTGGCCCTACCTAAAATGGCCATCTATAAAACCAGAGTGAGGAGGTTGGCCGATGGAGTCTCCTGTGACTGTGGGGCCTATTTCCGATCCTCGGTCGGTTCACGCATCCGGGCAGAGTTCCTCTGGGTGGCGTCCTCTGACTCCCTTGACGCCTTTGAGGAGCAGTGGGCACTCTCCGGGGTTCTCTGCTCGGTGTCCCCATCCGGTTCCCTTCGTTTGACCCTTTGACCACACTCCTGTCCCTGTTATTTCATTAGTTGTCCCCCAAAATTAATTAGAATCTAGGTCCTGTGGATCCCCCTTCTAGGCTGGGGGGGATCCTTTAGCAGTGGACGGGCTTCGCCTGCCCACTTCCCGGATCCCAAAAGGACTACTCTTCCATAGCCATCTGGCCTTGCCCCGTCACTATACACATTTTACTATTGTTAGTTACTAAGACCGTGATTCTGCCAGGAGCTCTATATGGACACAGCCTTGCACCCACACTGAGAGCCATTATAGAATCAAGCCTAATTAATTAATGTCCTTTATTTATTAGTGTAATATCTCAAATTGTTTTTCAACCTACCTTTAATGACCTCCCCCCCCGACATCTAATCTAATGATTCATCATCATTTGTTTGGTACTCCTTGAAAATATGAGATTGGATCCCAAAGAGCTGTAATTTTGACTAATAATGATAATGATCCTTCAGCCAGCTAATTTGCTCCTTCCCTCTCATTTCTTTTTTTTTTCATTTTTCTTCCATTATATAGCTAACCAAGTATTTATATGGACAATAGGATTAGACAGGAGGCTGCCTCATTAGTACTTGCCACGGTAGCTTTTCTTGAAGTCAGTAAGAAAAAGCTAGGAGGGCAGGCTTTGTCAGCCACTGCCTCTATGTAAAAGTATTGATTGTTGGACAATGAGAATTCATTTCTGGTGGATCTCCATGAACTAGAGTTATGACAGAAATGAATTTGACCCGTTGTGCAACTTCTGCAGTTCTCTTATCTTACATCCTTATTAGAAAGGGGATAGATTACCAGCCTGAGTTAAAGTGGCACCCAAGTGCTAGTACATCTTCTAGCTAGCTCCAATGAACTTGGGTGAGACAGTTTGTATGTGTTGGCAGAATGTGGGTTAGGGACAACAGCTGAGTAAGAGTTTGAGTTAACTCTGTGGTGAAGAGTTAGTCTCTACCAGCTTTCTGCCTCTACTGCTGAGGTGAGATTCCATAAATTACAAATAGTAAAAAGTCTGAGATCAGGGGAAGTATAAAGAAGGGAAATATTTGTATTTCAGGTAAAGGATTTGGAGAATACTGAAGAATCAAAGTCCTAATGATCCAAATTAATTATGATGCTATCTAAATGGTCAGACAGACCATTTGACCAGACCATCAGACAGTTGATTTGACATCAATGTCTTCTTAAAATGTAGTTTAAAAGCTCTGTGCTGCTTTAGTCTTATAAAGATCACATATGCAACAATGTCATATTATGGTATCCCTGGAAAGGGACAAGGCACTCAAGTCAGTGCAAAAGTCTGTATAAATTTCAGAAGCAAGAGGTCATGGGTTTCTTGTTTCCTCCCCTGCCCCCAATAAAACTACCTGATATACATAAATTGAATAATTAACCTCAAAGTTTCTCCACATTGTTTTAGAAATAGATAGCTGGGTTCTTCTAATCCTTTTCAGTGCAATAAACACAGATCTGATTACACACACTTGCAATGAGAAAAAGGAATGAAACAAAATCAGGTATTTCATCTGGTATATTGTACCGCTACAGCCTCTGTCTTTAAAAGCTTTGAAAACCCTTTTCACCAGGATATAGAATACAGTATGTCACAATCACAATTAAGAAAACAATCACCAAACATTTGACATGTGTTTGTAATCCTGATTCACTAGGTTAGCAATGTCTCATTCTGTTTCCCCTGTCTATTCACTCTATAGCTAAATACCCTCATTATATAGGGTGATCCCAGAGCAGAGGAGACATACATCCAGGACCTCTCCACAATCTCATCAACTCTCCAGCTAAGGTTCAAGATCACAGCATAGCAATACAATCAAGCAGAAAGGAGAAAGCATTAGTAAAATACAATATGGTGCAGATCAGCTGAAAAGATAAAAACATGCTGAAATGCTCCAGTGTAGCTTTGTACTCATCACCGTTTTATTTGAAGTCAAAGTTGAGTTTGCTCCTCTGCAATGTTCCTCTTTCTAGAATTTTATTCAGGAAAATAGATGTTTAGTGCTTTTGTATTTTAAAAAGTCCTTTACTCACATAATGAGTCCTTCTGGGCACAATTCCTAAAACAGTTAAACACAGCTACCATCAGGTTTTATATTAAAGAGAAAGTGGGGAGATCATTTAAATATTACTGTCAAACATGACATTTACCCATATTGTTGATTTTACACTGTCTATAGTCTGACAACAGCAAAATTAATATTTGTGGTAGCCTGCTCTGAGCAATTGACATACTACTTGGAGCTCAGGAAGTTAAGTTGTTTGCTGAGAAATTATATATGCAGTAGTTGTACAAATACAGAAACAATGGGTAGACACTCAGTTGGTGTAAATCAGTGGAACTACATTGAAGTCAATGCTGATTTCCACTAGCTAAACATCTGGTTGTATTGGTCCAATTGTCATCTGAAATGCATGTGTGTGGAATTCCTATTTAAGTCTGAGGGGATGACTGGGCCAAATCTGGTTTGTTTGCCACAATTTTAACTAGTTTAACACAATAATATGTAAGATAAATAATGATTATTTTATTGAGAATGGCTGGCAACCTCACTTCATTAAGTGAGGCAATGATCATGCTATCATTAATTGCATGGCTGCAACCACAGGTGCCATAAGCAATCAAGATGCATATGGGTCAGAACCACAAGTGGTGGACCTCTGGCTATGTATAAAACCAGATATAGTCTTATTACATACAACCTGTGAATCACAGGCTATTGGGAGACTACGGTTACTATAATCAAGAATCCTGGATAAACCAACAGAGCCTATCTACATCTTCTCTGCAAAGAACCTGATTTCACCAGTGATCAAAACTTGCAAAGAAAAGGATGACCTATTACAAAGGTTTGCAAAAAAAAATAAAAAAATCTATTGAGACATCACAAGTGAGTGGAGTTTGGTATGTGGATGAAGCTTGAGAGATTCTTATTTTTACTAAGTCTGAGTCTTAATGCCAGAACATTTCATATTTTATGTTACAATTATGGGCCAAAATAATTAAATGTTACATATTTTATCAACACTGACATTTATATGCACCAAAATCCTAATGGTTTAAAATAGTGCAGACATGAAGAACAAGTGGATACATTAATATAGAGTTGTTAATATTGTGCTATTAAAAATATTGACCAATAACTTTAGGCTTTAGTTGAAAGAATTTCTGACATTATTAACGTTTAAATGAAAAGCGTGTGTATACATGTGTATGCACACATGGGGGAGAAAGAAATCTGTATTGATGACAGGAACATAGAAATTGCCAGAATGGATTAGACTTAAGGTTCATCTTGTCCAGTATATTGTCTCCAACACTTGCCAGCACCAGATGCTTCATAGCAAGATTTAAAAAATATACTATTTGATTTTAACTCAGTCACTGGTAATTAGAAATGTGCACTTCTCTACTGCAATCCAAGACCAATTCATCCCATGTTGAGAAACTAATTGGGAGTTGAAAAAGCAGGAAAGCATGTATTTCTTTTCCAATCTAGGAATAAAAATAATGCGGGAGAAGATGAGATCTACTATTTCTAAACACTTGATGGACTTGGGACCAGATTTTCAAAGGTATTTAGGTACCTAAAGATGAAGATAGGTGTCTCATGACCATAGCAACCAGAAACAATCCACTAACTACAGTTAATGCTTCCTTTGTTTAATGATTCAGTTAGGTTTAGATGCAAAGCATGTTTTGATTAACATCCTTTCCCCCCCCTCCCCCACATATCCTGGAATTTAAGGTAGTGTTATGTAATGTGATACAGCATGGCCAGAGGGCAGCAGAAGAATGTTAGAAGGGAGCCTTATTCCCTGTAGAGGGAAGAAATTTTGCTATAAATTAATTAAAGCACCTGAAGCCAGTCACATGATAAAAAACCCCTGCTTTAATCAGACAAGAGGAGGAGTTGAAGCAGAGTGGATTGGTGTTGGAACAGAGAGCAGTTTGGAGAAGTGCTGCGGTGGACTAAGAAGACCAAGACCCTAGGTAAAGGGACACCTGGTTTGTGCAGAGGGAGGGCAGAAAGCCCCACAAGCTGAAGGGCAGGAGAGGGAAGTAGCTCAGGGGGAAAACCCGCTAGTTCTAGTGATTTACCACTATCTCTAGGGCCCTGGGCTGGGACCCGGAGTAGAGGGAGGGCCCGGGTCCCTCCCTCTCCATTCCCCTCCTCTAGGACACTAGTGGGGCAGTTAATACCTCAGTTCAGGGGCAATAAACAGTGCCCTGAACCCCTCCCCCCCCAAGAAGAGAAAGCATGAGACCCATCATAGTAGTGCCAGCAATTTGCCATAGTAACTAATCAACAATTTTAAAAGGCTGCTTTTGTGCATTTTTAATGAACTCCAATTTTCATCCAAAAACTTTATCAAATCACCACTAAATTATCTTCATCTAGTAAACAGAAAATGTGTCATTCACCATTTTTCTAACATAATACTGTAGGAATTAAGGATCTCAGTAAATATGCTAAGCTATATAATTGCTTAAATAAACATCTATAGATATAGTGTATCCTGGTTAGCAAAAAGAAGTACAACATTTAGTTTAAAGACTGTATTTAGTTGCAAACTGATATTTTAATTCTCATTGGTTGCTATAACCATTTAAACTTTCTTTAGGAAAATAGCTAAAGTACAAATACAAACCAAGTTTAAAATCAATTATTTAAATCAAGGTTTCTTGCTTACTGATTTATGTCATGATTAAAATTGGTGATTTAAATCAAACCACTGTGACTGAACATATACTTCTTCTCCCTTGAAGCTATTTTAAAAGAAACATCAGCTTAAACGTTGCAGTGGATTATCAACAAAATAAAATTTGAATAGCTAATAACAATAGATCATAATCACAAAGTATCACCACATTTTCTCTGACAATTATTTAAAGTAATGTCGTTTTAATTTTTAAGGGCAGCTTCATCTTTGACATTTTTATACCTACTGCAGGTTCAGAAACTATTCTGTCCACCAGCACTGAGGTTACAGGAAGTTTCTGATGCAAGTTCCAATAAATAATCACAAATAATGTTCAGATAAAGAAGTTCTGATTTGACCTCCACGGGCTGCCAGGGGGATTTACATAGGGTGACCAGACAGCAAATGTGAAAAATTGGGATGGGGGTGGGGGTAATAGGAGCCGATATAAGAAAAAGACCCAAAAATTGGGACTGATCCTATAAAAATCGGGACATCTGGTCACCCTAGATTTACAAAAACACAAAGGGCAGTTAGGTGCCCACCTCCCACTGAAAGTCAGTGGAAGTTGCACCCCTACCTCTCATGTATACCTTTGAAAATCTTCCTCTGAAACCATCAAGCCACTGAACCTCTGCTTTCCAGAATGTACTGTACATAATCCCTGCAGGCAACTTTAATGAAACCGAAGTGTGCAAGCACTGCTGGAATGCTTGACAGATGAAGTGGTGATAATGAACCACCCCCCTTTCCTGTGGCAAGACACACAACCTGCCTTGTCTTCTGGAGGAATGAATGGAAATAAGACTTTGCCACTGTAATGCACTGGATAATTATACTTGTCAAGAAGGTTCATACTGTTTCAATGCTACTTGCAACTGAACTTGTATTTCTAGTTATGATCCTGATTTTTCTGGTACCTCCAATATCACTCTTTTAAACCACATCAGCCTGGAATGACTCCAGGACTGAGTCTGGATGTGACTTTTTCATTGTTATTGTGGAAAAAACTAGCCTGATTTTTCAAAACCACTAGTGTGTGTGTGTGTAATTGCATGACCACAATGGAACCTATTCTGTGATTGTACTAATGATTGTGCACACCCAGATGGGCAGTGATCCCTGTAGTTTTCTGCAACGGTGTGCACATAAAGTAGGTACACAGTTGTACATGCACAACTAAAAATCAGGCTGACATCGGTTTTAATGTTGCAGTCTCCCCATTTTTGGAGAGAAAAAATGAGGAAAAAAGTTTCCAAGTGTTATTGATTGGGGTTTAGATGGCATGATCAGATGTATAGTGGAAGGAGAGAGACAGGGGCAAGTGAATTTTATAAGCTGCCTATTCATCCCTACTTGGAAAAGATGGATTACTCATTGCCTATGGAACACCCCAGCTATTCAGACTGGAAATCATCAAATGCAGATGAATGATTTCTTGTACAGAGCTCCAAGTGAGTTAGCAAAATCTTGGTCAAAAGTGGCATAGGGAAATAAACCCATCTGGAATAAACAAACCCAAATAAATAGATAAATAAACCCACTGGAAAATTAACTGGAGTGTACTTTGCCCTGAAAGACAACTTTACTGGGGTGGGTTGGTGGGAAGGTAGAAATCAGAGTTTTGGACAGATCAGGGAACATATTTTGTAGCAAGACCTGCATAATGATTAAGTAACTTCATGACTTAATTTTGGAACTTTTGGGCCAGATCTTCACTTGGTATAAAGTGGCTCAGCCCTCTTGCCTTCCATGGAACTGGACCTATTTACACCAGCTGAGGATGTCGCTGCTCCCTGCCATCCTCCTGTTTTCCAGAATACTGGCTCCCTGATGCTGCTGGATCATCCATGACTGGAACCAGGCTAGGGGTATTTCATTCTCAATACATCTCCATGCCACTTGATTGCTCATGTTGATCTTTTAAAAAGCTCTTAAAAGACACAGGCACAATGCACAAAAGCAGATGCCCTTTTCCATTACTAAAGCACCATCATATTTTTTTACATTACTCCACCTGTGTAGGGATACATCTTTATTTCTTTTGGTGATTGCTTCATTCGAGTAGCAGAATGCTTGTTTTTGTACTTCACAAAGAAGGTCTATTTTAGCCAGCTATGTCTCAAGCTCATCATTTGTGGCACAGCTTATTCTCACTAGGGTGTCAATCAAACTCTTGAATCCCAGTTAATACAATGCCCTGAGCAAATCTACCAGCGCTATTAAAAAAATGTTGAAAATAACAAGCTTTTCACGCCAGGAAAAAGTTTGAAGATGAGCAAAAACTGCATCTCTCACAGATTCAATTGTTAAGTGCCAATAGCCGTGATAAACAGTTCTTCTTCAGTCCTTTTATCTCTGGGTTCACACCTGAAATGCAGTCATAAGACTCCATAAGCTAATATGATCCCACTTTGCTGACTTGAGCTTCAGTAAAATCAGAACTAAACTATGCCAGCAAATACAAAGAAACATTTGATGCAGTATGCAGAGCTTATTGTTAAGAAATTCAACCCACATTGATGAATTGGTATATACTCATCTTCACAAATAGGAAATGCAAAACAAAGCCATCTGATGTATACAAAAGCATCTGCCACTCTAAAAGAAATTACTTTAAAGTATCCTAGGCACTACGGCAACTCCTTACTTCCATGGCCTCTCTTCAGTAACCATCATCCAGTACATACTGTCTTGTCATGTCTTCATTCTGTTCATTACTGTTTCCTGCGCTTGTTATGTGGACCCATTGTAACCACTTATTATTCCGTTGCTGTTAAGGGAAAATGTGGAGTGATGTCTACTATTTATTTTAGTCTCTATATTGGTAGTTTTAAAACATTCAAAAATAAATTTAAAAGGGATAAGTATCTTTAGAAAAGTCTCATCTTGCTGGCTGGATCCTTTGGGCCAGATCTTCATCTTGGGTAGATCAAGCCCAGTGGAGCTATGCTGATGTGGCTTTTGTCTTTAGCAGGTCATAAAGAAACAAGTTCACATCCCACAGCAGCAGCACTCCTTCACTCAGATAAAATGATCATTTTACATTGTCATTCATGACATGATAAATGTGTTGATGAAGGGCAGGGGGTGAGAAGAGACTTACTATGTGTCATCATCACCATCCTAGAATGTGCTTTCAATTTAGCACTGTGTGATAGTAACAATTGACATTCTAGATCAGTGCCAAAGTAGCTACTTAAAAACAGTAAACAGATGATGTCATGGAGCCATAATTTAATGCTTTTTTACTTTTTTTTTTTTGTTCTAAGTGTCTGAAAGAATAACCTAGATAGAACAGGTTTTATAGTAGCAGCTGTGTTAGTCTGTATCTGCAAAAAGAAAAGGAGGACTTCTGGAACCTTAGAGACTAACAAATTTATTTGAGCATAAGCTTTCGTGAGCTACAGCTCACTTCATTGGATGCATTCAGTGGAAAATACAGTGGGGAGATTTATATACACAGAGAACGTGAAACAATGGGTGTTACCATACACACTGTAACGAGAGTGATTGGGTAAGGTGAGCTATTACCAGCAGGAGAGTAGGGGCGGGGGGGAACCTTTTGTAGTGATAATCAAGGTGGGCCATTTCCAGCAGTTGACAAGAACGTCTGAGGAACAGGGGGGGTGGAGGGGGGAAAATAAACATGGCGAAATAGTTTTACTTTGTGTAATGACGCATCCACTCCCAGTCTTTATTCAAGCCTAAATTAATTGTATCCAGTCTGCAAATTAATTCTAATTCAGCAGTCCCTTGTTGGAGTCTGTTTTTGAAGCTTTTCTGTTGAAGAATTGTCATTTTTTAGGTCTGTAATCGAGTGACCAAAGAGATTGAAGTGTTCTCGAACTGGTTTTTGAATGTTATAATTCTTGACGTCTGATTTGTGTCCATTTAGTCTTCTACATAGACACATAAACTTCCTCGTGGCTGGACTTCACAAAAACTAGACAAGCCATTTACAACACAACTTTGCTTCTCTACAAAAGAAAAAGGACACTAAACTATCTAAACTACTACATGCCACAAGGAGCCACAACAGTGGTTCCCTTAACCCAGCCAGCAATATTGTTAATCTATCCAACTATATTCTTAGGACAGATTCTTCTGCTGGGCTATCTCGGGGCCTCTCCTTCTGCCCCTCCACCCCCATGAACATGATACAGTTCTGTAGTGACCTTGAATCCTATTTTCGACATCTCCAACTCAAGGAATATTTCCAACACACCTCTGAACAACATACTAACCCACAGAGACCTTCCTACCAACACTACAAAAAGAAGAAGGATTCTGGGTGGACTCCTCGTGAAGGTCAAAACAACAGACTGGACTTCTACATAGAGTGCTTCCGCTGACGTGCACGGGCTGAAATTGTGGAAAAGCAGCATCACTTGTCCATAACCTCAGCCGTGCAGAACACAATGCCATCCACAGCCTCAGAAACAACACGGACATCATAATAAAAAGGCTGACAAAGGAGGTGCTGCCGTCATCATGAATAGGTCAGAATATGAACAAGAGGCTGCTAGGCAGCTCTCCAACACCACTTTCTACAAGCCATTACCCTCTGATCCCACTGAGAGTTACCAAAAGAAACTACAGCATTTGCTCAAGAAACTCCCTGAAAAAGCACAAGAACAAATCCGCACAGACACACCCCTGGAATCCCAACCAGGGGTATTCTATCTGCTACCCAAGATCCATAAACCTGGAAATCCTTGACACCCCATCATCTCAGGCATTGGCACCCTGACAGCAGGATTGTCTGGCTATGTAGACTCCCTCCTCAGGCCCTACACTACCAGCACTCCCAGCTATCTTCGAGACACCACTGACTTCCTGAGGAAACTACAATCCATCGTTGATCTTCCTAAAAACACCATCCTAGCCACTATGGATGTAGAAACCCTCTACACCAACATTTCACACAAAGACTAGAAGCCCTGAGGAACAGTATCCCCGATAATGTCATAGCAAACCTGGTGGCTGAACTTTGACTTTATCCTCACCCATAACTATTTCACATTTGGGAACAATATATACCTTCAAATCAGCGGCACTGCCATGGGTATCTGCATGGCCCCACAGTATGCAAACATTTTTATGGCTGAATTAGAAGAATGCTTCCTCAGCTCTCATCCCCTAATGCCCCTACTCTACTTGCGCTACACTGATGACATCTTCATCATCTGGACCCATGGAAAAGAAGCCCTTGAGGAATTCCACCATGATTTCAACAATTTCCATCCCACCATCAACCTCAGCCTGGACTAGTCCACACAAGAGACCCACTTCCTGGACACTACGGTGCTAATAAGCGATGGTCACATAAACACTACCCTATACTGGAAACCTACTGACCGCTATTCCTACCTACATGCCTCCAGCTTTCACCCAGATCACACCACACGATCCATTGTCTACAGCCAAGCTCTACGATACAACCACATTTGCTCCAACCCCTCAGACAGAGACAAACACCTACAAGATCTCTATCAAGCATTCTTACAACTACAATACCCACCTGCTGAAGTGAAGAAACAGATTGACAGAGCCAGAAGAGTACCCAGAAGTCACCTACCACAGGACAGGCCCAACAAAGAAAATAACAGAACGCCACTAGCCATCACCTTCAGCCCGCAACTAAAACCTCTCCAACGCATCATCAAGGATCTACAACCTATCCTGAAGGACGACCCATCACTCTCACAGATCTTGAGAGACAGCCCCCCCCCATAACCTGAAGCAAATACGCACCAGCAACCACACACCACACAACAGAACCACTAACCCAGGAACCTATCCTTGCAACAAAGCCCGTTGCCAACTCTGTCCACATATCTATTCAGGGGACACCATCATAGGGCCTAATCACATCAGCCACACTATCAGAGGCTTGTTCACCAGCATATCTACCAGTGTTATATGTGCCAGCAATGCCCCTCTGCCATGTACGCTGGCCAAACTGGACAGTCTCTATGTAAAAGAATAAATGGACACAAATCAGACGTCAAAAATTATAACATTCAAAAACCAGTTGGAGAACACTTCAACCTCTCTGGTCACTTGATTACAGATGTAAAAGTTGCAATTCTTCAACAAAAAAAACTTCAGAAACAGTCTCCAATGAGAGACTGCTGAATTGGAATTAATTGCAGACTGGATACAATTTAATTTAGGCTTGAATAGAGACTGGGAGTGGATGGGTCATTACACAAAGTAAAACTGTTTCCCCATGTTTATTCCCCCCTCCCCCAACCCCGCTGTTCCTCAGATGTTCTTGTCAACTGCTGGAAATGGCCCACCTTGATTATCACTACAAAGGTTCCCCCCCCCCGCATGCTCTCCTGCTGGTAATAGCTCACCTTACCCAATTACTCTGGTTACAGTGTGTATGGTAACACCCATTGTTTCACGTTCTCTGTGTATATAAATCTCCCCACTGTATTTGCCACTGAATGCATCCGATGAAGTGAGCTGTAGCTCACGAAAGCTTATGCTCAAATAAATTTGTTAGTCTCTAAGGTGTCACAAGTCCTCCTTTTTCTTTTTGCTAGATAGAACAGAATCACATCCACGATCACCAGGGCTCAGGTTCACCACAAAGTCTCCCTGTCCTGGTCACAGAGATTAAATAATCAGTGGTGGAACGCTGTACTATGTTTGCCTGTATGCCCAGCCTAAATATGATTTATAGCTGGCAATAACATTAGTTTACATGTACAGATCATTTATTTCCTTCTTTAGGACAATGCCAGGCCTAATCTGTGTATTTTAAAAAAAAAATCAATCCCAATCTACTAATGGCTTATAAACATAACAGGTAAAATAGATAGCTATTGGAAAATGGACATACCAATTTCTTATTAATGAAACTGACTTATAAGATACATCTCTCTGTCATACACACACTTGTGCACACATTTAACTGTTACTGTCTGTGTTTATTCTTGGAAAGCCATCACTTTATATACCCAGTAGCCTGTAGGGTTGTGCTTTAGCACCTGCTGGCTCAGTATATTCAAATTTTAGCGTAAAACATGTCAAGTGAAGAGTGCCTTGGGCTGTTCAGAGGCACACTAAAAATATGACTTACCTTCTTGTTGCTGTGGGTTATGAACTATAGCATCCTCAGACTGTTAGAACAAAATCTCATGCCATGCTAACGTGTTTACCCAATACATGCTGGGATTTTCTCCCCTTCTTGCAGCAAATATGAGAGATCTTAAAACTGTTAGTTTATTTATGGAAAAACAATGGGTTGACTGAGCAGATGTACAATGGCATTTAATATGTTCTCACCCTTGGGCATCTGAAGGGCCGATCCTGCTGAGTGCCAAAAGCAATAGCTAGTTTAGGAGAGCTCTGAGGACATTCTCCACTGGGAAAATTTTTAGGAATGAAACAAAATCATGAATTCTTTCCTACTTTGAAACATTTTTTTTAAATGTTCAAATAAAGTCTGTTTACTTTTGTTTGATTTATATAATATTTTAAAAGCTGTTCAATTGAAAATGCAACATAGACTACATTGCCTTAAGAGCAAAACAATATGTAACTATACCCTGTAACTCTGTCACTACACTCTGACCATCTGTGAGGCGAAAAGGGAATAATCCTTTCCTTTTGATTCTGCTGGTTTTAAAGTTCCTGATTACAAAGAGCAGCACTCACAAGCACCCCACACAATCTGGCTGAGTGCTGATGTTAACTGTTTTGGTCACAATGTCTGATGCAGCTGTCCAGGCATCATCAGACTGGAGAAGAAATATGATGGTACTTTACTAAAGCTCCTATACAATTGCACCATCTAGTCTTACAACCTCATGAATAATTTTTCTGTATATTCCATTTATGAGAAGGCTGATTTAATTCAGGACCAACTGCTAATAAAAGTCAGATTTTCCTAGAAGCAGAGGGGCATTTAAATTCAAAAAGAGGGATGTCATTTTTATTGTTTCAACAAAGAGGGCTTCATATTGTTCATACACTGAACAAACTTTATATGAAGTATTTGTTACAACCAGCTTTCCAGTATTTTTTTCAGGCCTTTAGTCATTGATTTCTTGTTTTACATGTAATCTTATTTATTCCTTTCATTAATATTTAATATTTGTATTATTGTAGCACCTACAGGCCCCAGTCCCAGACCAGGACCCCATTATTCTAGGTATTGTACAAAACCAGTACTCCATTTCTGCTTTTGATATTAAATTTTTCCAAGTCCAGTGCTTTTAGCTAGAAGACCGAAGTCTGCTCTCAATTACATCAGTGTAAACCCAGAGAAACCAATGGCATTCATAAGTCAATGGAATTACTCTAACAATAAGCTCTTCTGGGCAGGAACTGTCTTTTTATGTATTTGTACAGTGCTGAACAGTGGGCGCCTGCTCCATCACTGGAGCTCCTAGGTGCTATTGCAATACAAATAATAAATACTACTACTACTTTGGATTTACACCAGTCTAACTGCAAGCAGAGTTTGACCTAGAGGGCTTGATTCCATGCTGAGTTACACTGGCATTAATCCGGAATAACGTCCTGTACTGCAAATCCCAGTCTGAAACTAAGGAGATTATTTAAAATCTTATGAATTTTTATGCCACATTTTAGATTCTTTTTATTTGCCTTTTAGATTTTGAGCCTTTAGAGTGCACGATTTCATCCTTGTCTCAGCAGCTACTAGGACTAGAAACTTTCTTTTTTCTTTTTTTAAATGAAAGCTGAGACTCTCAAATGCAGGAACTGGTCCTTTTAGAAAAACTCCAACTATCACTAGACACATGATAAAATCATGAGTTGGGCAACACTGAACTCCAAAGAAATCAGTGCAGTGACCAGCGTCAAATGAGTAAGCGAGACATAGTCAAGCCCACAGTCTCTAATTATATCAAGTGTTTCTATCAGTCTACTATATCAGAAGCCTTTCCAGCTCTTTGCTATGTACCCACCTGCTGCGTGGGTAAGTTCATTTCCTTTGCTTGGCAGTTTGCATTGTGCTGGGAATTTGCAACCTAGCAAACCAACTTCAAGGTTGCAGATATGGGAATGTCTAACAAACATCTTACTTAGGCACTGTGGGTACAGGTCTCCAGAGAGGCTTATTTTGATGGGGCATTCAGAAATGACATTTCCACCTGTCAGGTCTCCTTTCCATAATTTATTAACATTGTCTATCTTGCACAAACATGCCGAGATACGTGCTGAGTTTATATTGTTTCATCCTAGTAGATATTTTCTGTAGATCTGCTTTTGTTTCAGTATTGTACCAGAGGTTCTATAGCTAGCACACACAATCTTCTGGGGCTAAGGGGAAGATTAGACTATTCCTCTTCAGCATAAAGGGTTATTGGTGAACAATAACTGTTTCAGAGGTGGGAAACTGTAAATTTTAATCAATTCCATACATTCCTTTTCCAGGCCACATTCTGTCTGGGTAGTAGCATACAGCAAGATAAATGAAAGATGTTCCCTGCTTAGCAAAGGAGACAAATTCAAAGCAATACAGGTGTTATGCCAACGATAATCTATTTAGTAATTTGCAAGTACTTTCTTAAAAAAAGACAAAAAAAGGCTTTCCTTCATATAAACCCACATCATTTATAATGTGTTGTAAAAATGCCAGAGAACTTAGCCAGTGATGGGCTACAAATATTTTGACACGGGTCGCCCACAAAAATTTTCCTCTTTATCCAAGATAAACCCTGTGAGCGTACATGCTGCAGAGACAAAGAGCAAGACCCAGGATGGTGGCTAACAAAATATGGGCCTCACAGAATGTAACCTCTTGGAGGGGGAGAGGGCAGGGTTTAGTCTCCTATTACGTGTTTGTACTCAGCTAGCTCTATGGGGTGCTGATCTGGACTGAGCCCAAAGTCCTGACTGTAATGCATGTATTACATAATTAATAATAAATGTGCTGAATATATTTAGACTGCCATTCGCATATCACAGTCACAATGTCAGAGGAGTCGGGAGGTCTCCTTACCTGGGAATATTTTGAAAACACCTGGCCTTTTGGAACATGCTGGTCCTTTGCAAAGACAAAGGCTGCTTTCCAGAAGTATTTCTATGAATTTCAGGGCTGTTATCTCTGTCTGAGATGATTTAGCAGTTTCCAGACAGGAGAATGTGCTCTGATGGAGTTCACCATCCTCCCTTCAGTTTCCAGACAGCATTTTAACAAGGGGCTCCCAAGAGCCCCCCAGACTCCACTCCAGCACACTATCAGCCTTGGTTAGAATCTTAAAATCATAGCTCAGCAACCCTCTAATTTGCCCATTGTTCAGGGTCTCCTGCTTTTTAAAAGTTGGATAATATTATAGCATTTTTCATAAGCAGTGACACTTAGGTGACCTTGATTCATGGCATATTTAAGGTATCTGACAGCACGGGGGCCAATTTTCTGTGATTATTTTGTAGAACGCAGCTGGAAGTCCATTTTCTCCAGGGTGTGTGCTGTTTTGTTTTTGGCAGGTTTGGGATGTGTGGAGGGTGTAATGGATTTTGTTATTTTCCTAGCACTGTTAATTGCAGTATGTGCATGTATTGTTTCAGACCTGCTAGACCTTTTCATGGTTCTGAGAGTCAGCATAGAATTGTTGACAGCATTCCTTCAATGAGTCATTAATTTCATTCAGTTTGCTGTTTCTTTTCCTTCTTTACACTTGCACAGTGAAAAGGTTGATTTTTCTCTCCTTGCTCTTTTACCATTTTTTCCAGTGATCCTCTCACCCTTTATGATCACAGTTTCTGGAGAACCCTTGGGAGGCATAGTCTTTCTTTCAAAAACTGATGGTGCTTTTTGTGGTTAGTTTTCCTCTGGATTGTAATACGTGAGCTAGTATTATTTTTGTGGGGCAGCACACCACTCAGGGGCCCATCAATGTGCTTTCAGTTCTTATATTCATTTTCAAACAAACATTCTTCCTCTCTTTTTGCAAAATGAGCTATCATCCACCTTCTGCATGCAAGTTTAAATAGATTCTGTTCCTATAATGTGCGTGGAATGGCTAACAGCCATTGTAGTATCTTTGGATTCATCTAAAACCCAACAGTTTTCTCATACAAACAAGCTTTGTTAACAAACTCCACTTTTGGGGCTTTGTCAAAGTTCTGGAGCCATCTAGCAATCCAAAGAGCACGATCAAATAAAATACTTGAGGTCTATTTACTGAATCACTTTCGGTTAGCTTTTCTCTGGAGACGCCTGTAGTACATCTGATGTGGTGGGTGAAAAGTGCACTCTCTCTCCAGAGCATGTGTTAAATTTAGGTCTGTCTATACATAGTTTCTTAAGCATTTATGTGATTAAAGTCATCTCCTAGAAGCAGGTAGGTTGGCTGCTGGAGGATAGTTTTGCGATTGTCTTATAAAAGGGAGAATGTCCTGCTTTGGGTCACATGCTGTTGCCAGAATTATTTTCGTTCCCCATCGGTGTCACATACCTCTTCTCATGGTCATATACGCATTCCTCAGCCAGAAAGAGTAGAGGTTTTTGATTTAAAATGGATAGGAAAGAAAACACTTGACCCCTCAAACAAAAATACAAATGAGTTGATAGAAAGATCCCGCAGAGAAGTTCTAAAGTAAAGTAAATGCCCTGTCCTTTTCAGATAGTCTTTTCAGAATCCTGTTCCTATTTCATTTAAAAGCCCAGAAATGAACATGGTAAAGTCATTAATATTAAATTGTAGAGTCATGAAATTCTTTAATTCATACGCTTAAAATAGGATTAACTAATTGGATTTAGAGGAAAGTCAATGATCCAAATTATGAAATATATTCAGCAATCCCTACAATAATGCAGGAAATTAACTCTGTCTGGTATTCCCACTGAAAGCTGACAAATAATCCCTCATTCAATGTTGCACTGCAGCATGTATCTAACGTGAAAAATTCTGAAGAAATAGATGTTGGGTACACCACACTTATGTTTTAATTGCTCAAAAGACACCAACCATTTTGGGTAAAGTTGTACCATTAAACAAATATCCATCACCTTGATTGATTGGTCCTTCAGCCCTTGTACAGATTGCACTGATCACAAAACATCTTCCATTCTTCTCATATCCTGGCCTTCCTTCTCCATGTGTGGCCATGTCTTTTCATGATAAAATCTTCTCATCTCTTTGGAGTTTGGCCAAAATGGTCATTTCAGTTCCCGTGGGTACCACTTGGCGATGGCTGCAGTCCATCGATAGTCAATGAGCATCGCTATATGCCATGCCCATCTCATTTTACTGCATCTGCTTTCAACAACGATGTCCCGTACTCCACTCTGCTGTCTGATCACTTCATTGAGGACTTGGTTGTGGATTGAAATGCCCAGAATTCTTCTTTCCTTCACCCTCTCCATGACAGATAGTTGCTGCTCCTCTGTCTTTGTCAGTGCCCATATTTCGCTGCTGTACAACATGTTGGCAGTACTGTTGATTTGAAGAGGCTGGTACATGTTGCCTTGTTGATTTTTTTCCTTGGAGGACATCCTTGATAGAATTGAGTGCACACCAACCTGCTTTCTTTCCTCACAAAAAAGAGTTCACCTTCCCCGATCGTGGCACATGTTAATTTTTGGCCCAAATAGACATATTGCTCAACTTCTATTTGTTCTCCTTTGATTGTTATTTGGGCTTTTGGCAAGGTATCAGATCACATAAATTTCATTTTGAAGCGGTTAGTTTTCAGTCCAACTTCCCTGCTTTTTGTGTTGAATTCTTGCGGCATTTTCTGTAGTTTGATAGTATTTTCGGTGATCAACACAATATCATCCATGAACCCGAGATGATTTAACTGCTTTCCATTTTATGTTGATTCCACTCTTCCAATTCATCCGCCTCATTACCATTTTGAGGCAGGCTGTGAAGAGTTTTGGTGAACTGTGTCTCCTTGTTTCACACCTTTCTTAACTGGGATGTGAAGGTGAGTATTAAATAAAGTTATATCTGTATTGTAGTCAGAATTTGCTTCCTTTAGTAGTTTGATTTATTTTGTGTTTGATGCCCTGCTCTGCAAGAGCTTTCAACGCTACACTGATCTCTACACTGTCAAATTCTTTTTCATAGTTGATGAGGCATTCCAATAGCTAGTTTATAGTGAAAATATGGTCCATTGTGCTGAAATTCCTTCGAAAGCCTGCCTGCTCTCTCAGCTGCTACTCGTCCAGACTCTGTGAGAGTCAGTTTATTATTTTGGTGAACTGCTTGTAGGCATGTGAGAGCAGGCATATTGGATGATAGTTCTTCAGATCTTCATTATCGCCCCTTCTTGTACAGCAGAATGCTGTTGGACTCCTTCCAGCTAGATGGTATCTCTGTATTTCCAAGTAATGGCTAAACCTCTGAGCAAAGGTTTCCCAGAGGTCTTGGCCTCTAGCTCTTATCATTTTGATTGTCAGTCCATTTTTACCTGGGGCTTTTCCTTCCTTCATTTGGTGAACTGCATGTTGAACTTCGCTGACAGGGACTTGGAGTACATGCTCGTTGTCTGGTTGAAGTGTTGGTTCTGGGATATTTATCTAAGATGTGAACAGTTCGGTGTAGAAATCTTTGCAGACTCCTTCTATCCCCGTTCTGTCAATTACTGATTTTTGGTCCCTATTCTTCAGCGGCATTATTTTTGATCTGTACAGCATCAATTCCCTTTTGCATTTTTTGAGGCTTCTGCGATCTTCAGCCGTCTTTAAGAGCCTTTCATTTTGGTGCTTCTCGAAGTACTCCTTTAGTCTTCTTCTCATCAACTTGCAGAGGAGAGAGTACTCAAGTTTGTCACCATCATTTTGCTTCATATTCCTCCACTTCTCTAGCAAGTTCCGTGTTTCCTCAGAGATTCTTCCCTTCACTTTTTTGGTCTTTCTTTCTCAGCTAATTTCATACATTGCCTCAATTTATCAGTGAAGTTTTTATAATCCTCATCGCAGTTATCTATAAGACTCCAGTCTTCCTTGAAAAGGTTTGCTTTCAAGATTGCCCCATTGAATATTTTTGGCCGCTGTCTCTGATTTGCTATCTGTAGCGCTTTCTTCTCCACCTTTTCATTGAAGTTGAACAATGCTCTGAGCAAGCGATAGTCACTACTGGTGTTAAATGATGGTACACCTCTACCCCGATATAACGCTGTCCCCAGGAGCCAAAAAATCTTACCGCATTATATGTGAAACTGCGTCATATCGAACTTGCTTTGATCCACTGGAGCAGGCAGCCCCGCACCCTCCGGAGCGCTGCTTTACCACATTATATCAGAATTCGTGTTATATCGGGTTGCATTGTATCAGGGTAGAGGTGTACTACTGAGATGTCTTGTACAATGCATTGCTTATCAATCAGAATATCGTCACTCATTCTTGTTCTTCACATTGGGTGTGATCCATGTCCACCTCCTCTTGGCCTTGTTCTTAAACCAGGTGTTACCAATGAAAATTTCTTTTGTCTCTACCAGAGTTGCCAGTCACTCTCCTCATGGATTCCATTCACCTTCCAATGAACTTTTCATCTTCTTTCCCCTCTTCCAACTTTGGCATTGAAATCTCCCATTGCAATCGTATATGTGGATTTTTGAGCAAGGGTTTCCTTGAGCTCCTGATAGAATTCTTCCAAAGGCACGGAAACCGTTGGAGGAATCTGCTTCATTATCAACAAGGAATGATTTTCAAAAATCATCTTCTGCAAGTTCAAGTCATCGCACATCGGAGTGCTACATCTCCAACTAAACAAGAACAGCACCCTCAAGATTATTCAGATCTATGCTCCCGCAAGCACAACAAAGACGACGATGTGGAAGAATTCTACAAGTATCCATATTTTCCTAAAATAAAAATATTTCCTGCCTCATAAAGGCTCCAATTAAGGAAAGCACTTAAGCATGTGCTTAAAGCCATGCCTTTTTCCAGACAGGAGTCAAGCACATCCATAACTCTATACACTTGCCTTAATGCTGTCCCAAATAGGCAGTCTTAATTTCTCTTCAAGTGTGCAAACTTCAGTTATCATCAAGCTGAGGTGTGAACAATAAGTTGGGGAAAGTTCGTACTGCATATGGTGCACCTGAAACACTATCCACAGCATGAAATCTAGTGACTGGAATTAAATTAACTCATACCATCACTGCACTAATTTTGAAGCATTTTCAGAAGCTACAAAACAAGGCAAGTTTCAGAGTAGCAGCCGTGTTAGTCTGTATTCGCAAAAAGAAAAGGAGTACTTGTGGCACCTTAGAGACTAACAAATTTATTAGAGCATAAGCTTTCGTGAAAGCTTTCACGAAAGCTTATGCTCTAATAAATTTGTTAGTCTCTAAGGTGCCACAAGTACTCCTTTTCTTAAAACAAGGCAACAAACAGTAAACAACCAAGCTAGGGAGTTTTCCTTAGCTCATTTTTCTGTAGCTACATACAGTGAGGGATGCCATGTTTTAGTGCAATTGTTTTTCCCCTAAAACTTTTTTTGTTTTACACTTTCAGGTTAATATAATTCTCACTCAGAGTGGTAAGCTCTTCAGGAAAGCATGTTTTAATATAAACACATTTCTCCACATCACAATACAAATTCATGGGGGAATTTATGGCTTCTGAAAGGTTCCAGATTAACATCTCTGGAGACTGAAATACTCTGTTCTCAGAGTAGTCACAGCAGCAGTCCAAAACTTCCCCACCCATGTCCCTCAGGATTGAGCCGGAGGAATCATGCTAGAGGTGAAAGGTAGTTTGGTTTACGTGTTCATTTAGGTCTTGGTCTTTCTGCTGAGAATGCCATTACAATGGTGCTAATTGCTGTTGGTTTGTGACATATGGGTATGGTAAGAGTATGTGGACCTGTCCACTGTCCACTAAGAAAACCAAACTCTTGCATAGTCATCAAATAGAAACAGTTTTCAATTACTTCCAGTCTGAACTGGATTTAAATCAATGACCTAGAAGCAAAGTTCTCTCTATGCTAGCCCTTTCCAGTCTCTTGAGGCATCTAGCCATCCATCAGAAGTCTTCCCCTATCTAATTCCATCCTCAAAATGATGAGAGGCCAGATGTTCAGCTTGTGTAAATCAGCAGAGCTTCACTGACTTATGTCAGCTGAGGATTTGGCCCTGGGGTTCTCTGGTTTATACTGGATGCTGTACAAAGGGAAAGGTTTGCATTCTTACAGATATGTATTTAACTCTTGCTATAGCAGTTCATTTTTGCACATTTTTCTGTGGTGCTATTACAGCATTTGTACTCTAATTATCAGATCACTAAGTAAGCATTCTCTCACCCTGTGGCAATGCAGGAAAGGTACAAATGATTCCAACTGAAGAAGAAGAATAGGAAAATCTTGGTTTTAAGTGCTACAACATCAGTTTAAGTCCTGATCTGCTTCATGACCAAGCTGGATGAGCAAGCATCTTAGAGAGGTGATTAAGAAGAAGCAGAAAGCATACAGGGAGTGGAAGATGGGAGGGATCAGCAAGGAAAGCTACCTTATTGAGGTCAGAACATGTAGGGATCAAGTGAGACAGGCTAAAAGTCGAGTAGAGTTGGACCTTGCAAAGGGAATTAAAACCAACAGTAAAAGGTTCTATAGCCATATAAATAAGAAGAAAACTAAGAAAGAAGAAGTGGGGCCGCTAAACACTGAGGATGGAGTGGAGGTTAAAGATAATCTAGGCATGGCCCAATATCTAAACAAATACTTTGCCTCAGTCTTTAATAAGGCTAAAGAGGATCTTAGGGATAATGGTAGCATGACAAATGGGAATGAGGATATGGAGGTAGATATTACCATTTCTGAGGTAGAAGCGAAACTCAAACAGCTTAATTGGACTAAATTGGGGGGCCCAGATAATCTTCATCCAAGAATATTAAAGGAATTGGCACCTGAAATTGCAAGCCCATTAGCAAGAATTTTTAATGAATCTGTAAACTCAGGAGTAATACCGAATGATTGGAGAATTGCTAATATAGTTCCTATTTTTAAGAAAGGAAAAAAAAGTGATCCGGGTAACTACAGGCCAGTTAGTTTGACATCTGTAGTATGCAAGGTCCTGGAAAAAATTTTGAAGGAGAAATTAGTTAAGGACATTGAAGTCAATGGTAAATGGGACAAAATACAACATGGTTTTATAAAAGGTAGATCGTGCCAAACCAACCTAATCTCCTTCTTTGAGAAAGTAACAGATTTTTTAGACAAAGGAAACACTGTGGATCTAATTTACCTAGATTTCAGTAAGGCGTTTGATACCGTGCCACATGGGAATTATTAGTTAAATTGGAGAAGATGGGGATCAATATGAACATCAAAAGGTGGATAAGGAATTGGTTAAAGGGGAGACTGCAACGGGTCCTACTGAAAGGCGAGCTGTCAGGCTGGAGGGAGGTTACCAGTGGAGTTCCTCAGGGATCGGTTTTGGGACCAATCTTATTTAATCTTTTTATTACTGACCTTGGCACAAAAAGTGGGAGTGTGCTAATAAAGTTTGCAGATGATACAAAGCTGGGAGGTATTGCCAATTCAGAGAAGGATCGGGATATTATACAGGAGGATCTGGATGACCTTGTAAACTGGAGTAATAGTAATAGGATGAAATTTAATAGTGAGAAGTGTAAGGTTATGCATTTAGGGATTAATAACAAGAATTTTAGCTATAAGTTGGGGACGCATCAATTAGAAGTAACGGAAGAGGAGAAGGACCGTGGAGTATTGGTTGATCATAGGATGACTATGAGCTGCCAATGTGATACGGCTGTGAAAAAAGCTAATGTGGTTTTGGGATGCATCAGGAGAGGCATTTCCAGTAGGGTTAAGGAGGTTTTAGTACCATTATACAAGGCACTGGTGAGACCTCACCTAGAATACTGTGTGCAGTTCTGGTCTCCCATGTTTAAAAAGGATGAATTCAAACTGGAGCAGATACAGAGAAGGGCTACTAGGATGATCCGAGGAATGGAAAACTTGTCTTATGAAAGGAGACTTAAGGAGCTTGGCTTGTTTAGCCTAACTAAAAGAAGGTTGAGGGGAGATATGATTGAAGGTTGAGGGGAGATATGAGCCTCGCGAACCAGCTGAGCGGCAGCGAACCAGCGGAGCAGCGGGGACAGCAGAGCAGCTCACAGCAGGAGTTTGCCTGGGACTGGTAAGTATCCGAGTGTGTGTGTTTGCTTGCTGAGGAAGTATCCGAGCGTGTGTTTGCTGGGAGGGCAGGGAGAGAGCCTGAGTGAGTGTCTGATTGGCTGCTAGCCTGCAGGGGGCGGGCATTAGGGTGTCTGTGTGTTTGCGTCAGGGAAGCCTGGCTGTTTGAAAATAGCCAGAGCCTCGCGAACCAGCTGAGCAGCGGGGACAGCAGAGCAGCTCACAGCAGGAGTTTGCCTGGGAGTTTGCCTGGGAGTTTGCCTGGAGTGAGCCCAGTGAGGCTTACATCTTGCCAACGTCTCTGAGGAAGCTCATAGTAGGTAGGTGATATGGAAGGGGGGGGTTCAGCTATTGTGACCTGCACTGGATGTGCCATGTTTGTCTTTCTTCCACAGGACAGAAGCGACTTTGTCTGTACAAAGTGCAAGCTGGTCTCCATATTGGAAAAGAAGATTGAAGGTCTGGAGCAACAGGTAACGACCCTGCGTTGTATACGAGAGACTGAGGATTTTCTGGACCAAACTCAGGATAGCCTTCTAGGGGCACAAAGCTCTAAAGATATAGAGCAGGTTGCACAGAGGAGCCAAGAGGCCAGTGAAGAAGCTTGGCAACATGTGACCTCCAGAAGAGGTAAGCGGAATGTCCGGGTTCCAGTAACACAGACACAGGTAACTAACCGCTTTCATGTTCTCTCCACAGGTACCATTGCGGAGAGTGGACCAGATGATATGTCTGGGGGGAGAAAGCAGAAGGAGACCCCGCTGGTTGGGAGGCATGAGATGCGATGTCCTGAGGTTGGGGGTTCCACGACCACCACTCCCAAGAGGAGAAGGCGGGTGGTGGTGGTCGGGGACTCTCTCCTCCGGGGGACTGAGTCATCTATCTGCCGCCCTGACCGGGAAAACCGAGAAGTCTGCTGCTTGCCAGGGGCTAAGATTCGTGATGTGATGGAGAGACTGCCGAGACTCATCAAGCCCTCGGATCGCTACCCCTTCCTGCTTCTCCACGTGGGCACCAATGATACTGCCAAGAATGACCTTGAGCGGATCACTGCGGACTACGTGGCTCTGGGAAGAAGGATAAAGGAGTTGGAGGCGCAAGTGGTGTTCTCGTCCATCCTCCCCGTGGAAGGAAAAGGCCTGGGTAGGGACCGTCGAATCGTGGAGGTCAACGAATGGCTACGCAGGTGGTGTCGGAGAGAAGGCTTTGGATTCTTTGACCATGGGATGGTGTTCCATGAAGGAGGAGTGCTGGGCAGAGACGGGCTCCATCTTACGAAGAGAGGGAAGAACATCTTTGCCAGCAGGCTGGCTAACCTAGTGAGGAGGGCTTTAAACTAGGTTCACCGGGGGAAGGAGACCAAAGCCCTGAGGTAAGTGGGAAAGCGGGATACCGGGAGGAAGCACAGGCAGGAATGTCTGAGAGGGGAGGGCTCCTGCATCATACTGGGAATGAGGGGCGATCAACAGGTTATCTCAAGTGCTTATATACAAATGCACAAAGCCTTGGAAACAAGCAGGGAGAACTGGAGGTCCTGGTGATGTCAAGGAATTATGACGTGATTGGAATAACAGAGACTTGGTGGGATAACTCACATGACTGGAGTACAGTCATGGATGGTTATAAACTGTTCAGGAAGGACAGGCAGGGCAGAAAAGGTGGGGGAGTAGCACTGTATGTAAGGGAGCAGTATGACTGCTCAGAGCTCCGGTACGAAACTGTGGAAAAACCTGAGTGTCTCTGGATTAAGTTTAGAAGTGTGTGCAACAAGAGTGATGTCATGGTGGGAGTCTGCTATAGACCACCGGACCAGGGGGATGAGGTGGATGAGGCTTTCTTCCGGCAACTCACGGAAGCTACTAGATCGCATGCCCTGATTCTCATGGGTGACTTTAATTTTCCTGATATCTGCTGGGAGAGCAATACAGCGGTGCATAGACAATCCAGGAAGTTTTTGGAAAGCGTAGGGGACAATTTCCTGGTGCAAGTGCTAGGGGAGCCAACTAGGGGGAGCGCTTTTCTTGACCTGCTGCTCACAAACCGGGTAGAATTAGTGGGGGAAGCAAAAGTGGATGGGAATCTGGGAGGCAGTGACCATGAGTTGGTTGAGTTCAGGATCCTGACGCAGGGAAGAAAGGTAAGCAGCAGGATACGGACCCTGGACTTCAGGAAAGCAGACTTTGACTCCCTCAGGGAACAGATGGCCAGGATCCCCTGGGGGACTAACATGAAAGGGAAGGGAGTCCAGGAGTGCTGGCTGTATTTCAAGGAATCCCTGTTGAGGTTACAGGGACAAACCATCCCGATGAGTCGAAAGAATAGTAAATATGGCAGGCGACCAGCTTGGCTTAATGGTGAAATCCTAGCGGATCTTAAACATAAAAAAGAAGCTTACAAGAAGTGGAAGGTTGGACATATGACCAGGGAAGAGTATAAAAATATTGCTCGGGCATGTAGGAAAGATATCAGGAGGGCCAAATCGCACCTGGAGCTGCAGCTAGCAAGAGATGTCAAGAGTAACAAGAAGGGTTTCTTCAGGTATGTTGGCAACAAGAAGAAAGCCAAGGAAAGTGTGGGCCCCTTACTGAATGAGGGAGGCAAGCTAGTGACAGAGGATGTGGAAAAAGCTAATGTACTCAATGCTTTTTTTGCTTCTGTTTTCACTAACAAGGTCAGCTCCCAGACTGCTGTGCTGGGCAACACAAAATGGGGAAGAGATGGCCAGCCCTCTGTAGAGATAGAGGTGGTTAGGGACTATTTAGAAAAGCTGGACGTGCACAAGTCCATGGGGCCGGACGAATTGCATCCGAGAGTGCTGAAGGAATTGGCGGCTGTGATTGCAGAGCCCTTGGCCATTATCTTTGAAAACTCGTGGCGAACGGGGGAAGTCCCGGATGACTGGAAAAAGGCTAATGTAGTGCCCATCTTTAAAAAAGGGAAGAAGGAGGATCCTGGGAACTACAGGCCGGTCAGCCTCACCTCAGTCCCTGGAAAAATCATGGAGCAGGTCCTCAAAGAATCAATCCTGAAGCACTTAGAGGAGAGGAAAGTGATCAGGAACAGTCAGCATGGATTCACCAAGGGAAGGTCATGCCTGACTAATCTAATCGCCTTTTATGATGAGATTACTGGTTGTGTGGATGAAGGGAAAGCAGTGGATGTATTGTTTCTTGACTTTAGCAAAGCTTTTGACACGGTCTCCCACAGCATTCTTGTCAGCAAGTTAAGGAAGTATGGGCTGGATGAATGCACTATAAGGTAGGTAGAAAGCTGGCTAGATTGTCGGGCTCAACGGGTAGTGATCAATGGCTCCATGTCTAGTTGGCAGCCGGTGTCAAGTGGAGTGCCCCAGGGGTCGGTCCTGGGGCCCGTTTTGTTCAATATCTTCATAAATGATCTGGAGGATGGTGTGGATTGCACTCTCAGCAAATTTGCGGATGATACTAAACTGGGAGGAGTGGTAGATACGCTGGAGGGGAGGGATAGGATACAGAAGGACCTAGACAAATTGGAGGATTGGGCCAAAAGAAATCTAATGAGGTTCAATAAGGATAAGTGCAGGGTCCTGCACTTAGGATGGAAGAATCCAATGCACCGCTACAGACTAGGGACCGAATGGCTCGGCAGCAGTTCTGCGGAAAAGGACCTAGGGGTGACAGTGGACGAGAAGCTGGATATGAGTCAGCAGTGTGCCCTTGTTGCCAAGAAGGCCAATGGCATTTTGGGATGTATAAGTAGGGGCATAGCGAGCAGATCGAGGGACGTGATCGTTCCCCTCTATTCGACACTGGTGAGGCCTCATCTGGAGTACTGTGTCCAGTTTTGGGCCCCACACTACAGGAAGGATGTGGATAAATTGGAAAGAGTACAACGAAGGGCAACGAAAATGATTAGGGGTCTAGAGCACATGACTTATGAGGAGAGGCTGAGGGAGCTGGGATTGTTTAGTCTGCAGAAGAGAAGAATGAGGGGGGATTTGATAGCTGCTTTCAACTACCTGAAAGGGGGTTTCAAAGAGGATGGCTCTAGACTGTTCTCAATGGTAGCAGATGACAGAACGAGGAGTAATGGTCTCAAGTTGCAATGGGGGAGGTTTAGATTGGATATTAGGAAAAACTTTTTCACTAAGAGGGTGGTGAAACACTGGAATGCGTTACCTAGGGAGGTGGTAGAATCTCCCTCCTTAGAGGTTTTTAAGGTCAGGCTTGACAAAGCCCTGGCTGGGATGATTTAACTGGGACTTGGTCCTGCTTTGAGCAGGGGGTTGGACTAGATGACCTTCTGGGGTCCCTTCCAACCCTGATATTCTATGATTCTATGATTCTATGATTGCTCTCTATAAATATATAGAGGGATAAATACAGGAGAGGGAGAGGAATTATTTAAGCTCAGCACCAATGTGGACACAAGAACAAATGGGTATAAACTGGCCACCAGGAGGTTTAGACTTGAAATTAGACGAAGGTTTCTAACCATCAGAGGAGTGAAGTTTTGGAATAGCCTTCCAAGGGAAGCAGAGGGGACAAAAGATCTATCTGGTTTTAAGATTCTACTCGATAAGTTTATGAAGGAGATGATGTGATGGGATAATGTGATTTTGGTAAGTAATTAATCTTTAAATATTCATGGTAAATAGGCCTAATGGCCTGAGATGGGATATTAGATGGATGGGATCTGAGTTACCCAGGAAAGAATTTTCTGTAGTATCTGGCTGGTGAATCTGGCCCATATGCTCAGGGTTTAGCTGATTGCCATATTTGGGGTCGGGAAGGAATTTTCCTCCAGGGCAGATTGGAGAGGCCCTGGAGGTTTTTCACCTTCCTCTGTAGCATGGGGCACGGGTCACTTGATGGAGGCTTCTCTGCTCCTTGAAGTCTTTAAACCACGATTTGAGAACTTCAATAGCTCAGACATAGGTGAGGTTTTTCGTAGGAGTGGGTGGGTGAGATTCTGTGGCCTGCGCTGTGCAGGAGGTCAGACTAGATGATCAGAATGGTCCCTTCTGACCTTAGTATCTATGAATCTATGTGGTCAAGTGGCTGAAGTAGATCTCACTAGGAAAACAACTTGTGGTTTTAAGAGTTTCTTCATTTCTGGAATGAAGCGCTAAAAAACACAGCCATTTGAAACAAACTCAAGCATAATTAAACTATGTCAGCAGAAGAGCACAGTGATACATGATGATTTCCTATTCATGGAAAAATGGCGAGATAAAGCAGAGCATTAATCAAAATGAAACATCAGCGCAAAGCTGAGATGTTTGGAGATGCTTGAGGCAGTGTTGGTTTCTTTTACTGTGCTGCTCTGATGGTTGTGTTTCTAGTGTACCAAATCCTTGATGTAGAAGTCTTTTGTCCAATGGACGTTTGTGTGCTAGAATGACATTTTGCACAGTAACGTTATTAAAAAGAAGAGACCGAAGCCATATCTACTTGAGAAAACTGTACCAAATTTAACTAAACTGGTTTATAGGAACTGAATTAGTTAAATGAATGTAACGTTCTTATGTGCAAAACTCTTATTTCAGCGTAAGAGTGTCTTACATTGATTTAGCTTAAGTTGGCAAGGAATCAGTTTAAGCTAAACGGTATAAGGGTCACTTAAATTGAGAGAGAGTATCAACACAAGACAGTTGCATTGATTTAACTAATTCAGTTTACTGTAAGCTCTTTGGGACAGGGACTATTCTGTGTTTGTACAGCACCTAGCACTCTGGTTTCCTGATCGATAGCTGGGACTCCCAGGCATTACAACTCATAAATGGTAATGACCCAATTTAGCTAACTCTATATAATTTTCTTATGCAGACAAGGCCAGAGAAGGAAGCAGATCAGTCTTCCCTTCATTTATATTTGCATCTTTCAGGACCAGATCCTGCAACGAGTACAGTGCACACTCAAAACTCACATCACCATCTATGGGAGCTGGACAAGTATAAGGGCTGCAGGACTTGGCTTTAAATACACTACATGTCACATCTCCCACTTCTAAAATTAGTTAAATGTGGCTTTTTAATTAACTATAATATACTTTAGTTTGTTCATAATAATAAATAAGAGATACCAAGTAACAGCATAAAAAAAATCAATCAAGTTAGCAGAGGACACCAAGTTCTACAACTACATCCAGTCTCCCATCAGTGCTGAGTTTAGTCTCCATTGCAATCCCAGCTGTGACTGCTGCCAATTAACAAGTTTCTCTGTGGGCTGTGTAATCCAATGTATCTCCTGCCAGTGCAATCACCAATACTTCCAGAAACCACAAGAATAAAAGACAACACCAATAGCTACAGCCACCTGAAACCACGCACACATCTCCCCATCCAAACAGCAGAACACCCACACACTCAAAGGCTGCTCACCTCTACCGCAATCTTCACTCTGACCTCAGAATTGTTTAGATGGAAATAACAAAATATGCCAGGTTAAAATAAAAGTATGCCTTTCAGAAAGATATTTTCTTTTCACTGAACTCAGAGTTGTACATTTGATTGAGATGCTGAGGAACTGGGAGTGTGCTTTGTGCAAAGTTATATGCTAAATGCGAAATGGAGTAGAAATTAGGAGTCTGTGGGTGTGTGAGTGTGTTAGGGTGGTAAGACCTGTGAGTTGGGAGTCATTATGGATGATGATTTGCCTTCACTGGTTATGTCACAGTTTTGTAGTAACTGCATTAATACGGAAAGCACTTGAGTGAGTGTCTTCAGGGTTGTGAGTTTTTCATCATTTTTCGAGGTGTTAGTTTGAATTTTTCTCTCCCTCTGAGGAACTGGGCTCCTGGTAACTGAGGGTATGTCTACACTGAAATTAGACACCTGTGGCAGGCCTGTGCCAGCTGACTTGGGCTCACAGGGCTCGAGTTAAAGGGCTGTTTAATTGTGGTGTAGACAATTTTTAGCTCAGGCTGCAGCCCAAGGTCTAGGACTCTCCTTTAGCCTGAGCTGAAGGCTGACCCCAAATGTCTACACTGCAATTAAATAGCTCTCAATAGTGGCCCTACGAGCCTGAGTCAACTGGTGCAGGCCAGCAGCAGGTTTTTAATTGCAATGTAGACATGCCCTAAGGCACCCAGCTTTACAGGCAAAAGGGATGCAAGATATAGTCCCAACAAAATATTTTTTAAAATTTTCTAAGGGATTCCTAAAAGTATTCTCTTACATAAGTGGCGCACAGAGATTACATGATGGTATTGTGTGCGGATAACATTTTATTAAAGTAAGTTTGGAATGACAAACATTACTCAGTTGCCAGCTGCAGGTGTTCAGCACCACTGGAAAATAGCCCACTGAATATAGATTTAGGTGCCTAATGTTAGGCACCTGCATTTTCAAATTTGGGCCATTTTTTTGTTTGTGTTTCCATCACCAGGCTGTTTCTACAGGTTGGAATGATGCTGCATTCTTTTTAAGTTATTTTGTAATTCATACTTCATGATGTTATCCCATCACTCAGTATTTCGTGTTGCACAGATGAAAGTCAAAGCAGGCAGCTGTACAGCAATTGTTGCAGTAAAAAAGAACTATAATAAATGCTGCAAAGAAGAACATTGCTGATCAATAGTGGAGTGTTACTGCTCTCCCTAGCTATTGGGCTTAGCTTTTCCTCTGTCCAAACAGGCTTAACATACAAATGTGATACAATTCTCTGCTAGAAAAAATCATTTTGAAATGTCACAGTAGAATTTTGGGGTCCTAAAATACAGTTATACCATGTTGCTTGACAGCTTCCTGCAACATGTCAAAGAGGCAATATATTTGCAACCGTCTGACTCTAAGGCTCCCCAGTGATACATAGAGCTATTTTTTTAACCATTAGGATAAATGAAAAATAGTAGCATTTCTAGTAGGTACTATTCATGAATCCTCTATTAGTTCTATGACACTAATTGATTTAGTTTCTCAGTACCACAATATATCAAGGTTCATGAAAGTATTTCTTTACCTGCTCACATTTAAAAACAAACAAGCAAATTCAACCCCTCCCTCCCCCCAGTGACTTGCTGGGAGTAAAAAAGACTACCTATAAAGATTTAAGGAAAATATTTTCTATTAGGATGTGGCTATGGCACACTGTAGATATATTGAATTAACACTATATTTTTATTTATAAGGTGCTTGTAGTTGAAGGCTCCTAAAAAGTAGCTACAATTATTTGAAAAAGGTGACAGTTTAACGTGAACTGATCTCTTATGTTTTCTATAAAAATCCTGCCTTCCCCAAATGCACACAACTCAAGAAAACCTGACATCTTAGCTGTGATATCCCTTTCATATGACTCCAAAAACAAGAGCTAAGAACATACTGACATTTTGTTGATGCCTTACCTGTCTATTATTATTTGTCTGACTTGTCTATTTAGAACAATATTCTCAAAAAGAAAAGGAGTACTTGTGGCACCTTAGAGACTAACACATTTATTTGAGCATAAGCTTTTGTGAGCTACAGCTCACTTCATCGGATGCATTTGGTGGAAAAAACAGAGGGGAGATTGATATACACACACAGAGAACATGAAACAATGGGTTTATCATACACACTGTAAGGAGAGTGATCACTTAAGATAAGCCATCACCAGCAGCGGGGGGGGGGAGGGAGGAAAACCTTTCATGGTGACAAGCAAGGTAGGCTATTTCCAGCAGTTAACAAGAATATCTGAGGAACAGTGGGGGGTGGGGTGGGGGGAGAAATAACATGGGGAAATAGTTTTACTTTGTGTAATGACTCATCCATTCCCAGTCTCTATTCAAGCCTAAGTTAATTGTATCCAGTTTGCAAATTAATTCCAATTCAGCAGTCTCTTGTTGGAGTCTGTTTTTGAAGCTTTTTTGTTGAAGGATAGCCACTCTCAGGTCTGTAATCGAGTGACCAGAGAGATTGAAGTGTTCTCCAACTGGTTTTTGAATGTTATAATTCTTGACGTCTGATTTGTGTCCATTCATTCTTTTACGTAGAGACTGTCCAGTTTGACCAATGTACATGGCAGAGGGGCATTGCTGGCACATGATGGCATATATCACATTGCTAGATGCGCAGGTGAACGAGCCTCTGATAGTGTGGCTGATGTGATTAGGCCCTATGATGGTGTCCCCTGAATAGATTTGTGGATAGAGTTGACAATGGGCTTTGTTGCAAGGATAGGTTCCTGGGTGAGTGGTTCTGTTGTGTGGTTGCTAGTGAGTATTTGCTTCAGATTGGGGGGCTGTCTGTAAGCAAGGACTGGCCTGTCTCCCAAGATCTGTGAGAATGATGGGTCGTCCTTCAGGATAGGTTGTAGATCCTTGATGATGTGTTGGAGAGGTTTTAGTTGGGGGCTGAAGGTGATGGCTAGTGGCGTTCTGTTATTTTCTTTGTTGGGCCTGTCCTGTGGTAGGTGACTTCTGGGTACACTTCTGGCTCTGTCAGTCTGTTTCTTCACTTCATCAGGTGGGTACTGTAGTTGTAGGAATGCATGATAGAGATCTTGTAGGTGTTTGTCTCTGTCTGAGGGGTTGGAGCAAATGCGGTTATATCGTAGAGCTTGGCTGTAGACAATGGATCATGTGGTATGATCTGGATGAAAGCTAGAGGCATGTAGGTAGGAATAGCGGTCAGTAGGTTTCCGATATAGGGTAGTGTTTATGTGACCATCACTTATTAGCACCGTAGTGTCCAGGAAGTGGATCTCTTGTGTGGACTGGTCCAGGCTGAGGTTGATGGTGGGATGGAAATTGTTGAAATCATGGCGGAATTCCTCAAGGGCTTCTTTTCCATGGGTCCAGATGATGAAGATGTCATCAGTGTAGCGCAAGTAGAGTAGGGGCATTAGGGGATGAGAGCTCAGGCATTGGCACCCTGACAGCAGGATTGTCTGGCTATGTAGACTCCCTCCTCAGGCCCTACGTTACCAGCACTCCCAGCTATCTTCGAGACACCACTGACTTCCTGAGGAAACTACAATCCATTGGTGATCTTCCTAAAAACACCATCCTAGCCACTATGGATGTAGAAGCCCTCTACACCAACATTCCACACAAAGATGGACTACAAGCCATCAGGAACAGTATCCCCGATAATGTCACGGCTAACCTGGTGGCTGAACTTTGTGACTTTGTCCTCACCCATAACTATTTCACATTTGGGGACAATGTATACCTTCAAATCAGCGGCACTGCGATGGGTACCCGCAAGGCCCCACAGTATGCCACATTTTTATGGCTGACTTAGAACAATGCTTCCTCAGCTCTCGTCCCCTAATGCCCCTACTCTACTTGCGCTACATTGATGACATCTTCATCATCTGGACCCATGGAAAAGAAGCCCTTGAGGAATTCCACTATGATTTCAACAATTTCCATCCCACCATCAACCTCAGCCTGGACCAGTCCACACAAGAGACCCACTTCCTGGACACTATGGTGCTAATAAGCGATGGTCACATAAACACCACCCTATATTGGAAACCTACTGACCGCTATTCCTACCTACATGCCTCTAGCTTTCATCCAGATCATACCACATGATCCATTGTCTACAGCCACGCTCTACAATATAACCGCATTTGCTCCAACCCCTCAGACAGAGACAAACACCTACAAGATATCTATCATGCATTCCTACAACTATAATACCCACCTGCTGAAGTGAAGAAACAGATTGACAGAGCCAGAACAGTACCCAGAAGTCACCTACTACAGGACAGGTCCAACAAAGAAAATAACAGAACACCACTAGCCATCACCTTCAGCCCCCAACTAAAACCTCTCCAACGCATCATCAAGGATCTACAACCTATCCTGAAGGATGACCCATCACTCTCACAGATCTTGGGAGACAGGCCAGTCCTTGCTTACAGACAGCCCCCCAATCTGAAGCAAATACTCACCAGCAACCACACACCACAGAACAGAACCACTAACCCAGGAACCTATCCTTGCAACAAAGCCCGTTGCCAACTCTGTCCACATATCTATTCAGGGGACACCATCATAGGGCCTAATCACATCAGCCACACTATCAGAGGCTCATTCACCTGCGCATCTAGCAATGTGATATATGCCATCATGTGCCAGCAATGCCCCTCTGCCATGTACATTGGTCAAACTGGACAGTCTCTACGTAAAAGAATGAATGGACACAAATCAGACGTCAAGAATTATAACATTCAAAAACCAGTTGGAGAACACTTCAATCTCTCTGGTCACTCGATTACAGACCTAAGAGTGGCTATCCTTCAATAAAAAAGCTTCAAAAACAGACTCCAACGAGAGACTGCTGAATTGGAATTAATTTGCAAACTGGATACAATTAACTTAGGCTTGAATAGAGACTGGGAATGGATGAGTCATTACACAAAGTAAAACTATTTCCCCATGGTATTTCTCCCCTCCACCCCACCCCCCACTGTTCCTCAGATATTCTTGTTAACTGCTGGAAATAGCCTACCTTGCTTGTCACCATGAAAGGTTTTCCTCCTTTCCCCCCTCTGTTGCTGGTGATGGCTCATCTTAAGTGATCACTCTCCTTACAGTGTGTATGATAAACCCATTGTTTCATGTTCTTTGTGTGTGTATATCAATCTCCCCTCTGTTTTTTCCACGAAATGCATCCGATGAAGTGAGCTGTAGCTCACGAAAGCTTATGCTCTAATAAATGTGTTAGTCTCTAAGGTGCCACAAGTACTCCTCCTTTTCTTTTTGCGAATACAGACTAACACGGCTGCTACTCTGAAACTGAACAATATTCTGATACCCTTAGTCATGTGGAGTAACACCTTACCGGGAAACCTATGGTAATGTGGAGGCGAGGAAGCAGTTCCTCCTGAATATCATTTCTCAGAGTCCAGCTAGGACACAGTCTGGTCACTTTGGGTATGTCTACACTGCAATCAAAGGTGTGACTGCTGTACGTGAAGAGATACCTGAGCTAGCTTTGACCTAGCTGGCTTGAAAAATAAGAGCAATGAAGCTGTGACAACACTGGTTGTACAAACCCGCCTAATACCCTGGGTATGTACTATGTGGCTATCCTGTGCTGCCACAGCTTCATTGCTATTGTTATTCGAGTCAGCTAGATTGAAGCTAGTTCAGGTACATAATTGAGCTTAAACTCAGCAAGTAATTTGATGAAATTAGTCCCTTTTGGAATTGGTTCAACTACAGACTTAAGGTAAAGCAGACTAAGGAGAACAGATCTCTCCATCCAACTAATATTGCCAATTTTTGTAAATGGAAGTCTTTTTAATTGGCAAAATGTATTCACATTCTGATTTTTAACCTCTCTTCTGCTCCACTAGCTTTTATTTCAGTCAAATAGAAAAGACACAGTGTTTTCACCGAAGAGAGAGAAAGATTTGGATTAAGTAGGAAGAGGTAGGAAAGGGTTTGTATTGCTTGTTCAGAACAGCACACAAAACCAAAAACCACCACCATACTTTGCACTAATTAATACTCTTTGGAAATCTTAGGCTAGATGCCAGTAACAAGAGGACTTGTGTACATTGGCCAATGTTACAAAAATAACTGTTAAATTTCCCACCATTCCCTGAGGTTGTGACAATGGCAAAGGTCAGTTATTCATTGGCGGGGTGGGAGAGGGGCAATTGTGGCTTAGCATCCTAAAAATGTGGCATCACATATTATCTGGAATTGGGTGGTCCATCACAACATGTAAAAGGTGACTCCCTGCAATAACACAATTAAGTGGTAACCATCAGCACATATGAATTGCAAAGGGCAACACCTGGCAATTATGGCCTATAAAGCCCCACCAGATAATGTGTAAAAAAAGGTAATGCCAGGCTGCTTTTACAAGGTGGGTCAACATATCTGCTGGGAAGGGGAGGCATCAGAATATGTCCCCACTAAGGCCCATGTGTTTACCAATACCTCTGCGTGTGTTTAAAGAACCACCTACCCCAGGATACCCCTTAATTTGCTGTTACAGTCTCAAGTGCAAAATTTTTCAGTGCATTGCCCACCATTCTACAACAAACTGTTAATGTTTTTAACTACGTTATGTTTAATTTTTCATAAATAACTCCCAATGTGTTTCTCCCATTGGCGCACACCCAAAAGCAACTTTCCGTATTACAAACAAATGCCGCCTCCTTCACGGAGTTACAACACACATTTAATCTTAAAAAAAAGCTGCCTTTACCACAGCCATTCGAATGGGGCATTTATGTCAACAGGGAAATGTGTTATGCTATATTACTATTGCAGCCAAAAGCTACTACTGGCTAGCATATGAAATTGTTGCCGCCCTAACCATCTTGTGTGTGCTATATTGCAATTTATGTAGGCGGCCAACTGTAACCCTAGCCACCATGTCAAAGGGAGGGTAAAAACCTAAGTGGTGACCTCTCTCAACAAAATATTGATTTGGGGTCAAGGGGGGGAATGTCACAACCTCAGCGGTTTCCCTGGGGAAGGCAGATCAGCACTGCATGTTGCTAATGCTGTTGCAAGCATCGCAAAGCATTTTGGGAAGGGTCAAAGGTGTGAGTGAAGAGTAAAAAATTCTTTTGCAGGCTGCAAGAGGCCAAAGGGGGAAGAGAGCAGTGAGTGAGTTAACTCTTCACTCCTGCTAGGCCTGAAGATAAGACGCTGACTCCAGCTAGCTCAAGGCCACGGCATACATCTGACTCTCGGCCGCCTGCTAAGGAAGAGGGAGCCCAGGAATCCACTGATCAGCTGTGAGAAAGGGAAATTCAGTTGAACAGATCTGCAGAGCCAGCCCATAACAAGCAAGGCAGCAAGGCCAGCAAAGAAGAAAACAAGGTCTAAGACTGCAGAGATTGAAAACACCGGCTAGATGGGAAGAGGAGGATCTGAGCCTTGTGTCCCTGGAGCCGGGATGTTTTAAGAAAACTAAAGACACCATGGAAAGCTGGTTTGGACTGACACAGAGGGCACCAGGAGCAGAGGTCCCTAAACGAATCCCTCCCCACCCCCAAGGAGCCTAGGACTTAAAACCCTCCTGAGAGCTGGAGGAACTTGGAGATCACAGCAGACCTGGATGACCCATGCGCACAGGACAGGGCTGCCGTCCACCCTTCCCCCTCTTCTTACGTTACACCCGGGCCTGGCCAGCCTCTGATAGTGCATGTGTGAGTATGAAAGTGGGTTAGGGCTTGGGGCACTAACGCTTTCTTCCTTCCTCTGAGTGACATGGGAAGCACCATCACTCTCTGCTGCTGTTTTATTATTTTATCAATAAAGCTTTAAAATTTAGACACCTGGTGCATTCCGTCATCTCCTCCCTTAACAATCCTGTGGCCTCAGCCTGATCATCTGATGCTTCAGGTGGATTGGTAACAAAAATCTGTCACACCATCACTGATTCAACTTTGCATGTGATACACTGCTAAAAACCAACAACCACAACAAAACCAGCCTGGTATCTGATCAACAACTGTGCTCCCACCTCTGATATGGACTAGAGGAACAAAACTGGCAGCAGCAACAGTGAGAAACCTTCTGCAAAACATGACAAGCATAGACAAGAATTTTGTGTGTGTAGATACTGAACTAACCTCTTGCCCTAAGAGGTGATTCCTCCAGGCTAGGATTGAAACATATCAGCACAGAACTGCAGGTAAGCATTCATCACCGCTGTCTGTGCTGTTATACCTAATCTATGGATAAATAAAGAGCTTAAATATCCAGAGCTTTCAAACTTGCATCTTTCATTAGCATGAAATTCACTTAAAAATACAATAGTTTACCATTAATGTTCTTTCAGGTTTCAGTTAGACTGGGTTACAACTGTTTCCTTTATTGTAGGTTTCATAACATAATTCATATAGAAACCAAAGCTCCAGTATCTACTTTTGCAGTATCATAATAAGGTCAAAACGTAATTTACAACTCTTTCTTTTTTAGCATTTTCAACATGTAATTTTCATATTAAGAGAATACTTATTTGGGTGTGGAAGAAAAAGACTAGAGCTTTTGGAAACTTTTTGATTAAATATTTCTTTATCAAATTGTGCAGTTTCATTGACATGGAAATATTTCAAAAAGACAAATTGATTTGAATGACAGTTTCAATGAGGCAGTTTCTCAGGTCCAGGGTGGACTTTCTGGAGAGGGAGCGCACAAGCCTGCCTAACTATTTTGATCAGAATATGGACATTTTGACACAATTTCAATTTGTGGAAACCTTTGAAAGGTTTTAATACAATGATGGAAGGAAAAGAAAAGTTTGAAACCTCAAAAGTTGTCAGAGGAAATTGTCACCTTCCAGCCAGCTCTATAAAAGATCTTGGGTGAAATTCCAGCCCTACTGAAATCAACATGAGTTTTGCCATTGACTTCAGTAGAACTAGAATTTCATCCCTTAGTCTGATATGTGCAGACCCTGGTATTTTAAACTTTACTTGACAAAAGCAAGCAATATAAAGGAATCTAAGTACTTATCTTTTAAATTTTTTTTAAGTTAGTTGAGTGCTGGTGAAAAGTAACAAATTAACAGCCCTAGAAATTGAAGACTACTAAGTAATCCTTAGAACACATATAGCATAGGCAGTGGCAGTGTATGGCCCTAATCCTGCAAAGACTTATGCATATGCTTTACTTTACATACATGAGTAGCCCCAAGGACACCAAGAAAGAAAGATAATCTTGTGGCTAATGCAGTGGGATATGATTCAGGATGTCTGATTTCAATTTCTGGTTCGACCAGAGACTTCCTGCTAGAATTTGGGCTAATCACTTAGGCCCAGATATTTCAAGGTATTAGAGTGTTGCTGCACTGTGTTTCAATGCTTAACTGATGTAGGAGCCTAAATGTCATTTTCAAAGTGATGTAGACACTTTAGAGTCAAAATCCCATTGAAAAGCTGAGCACAGGAATGCCTAAATACCTTTAAAAATTTGGGCCCTGATCTCTGTGCCTCAGTTCCCCAACCATAAAATGGGAATAATAGCACTTCCTTTCTCCCACCCTTTGTCTATCTTGTCTACATAGATTACAAGCTCTTTGGGGCAGGGACTATTTTTTCCACTATATGTTCACTCAGAACTTAGCACAGTGAGGCTCTGATCTTGGTTTGGGTATCTACGTGCTACTGGAATGCCAATGATTAACAATGATAGTGCTAACTGTAATAGCGGTTTTTCACATAAGATTCTGTCTTTGATGTCATGCCGCCATCTACATATCATGAAAGGTTTAGCCATAAGAATATTAGTGCTCTGATTCTGGTATTGGTGAGGCCTAATACCAAAACACATGGAAATGGAGGTAGTGCATACATACAGTTTTCATACTTACACTATTTAAAATCCAAACTGGATTAAGGAACAAGTTATCATTTTTAAAATGAGCATTAAAGTGTTTGACAAGAGAAACTGAATCTCCTAAAATGAGAAGCATCTCCAGAGATATTTTAATGAATGGGTTGAAGTTCCATGATCCAGGGAGCCATCTGTCAACTGCCATGTCGCAAACTAACTCCTATAAAAGAATAGCTTGAAATTTTACTCCTGTGACATTTTCTAAAATTAAAATGTTTCTTCATGGCAAGAGCTTCCAGATATTAATGATCAGTTGAACAGCTAGCAATAAAATAATAATTTGAGACAAATCTAAGTCTAACAATCTAACTTGTCAAAAGGAACACTACTAAATGAAAAGCAATGTCCTAACATTATCTCCATCCTCAAGATTGATTTTAAGTGGATACAGTCAATTGGAAGTATTTTTAATGTTCACCATTTCAAATGTCCTTTTAGGGCAGCAGTTTTCAACCTGAGGTCCATGAACCCCTAGGGGTCTGCAGACTATGTCTAAGATTTCCAAAAGTGCCCGCACCTTGATTTGAAAGTTTTTAGGTGTCCGCAAATGAAAATGGTTGAAAGCCACTGTTCTAGGGCAACTTTTCTCTTGCTTTATTTTCTGAGTTCTCAGCTCACTCAACTCTTTGATGTGCAGCAATGGGATTGATTCCCTAAAATAAGATTCCAACATATTCATAATAATGCCAAAGGATAAAGTTTGTGGCCCAAGTGTAAAATAATACTATGGCTTCCAACTGAAGATCTCAAAGCAGTTTTAACATTAGTCAATTGCAACACTTGCACAATATTCCTATGATGCACGCATTATCATCTCCATTTTTAAATCAGGGGATTGAATGACTGATGCATGATTGTAACAGCATAAGGAATAAAACCCAGGTCTCCTTATATGCTTTCATCCCTAGAAGAGATATGTACGAACAGAAGGCTGGTTCCGCTATCTGGGTTAGCATACAAATTAGCACAGTATTTTAAGTATAATTAATCCTTCAGAATGTAGTTCCTAACTACTTGATTATTCATTCCCTTCTCTGTGATCTTGCCTTGGTACTTGCAGTCAGATCTGTTGCAAGGACAGAGCTACTTAGCTCTTATGCTGATTTTGGGTCACATAGAGACTCTGTGCACCAATCCATTGCCCATGACCCTGTTTGTGGGCAACACACCTTTGTTAGCCTCATGTGCATAACATTTCTGAATTCCACTACAGAAGTCTTCTCTTCAGCATTCATATTTGCTGACAGTGATGCGATCTCCTAAAAGTATGTGATGGCTGTGTGCAGGTAGTCTTCAGGAAAAGGTACTAGGAGGAGAAGGACATTTTGAATAGCACCTGAACCTATTCTGAAAAGCAACAGTGCCAGAATAAACTCAGATCACTCACTCTACTGCCAGCTAATGTGTGGCTCCAACCAGTAAGTAAATAAGCAGCTACATTCTGAACAACCTTTAACTGATGGAGAGCCCTTAGGGAAAGCCCTATTGAAAACACCTGGCAATGTTCCTACCTAATCTCCAGAGGATCTTCAACCAGATACAAACATAAAATAAAGAGAAATCATTGTAAATGATGGATCCTGAAAATCAGCATTGTTCTGAGAGATATTTATTGCCCTGCAGTTTGAAATCCATTAAACAACACTGATTCGTCTGAAAATACAGTCCTTTCCTTTAAGAATCTTAAGGCACTAGGACTGCAGAATCTTTACGGCTCAGCAAGGGCACTTATTGACAGAAGTGGCAGGTGCTGTTAAAAAAAAATGAATTATTTGCCTCACTGTTTCACAGTGGAAAAGGGGACAGATGCCAGAAGCAGACATACAGTTCCCAGGAGAAGAAGAGATGCTGAAGAAAATCAGAAACAAGCTAGAACTAGAGAATGCTAAGTCAGAACATGTGTCTTTTTGATTCTCAGTAAGACCAAGGGCCAGACAGAATCCACCACTGAATTCAAGTGCTCAAGGAGAGTGGGAACCTTTAGCAGGTATAGTTAAAAACCTCATTAGAAAATAGCAAAGACACCAGAGAAATGGAAAAAATTTTTTTTTTGAATTTCAAGAGAGTTTAAGGCTGGTGAGAGGTCCCAGATTAACAGGGATCCCTGGGGTGAATAAACAGAGACCCATAACAACATGATTCTGAGCTAGTTCAGCGATGAAGCACAAAGCTAAATTGAATGTGGTGCAATGCTAGTGACAATGGAAGACAGAGTGGTTAGAATTTCGTAAACTGGTTTCAGAAACCAGTAAATTTAGTTGATTTGACCTAAAGAGGGGAAAAGAAGAGGAATTTTAGGCTATTTATAAAGAGACAAATAAAGTAAGCCGGTTTAACGAGATTGAGGGAACAGTGAGTTGGGGGAAGGGAGAGGGTATTGTTATGAGTGTGATCAAATAAAAACTGCTTTTATACTTGTGGATAGTCACTTACTGTACCCGTGCCTCAGTTTCCTCATTAGTATAATAGGGCTAATACCACTTCCCCATTTCTCATGAGTGTTCAGAAGATTAATTCGTTAGATATTTGTAAACCTGTTTGGTACCCTCACATGAAAGATGATATTGAAGTGCAAATTGTTATTAATTATCATTACTGAAGATTTGCTTCACTAGTAATCCACACATCTGATTCCTTATTGGGATAAATTGCTGAGTCTTGCAGTTTATCCACTTGAGAACCAGATTCTCTCTCTATAAAACAGAACTCCCTTCTATTACACATTAAATATTCATGGCAAAAAGCAATTTTGCTCTGTTAGATAGCTGCATATTTTCTTATACTGTGAGCGTTTCACGCTTTCCCCCCTGACAATCCTAGGCCCCATCAGTGAGCTGCACTGAGTCAAGCCTCATCTTTGCACCAAGCCATTTCAGACCCCCAGGCAGAAAGACTTTCATCAAATTAGGTCAAATCAACTAAATTTACATTTATGTTAGGAGCCAAAGACATGCAGAAATACACACACTATCATACAGTCTGCTCTTATCCATGCTTGGCCAGCAGAATTCAAGCTCTCTAAAGGGTTTAATCAATAAGTTGTCAACCTTCAAGAACAACCAATAAGTTGTTCAGGATCTGGTAGGAAACCATTGATCCTTGAGAAAATGGGGAAAAAATGTTTCCTAGTAGAAATAATTACTGTTTAGTTACACAGTTATTCATTCCTCCCCCAATATTCCCTTATGGAAAAGGCCAACAAAAACCAATAGGATTTGAAAGAAATGACCGCAAAAGCCTGTCAGAGCCAGATCCTCAGCTAGTGTAAACTGGTAGCACTATCTATCTAAGTCAATGGAGCTATGCCACTTTAAACCAGCTGGTGGAGATCTGCTCATAGAATTCAGTAGAGAAGGATATCTTTTCTATATGCTTTTGGAATACCCTATAGAATTCTACATCAGGAATATAATTCACTATTAAATTGTATATGATGTTATTTTAAAAAAATACCACAAAACCCCCCCACCACACCCACACCAAAATAATCCACTATGGAAATATTTTCTCTGTCTATTCCACTCCTTGGGACTTTTTCAAAAGGGGAGCATGTGACAGACATAAACATAAAAGTTATACAGCTTGCTCACTCTCTGTATAGATATGCACATATATACACGTCTACTTGCTCTTATTCTGTGTGGCCTTATTCCTGCAAAGTGGAAAGAGCCTCCAGATGGGAGTGAGGACTAATCCCAATAGTAGTGAAGGGTTCTGTGTGTTGTCTATAAACACAGAGACTGATACATAGGTTGTACGATAAGCCTGTATTGCCTATTCTAAATATAATTACATTTCAAAAGATGCCAACAATTCCTTCTTAGAACCACAAAGGCAGAATCTTATATCCTCCTGCCACACAACAGCTTAATAATCTTCTGCAAATTCATCTCTTTGCTGCATTGCCATCACATGTACTGTCATAGTCACAGAACTGCAGCTGTACTGCACGACCACTCAGTGCACAGTCATTGGGCAGTTGGAGTTAATTAGCCAAAATCCACAGCTATTTTCTTTGTACAGATAATTCTAGCTCTTATTAAGTTGACCATTCTATTTGAAAATTAAGTTTCCCCCTTCTGAAGAGGCAAATTAATGACAGCTGAACTAAATCAGGACAACACATTAACTGTTTGTAAAGCACTATGAAAATGAAAAGCACTCTACGGGTGCTAATTATTATTACTATTACATGTGATAACCTAAGAGCATCCTAAGGACATCATTCAAAGGCCTCTCCTGTACAAGCCTCTGAAACATAAAAAAGTGACTTTTGGTTAATTTTTATTTTGCACTGTTATGGACAGAAAGCTGACAGCCTCATTATCCTTGTACATGCTACAGAAAGAAGTCTACTGTTTGAGTGACAGTCTTTTCAAGAAAGAGCTGACAGTTGTCTTTTGGCCTTTTATTCCATAGACCCAGTGGCAAAATTAAACTGCTTTGGAAATGCCTGAACAGTGAGTGTGCTTGTTCCGCAGACACTCTGCTAAGCATATCAAGCTGGATCAGCCATGGCGTGGAGGATTTATTTCACATGGATGAAAAATCCTTTTATGGTCTTTACTGTAATCAATTATCACTTTAACATCTCTAAGTCTAGGGTTGGATTTCCATTTGCAGCTTTCATTTTGGGGATTAGGTGCACTGAAGGAGCCTATACCAAGGAGTTAAACTAAAGGGTTCTATTCCTACTGACATACTGTGTGACCTAGATAATCACTTTACCTCTTAGTACCTTATTTTACGCACCTAAGTGGGTATAATACCACCATTACACACACTGCAAAGCTCATTTATTTTAACAGCACTTAGAGACACTTAGATGAATGATGATATATCAGTACAATGTTTTAGGATATTATTAATACAGAAAGGCTAGTAGTTTTGTTAACTGTCCTGTACAAGCAAGTGATGAAAGATGTGTATGTGCGTACACACACACACACACACACACACACACTATATCTTTCTATTAAAAAAATCTGTTACACAAACTGACATCCAATTTAGAAAAAAAAAACAATATGAAATCTTTTCAAAGAAAATCAATCTGGTCAAAATCTTTTTGCACTGAGAACCTAATTGTCAACCAAATCTGGCACACTAGAACAAATTTACTATTTTCTGCTTATCCTTCTAATTGCTTTGATTTCCTTTGTATTAGTTCTCTGTCCTTACTTGTTTTTACAACTCATCCCAGTTTAGTATCATCATCTAATTACTTTAAATTATTCCCTGTTCTAAGTCATTAACATCAAGGATGTTAAATAAGATCAAGCTTTTCATCCACTTATGTTACAATGATATCTAAAAATGAGCAATTAAGTTTGTCTGGTAAGATTAAAAAAAGTTATAATGAATCAAACTCAAATCCCAGTCTTTGGGGGTATTCAAAATCCATATGTAGACTTTTGGGGCTTGGAGCTATCTATAGCACTGCTACATGGGGCAAACAAAAAGAGAGCATGAAGAGTTTGAAAAAATCAATGATAAGGCTCTTATAATTGATAGTCCTACAAGGAAAAAAAACTAAAATTCATCAGAATGCACTCAGAGCCTGATTTAGCGGGACTCTCAGTCCCATGTCTTATTTGTAGATTTATCCTTTAAAAATGTATGGATGCAGATAATTAATTTGGGCTTCAGTGGTGGTAGATGTATCAGCCTATAAACTCACTTCAAATTCTAGGAGACTTTCAATATAGCACAAGATTGGGGAGATAATGAAAGTTTGGGATTGGCAGAGAACCTGTTTTGGTCCCCCTTAAACTCCCTTATATTTAGAAGAGATTAAACAATTCCAAAAGACTCTGCAAAATGGAAATAAAAGGACTTTGAGAAATAAGGAACAAGAGAAGATCCTTTAAAAACAAACAAAAAGCAGAAAAAATTGTGAAATTTTTTAGTGTCTTTTAAAAAAAAGACTTCTTGGCAAAAAATAGCTTATTCACTTTTAAGAATTATGCTTTTCTCTTTGGCATTTATTTGCATACTAATCAATATTTGCACAGCACATCATATCTCTGGTTCCAACTACTGTGTCCCTCCCATTATAAAATCTGAAACGCACTACTGCAACAGAATAAAAATAGCAAACATACAGCATGTGTGATGAGTTAAGTCCTGATCTAAAGCCATTGAAATCTGTGGGAGTCTTTTTATGTTGTTTAATCAGCTTTTGGTTAGGACCTTTAGTTAGGTAAAGTCTGCGGAAAAGGACCTAGGGGTGACAGTGGACGAGAAGCTGGATATGAGTCAGCAGTGTGCCCTTGTTGCCAAGAAGGCCAATGGCATTTTGGGTTGTATAAGTAGGGGCATAGCGAGCAGATCGAGGGACGTGATCGTTCCCCTCTATTCGACACTGGTGAGGCCTCATCTGGAGTACTGTGTCCAGTTTTGGGCCCCACACTACAGGAAGGATGTGGATAAATTGGAAAGAGTACAACGAAGGGCAACGAAAATGATTAGGGGTCTAGAGCACATGACTTATGAGGAGAGGCTGAGGGAGCTGGGATTGTTTAGTCTGCAGAAGAGAAGAATGAGGGGGGATTTGATAGCTGCTTTCAACTACCTGAAAGGGGGTTTCAAAGAGGATGGCTCTAGACTGTTCTCAATGGTAGCAGATGACAGAACGAGGAGTAATGGTCTCAAGTTGCAATGGGGGAGGTTTAGATTGGATATTAGGAAAAACTTTTTCACTAAGAGGGTGGTGAAACACTGGAATGCGTTACCTAGGGAGGTGGTAGAATCTCCTTCCTTAGAGGTTTTTAAGGTCAGGCTTGACAAAGCCCTAGCTGGGATGATTTAACTGGGACTTGGTCCTGCTTTGAGCAGGGGGTTGGACTAGATGACCTTCTGGGGTCCCTTCCAACCCTGATATTCTATGATTCTAAAGTCAACAAATTTCCAGGGCCATCTCCATTGGAAAATTTACACATGAATTATTAATGAATGCATATGAATCAGCTGTATCAGACCAGTTGTCCATCTAGTATGGTCCGTTTTTTCTGACAGTAGCCAGTACCAAATGCTTCAGGGGATGGTACAAAACAACATGTAATGGATAATTATTGAGGAATCTGCCCAGCGGGGAAGGTTCTAACCTTCATCAATTAATGGTTGGTTTATGTGGTGAAACAGGAGAATTTATAGCCTTTGCCAATTTTTGTGTTCTCTGAACTGAGCTATGGATAATTTTCAATACCATATTAATATTTACTTCTTTTCAAATCCTGCTATGCTCTAGGACTCAGTATCTTGTGGCAATGAGTTCCACAGCTTAATGATTTACTGTAGGAAAATATTTCCTTTTATCAGTTTTAAACGTGTTGCCTTTCAATTTCACTGGATGTCTCTTTGTTCTTGTTTATGTGTAAACTGGCATATCCAATTTACTTTATACCTTTCAGTATTTGATATACCTCTCTCACATGTCTTTTTATTTATTCATTCATTCATTTCCTCTCTAAATTAAAAAAGAGACCTAATCTAAATCTTTTCAATATCTTCTCATAAAAAAGTCTCTCCATCCATTTCTCCCCACATCTCTGGATCATCTCTGATATCAGCCTTAATTTTTTTGAAATGGGGAATCCAGAACTGGACATAGTAGTATTCCAAGTTAGGATGCATTATCGATATTATATAATGGCATTATATTTTCAGTATTATTTTCTATCTCATTCTTTCTACTTCCGAAAGTCTTGTTTACTCATTTAACCACAACTGCATGGCAGAAGTTTTCATTGAGCTCTCCAATATGACACCCATGTCTTTTTCTTGAGTTGGTACAGCTAAGTTTTAATCCAGCAGTATGTATAGCAGTAGTTCAAAATTATTTATTTCCATGTGCATTACCTTGCATTTGCCAACACTGAATTTCATTTACCATTGTGCTGCCAATTCAGCTAGCTTTGTAATATTTTATATATATATATGAATTGGAAAAGCTTCAGAAAAGGGCAACAACAATGATTAGGGGTATGGAACAGCTTCCACATGAGGAGAGATTAATAAGGCTGGGATTTTTCAATTTGGAAAGGGAGGATATGATAGAGTTCTGTAAAATCATGACTGGTGTGAATATGAGAGAGTAAATAACAATTCCTTAACACAAGAACTAGGGGTCACCAAATGAAAGTAATAGGCAGCAGGTTTCAAACAAACAAAAGGAAGTATTTCTTCACACAATGCAGAGTCAACCTGTGGAACCTTTTGCCAGAGGATGTTGTGAAGGCCAAGACTATAACAGAGTTCATAAAAGAACTAGATACGTTCATGGAGGATAGTTCCATCAGTGGCTATTAGCCAAGATGGACCGGGAGTGTTTCCCTAGGTCTGTTTGTGAGAGGCTGGAAGTGGGTGGCAGGGGATGGATCACTTGATTACCATCTGTTCTGTTCATTCCCTTTGCGGCACCTGGCATTGGCCACTGTTGACATTACAGATTTATCCCAGGTTGCCTAAACTATTGTGGGCCACAGGCACAGAGCAGGAGAGATGTAACAGTTTTGATTAACTACTTGGCCAGAGCCAGAAGGTTTTGTAGATGTGTACTATGCAATTTGTGCATGCATTGGATGGTCCATAGCACATTAATGTGCTGAGAGGGCTCCAGGGAGTTGCTTGCTCAAAATTCTGCCGACAAACTGAAAGGAGAATTTAGATGGCTTCCCTGCCTCTGGGGGAGTTCATGCCTTTGCTGGATATTGCTAAATAATCACGAGGGCTCTTCCACATGTCTGAATTTAAAAAGAAAAAAAATTAAATACTTATTCAAAAAAATATTCTTCAAGAGTATACAGTTGTGTGTAAACACACTCAGAACGTGTAGTCAGAAATATTTTTTAAGGGCTTGCAAGGTTGTGTTTGCACTTTCAGCCCCATGCTGCATTTCTGAATCCACAGAACACAGTTTACTTTACTTTACCCTGTTTCTTAATTTGCTTGCCACAAGTTTTCAGTACTGCAGAATAAGCATTTCTAGGACACACATTTAATATATTAGTGTGCACACTGCTGTGGTCTCACCCTTTGTTTTATGGTTAGGAGAAAGGATTTTTGTTTAAATGGGAAAAAAAGTTAATGGATTCCTCATTCTCCTCTTTGTTTCAGAGTAGCAGCCGTGTTAGTCTGTAGTCGCAAAAAGAAAAGGAGTACTTGTGGCACCTTAGAGACTAACAAATTTATTAGAGCATAAGCTTTCGTGAGCTACAGCTCACTTCATCGGATGCATTTGGTGGTATTTTCCAAATGCAAATGCATCCGATGAAGTGAGCTGTAGCTCACGAAAGCTTATGCTCTAATAAATTTGTTAGTCTCTAAGGTGCCACAAGTACTCCTTTTCTTTTCTCCTCTTTGTGAGTACCTGGAGCTTAATTACAGCCTAAGGAAACATTTCTGTGGGAGCCCCGTTTAAATATTGACAGCACATCACTGCCTTAGAAGTAAATGAGAACAAGATATTGGCCCATTAAAGAGAAATTAAATAATGCCCACCCATGGTTATATGAAACACTAAAATTGATGACCAGTAATGAGCTAGCCTGCACTTGCTCACACTCAAAACCGCATTTTGTTATGTTTTAAATGCAGCCATTTTTAACTAGGAAGAAAGTAACAGCTGGCAGATAGTTTTAATTAAGTGTCTTTCCTGTGGCTGTTTAAATTTCCTCCTTTGAAGCTTTCAGAATAGCACAAAACTTCTCTTTTTATGTGCACATGAATCAAATTTATTGGTTTAAACTACCTACGCTGCTGATAGGCAAACATTAGAAGTTTGCAGGTTCACTTGAAGGGCTGGAAGCACCTGAAAGTCTTTGTTCTTCTTCACATCTCAACAAAAATTATCTGAACTTCTTGGCTGTATATACACAGAAATTTTTTCTAAAATTTCCCACCACTGGCTCAGCTTAGCACTCTCAGCATTGCTACCACTGGTGGAGCTGCAACTGCGGGAGAATTTTATACAAGATTTCTTACTGTAGGTTAGGTACTTGACCCTGTAAAATTTGGCTTAGTATAGGTAAGGTCCTTGACCCTTCACAGATTCAGTCAAAACTCCATGAGAACTGCTTTCCTTGGAGTATTTCAGCACTTCCATTTTATTTTGAAATCATCTTTATTTATTACAAGCATCAAGAATACTTTCAGACATGTTTGGAACTTAGATAATGACTAGTACATCTTTTATTGCTGTATATAAAGTGCATAAAATTTACAAAAAAGACCTGAATGGCTCATTGTAGCTTTTTGGGTAAATATATAATTTGGCAAAAAGACTGGGCATCACTTTGCTGTTATTGTACCACGCAGAATACAAAATCTGTAAATGTATTTTACATAAACTGTATTTTTCAAAATCTCAAGATCCCATATTTTAAGTTATTTCAATAATAATAGTTAAAGCAACAGATAATTCACACATAAATCTTCCTCATTTTACAGACAGAAAACAGAGCTGCCCAACAGCAAAGTAAAAAAAAAAATATTTTTTTTTTCAGCTAAGCAGAACCAGTGGGGTTTTTTCCAGTTGAAATCAGTGGACTATATAGGGAGTAAAGCATGCAAAATTGGATTTATATTATTTGTTAATTTCCACCTTGAAATTGAAGACATCTTTGTGTTGTAGAAGAATACAGCAGGACTCTGTAATCTGCTCAGAAAGCAGACACTTAACGTTGATTTTTGCAATGCTATAACTTGACTACAGAACTAATACAATGTTTTCTTTAGGTAAAAGGGATAGTATTTCCTTTTGGGTTGATGAGACCATGTATTTCAAGATTAAGGCTGAAGAGAATGTTCACAGCTAAACTGTAAATCCCTGAAAATAATGCAAATACTGACTTCATTCTTAACTATAGCAATGTAAATAATCACATAAAATATGGTATTTAGGTGGTAGAGTTAATATCTTTGTGTCCAGACCTTCTCTGGTAAAGTCCTGAAGAAACTTCTCCTATAATATCTATGTGTAACCTTCTAATGCCCCTAGTAGAATGGCTTGTTCTCCCTCTACACACAGGATTTAAGCCTTAAATAGATTTAATCAAGGTGGATTTAAGCATGTGCACAAGTGTTTCCTGTGTCAGGACCAATAACTATATTTATAAACCACGTTGGGTGGTGTAAAAGTATTCTAAAATACAGCATGATATAATTAAAAAAAAAACTCCAGGAAAGGGAAAGGATCAGCTTGTGTTTAGATTATAGGATTGAGAATAAATAGACATGGGTTCTATTTCTGGCTCTGCAGGAGACCTCCTTTATGGTTTCAACAACTCACAAGGGAAATATGGTTCAGCGGATAGCTCACTAAGCTAGGGGTTATGAGACTTGGGCTATATCCATTTCTCTGCCATTGATCTGCTGTGTGACTATGACAAGTTATTTTGCCTCTCTGTGCCTTGGTTTAATCTATTTGTGAAACGAGGATAATAAACACCAGGATTGCAGTATATACAGGAGCTAAATACTAAATTCTCTGTGTGAGCAAAAAGTCTATCAGCTTCAATGGAAGTTTGATCATTTAAGAATAGTAGATTTTGGAGGCAGGTTTGCTTCAGGTTCTCCATCTTTAAGACGGAGACATTATAAATACACATAAGTAATGCTATGGCATGTGTTCATGCACTCTGTGCAGTGTGGTCAAGGTAACATTGCAATGGGAAACGTGTGTATTTATATAAGCAACCTTAACATTCTATTAATGAAAGTTTCCTGCATTATTAGCATTGAAAACAAAAGAAATTGACGGTTTGGATATAAAAAGAAGGCAGTGAGGGTGGGAATAAAAGTAATAGATATGGGGCCAACAGTGATCAAACTGAAACCCCTCTGGGGGAAAAAAGTGAGACTTTAAAGAGACTAAAAGAGAGGAGAGATTAATTGAGACCAATCTTCTGCTGACCTAAGACACTACAGTAGGATCACTAAAAGATGGATGGTATACGAGCACATATCCTTCAGGAGCTCAAGGAGACCTCAAACACAATCAGGGCCTGTGGCACTGAAGGACTTAAAAGTAGACAGTGGCAGTTTAAAGTTGGGGGAGAGATAGCTCAGTGGTTTGAACATTGGCCTGCTAAATCCAGGGTTGTGAGTTCAATAATTGAGGGGGCCATTTGGGATCTAGGGCAAAAACTGGGGATTGGTCCTGCTTTGAGCAGGGGGTTGGAGTAGATGACCTTCTGAGGTCCCTTCTAGCCCAGGTATTCCATGAAAGCAATCCACCATTTTATAGGCAACAAAGAATGGAATGCAAGTGTAACATGATCTCAGCTGTTCCAGCTATGAGCAAGTGTTCTGCTTCATTCTGAACAAATTACAGTAAATGGAGAAGCACCGCTGGGAGCTCTGCTAAAGGCAATTACACAGTACACGGGCTTCATCAAGAGGGCATATATGTTACTTTGCAAGGATATTGTGGGCTAAATAAGGGTGAAACCTGCACAAATAAAAATTCCTTTGAAAGAAACTCCAAAGTCTGTACTAGAGAAATTTTCTAACTGGTTTGAAAGCAGCAAAAGGGATCAGATTACTTTAAAAATCAATTGACCTGAAAAGACTTAAAAACCAGTTAGAAAATGTTACTCGTATAGACAGACCCCAGATGAATCTCTTTCAGTAAGTTGGGAAGCAAAAGAGGAGAGAGCCTCCTTGCTAATAATAGCCACCAGTCATTGGGATCTCAGTTTTCTGGGCCTGAGGATGGGGTAGCTTGGCAATATCATTCAAGTAACAAAAAAAAAAAAAAAAAAAGAAATCTTTTCAGGGTTCCAGGAAGAGAAGATGGACCCTTACTTCTCAGCACACCAATGATACTATAGTCAGTGTTCACAAGTCATCTCAGCAAGAGATTTCATATACAGTGAGCAATAATGGAGAGAGGTCAGATCATTGAAGGATGCTGCATCTAAAACCCTTGCTAATGACACATTCACAGACACACATCACTACTGATTGAGTCTCATCTTCTATGATGCTACTGTAGAATAGCTCCAGACACACCAGCAATGCACTAACAGTAATTACTGAAACAAACAACCCATGATCAATCAAAAATGGATAAAACCCCCAGGATGAATAAAGGGCCAGCTGATCTCATTCTTAACCCACCTGGAGATCTTTCATGATGATAAAAATCAGAATCTCCAAAGGAAGGCTAGAAATCAGACTGGACTCTTTCTGGGGACAGTCTTAATTTTGGGGTCATCCCCCTGATTCTGGTCAGTAGAGTTTACCAAACTTCAGAAAAACAGAATTCTGACATCTTTGAGGTTAACCTGGTTCCCTTACTTTGTAATCTTAATAAAGCACCATGCAAAACTGTGTATTATGAATAATACTCTTAACTGTGATACCATGATGTTGAGTCACAACCCTGGGATGTCAAGACATTATGTTGCAAATATCACCACATCATGTCTTTAGGACTTTGTCTAGGAGGACAAAGTCTGAAAGTTGGCAATTCTGACTCACTAGCAAATGCTAATGAAAAATATTCCAATGAAACCGAAGTGGGTGCTTTCTGATTCTTCAATACACTGTATTCATTGACTAAAACATTTTCTTTTTTCCTCCCAGCAATTATAAAACAGGTACACATACACACATCTCAAATATTATTTCTACTGTAGCAAACTATATCACTGTGTGTATATGTTATAAAATGGTGCATGTTAAAATGGGAGAGTTTATAACGCCTCCTACAGCACCGGGTGCTGAATAAATTGTGTAACACAGATGGTTTTTTAAAGTAGCCTTGTAGTTAAAGAAGTTTGCAATCTGTTCTCAATACTTTACCAAAGACCCATTTAAATCTTAATTACGCTTCAATTAAGAAAAAGTAGAATGGTTAGATATTTAGTGTCCAAAATAAGCTTTAACTAATGTTTATAAATATTAAAATCACCTATTAAGTGATAAACAGGCCTTAACAAAATCAAGACTGGTTTTTACTATCTAGATGACAAAGCTTTGCAAAATATTAGAGAAATAAATAGACCTGATGAATTAATTATTAAGTCTGTCTCGGTTGCAGTTCCTCAATAATCCTCATGAATATTCTAAACAGGGTGTCTCATCAATAGTTTAAAAAAAATAAAAGCTTGAAAGAGGTTTTTCTCCTACTTAAAGTAAATCTACATTCATCTGTGTAACACATACTTTCTCTGTACCGTTTAAATTATCTCCACTTAAAAACAAAACAATACAAAAAACGACTAGGTTTTTAATCTTCATATTTTATGTAAATACCTGTTATGATACCTTGTGGAAAGAGTTGAAGTATGTGTTAAGACTATGCAACATATTCACAACAAAAAATCAAGAACCACAGAATGAGATTTTTACCCTTCAGGAAGTTGGACTGATTTTACAAAATCAAAATGAAGAATCCATAGAATTTTTTTTTGGGGGGGGGGTCTACTAAAATAAGAAAATTGAGTGAAATACACTCAAAAATAGAGCCTATTTTCAGATTCAATATATTCTTTCATTTAAACTATTTTTGTATTGGCACATATGGATTTTATTTTAAAGTTTCACATATTTTTATGTGAAACCTTAATAATTCCTCTCTCTCACCCCCCCCAATTCTGAGTACTACAAAATAGCCTGTAATAAAATTGTATAGCACTTTTAAAAATTCAAGAAAAAAGTCATGAAAATATGCTATTTTTGCACAACTCTAATGTGTATACTGGCTTATATCCTTTATAGATAGTAGAATATGTTGAATGGAGAGAGTAATTTGATTATTTTATAAAGCTCCCATATTCAAAATCATCACACTTGGAGTAGGCATTCTTATATTATAAAGAAACCCCATGTGAATGCAAAAAATAAAATGAGAGCATACCCCATGGATCATTAGCTGAAATATTTGAGAGAATGTTTCATAGGTGTGGATCTGGTCAATTACGGAGTCACAGGGGTGGTACCATATTACTTCAAACTCAGGTCTCATACAAACCAGAGCCAAGAACGCAGACCACCACACATACTCTCACTGATCCAAAGCCTACTGTAGTCAATGAGAGTCTTTCCACTGACTTCAGTGGACTGATGTAAAATTAATTACCTTACATCAAGGGACAGATGAAATGGTTTTGCCTTAGCTAAAATCTTATAGGAATCTCACCACATTATGAAGATTTGCACCAGTTTGGCTAATTTAAATTATACTTTAAGTTACATAGCTTTAGCCTTAATTCTTCTTCTTTTCTTTCCGATTTCTGAGGAGGCTTATATCTTTATGAAAAACCCTTACACATGCTTTAAAGCAAAACAAACAGTGCTTTCATTTCAGTATGGATGTTTTCTGCCATTTCATTATTCATTATTGCAGTCTGTTAAATCTGACACAAAAAAAGTCAACTGAACATCCCGATAGTGAGAATCAATATCATTGGGAATGAAATGTGAGCAATTTATTTAAAGTATTTTACAGTAATTTTTTCATGAGATACAGTGCTGTGTTAGGATTTTTCCTGTTCAACTTGATCTGATTACAAAGAGTACTCTGTAATCAGTTAAGATAATTTGAAGAGGCTTCTAGAAAAGTAGTGATGGAGATCAGAACTGTATACCTTAAAACAATTCTGACTTGGGAACCTGAAAATGAAGATTTGCTAACCAGTGCATCTACCTAGAGAATAGCAAAAAATAGATGTTCTAAACCTTTGTGGAAGTATGAATTTATGTTACATCTTTTGAGCTGGTTCTTGAAAATGCCCTATGGACTTGATGCTACATCAGAAGAGACCATGGAGAATTTTGCCAACAACGTTAATGGACCAGGCTCAGATGTTGCATATAGAACTCTCCGCTCAGAGCTCATATTGAAATCAGCAGCTGTTCTGCACATAGAATCTGTTCTACTCACATTACAGTCATTGGCAAGACTGCTACTGACTATTCAAGATTAGAACTATTGAAAAGTGGATTGTTGGAAGTCTGAAATAGGACATAGGAGTCAGTGTACTCGTGATTCCTGCACCAGGAGAGTTAAGGAGAGTTTTTCCAGATCCTTGAATGGGACCAAATTTTAGCTCTTTTCATGTATTTGTTCATAAGAATGCTATAGAGAAAGTGGAAGAAATTTCAATGGTTCTAATAGTTTTAGAACAAGATTAAAACTTGCATGGGATAAAATCTGAGGTTCAAAATCTCTAGGATTCTTGTAATAAACCTAACTTAACTGAAATGAGATAACAAATCATTACCAAAACATTGAGGGTATTCTCAAGACCCATGGTAACCATGTATATCTAACTGTTCTTACATCTTGTATCATTGCTGTGCTTCCAGAATCTTCACAATGACAGTATCAGAGCAGAAACTCTGACTTACGGCATAAAATGGGCACATTCACGTGTGTAGAATCTGTCCTCGTTAAGCATTTACTTCAAAAGCTCGTAAGAAGCTTGCTTTACTGCTGCTCTCCATAGTCAGTAACATGGCATATAATATATGAACTCTAGACAGCTACAACATATGCCTATGAAAGTGAACAGAAGTTTAGCAACCATTTGGGACTTGGAGGGAAATGTAAGCCAAATCACCAATAAATTTACTTTACTTCTGCTCATTTCTGCTGTTCCCCCTGAAGAATCATTTGTTGAAGAGGTAATTTGCATATCTAAATATTCCCTCCTCTCTAAGTCAAATGCAAGGTAGTTTTTCAAATAATAATAAAAAAAAGTGACACCTTAATATGGCTGCCAATATAATCAAGTAGCAGAAAGGTGATATAAAAATAGTTCCTCCCCTGCTGCATTATTTTGGTAAATTAACTTCCATATTTCAAAACAAACTTAAAATTATACTTGTTTTTCTATTTCATCACTTGCCATTCTTCTGCCTGCAACCTTTGCTTTGTCAATGCTCGCTTAGTGTCCTTTCACAAGCACACCTTTGACGATGCTGCTCCTAAGCCCAGGAATATTTTTCCTGATCCTATGTACCATGTAATTTCACTGTCCTCTTTCAAATCCCTTACCAAAGAGGAATTTAAATTAGGCCCGATTGGTTTAACAAATGGTGTGATTTTAAACAAATACAATTAAATAGGTGCAAAGCCCTGTGTGTTCACTCTTAATTTAATTCAGACCTGGTTTATAAATTTGGTTGGTAAATTTACAAGAGCAAATTAACTCATGTAACCTGTTTTAAACCAATGTTTAAATGGTGTGTCCATGCTTTAAGTAAAGACACTTTTTGAACTTATTTCAGTTAAACTGCTGTAACTTTTGTGTAAACTAAGCAGTTTTCTCACCAAAGAAGATTGTACTTTGATCTCAGAACTATAATAAAGCCCCATTTCAAACTCAATTAAATATCATGTTACTGAGTTTTAGAAATTACTCTCCCATAGTGTGCATTATGCCATGTGTAGACAGTCCCTTAGGCTCCTAAGTCACTTTTCAAAATGAAACATAGGCCCCTGAGTCAGTTATGCATTGCAATGCTAATTTTGCACCAGTTTAATTATGCTGGTTTAAAAAAAAAAAAATCACACCGTTAGTTAAATCAACTGTGTGTTGATCAGACCTAGCTTTAGACGTCCATGAACATTTTGCTATTTGTAAATACTAAGCACACTCTTCAGTTTGTAACACAAGTATTTCACATTTCCTAGCTCTGTGTGCCTTTCTTACAGCTCTTCCCTCATTGCATAAACGTGGTTGTATCATACTAAACAGATTCAGTTATGATATTTGTGTCGGGCTTTGTATAATTTGCAGAAAAGCTACAAATACATCTGTTTCTATGCTAAATTCTTCCACCCCACCCACCACAATCATTGCCACCACTACTATAGCTCTGCCAGTGAGAGCGCTAGTGTAGTCAAAATTCCAGGCAGGTGCTGGCATTGTTAACCAGCATGTTCTCTAATCCTGCTCATAGCAGGTCTAAGTGGCATAGTGGTTAAAATGTTTGTTTTGTTTGTCAACACTCCCAATAGTGCTCCCATCGTGTAGTGAAGACAAGGCCTAGAGGGTTCGTTGAGGCAATCATAGCTACTGCCAGAGTCAATGAATCTTCTTCCCACATCTTTGGCCCACAGGTGATTGAGATACTCAGGACGTCACCAGAAATTTGGTGACCACCAGAAGTGTTTTCCTTGTGCATCTCTATAAAGGACTTATCACAATCTGTCTTTACATAGGAACATTTTTTTAATTGCACGTAGCCTATTTACAAACATCTTCATTTGAGATAATTACAGGAAATTATTGTAGGTGACAAATATGAGGAATTCTCACAGATTGAAGTGTCACTAGAGGAGGTTTTGGAATGAATTGAGAAACTTAACAGTGACAAGTCACTGGGACCAGATGGCATTCACCTAAGAGTTCTGAAAGAACTCAAATGTGAAATTGTGGAACTACTAACTATGGTTTGTAACCTGTCCTTTAAATCAGCTTGTGTACCCAGTGACCAGAAGATAGCTAATGTAACGCCAATATTTAAAAAAGGGCTCTAGAGGTGATCCCGGCAATTACAGACCAGTAAGTCTAATGTCAGTACCAGGTAAATTAGTTGAAACAATAGTACAGAATAAAATTGTCAGACACATAGAAGAACATAAATTGTTGGGCAAAAGTCAACATGGTTTCTGTAAAGCGAAAATATGTCTTATTAATCTATTAGAATTCTTTGAGGGGTCAACACACATGTTGACAAGGGGGATCCAGTGGACATAGTGTACTTAGATTTCCAGAAAGCCTTTGACAAGGTCCTTCACCAAAGGCTCTTACGTAAATTAAGTTGATATAAATTGGGATAAGAGGGAAGATTCTTTCATGGATTGAGAACTGGTTAAAAGACAGGGAACAAAGGGTAGGAATAAATGGTAAATGTTCAGAAAGGAGAGGGGTAACTAGTGATGTTCCCCAAGGGTCAGTCCTAGGACCAATCCTATTCAACTTATTCATAAATGATCTGGAGAAAGGGGTAAACAGTGAGGTGGCAAAGTTTGTAGATGATACTAAACTGCTCAAGATAGTTAAGACCAAAGCAGACTGTGAAGAACAACTTCAAAAAGATCTCACAAAACTAAGTGATTGGGAAACAAAATGGCAAATGAAATTTAATGTGGAGAATATAAATGTAAAGGAATGTACATTGGAAAAAATAACCCCAACTATACATACAATATGATGGAAGCTAATTTAGCTACAACTAATCAGGAAAGAGATCTTGGCATCATCATGGATAGTTCTCTGAAGACATCCACGCAGTGTGCAGCGGCAGTCAAAAAAGCAAACAGGATGCTAGGAATCATTAAAAAAGGGATAGAGAATAAGATGGAGAATATCTTATTGCCCTTATATAAATCCATGGTACACCCACATCTTGAATACTGTGTACAGATGTGGTCTCCTCATCTCAAAAAAGATATACTGGCATTAGAAAAGGTTCAGAGAAGGGCAACTAAAACGATTAGGGATTTGGAACAGGTCCCATATGAGGAGAGATTAAAGAGGCTAGGACTTTTCAACTTGGAAAAGAGGAGACTAAGGGGGAGATATGATAGAGGTATGTAAAATCATGAGTAGTGTGGAGAAAGTGAATAAGGAAAAGTTATTTGCTTGTTCCCATGATATAAGAACTAGAGGCCACCAAATGAAATTAATGGGCAGCAGGTTTAAAACAAAAAAGGAAGTTGTTCTTCACTCAGCGCCCAGTCAACCTGTGGAACTCCTTGCCCGAGGAGGTTGTGAAGGCTAGGACTATAACAGGGTTTAAAAGAGAACTGGATAAATTCATGTTAAGTCCATTAATGGCTATTAGCCAGGATGGGTAAGGAATGGTGTCCCTAGCCTCTGTTTGTCAGAGGGTGGAGATGGATGGCAGGAGAGAGATCACTTGATCATTGCCTGTTAGGTTTACTCCCTCTGGGGCACCTGGCATTGGCCACTGTCAGTAGACAGGATATTGGGCTGGATGGACCTTTGGTCTGACCCAGTATAGCCATTTTTATGTTCTTATGAAACAGCAACACTTATCTATTCCATTACTGTACACACAGCATAAAACTAACTTAGGAGTTCAAAATGGTGCAGATGGAAAAAATTATAAGGCTAACTAAAAGGGTGGGGAGAGTACTAGCCACATGTTTCAAAAAGAGCAGACTAAATGCCCTCAAACATCTAAGCTTGTTCAATCACTTCATAGGACACCACTTCAGAATTTGTCTCTGCACTAAAATTACAATTCCATTTTGCAATATTCAGCTCAGATATAACATTCTGTTTGCACTTTCACAAAAAGATGAGTAAAGAAGAATGATCTCTTCCCTGATATAGCCATGTGATCTGAGCAACAGACAACAATTATTTATGTTATTAACTTTGCTTTCTTTTTTCCACCAATATAATCCTGTATATGTGTGTGAATTAGTAATACTCAGGGGAACCACCACTGTTTATTATATGGGATATGCTAGCAATCCTTTATGCATGAAGAAAAATCAACCCTATACACATGTAACCCACATATCTGAGCCAAAACTTTCAAATCTCAGTGCCTAAAAATAAGGATTTAGCAACTAGTTTGAGGCACTCAAGTTCGAAAACCCTGCTCTTGTTTTTTCTATCGAATAAAAAGTAGCAATCAAAAACAATTTGAGAGGTTGGCATGATATTTTAGGTTGATTTGCTCAAAATAGTAACAGCTGTTTCAGAACTGATGGCAATATTTTTTTGAACTACAGTATCAGCACTCTTCTGATTACCAAGCCCTTTTCCCTAGGGGACACTCACTGTGAAAATGTCTCAACAGACTATACGTTTGAAATGGAATTAAGTTCATTTATAGACATCATAACTCAATGTTGAATGTTCAAAGTAGGCTCTGAATTTGTATGCTCAATTTTATGTGTATGTACCTTTGAGCACCTGAGTTTATGCATCATAAAAATATTGTTTTATGCATGGAAATTGGCTGGTTAGAACTAATTATTCAATATGCACAAGCAAATGGTATTTGGCATCTTCAAATATAGGTTTTCAGAAGCACAAAAACTCAGGAACCAAAAAGTGGGTTTACATAATTCAGTTTCATAAAAATGTTGGCCCCCATGCTGCAAAGTGGTTTTCAGATTTCAGAGGCAACCTCTGTGTCCTCATAGAGGCCCCTAGGTAGATCAGCTAGCAGAAGTGAATTTTCAAAATCTCTTTTGAGCATTTGTCCCTTAGGGATTTATACTATTGCCAAGCACGTAGAATTTATTGGCACCACACATTCATGAAACAAACAAATTGAACATGAACCTTGTTAATTTGTGTTCCCAAAGGAGGATAGGTAGGAAAAAATAAATTGACGGCGCTTTTTCTAACCTGTGTGTTAATTATGTTGAGTTAATACATTTGCAGATTTGTACTATAATATTGAAAAAAGATCACCAGGACTCCCCAAATGCCGGCCATGATCAGAGAAACTGAACACTAGAAAAATTCCAAAATTTACCAAAATTAAGCATTATTCATAGATTCCAAGGCCAGAATTATTAATATTCCCTCTGTCTTTTAAGACCAAAAAAAGGAAAATGTCTTTTGCATTATCAATGAGAAAGTAAAAACAGGCAGCTGTACTGTACCACTGTTGAGCTGAAATATCTCTTATCTCCTAACTGAATATCACAGGTAGATAAAACCAGCATTGGCTAACCAGGGCTGGAACCTGTGCTGTTCACTAGGGAAGTAATAGAAACATTCCTCACAGGTTTTTTTTTAAAACCAAGCAATGACTGGGTTATTCCAATTTAAATTCTTAGGGCCAGGTCATGGCTTATCTACTTTTGCTGCATATGTGAGGAAAGGACTCAAAACTACCCTGCTACTTCCCCTGCTGTATAAATGCACAGGGAATGGGTAGAGTTAAGACTTCTCCCCCACTGACAAGCCCCCTGGCACAGCCAAACCAGGGGATAGACACTATGTCAGGTATGGGACTGGTGCAGAGTGTCACCCCCATAGCAGGGGGAAAACTCTGAATCATTGTCCATTTCTTGGTCTGCTCCTGGGGCAGCACAGCTACATGTTGCCCCATCCATAGGCAAAGCCAAAATGTAGTCCTTTGAAAGCATACACCTAAAGTTAAGGGCTTATAATAAAATTACTTTATTGTGTGCTCGTGTTTTGGAAATAAGTTTCAGCTTCAGTTTTAAAGTCAAGGTGTTGCTAAGAGTGGTGAGGATGAAGATATCAATATTTTGGTGATTAATTCATTTTAGCACAGAAACAAACCTTGTTTACATGCAGCAATAGCAACTACCTATTAAAATGTTATTACATGCCTGACAACCATGTACCTTGACCAAAGGTAATGATAAGCCACATTATTGCTATCCAGGAACAGCTAATTTCTGGAATTGTTGTTAATGGATTTTATTATAAGAGAATTTATCACTGAGTTAACATCGCTTGAAATAACTGTGTAATTTATATTAAAACTAGGGTTAAAATGCTAAGTTATCAGTGAGTATCAGCTAGAAATTCAAAATAAATTAGAAGTAATTTTGGAACTAGGTGATTGCATACTTCACATGAAGTCATTTGTGTGTGTGAGAAAAAGACTTGGCCAGAGGTTATAGATTTTTTCCCCCCGGGAAAGCATTTTGAATCTCCAATTAAATAATTGAGCAATTATATAAATTCCTAAACTTTATAATTTTAGAATTACCTGGGTTGAACTGCCAGTTCCAAAAACCTTAATTTGTACAAACATCAGCTGATAGGCAAGCTTCATTGACAAACTGATGAAATCTTGTATTAAAAAATCCACAATAATTCCATGTTAAACATCGAAATTACCAACCCAGAATACTATGGAACTCACATAAGTATCTACTTTGTGCTAAGACATCAATTTCAAGCTGTTACTCTGTTAAAATTTGAACATTCTGTGGTAAATACATTACCTTATGATAAATTCATCATACTTAGTTTTACAAGTTTAAATGACAGTATTTGACAATCAAATAACTATCTTTATTTCCCTTCTGAAATTTCATTGTTTATTTCTTTTTTGATTAACATAATGTAGAATTGCCAAGTCTGCATTTTGGCAAAGCAACCCAAATTTTCCTAAGCTCACAGAAAACATAGTATGGGAAATTTGTAGTTAAAAAAGGGAGGCAATGTGGCCTACTGGATCGGGACTCAGGAGACCTGGACTCTACTCCTGGTACTGCCTTTGGCTTGGTAGGTGTTTTTGAGCCAGCCACTTCATCGCTCTATGCTTCAGTTTCTCCCATTTGTAAAATGGGGAGAATGATACTGACTTACTTTGTAAAGCACTTAGATCTACTGATGAAAAGCACTATATAAGAATTTATCAGAAGTCCTTGTTCAATATGAATACATTTTCACCTTTATGTTCTTACAAAGGGCAGGATTATTTTAGATGATGTGGAAAAAGAGGAGGCAAGGCTTTGTAACAGCTGGGATGATTGGGGCAAAAGAGAAACAAGATTCATGCTAGCAATGGGCCTAATGCCCTTTTGAAGGGCATTGAAAAGAAACTCAAGTCCTGTCGCTTGGCAGTTTACCTACATGAACTTGGATTACTCACAACAGCTAGTTTTCCAGGATGCATGGGCAATCAGTATTTGCCTAATTTGGTTCCATAAAAAGCTTAGACTGTGTGAAAGTCACAGAAGGCTAATACTTTGAAATGCACAGCACCTCCTGCAACAAGCTGGGTGATATCAGGAGGAGGGTGCTCGGCTCCTTACAATACCAGGCTCTAAAAAGTAGGATGGAGAAGAGCAACTTTACCTTTTCATAGAGCAAAGCTGTTTTTTTTTAAATGAAGTACTTTAAAACAAGAAAAATCAGTAACTGACAATAATAGAAGCAAATGAAGGCAAACTTCAGCAATAGAAAGATCAGGCAGCGTCCTGTCAAAAGACTGCAATTCCATGTTATACAGTAGTTTTACAGGATCCTCTGAAGGCTTACCACACAATTATACCCCTGAGGAGGCTGAACAGGAGATGTGCCTCCCAAGCTGCAGAGCCTGCACTCACGCCTCCCCAAAGGCATTGGGGTGGGGAGCACTGAGCAGCATGAACAAGCAGGTGTAGCCAATACCCCCTAAGGAGCAGTGCTGCTGGAGCACAGGGATCCTCCTAGCCCAGTCACTCCATCTCTGGGGCTAGCAGCCCTAGTTAGCTATATACCCAACAGCTTGTGCCTAACTACAGCTGCTCCCTGAGCAGATGCACTGTAACTAGAGAGAGGAGGGTTCTCTGTGTCTCCCCACACATCCCAGCCATCATTTTGCCTTCCTCTCCATGCTTTAGCTCCTGCATCAATACCTATCTTTAGTGTATTATGTAAAACAAAAAGAAAATAAAAGACAGAATCCCAGTACAGATAAAATGAAGGGGAGTGCTAGATAATAACAATAAATAGTATTCAGTTAGGGAAAAGCAAAACATCCTTAGATTTTATAAATTATTATTATTTTTATTATTAGAGCTTATGCTCTAATAAATTTGTTAGTCTCTAAGGTGCCACAAGTACTCCTTTTCTTTTTGACGAATCACAGTAGTTTTTGGACAAAAACTTTTTTTTTTGACAAAAAATACAGATTTGGGTTGACTGAAACATTTGGCAAATTTGTATACAAATTGTGTTAGAACAGAACAATTCTGAAAAGTCAAAATGTTTCATTTGGACATTTTCAAAACAAAACGTTTTTGACTATTCAATTCAAAATGACTTTTCATTTTGAATTTTACTTCAATTTTTCAAAAGAGTAAAACACCCCTCAAAGACAACACAAAATGATTTGTTTTGGTCAAACAAAAGACCTGAAAGGATTTTTCCCCCCAACTTTTTCAGTTTGCTAAAAACTCAACACATTTTAATTTTGGGTTAACCCAAAATTGAATTTTTCCTCCTGATTTTTCGGTTTGGCCACTGAACTGAAAAATTGGTTATTCACATGTCTCTATAAAATACTACACTTTCAAAACATACTGTGAGATTTTAATACCCATTTAAACCACACCAAAATAGAAGTGTGTGGAACTATTTGTTGCAAGTATTTTGAAAAAAAAATTTGTTTGTAAACAGACTTTGATTTTTCCTAGTTTGTTATTCAAAATTGTTCAAGTGCAACACGATTCAGTGTATGAATTGCCTGTAAACTATTTACTTACATTGTCTCTGAGTGTTTGTGGTGGACTTTAGTCACTTTATCTGTTCCTTGACTAGATGATAAACCTTTTATAAAAAGTAGTAGAGAAATCTTAGAACTTGTTTGCACTAGCAATTGTTATTGTGTTTAAAATACTATTGAGGAAACTCAAGTTAGATGATTTATACAAATATACTTGCAGGCAAAACATCACTCATATGACATTCATGAAAAAGGAATGTAAAGCATCAAGAATAGTGTCAAAGTGAATTTGTGGCTTTTATTCCAACAAATGCTTTTTAAAGTGGTATTTTCCCAGTTCTAGACAGGATCTTGATTTCTAAGATTTTATCTGATAGACTTGCACATACTAAAGTACCTGGAGCTCGATTTATCTTTCTTAGACTAAAGTACTGGGTCAACATTGCAGAGATTCAAACCTTACGATTCCTGGAAGTCTGGGTAATTCAAACCACTATGCCATTCCCTGCATTTAATGAGAAGTCAAAAGAAATTTTGCGAGTTATTTACATGCTGTAAGTAGAGCTATTTTTAGCAGGATTTCCCCTCCTTTTTTAAGGAAGAATCACTGGGTAATCTATATAAAAATGGAAAGTGCCATGCAAACACAGTATTAAGAATTATGTAGTGTCAGACATTGATTTGCATTTCAGATACTCTTTATTTCTCTTGTTAGTGCAAACAGCTAGAACGTTCCTTGTGCTGTGATAACATAGAAGATATTAACTTGATTCTTGCACATGCCAGAAATGTCATTTGAAGCCTACTTTAACTCTCCAAATAGGGAAAAAGAGAAAATATGAAGAGGCAAACCCTCATTACCGCTCCAGAGAATACAATTCTCAGTGAGCACGGCTGGAAGTTGAAGCTTTGTTCAGAGTGAAAATAAAATGTAGATTTAACAGTGAGAATAATTAACCATTGGAACAATTTACCAAGTGTTGTGATGGATTCTCCATCACTGACCATTTTTAAATCAAGAGTGGATATATTTCTAAAAAATATATACTCTGTATTGCGGAAGTTCTATGGCCTTTGTTACACAGGAGGTCAGACTATATCAGAGGTGGGCAAACTGCAGCCCACGGGCCACATCCGGCCCACAGGACCATCCTGCCCAGTCCCTGAGCTCCTGGCTGGGAGGCTAGCCGCCGGCCTCTCCTCCTCTGCTCCTCCTCCCCTGCAGCCGCAGCTCACTGCGCCGCTGGTGCAATGCTCTGGGTGGCAGGGCTGTGAGCTCCTGGACAGCGCAGCTGCAGAGCCCGGCCTGACCCGGTGCTCTGTGCCGTGCAGCACAGCTGCCTGTCCTGGTGCAGCCACACCACCAGCCACCGGTGCTCAAGGCAGCACGGTAATGAGGCAGGGAGCGGGGGAGTTGGATAGAGGGTAGGGGAGTTCAGAGGGTGGTCACGGGCCGGGGGTGTAGATAGGGGTCGAGGCGGTCAGAGAACAGTGAACAGGGGGTTGAATGGGAGCAGGGGTCCCGTGGGGGGCAGTCAGGAAGGAGAGGATGGGTTGGATGGGTCAGCAGGGGGCAGTCAGGGGTGGGGGGCTGTCAGCGGCAGAGGGTCCAGGGTGATCAAGGAGAAGGGGTGGTTGGATGGGTCAGGGGTCCCGGTGGGGCAGTCAGGAAAGAGAGGGGAGTTGGATGGGGTGGCGGGAGGCTGTTAGGTGTGGGAGGTCCGGGGGCAGTCAGGGGACAAAGAGCGTGGGGTGTATGGGGCAGGAGTCCCGGAGGGGCCTTGAGGGGGCAAGAAGCAGGTGGGATCGGATGGGAACGGGGGATGGGCCATGCCTGGCTGTTTGGGGAGGCACAGCTGTCCCTAACCGGCCCTCCATACAATTTCAGAAACCCGATGTGGCCCCCCAGGCCAAAAAGTTTGCCCGCCCCTGGACTACATGATCACAATGGTCCCTTCTGGCTGTGGAATCTAAGAAGCTATGAATCTGAGAATTTGTTGGCCTTGTCTAGAGGTGGGCTCAAACTGCAAAGTTTGGATCTGGATTCGGATCAACACTTTGCAGAGGATTCAGATTCTGAGTTTTCGTTTGGCCTGTTTCAGAGTTAGGTTTGAAACCTCCCAAAAGTTCAGAGGAATTTGATTTTGGGGCTCTGGTTCAGTTCCAACTCTACTCTGTTCCGCTGCGTCACCACAGTATTGTTATTGAGCTCCTTTTCTCTATTTGCCTTGTATGCTACCCAAGGTTTAACTAGTCATCTCAAGATTATCACTGAATTTAATTCAAGTGCTGATAATTTTACCTATCCACTCATACTAGGTAACCTCCAACGTCAAAAGTCTTGGATATCTTTAAAAAAAAAGCCACAAATCTGAGAATCTGCAACTTGAGTCCTCTGATAACCAAGACAAATGTCCAGCCTTATGTATACTACACAAGAATGAACTGGAGAAGACACTTAGCAGTTTGCTATGGCTTTGCAACACATCCAGAGAAGCAGGGCTTGCATTGAAATACCTAGACAGGATCTCTTATTGCACAGATTTTGCATCAGTGTATTTCTCCCTCCAGCAATCCTCCCTATGTATTTAACATTGGTACCCTAGATTTTTCTCGTCTTTATGTTTGACTCACTGCTCAAAACTTATAATCTTTTCTCCACTTAATTACCAGATGTTATACTTTAGGAGAGTGGGATGGTATTCATGAATCTGCAAAGGCGTGTTACAGCTAACTTCTGATTCAGAAGGACGTGTTACTTCTGAGCTCATTAAATCTAAACCACACTTTTATTTCTTTTAATTTATTTTTAATTAATGTGCACATGGTCTTTTATCTTGGAATCCAAATACAAATGAAAAATCAATACAGTACTACCCACAATGAAACACAAAGGAAATCTAATGCCAAACCAAGTAAATATGTCCTACATTTTCCTCTGAAGGCACCTAAACTCAGTCTCTGGCAACGTACAATCCTAATGGAGAATTCTCTACTGACAAAGTTCTGATGCTCTCCCTGGAGAGTTCATTTTCCATGACACCTTCATCAATTAATATGTGTGAGAATTCATGTTTGTTCATGTTGGATGTATGCAATTGATCTTGGAAATTGAAATCCTTTATCAAGCCAACAGTGAGGCACAGCTGAGGCAGTACATGATGGGCAGAAAATCCAATATCAGATCTCTATAGGTTATAAGAGTTAATTCATTCACTTTCAGTCCTACCCCAAATTGGGCCAGTTGCAGTGAAAGTTTACTGGAATTAAAAATGAGCAATCTGGCAGGCATTAGTGCAAGACATTATATGAGCTCTGAGATGTAGCTGATGTCCTCTGCGGTCTTTTGTTCACCTGAGCAGAAATGTGATTACTATGTTAATTTTGCATGTGAATACTGGAGACATTAAAGAAATTATCCTAAGAAAAAAATTGAGGAAAACTCTTGATTATATTTAAGGGACTTTGAATTTCTATTTGTTTAGGAAGGACAGTCACCCAAGCTCTTTATACATAAATTTTGATTCAATTCCAGAAGTTAAAATACAGCATCTAATTTCAAGATTCTGAAACATACTGTATTAAAATATAATTAACTTCATACTGTGCCACATGTTATTGTAAAGGTTACTAATTTTTATTAGACTAGCAATTAGATCTCAGATTTTAATCTTTTACTAGCATTTTAAAGATATAGAAGATGGACCAAACCTGCCCTGTCTACATTCCATCCTACAAACTTGGGGACAGGTAGGGAGAGAACATAAATCTTGAGCCTGAAATCACAAGGATTTTCATCTAACAGAGCTCCAAGACCAATCACCACCTTGCTTTGGTGTGGGAATGCTAGTGACACATAGTTGTCTTTGAGCTGTGTCTGGTTTTATGGCCTGTTTAGAAAGAGAAAATAAATCCTACTGGCACCGGTGGAATTGTGACAGCCAGAACTTTTGCTAGTGTAAATCAGGATAGCTCCATTGAGGAGCTTGCCCGAGATCTTCAAAGGTTGCAACAGGTGAATAACCATCCAGAGTTCTAGATGCTTTTCCAGATCAAACCACTATTCCAAACCTTTTAGAGGGTCTATCATCACTAATTTTTAATATGTTTGTGCTGGCTTTGTGTGTGTGTGTGTGTGTGTGTGAGACAGACAGACAGACAGACTCATACACACAAATTTGGGGTAGTAAATTTTTATTTCTCCTGTAGGCTTAGAAGCAGAACAAGAATTACATAAACTAGCAAAACCCTCATATTTCTTTCTGAGTGCTATCAAAGTAAGCAGGGGAAACTTAAAAATATACCCTATATTCCAGCTCTATAAATTCAAAACATAACAACTGACCAGATTCTGGCAAAACCCATGCTAACATCCATCGTTTCTATTATACCCATTCCAGAAATGGGTACCACTTCCACTAGTTAATAAATATTTCATATATTCCAATAGGTTTAATCCCTGAGGCTTTAAGGTCTGTTTCAGTGACATTTAAATGTGAAGAACTGTAAGAAGGTAGAATGTGCATGTTTGGTTTCAGAATGCAAAATTAAATAGAAAAAAAGGAATATTACCTTTTAAAAAACAGGTGTGTAATGGTAAAGTATGGATTTGTCATCCAGTCTCTATTTGAAATATATTAACAACACAAAAGCTAATAAATATTTTCAGTTTGATCTGCAAGGCAAAAGTACTATCAATATTTATGCAAAGGCGTGTGAATGTTTTTATGATTGTGATCTGCAGCATATTAATTAGGGTTGGAGGGGAAGGAACCCTGAACCTGAACCATTAAACAGCATCAGGCAAAGGTTAAAGAAAATAATCTTTTGAAATACAGTAGTGTATAAGAGCATACATTTGAATGCATAGCCAAGAGAACCTCTATCATCTTCTTTATGATGATAGCAATGACCTGATCCTGCTTAGCACCTCCCGAGTAGTGTTGAGGGCTTCCATTCCCCCTGAAGTCAATAAGAGTTGAGTGTGCTCACCACGTCTCAGGGGGCACTCAGCACCTTGCACAACTGGAAACCAAGTTTTCTCTGAGGACTAAACTATCACAGCCCTTAATTGGGAAATAAGTGGGTGTCAGGACCCATTATCCCCATCCTTACTCAGACTGTGACTCCTGCCATGCCATGGCAGAACAATGCATCTGGTACTGTCCCTCCAAGCAAATGGGAAGGGGGGGCATGGAGAGGAAGGAGCCTTAGCTCCCCTATAGCCCCATTAGCTGGCCAAAACAAACGGATGGGGAGATAGTGGGTAGGGGAAGGCAGTACGAGGAGCCATGACTCCACACCCTGCTAACTGGCCAGAGTAGCTAGCTCTGGGGAGTAAATTGCTCCATGAAAAGTGGTAAAATAACTTATTCCCATCTCTGAGTGAGTGGGGAGCAGGGAAGGAATAGTGACTGCTTGAGTCACACTTTTTTGTATGGTCTGCTCTTCAGGCAGTATGATTACATGCTGCCTTTTCCTCAGGGCAGGACACGTTGTAAAGTTGCAATCTACTCCTGAGTGTTTAAATTCGCTACTAGCATAGTGGAGTTACAGAAGCTTAATATCAATCAAACGGCACCTGCTTTCCACCTGTGGTGAATTTGTCTGCTTAACATATTGCTAAAATAAGGAAGAAACAAAATGACTAATGGGGGAGGATGTGATAACTTAGTATTTCATTTCCACAAGATTTTGAAATTAACAAATGGAAAATGTGAATTTAAAAGTACAGTTCAACAAAACAGTCAAACCACTAAATACAGGAGATTGGGTGCAATCCAATAATTTCAAGCAAAAAGTTTTTACCCTCTTGTCCCTAGAAGTAGTCCCTTCCAGGTCAGGGGAGAGACAGGTCTGGGTAAGTCTGCACTGTTGGTACCAATGCTGTACAGTCCTCTATGAATAAAGAGGACTTCATTCTCCAGGGCTGGAAGTACAGCAGCTTTCGTGAAAAACGCAAAAGGGCAAGCCACTCACTGGCAGGACTGAATATTCTGTGCTTACATCTATTGCTTTGGGCCCATGTGCACATATTTTGTGTGTAACATAGCAATCTATTTTATTTTAAATGTAGCCCTAAAAAGTTTCCTTTTGCCTTTTAGCCACCTTACAGATAATGGGTCTCAGGTATTTAGAAAGCAGCAGGGACACAACTTTGCACAGATTTAACAGAATGGCTGGTACTACACAGAGCAGAGAGCTCAACGTTTGGCATAGCCAAACCATCATTGGCTTTAATAACTATTCTCCTCTGCTCCACTTGCCACTGCTTCACATATTTTTTTATGTCTAAAGTAAATCCAGGCAATCTATTGTACCTAATCACATTTCGGTCTATAACAAGCCTCAGATAAAATATACGGTCAGCAAATGCCAGCTGATTAATTGCTTTCCCTTTCCTATCCCTTCTCTCTTCAACGAGTTGAACAGTGTCTGTAGCCTCCCCAGTTTAAACTTTCCTTCATTTAGCATGAGATTTAATACACTCATTATTATTTCTCATAAAAGGTTATTTCAATTTGCATACATGCATATCCATGCTTCATGATTTCCTTTGATTTTCTTTCCAGGTCCACAGGATGTGTCAGGCAATAATACCTTGACAGAACAGCTCCAGATAATGAAACATAGTTAAGTTCCAATCTACAATACAAATTGGAACCCTTTTTGTAATCTGATGTGGGCACAACCGTGTTGTAACTTGGTTTGCTACTAAGGTTGTATTTGTAGTGTAGACATGGCCTTAGTTAACAGACAACAGTTGGCAGTGAAGGGTCAAATGCAGCAAGCACTGGGCTGCAAACAGCTATTTATTCAATTTACTCAAAATCTGCTGAGCTTCTGATGCTTAATTAAAAGTGGGATCCCTTCTGAGTACAGCCTGCACTGGCTACCCCACTGTGAGGCTTAATTGGAGAGAAATTTTGCATGAAACAATTGAGGCTTATGAAGAACTGAAGTGCAGGTAAGGCAGCAGGGGTTGGTGTATTCCGAACACCTATAACACAGTCATTATCAGGCATCTAAAGAAATAACATGCCAATGTGACTGGGAAATTCAAACAGTAGGACATGAATTATTCCATATTTTGTTTTATCTGTGTTTGCTGTCAATGAAACAATGCAATATACAGATGTTTAAGTTCAGCAGGTCTGTGGCTGTTGGATCATTATGCAACTCTGGTAGACATAATTTCTAAGAAGGTTGCTTGTGCAGACACCAGCCCATAAAACACATGGGCCACATGCGTAATTATCTACAGCAGAGAGCAAAGTAGCACTTCATACATTTAAAAAGACTTCTTCCAGTAACAATCCACCAAGACTGTTGTCTGGGCTACTCAATAAGTGCATGGCCATGGAAACAGAATGATGTTCAGAGGATTGGAAATGGTATTCAGAGCCTTTCACCTGAAGGCCACCAGTTCAGATCCATTCCAGTTTAACAGCAGTGACTAATAGTCATTACCATCTAGTGGCTTTTCATCAGCTTACGTGAAAGGAGTTGGTGGTCTCAGTCTACTTGCTAGCATGGAGAGATGTCTACATCTCCATCCCATCCACGTCAGCCTTGATTTGCAGTCTCAACAGAGGTGCTAAGGATTGAATGGGCACTGAAACTAAACCTCCCTCTTGTCCCTAGAGGTAGTCCTTCCAGGTCAGGACTGAGACACATTTGCAAGGGGCTACACTGCCACTCCACATGGTACGTCTGTTCTCTGGGTGAATACAGGATTTCATTTTTCAGGACTGGCTAGTCAGAATGACCGCTCAGTTTTACTTACAAAATATGTGCACACTATGCACTGTACCACCTTCTCTTGATTTTTTCTGGGCATAAAACCAGAGGTATTAGTAGGTTCAATATAATACTATCAAGTGCATTTTAGCATGGAATATTAGTAGCTTATGGGCATAATATTTGCTGCAATCATATTTTCAGTAGCTAGTCTGACGCACAAGTAACTGAGCAGATAAAGACATTCTCAGTTTTCTGAATAGAATCTTTTTATGTTGATGAGTCATATATTGATGAGAAACATTGTTAAATATATTTATAAATAATGTATTGCTTCTAGATTCCTGATGAGAATAACCAAAGACAAGTGGCCCCTAGGGAATCCATCCCAGGTTTTACACTGAGCCAAATTCATTCCAGGGCAGGACTTTGAGTAGTATGATCAGTGTTGTGTGAATACTCAAATGGTGCAGGCATGATCAATAAAACCCTAGTTATATACCTCAATATTGAGTCTTGGTGCTTTGATTTTAGTAGCTTCTCAGTAGCCGGGACCCATCACTAAGCATACTAACACCCACTGTATTATGGCAGTGAGATCTTCAAAGAGCTTCAGCAGCCTAGTTTAGCCTGAATGATCTTCTTGGTCGGACTTCATGGTGTCTTTCTTTAATCAGTGTATGCTTTTAATATTTTCTTCAAACTTACTGGCCTATATGCAGAGTGCAGGATAGGGATCATTTTATAGTTTCCTGCTTAGTCTCGTTATGCTTTAAAAAAAAAAAGTTAAACCTGCCATGCTCTAATCTTCAAACATTCCAAAAGTAGTACACATCTTAAATGTGTCTATTAAAAGTTTACATGTTTTATCACTCACTCTCAATAGTCTCATATGCATGTAGTGCCCTTTATGTTCCCAACATATCTAATTATTTTAATCATTGATTTGGCAGTTGTCCTAAACCCAGCTCATTTTCATATCAGGTCATCTTTACTCTGTAGCATTAAACCCAGATTGATAATTTTTACCTGAATCTTTTAGGTAAAGCAGAAAACTATCAGGGAATAGAACAGCCACAGGAGGCCTGGCTGCCCTGGCCCTGCTTTGTGCTGCATGATGTCTTAGCAAAATAAACATAAGTGGTAATGGCTTAATTCTACCTTCTTGATTACAAGGCACCAATGCACTTCCATAATGCATTCAATCAAACTAGAATATCTCCTCCTTACTTTCTCCCTGGATAACTTGGCACAAAGTGACTGAATCTGAGTTCCATTTTCGCTCCCCGATTCTCTGGTCTGCTCAGCTCTGCTCGAGCCCCAGCTCTGGCATGAGTCAGAGTAGCATAAGGGCAGCTCTAACTTATTCCCTAAAGTTCCATACATCAGTTGGAGATTGAGTTAGCGAAGCTCCACAATAACCCCCGTGCTGGGGATGGGTTTGGCACACCTCAAAACACACTCCCTAGGCGGGGGATTGGTATAGTGGAGCTTTGTCTCATCTGCTACATATAGGGATGGAAGCAACTGGTGCAAGAGTCAGCTCTCACCTGCATCGGCATATGACTCAGCAGCACAAGCAGACCCTGCTCAGAACATTCAGAATGGCTTTACTGTCAGCTCAGTCATTTGGGCTACAGAATTCTCAAATGAACAGTTATGGCCAGACTCTGCCTCCCCTGTGCCACACAAGTAGTGCAAAGGAGCCAGTTCAGCTGTGAGAATCAGGCCTCTAGGGTCCAACAGTTGCTCTAATATTTGGTGCATGAGGGAGATGGATCAGCTGCCTCTTTGAAACTGTCGCCTCCTATCTCAGATGCTGCAGAAAGCCTTCTACAGTATTGGGGGGAGGGCTAGGAGATAGACATCAGCCCAGCCTCTTCATCCTCACAAACCACAGAAAATCCAACACTATCTTTTAAATCAGAAACACTAACTTTTGCAGTGGTCCTGCCTTTTTGCATGGCAAATCCCATTAAGATGAGGAAAATGTCTGTAACCATTAGCAGCCAATGAAATCACAATGTTTGGGAGTTAAAGGGAGCCGGGGACCATCATAGAAAAGAGGAAAAGGGACTTTGTGTAGATGATCCTAATCTGTTGCAGATTTCCTCAGATACACAGCTTCTGGAAGTGCCATTTATTCTGTGAGAGGTAAAACCTCAGGAACAGTACATGGAAACCACCATAAGGTGATCCTTGCAGAACTTTCCTCTCCCCTTGCAACCTTTATCTCTTCCCCGGAGTATAAAATTCACTTCTGCTACTAGCAGTAAATAAAATACAAACAATAAATAAATAACCCTTTCTCTGGGTCTCCTGTCTTCTCTTTGGCTGCCATTTAAAATCACAAGATCTTCAGAGGAAGAATTGTCTTGATCTTTATGTCTTGTACACTGCTGAGCATATACCATTGCCAGCTGTATACCCATAATAAATGCTATATGCCCCCTTTTGACCTATTCCAGTTACTATGCAGGGGAGCTAGCAGCCATTAGGGTTGCCAGTTTTTGACCTGAAAGTCCAGTTGAAAAGGGAACCTGGCAGTTTCTGATCAGATGTACCGACCAGACACCAACAGTCTGGTTACCATGGATGGGAGTGGGAAGGAGCATGCTGGGTCATCAACCCATGCCAGCTCCTGCTCAGCTGCAGCCGCCTCCTACCTGCATCTTGTGGGAAGGCAGGTTCTATATCAGGTTGCAGCTCTGAAGCAGAGGGAGCCCAGCAGGGGGGAAGAGGGGAGAGGATGCAGCTACAAGGGATGGGGAGGGATGAGCAACAAGCGATGGGAGGAGTGAGCCCGGGCGGGGCCTCAAGGAAAAGGCAGAGTAGGGAGCAGGACCTTTGGGGTCCAGCTGTCAGCAATTAGAAAGTTGTCAACCCTATCTCGGCAGCCAGCAGCAACGGTCTCGTTAAGGCAGGAACAGGTTTTCCTGTGTTCTCTTGTCTCACTTGTCATTTTTCTCCCTTGTGTTTATGCATGCAACATTTCTTCCCTGTGCTGTGCAGGATCAAGCCCTCACTACTACATTATGGAATACTATGACCAATTATGAAAACCAAGCTAGGATTTTCCAAAAATGAGCAAGCCATTTTGTGATGCAGTGTGCTTGTTTCTGCGATGGTGTTTGTTCACTCACTCCTGTAAATTTCAGCAATTTGCAACAGGTTTCCCAGTCATTACTGCAGAGTAGGCCCCAATCCAGCAAGCATTTAAGCACGGGTATAACTTTGTGTATTCATAATGCTATTGAAGGAACTGAGTGAAATTCTACTGTACTAACAACATTGCTCCCTGCAGTGTAAGAACACTAGGAAAAGTTCATTCTCAAGCCTAATACATTCAGGAAATAGCATCTTTCAGTGAGGCACTTCAATACCATAGTTTTTACAGTATTTAACAATCACACTTTTCTCCAGAAAAAAGAGGGTATGTGATGATAACCAGAAAATGCAGCTCTAAAAATAAATCAAATAAATCTTTGAAAACTGTCTGTAAGTGAGAAGTTCAGCTAGATCCTTGACTGCAAGATAGTGCTTGCTAATAATAGCAAATGAGTAGGCACAGTCAAGGCTGAAAATTTCTGAAATGCTTTGACTGCTGGCTTTTTCAGAGAAGCACTTATTGAGGCTACCATTATGGGGAAAAGGCCATGTAGTCAGAGGTGCTTTGATGGCTTCTGAGTCATAAAAATTCCAGATGTATAGGTATATATCTAGTTAGTATGTGGATTGATATAGCACACAGAAGAGTTTAACAAGAACAATATTTGTATTAAATTTATTTTTAAAGAAAAGATGTTAAGCAAACTAAGTCATAAATAGAATCAAATTGCATGTGTTAAAGTCGAGGCCAGTAGATTGCAGGCTCAGGAAGGATTCCCCCCACCCCCCCCATGTACACCATCACACAATTAGATGGGGCATTATACATTTTTGTTTTTTAAAATCCCCCTATCAACTAGTGCAAAAAGAATGATGCTGGATTAGATGGATCAAAGATCTGCTCTGCTATGGCTAATCCTGCATCCCTTTGCCTTCTAGAAGATGCTCTTTTTGTAAAATTCTGTGGGCCAAATCTTTAAAGGTACTGAGCACTTGCACCTCCCACTGACTTCCACAAGTGATTGGCAGCTCCCAGGGTAGAGCCCTGAGTATTTAGGTAAATCCACAGTGAATGTGTTGTGGCTGTATTATTGCCACACTTTGGGTACTTTATTATCCACAAGGCTAAAGCATGAATACCACACCAACCTAGACACTGGCAGTCACATTAAATCACATTTGCTCAAAGACTGGTGCTTAAACTGCCTCCAAAAATTGTATGTGCACTGTCATGTAATTTTAGGTACACAAACAGGCACTGAGATTCCATGGTGATAGGAGTCTTAGAAAAATCCACAGAGTTGGTATAAAGAGCATGGGTAATTCCATATACAAAAATGTAAGCATTCACTCCTGTGTGAAACAGGCACACGCAGCAGCTGCATGGACAAAATTTACAGGAGTAACTTAAATTCCAGCCAAAGGAAATTTGGCCACCTCAAATTGCTCCTGGATTAGTTTGAATGGATCATTTGACAGCCAATGACTAGCAGATAGAAAAGCCAGGGAAATCTGCCCCTCTTTAAACTGCATCCTGGGTCTAAATACTCAATTTCCCAGCCTGAATAGAACCTCTCATATACTTTCCTACTGTTTGAATTAGCATTTGTTAAATATGTTACAATGCCTGGATTGCTGTTTGAAGTACTTTGTGAAGTTTCCCCATTTTATGAATTTCCTGCAGGGAGCTGAGTGCACTTCCTCTACAGCATGTACTAGCTCTCACAATTCAGAGACAAGGGATCATTTTGGGGACCTGAATTAGAATCCTTCACATTTTGCAATAACTTGCCAGGTGAGACCAATTCAAAATTTTCCAGCAGAAAACAGAAAATGTGATTTGATTGGATTATTATTTTACATTGGAAAAAAACAACAAAAGGCTTGAGTGGGTGGTGATTTCCCTTTCTTTTCATTCTGCCTAGGTCACTGGCTAACAGCTTTCCATAGCCTTGTCCTTGTGATCTCATTCAAATTACTTTCTGATGTTCTTTTTAAAAAGCTGAATCAGAAGTGCTGTTTCCTTTCCCTTTCATTCCTTCTTTTATAACTGTTTCCCCTGGCAGCAGGAAACAAATCTTGTAACTAAAGCTAAGGCCCTTTAGACCTCACATTTGTACTTAAGGCTATTTGGAACTTTGGTGACCACAGCAATAATACTCAGATCCTCCTGCTCAAAAAGCACAACTGCCTAGCACTTGAGAAAAAGAAGAATCTCCTAGGCAGAGTCAATGACACGCAGCTGAACAGGTCTGATTCCCTCCAGTAGAGGGCAGCAATATGTATACACGCTAGACAATTCATTATCTAGATATCCCCCACAGTAATGGTGATACATTTCAGTGCTTGAATCTGTGTTTAAAGACAGAGTTAAAACAGTTCTTTTAAAGAAACCAAAAAACACTAGAATTTACAAATTTCAAAAACTAGTATACTATGTAAAATGCCTCTAAACCAAAAGCAAACCAATAGGAGGATATAACAAGAGTTCAGTGCAATATTGCCAGGCTAGAAGTGGAACTGGACAATCAATTAAAGTTTCACTTATTGTTCCTCACCTAGCTAATGTAAATTTAAATTTCACTTCATCATACCGATAATAAGCTAATGTAAATTTAAATTTCACTTCATCATACTGATATTTCAGCTCTCCTTGTCACTTAGAGATTTGCAGCACCAGAGCTGCACGGGCCTGTCATTTAACACCTCTCACAGAAATGAGTCATCCACATTCTGACTCACTAGTTCCACTTGACATACATTTTCTTTAATTTTAAATCACACAAAATTATCTGAGTGGCAGCCAGCAGCAGCCCTGTGATTTCTTTGCTTGTGGATCATCATGCCTAATTTCTGAGCACTATACTCAGAAGGTTTCACTGTATGGCAAATGTAAGAAAAAAACATTTTATTTCTCATAAAAATTTAATAAAGATTATCTTTTGCATGTCTACAGCATCTTTCATTTGAGGATCTTGAAGCACTTCACAAACACTGGTTAAAGGTTCACATTGTTATTGTGAGATCTCTGAGCAGAGCTAGCGTAGGAGGTTTATGAATTGATCCTTACAGCTTGATTTGAAGGGGCTGACAGCAAACCACCCCCTTCATGTTCAGTTTAGAAGATCAAATTAAATGAACGTGAATTTCCATGGGGAACAGTTCAACCCTTTCCCCTCTAGCCAGCTACTCACAACCAGCCCTCCCACCTCATCACCTTTGATGTCTTCAGGGGAAAGGCAGTCTGATTGTCAGCCCCTCTGGCTGACACCCTGGCACAATGATGGACCCTTCTCTACCTTCAGGGTGTCCCTCCAGCAGGATCTTTGGGTTTGTCCTTCTGTAGGCACTATGCACCAATGGGGGAAACCCTTGCTATCAAGGAGCCTCTTCAGGGGCTGACAGATGCCCCAAGATTGCTAGTGTTGTAGGGCTATGAAAACAATTTCCAGTTAATACGTGGCCTATTCTCTTATTTAGATCAAGTGGTGGGAATCAGGGGGACTCATTCTGTCTTAGTTCATTAAGGGAGCTAGCTAACAAAGGAAGTGGGAGGGTTTCTCTGGCTTCTGCTGCACTGAGATTCTGGGTTCACTGCCTTCAGATTCTCAGAAGCCCCTAGCAGAATGGTGGGGAGGGAATAGTAGACCTTATCGGACAGACACTTAAAGAATCTGCTGCAAGTGGAAGCGGCCATCTGGTGGACTCTGAAAATTGGTGAATTAGCTATCTGGATGGAGCAGGCCCCTGGGCAATGTAGCTGAGCACTGGGTTTGGCTTCAGGATAGCTGTGTAAATTTAGGAATGTCAAAGCTCATATTCAGACATTTTTGCAGCCCCGGGCTGATGTTCATGAATACAACAAACATGAACATGGCCCAAATCTATGGATAAGTATTATTAGCTCCTGGATATATTGAGGCAGAGATTCGGGGTCTCATAGTTGTGTCTATTAGGAGTAACTACAATGAAGCTGACAAAGTCATACTGCTATTACACCAAGGTGAGGAGAATCAGGACTCAAATGACTTGCCCAAAGCCTCACAGCAAATCAGAAGAGACAAGAACAGAACCCAGAAGTCCTGAGGGCTAATACTCTGTTCCCACCAGCAAGCATGCCACCACTGCTGCTCCCTCATGCTGTGTACTGTTATTGAAACACTAGTATCTTTTCAAGAGGCATTTTCTAAACAGAACTGATAACTTTTGAACTTCACGCACTGCCAGACGCTTTTGCTGAGGAGCCTAAAATGGGCTGTTAAACTCAAAATATGGAATATTTGTCTTCTGATACCAATTGCTTAGTAGCAGAAACCTTGTTTTCTTAATGTACTTACTAGCAAGTTGGGAGAAAACTGGATTGATGTGTAAATGAGGCGTGTGCCATATGGAATTATAAAATGTAACCTGAGCTGTTGTTATATATAAGATGGATTTACATGGGTCCATGTAAATCCCAGATACCAGTGCTCCATCTTGATATAGGAAGGTGGCTATTTGGATCTTTGCTGTAGTTCCATAATTGCACCTGTACTGTAGTTATGATAACCCCAACATGGGTTATCAGTTATACTTGTGTCCTCCAGTTTCAAAGCACAGACTTCTAACACTTGTGCTAATGGAATAATTCCATTATATATAACACTAGTAGAAGACCATTATCCTCTGTGCATCAGCCAGTAGTGTTCATGCAACACACTTCGCAAGCATGTTACAGAGTCTCTATAGGCTGCACCTCAATAGTAAAGATAACAGTGGCTGTAATCTGCCCCCAATTTAAAGAATCAAGTGCAGTTCTCCAGCTCCTGACAGATTGCCAATGTAGCCCTTGGCTGGGCAGCCCTAAATGAACCAACAAAACCACTGGTATAACTTTCAAGTCTGTCCATTTAGCTGTGAGACTCAAGATTTCTCTGAATAAAAAAAACAAACAAAAACAAAAACAAACAAAAAACCCCCAACTATTTAAATGAAAACTGAAGACTCACTTGTTTTCCCTCTGCTTTCAGTCACTAGCCTGGCACTGTAAATTATATCAGTAACTATTATACACATTTTGTGATGTGCTTCATGATAAGCTGGCACAATAAGGCACTATTTACAATGATGTTGTTGCTGATTTTGGCTTTCCTTCTGGGTAAAAAATAATTACCATTCATTTTAGTGGATAATTTAGCCTTGTCGGTGATTTTTTTTTAAACTAAAGCTCTTAAAATTGTTAATTGGAACAGTGTCTAGGATACCTTTCCTTCACCAGCATCTGGTCAGGAGGAAAAAAGGGGTGTGTGAGACATACCTACCCATCATCTCTAATTAGAAGGTATTTTCAGCAAAATCATTTAAATTTGGTCCTTTCAAAAACCTCCCATAGTCCAATATATTTCCCTAGAGTTGAACGGTGCAGGGTAGATTTTCAAAGTTAGGTTTGCATAGTGGCATACATACATTTAGGTAGCCCTACTTACACACACAAGTAATTGGTCAGTAAATGCAATCAGGTATTTACAAGACTAACTAAAAATCTGGACATCTGCCCCTATTTTTCTTCACAAATGTCCCTTTTTATAACTTTCATATGTTGGCAAGCCTAGGTGGGATTGTATCTGTTCATGTACGTAAGAAGGGAGAGAGATGCTCAGGAGGCGAAATGAAGAATAGTCTACAATGAGTAAAATTGATAGTTCTTGTCCTTTCTTTCTCATTCTCAGCAGGAAGAGAATAAATAGCGCATAGATTTTTGTGGGGGCCTCAGCACTGGAGAAAATTTCACCACACAAAACACAAGATTTCTCCTTCTGTTCAGTCATAACTTTATAATCTCAAAAGCTAATTTCTTAAACCTAGCAAGTCCCCACACGGTTCCATAAAGACACAGTAATCCAATGAAAGGGGTAATAAAGTTCTACCATAGTTTAGTTCTCTGCATTTACAAATCCTGGTGCACAGAATAGGAAATAAGCTACATTTGAACCCTTCTACAACTAGAAAATGCCTGAAAATTGGCTCCAATTTTACAAAAAAATCAGCTTTAGGAAAAGATTAAAATCTGATGAGGTTCCACAAGGACAAGTCCTTGTACAGAGTCCTGTACCTAGGATGGAAAAATGCCATGCACTGCTACAGACAAGGGACCGAGTGGCTAGGGAGCAGTCCTGCAGAAAAGGACCTAGGGGTTACAGTGGACAAGATGCTGGATATGAGTCAACAGTGTGCCCTTGTTGCCAAGAAGGCTAACGGCATTTTAAATAGGAGCATTGCCAGTAGATCGAGGGATGTGATCATATATTGGCATTGGTGAGGCCTCATCTGGAGTACTGTGTCCAGTTTTGGGCCCCGCACTACAAGAAGCATGTGGAAAAATTGGAAAGAGTCCAGCAGAGGGCAACAAAAATGATTAGGGGGCTGGAGCACATGATTTATGAGGAGAGACTGAGGGAACTGGGATTATTTAGTCTGCGGAAGAGAAGAATGAGGGAGGATTTGATGCTGCTTTCAACTACCTGAAAGGGGGTTCCAAAGAGGATGGATCTAGACTAGGGTGGATCTCAGTGGTAGCAGATTACAGAACAAGAAGTAATGGTCTCAAGTTGCAGTGGGGGAGGTTTAGGTTGGATATTAGGAAAAACTTTTTCACTAGGAAGGTGATGAAACGCTGGAATGCGTTACCTAGGGAGGTGGTGGAATCTCCTACCTTAGAGGTTTTTAAGGTCAGGCTTGACAAAGCCCTGGCTGGGATGATTTAGTTTGGGATTGATCCTGCTTTGAGCAGGGGGTTGGACTAGATGACCTCCTGAGGTCCCGTCCAACCCTGATATTCTATGATTCAGATGACAAATTTACAGAAAAGTTGTGTGTAATTGAAAACAGAGGTTTTTAACAAACAGTTTGACAACCTTTACTATAGTGGTGACCTGTATAATATATAGCTTGTTAACTTTATTATTTATTATTGCTTTCTAGACAGAAAGACATGGCTCTCAACCCAAGAAGTTTACAGACTTTCCCTTTATATAGTGTTTTGGTATCTTTTCAGACAATTACATCATTTCCCCAGATTAATTTCTCAGCAATACCAGCCATTTCACACTCCTTATATTCAATAGTACATGTCGTAACCTGCAGTAAAGCTGGACTCTTAGGCTACATCAGTGCTACAAGGTAGGGCTGTGATTTCTAGATAACAGACATATTTGTGCTAGCTCTTATTTGAACTAGCATGCTAAAAGTAGTAGCATACCCAAGGCATCACAGGCAGCAACATCACTGACTAGTCGCCACAAATACAAACCTACCTGACTACCATGGGTACCTACTTGGAATAGCTAGCCTGAACCATCGCTACCGCTGCCCATGGTACTGCCCATAGTACTGAATGAGAGCTAGCATGAGTATGGCTACACGAGGTTTGAATCACAGCCCTAGCTTGTAGTGTAGATGTCGCCTAAGACAAGTTTGGAGCAGCCAAACTGATGCTGCAGGTGAAATTATATATACGGAGTTCAATGCAATTCTCACAAACCTGAAGCTAGGTACTTGCTAACATACCTTGATGATTTAGAGTGTAGTGTAGGAGGGCGTGAGCCTGTTACTGTCTCAAGCATCAAACACAAATACTGGGAATAACTGCCCTAATTTACACTAAATCTGTAACATAAAAGCAGATTTTCTTCTAATTCGAATTAATCTGATTCTAAACAGCCCATCAACAGAACATTTCATAGCACCATTTGGTCAATTATTTCATTTAAATTCATAAAACTATTTTTCTAGTTCACCAAACACATCACACTGTGAAAAACATAGAAATCTGACATCTTTACTACACATTTAGTTTGGGATTTTCAAAACCACCTAGTAGTGGCTCAACTGCTTCCACTGAAGTCAATGCGAGTTTTGTACAGTGTGTAAATGTTAATTGCTTTTGAAAATCCCACCAATAATAAACAATACAGAAAAACGAGAGGATATATCCAACCACACATTACTTTTACAAATCACACCCAGAAAGAAATACAAGGTTGGATTGTTAGAGCTGGAAATCAGATGGGGTGATAATGAGGAAAGAATGATTATATAATAGTGGGGAATTAAAATGTCTGGATTCCATAACTCTTGATTTCCAGAATTTCCAACATTTATAAAAATAGACATAATTTTTGTTTTAAAGGTGTATTTGGAGTGTGGCAAATGCAGGATGATTAACTGGGCTCCATTCTTTAGCATTTTTTTTGTTTAGAAGTTATGTAAAATGTTCTACATAATTTGTTAATTAAAAGTTGAGGTTGTGGCAAGATAACAGTCTTTAGACTTGATTAAGCACATAAGCACATCCTTAAGGGCTTGTCTATACCTAAATGTTTTGCCACTTTAAGTGTGGTGACCAAGTTAAAGCAGCAAAATCCCCCTAGTGTGGATGCAGTGGAAATGCGCTTATACCTGAACAGCTTATTCCAGCTCAGGAGGCACCTTGAAACGGGTATGACTGCAATAATTCTAAGGCTTTTTCTTCTATAAGTATGTTGGCCAAAAAAACACCCAAAAAACCATACCCTTAACCAATGTCATTATGCCAGTAGAGCTTGTAAAGCATAGACCAGATATATTCTCTGTCTATTCAGCAAAGCATGTAGGCCTCAACCATGAGCTGACCATTCAGAGGAATAACAGGCACATTGGCCTCCTTGGGGCTATTCCTCCTTCCTCCTGTGCCGGTGGATGGGGAGCGAATGGACAGGAGCAAGGAGTGCTTCCCCCTTTTCCCAGCATGTCAATCATCCCACATGAGCTGACAGAGAAGGGGAGTAAGTTGTCCCAAGAAAAGGGCTGGTCGCTGGTGCAGTTTAATTCAAGGGTGATCAGGAAAGGACATGCAGTTCTGCTTCTGGGAAGCACAACTATACACTGCCCTTCACTCAAGGGTTATATGGTGACCTTGCTATTTGCCCTAAGTACATGCTTAAATCCCATAGAAGTCAATGGGAGTTAAGCATCTGCTTGAAGTGTAAAAAACATATCGGGTGCTAGCAAGACATAAATAATTATAAAAAGAAAAGGAGTACTTGTGGCACCTTAGAGACTAACAAATTTATTAGAGCATAAGCTTTTGTGAGCTACAGCTCACTTCATCGGACACATACAGTGGAATCGGATGAAGTGAGCTGTAGCTCATGAAAGCTTATGCTCTAATAAATTTGTTAGTCTCTAAGGTGCCACAAGTACTTCTTTTCTTTTTACGGATACAGATTAACACGGCTGCTACTCTGAAATCTGTCATAAATAATTATGTGACAGCAAAAGAAAGCAGTGTCTGGATTCCTTAACTATTGATTTCCAGAATTGCCAACATTTATAAAAAATATTTCTATAAGCACTGTTCTGTATCTGGGCTTTACGGTCATCTTAACATCCTGCATGGAGTAACAGTTGAAGAATATTTAAGTTTATTTAAGAAACCTGCTCAGAAGAGATTGTGTAAAACATATAGATACAAGTATTTACAACTAATATTATTGCCACTCCTGAATATAAGACATGGATATGTGGTACCCCGGGATAAATTAAAGAGGCTATATTTAGTAGTCCAGATTATATAATTCTGCTCTGTGGTTTAACATTGCCACCAGAAACTCTTCATACGTTTTTTAATGCAGTATTGTATTGCTGTATATGAAATGATGCAGATAACTGTTACGTAAGTATTTTTTATTTCAACTCTATTTGTGCATTATGCTTGCATAATTTAAATGTATCTTCTCAAATTGCACCTTCTTTGGAAGTCAATGGAGTTACATGAAGGATTAATTTGACACTTGTGCCTGATTCTGATCTCATTGGTCTAAAATAGGTGTAATGCCATTCAAACCAATGGTGTTACAGTGGGATAAATTTGGTATGAGATCCAAATTAGGCCTTTTGTGTCTGATCCAGGCAGACAAAAAGAAACAGATTCCCAGTATGATCTGGTTTAATTATTCATCTAGTAACCACACTGTTGCCTATATCTTATGAAAGAATATACCACTACAGCTACCTTTTACGTAGTAACCGGTGCTGTTATATCTTTCTATCCATCTTGGCTGAGATTGTGACCTCAGTTACACTAGTGTAAATCTATATTAAATCAAATAAAGTCAATTGAATTACTCTGTGTTAACATCAATGTGACCTTGGTCCAAATCTGGTCTCTTGCACTATTGCAGAGAGATATATTACAGCCAGCTTCACATCATATTTCACACGTTACAAACAGAGTTAAGAGTACAGTTCCACTTGTATGTAGAAGAACTGTCATGGTTTTATGACTTAATTCTAAACCACAGTCCCTCAAGGATTTAGGTTTTGAAACATGTTTTTTAACCTAGACTCCACAATTCTTTATTTAAATTTAATTTAATTTTAATTCTGAAAAGCTCTACTAAAGAAAGCTTGCCTTATCTAACAAATACAAGTATTAAGCTTCAATTTGAATAGTGTATCCTGAAACACAAATATCTCTCATTTTCAGCAATGATTAATTGTCAGTTAAAAGGTTTATATTTCAGGACTTATTGCACAAATTCAAGCCTCATGCTGTTTGGGGGATTTCCCCCCCCCACTTCCATTAAGCTATGGAACAAGTAAGGCAAGCTCCCACTGTTGCACTATTGCAGGAAGGTTTAGTCAGGCTGAAAAAAGAGATGAGTAATTTTCCAGATTTCAAAATACTGGGAGTAATTTAACTTTCCTTCACAGAAATATTTCTTTTCCAGAAATAAAGAAAATCATTATTTTTAATCCCATGAATATAATGTCTTCATGAAAGTCAAAAATACATGTATTTGTTATTAATTCTGTGTTAATGAGATGGCAGACATCACATTCCTGTTGATGGAGATGTAGCACAGATACAGGATATCATTATGGTGTTTGCGGTGAAATGAGTGGAACACTGGAGGTATAGCTTCCATCAATGAGCAGCTTTCAAGAACCCTGCAATTCAGATAATCTACATTGGGAAGAGGGAAGCTTTCCACTGAAACAGATATCGGTAAACTGTAAAAGTATGTTGTTCTAAGCAATGGAGAAGGTGCCCAAGGCCTGTGAAACACTAGGTGATGGTATAGATTTAACAGCTTTAACTGTCTCAGTACCTTCTTTGATCAACACTATTTCCAAAACAGAAAAATCTGCAAGTTCAACAAGAAGATTAAACAGTCTCTTTGCACAAAGGCTGCAGTCCTGGAAGAAGAAATCCAATAAGCCATTTGGGAAATAGTGGCCTGTGTACAGATCCCAACTGCAGTCTTCATATCATCTTTAGTTCTGCTTAACCGATACTTTGCTTAGACACTGGGCTCCCTTTCTCATATCTATCAAATTTTTAACTTTGTCTTTTGTTTCTCATTATAATCAAGCAGGTCATTTTTATATACACAGCAACATTCTTTCTAATAATGGAAATATACATTTGCCCTGTCAGCATAAGCTATACTCTGCTAATGGATACCTGATGGGGTTTATGTAGAAGACTTTTGGGTCTTGAAGTGTAATCAGACTCACTGATAGATTAACAAATTTAGAATCAGAAGAGTAAATGTGCACCATGAAAACAGCACAATCTTAAAAAGAGCCAAATCTTCACAAGTGAAGACACAAAAATGCATATGCACATTTGAACGCACCCATGTGAGGTGCCCAGAGACTTCAATGCACGTGCATAAATTGGACTGAATGTATGTGCTCATATTGAATCATTTATGTGTTTAAGTTGGGTGTGCATATTTTTGCCCTTACATTTTTCAGTATTTGGCCCACACTATAGGACTGATGTTGCAGCTCTCACTCCCACAAATACATCCTTGTGTGCGTTTACTTTTGGGCTTATCTACACTACCACGTGGGGTTGATCTAAAATATGCAACTTCAGCTACGTGAATAGCATAGCTGAAGTTGATGTACTCAGATCTACTTACCTGTCTTCACTCCAGTAAGTCAACAGCTGACGCTCTCCCATCGACTCCGCTTGCGCTTCTCGTTCTGGTGAGTACCGGAGTCGATGGGAGAGTGCTCAGCGTTCGATTTATCGCGTCTATACTAGACACGATAAATCGACCACCACTGGATCAATCCCTGCCCGCCAGTCCAGCAGGTAGTGTAGACAATCCCTTTCTTTCCTCGCATAAGCACAGATCGCTTGAGTTACCAGGCCAAAAAAATGCTGATAAAACCACAAAATAGTGAGCTACATCTACTATGCCTCATGTGTTGACAGACTGATAGTTAAGCTCTAACTGCAGCATCTTTACTGTTGGTGATGATGTGAGAAACAGAAAGATCCCAGCTTTGCTTTCTGCTCCTTGTTTGAGTTTGCAGTACCCAAATATAAAAATCATCTCTTGATTTATAAACTGAAAGGGCTTTTTATGGTAGTCCTTGAGAGCAAATAAGCAACAATAAATACTGGAAACTCAATTTTTACAAAATCGCTTTTCCAGCTACAACTGCAGTTTGATGGTAGTGTCTAGTATAAGGCTGGATAGAAATTTGTCCAATTAAGAAAACCAAACAGTTTATGTATCAATTAAAATCTTCTGCCACAAGCCCAGAATACTATCTTATTGAACCTTGTTCAAGGGACTCCTGCCCCACCAGTTTCCTGGAGACACATGATAAAAATCCAATTTATGGGCCTGATCCAAATCTCAAGGAAGTCAATGGGAGTCTTTTCATTGACTGTGATGGGTTTGGAGTCAGGTCCTGTGATAGGACACAGCACTGGTATATTATTCAGGGAAGTGCCAAGAAGAAATTCTCTAGAATCAACTGGTAGGGCAGTGGAACTGAAGAATTATCTTCTTACTAGATCCTATATTTCCTTTGAGGATAACAGTTTGCAACGGATTTACAGAGCAAATGCACTGATGCATATACATTAGAAAATCATCATACCATTCAGAAATCTACTAAAAGTGACCTACCACGGTATGAGTAACAACACAAAAAATAAGTTATTTCTCAGAATGAAAGAACAGAAAGACAATATTAATTGGCTATGAAAGATGAACGACTCTATTGTTTGTGAAGATGTGAAACCAACTTCCTTTTGTTGACTAGAGTGAGAGGTCATAGCAGAAGAACCTCCTGTCTAAGCTAAAGGTTTCAGGAGGGCACGGAGAACATTAATCTCCAGCATCCCTATAAGGAATAAATGAACAGATTTTAACATAAATGAAGTGCATGTGATATGTAGTAATTAAAACAACAAAATTCAGCCACACAGGTGTAAAGTAAGTGAGCTCTATCTGAAATGCTGTGCTGTTTTGATCGGAACAGGCACATGAAATAGAATGAAAAGCCAAGATTTTTTGAGATTTTCAGTGACTGAACATGGAAATCCTGGGAACATTTATGTGCAGTCTGTTGTTTCATCGAAAAGGTATGAAACGTGCACTTTTCAATATTTGGCATCTTGGGACCAAGAAGAAAAAGGTGAAGAACAGCAAAACCAAGTTTCTCAAATTAAAGCTCTGGATCATAGAATCACAGAAATGTAGGGCTGGAAGGAACCTTGAGAGGTAGCCTTGAAAGGGGCCTGTGCTGAGTCAGGATCAAGTATAACTAGACCATCATTGACTGGTGTTTGTTCAAGCTGTTCTTAAAAAGCTCCAACAGGGATTACACAGCCTCCCTTGGAAACCTATTTCAGTGCTTCAGTATCCATATAGTTAGAAAGTTTTTCCTAATATTTAACCTAGATTTCCCTTGCTGCAGATTAAGCTCATTACTTCCTGTCCTACCTTCAGTGGACACGGAGAACAATTGATCACCATTCTACAGTACTTAACTTATTTAAAGACTATTCTCTGGTCATCCCCCTCCCCACAACCCGGTCTTCTTATCTCAATACCAAACATGCCCAGTTTTTATAACCTTCTCAGGTCAGGGTCAGGTTTTCTAAATCTTTTATCATTTTTATTGTTGTCCTCTAGACTCTCTCCAATTTGTCCACATCTTTCAGAAAGCATGATATTAAGAACGGGACACAGTACAGTAACTGAGGCCTCTCCAGTGCCAAGTAAAGCGAGGTAATTACATCCCGTGTCTTACATATCACACTCCTCTTAATACACCCCCGAATGCTATTAAACATTTTCACAATTGCATCACATTATTAGTTCATATTGAATTTGTATTCCACTGTAGCTCCCAGATTCTTGCCTATGCAGTTATTCTCTATTCTGTAGTTGTGTATTTGATTTTTCTTTGTAAGTGTAGTACTTTGCACTTGATTTATTGAATTTCATCTTGTTGATTTCAGCCCAGTTCATTAATTTATCAAGGTCATTTTGAATTCTGATCCTGTCCTCCAAACCGCTAGCAACCCCCTCTCAGCTTGGAGTCATCCATACATTTTATAAGCCTACTCTCTATTCCATCATCCAAGTCATTAATGAAAATATTGACCAGTACTGAACACAGGACATACCCCTGTGGGACTCCACTAGATATGTCGTCTCTGTTTGACAGCTAGCCATTAATAACTACTCTTTGAATTCAGTCTTTCACTAGACCAGGCCAATAATCTAGTGGATGTGTGTGTGTGTGTGTGTGTGTGTGTGTGTGTGTGTGTATGGGAAATCTAAAGCCATGACATATCCGGATTTTAGTAAGGCTTTTGACAGTTTCTTATTATCTCCTTTCTTAAAATCCAATGGAGCAGTGATATTGGTATATACGAAACAACTCTGATGGAGTACAATTTAAAAAGTTACACTAAAGCCATGCTTATTTTGGGCGGAGAGGTGGCAATAAATGATAGACTTATTGGGAGTTCTCAATAGATAGGTTAAGAATTGAATGACCATGAAGACTGAATTCCCCTCTCACCTTATAGGTGATCCCTTCAGGTAGGTCAGCTACCCACACTGTGCTTATGTTCTTTGTATTAAAATAAGGGCGTTGGACCTACAGAAATGTCAATCCAGCACGTCTCACCAGAACTAAATGTGTTTTCAAAGAAATATATTAAAAGCAGCAGCATGTTTCATTTAAAGAAGCATCAAATACTTATTTCAGGGAGTTAACAGGTTTCCAAAGAAGTGTATCATTTTATATTCCAGTTTTCTAGAGAAAAATAAATACTGTGTTACAGAAAACTGTACTACTCAGAGTAGTGAACCAAATTTCAAATTATCCAAGATAACTTGCCAGTGTTTTGCCACTTGTAAACTTTTGTAAGAAAAACATTCAAAATTATATTTTAACAGTTTACCATCAGTTCCACGTATCAGGGATAGGCTATTTAACAGCAACGTGGAAGTGCATGAGACTAATTACTTATTTAATTGATTGGTCAAATATGCATTCCTTAATATCATCTTTGCTACATTCCCAACAGATGGAGAGGCCTGAACTGCTCACATTAAATAATATTTGTTTTTTAGTGTTTAAACATTTGTAATAAAGGGAGGAATGTTTCCCCTCAGAATACTGAATTGGGCTATATAAGTAGGAGCACTGCCAGCAGATTGAGGGATGTGATCATTCCTCTCTATTCGGCATTGGTGAGGCCTCATCTGGAGTACTGTGTCCAGTTTTGGGTCCCACACTACAAGAAGGATGTGGAAAAATCAGAAAGACTCCAGAGGAGGGAAACAAAAATGATTAGGGGGCTGGAGCACATGACTTATGAGGAGAGGCTGAGGGAACTGGGATTATTTAGTCTGCAGAAGAGAAGAATTTGATAGCTGCTTTCAACTACCTGAAAGGAGGTTCCAAAGAGGATGAATGTAGACTGTTCTCAGTGGTAGCAGATGACAGAACAAGGAGTAATGGTCTCAAGTTGCAGTGGGGGAGGTTTAGGTTGGATATTAGGAAAAACTTTTTTACTAGGAGGAAGGTGAAGCACTGGAATGGGTTACCTAGGGAGGTGGTGAAATCTCCTTCCTTAGAGGTTTTTTGAGATCAGGCTTGACAAAGTCCTGGCTGGGATGATTTAGTTGAGGATTGGTCCTCCTTTGAGCAGGAGGTTGGACTAGATGACCTCCTGAGGTCTCTTCCAAGCCGATATTCTATGATATTAAAATATCTCCAGTAATAAGACTCTAGTCCATTGTAGAAACGTTAAAGGTTGGGAAGCCCCACGTACCAAAATGATAACATGTGCGTTGGCTGTTTTATAACTCATTGACTTATGGCTCTGAAGAAGATAAAATACTTTCCAAAAGTTCATGTCAGGTTAATATTCTAGGAATAAAATCACATTAAATAGGGGTGAAAACACACTCTCTCTTCATTTGGATAACAATAAACTCAGCACCATCATGACACACACTGAAAAATGTCTAGCAAATGGGCTAGAGGCAAAATCTGCCTGGTGATTGCACCTCTGTGCATGTCTGGAAAGCCATGGTTAAAAGGGAGGTTGGAGCAGAAGTTTTTTTTGGTCAATGAATTGGTCTCATCCAATACCCCTGAGTGGAGTCATAAACGGTTATTCCAAGGTTAGGATCTACCGGTTAGGGCTATCATCGTGTTTTAGCACATACATTCATTAAACACAATACATTTTCACTAAATATGTTAATTTCCTGATATCCACAATTTCTATAGATTGTTTCTGTGTTTTCTTTTGCCGGGTTGAAAAATTAATAGTGTCCCCTGCCATTTTTTCACTTTTAAAACAAGCAGGAGCTGAATCTATATCCTGCTCTGATTTACCTTTTTCCCTCCTGATTCCATACTGGCTCTGCCCCACTCTCCTTTCCTTCATGAGTAACTTATCCTCACCTTCATCTGGCCTCCTCTACTGTGTTCACACCAGTCATTTTTAGTAACTTTCTTTCACAGTCCCCAGAGGAAGCAACTTCAGACAGAAACGTAGGAAGCTGTGAGACACAAGGAGAGACTTTTACAGTAGGCACTCAGATTGCAGCACCCACCACAAGAGACCAGCACAGATAGCTAAGGTTCAGGAAGAAACAGAAAACTGCCATTTTAGTTGGGAGTGAGGAGGCTTAATTTGGCAAAGTTAAATATCATATTCTCTCTCTCTCTTTTTTTTTTGTTAAATGTCAAATGGTTGCCCAGAGAAAATGTTCACAGTTATTTTATAAGATAGCTAAAATCTGTGAATTGATGCAGTAAATAGTGACATACTGTTAAATGTAGTGGTAATAAATGGCAACACTATAGTTCTGTGACACACAGTAGTGGTTGAATTTGAAACTCAAAATTTTAGCACTCATTCATGATGTTCTAGGCCAAATTTTCAAATCTGATCTCTAGATCTGTGACTGCACTTTGGGGCTTTATCTTATAAGCTGCCAATTGCTACTGAAAGAAGATCCAATGCATCCCTCCTTCATTGTGATACCAGAATGCTAGTGATCAATGCTCAGCATTGCCTCAGCACTTACACAAAGGAGCTCACAGGTAGCAGAGCAACATGCAACTATACATGTACTGAACTGAGAATAAACAGGTAGAAGACAAAGTGGCATGCAGGAGTGCAGATAAAACTGGGCCATTCAAATGCAATCCAGTGAATGTAAATGGTGGATTATAGGATTTTCAGTTGTTCCTATTGCCAGTGAGGAATAGTGGCTCACTCAAGTGGCTTAAAAGCTGCACTTAGAAGAAAGTGAGAGCAGGGTCACCCTGCTGACACAGATAATATTGTGAGGGAAGAGAACATGATCTTTCACAGCCAGCTGCTCAGTGCTGTATGATATGTATTGGAGAGTATTCTTATTAGCTCGACAACCTGCATAATTTGCAACCTTCAGTTTATTTCACTTTAAGGGACTATGCATACAAAAGAACCTTGCACATCATCTATCTTGGTCACTCAGTCTCATCTGCACACCAACAGGATGAAAGGAGGGTACAACCAGATAGTTTCAGCTCTCCAGGGTGCACATACAAATTTGACTGGTCTGATTCTAATCTCACTTACACTATTTTTACACTGGTTTAACTCAATGGAGTTGTTCCTGATTTGCACCAGTTAAGTAAGAACAGAATCTGGCCCTTAAAACACTGGCATTTTCCAGACTGCTGGCCAAATTAATGTTTAGGGTGATGTTTTATATATGTTCATACATCACTTTACAGTTCAAAATTGTGGCTTCAAGACATAACTAGGGTGTTGGTAGCAGTACAGCCTGGCATCACATCAGGGGAAACTGGGAGGCAAAATTCCTCCCCGACACATAAGAAGAGTGTGTCTGCTGCTATGATACTTTAGAGACTACAGAACACTCCCCTCTGTATAGCCAATCAGAACACTGGCAGGTCCATAAGAGTGGGATAATGGTCTTGCCAACTGCATGATGAAGTGTCTTGTGCTCCAGGAGTTGCATGATGGGAGCAGACCCACACAGAAGCACAGGGACTAAATTGTGCCCTTCTGCTATGCAGGAATATGGAAGAGAGTGTCTTCATGGGCATGTATAAAAGAATAGGGAACAATCTAGCCCTAATATGGGGTTCAATTCTTTATCCTTTTCTCACATCAGGTAGCACTTATTCACAACTCATCCCACTGAAATAAATAGGACTGCTCTTGTCAGTAAGTGCTATCTAAAGTCTTTAACCCCTAAACTTAGGGTAAACAATTTTATTTTATAGCAGTTTTGATGGTCATTGTTTCTGTGATGTTCGTTTGATTACTTGACTATACAAACAGTGAAGTAAAAATTCCTCCTACCTGTTTTTCAGGGGTGCTACAATGAACTAAGCTCTGTGCATGTGCTCTGCACCAGTTCACAGGTGTATGCAGCTTTGTCTCCATTAGAAATGCTCATGTTGTGTCCATCAAATGGATTGTCAGTTACAAACCTGCTGGCGAGAACGTTGGGAGTGAATCCCTTCTCTTCCTCTAGACCTTGCACTGAAGCTTGAACCGCTTGAAAATGATCACTTTTATAAACAGTACAAGGGCAGCAGCACACACAGTTCTCAAGACAGCATACAGAAAGTACTGTAATGACAGGTTTAGATTCTGCCAGCCTTACTCATGTTGAATAGTACCTCACCTTGCGATCAGCCTCATTGACTTCAATGAGACTGCATAGTGAGAAAGATGCTCAATATAAGGAAGGATAGCAAAATCTGGCCCTTAGTTTTAATCTTCCTGTTTTTACTTTTTCAGAGTGTATACAAGTGGTAACAATTATTTGAGTTTGGCATTTTTTGGCAGTTCATAATTTTGTTTTGGGCCCTCTGCTACTACAACAGGCCCTTAGCTGCCATGTAATGCATTCCCTGTCAATTATTATTACTTTAAAAGAAAAAAAACTGTTGGAATTCTGACCTCCAAGTTCATAATGAAAAATAACTTTGGAAGTTACATAATGTTTGGAGATTAAAATTTTTGAAAGTGTTACTTGAACAGTGAAGAAGATAAATAAAAAACAAATTATTTTTCTCATGGCAAGGGCTACGGGCTTCCCACTACAAATTATTAGGGGAAAAACAGAGTCTGGCTTCAAACCCATTTAAAATCACAGTCTCAGTGTCTGTCAGTTCAGAGCCACAACAGCAACCATTCAAGAAGTGGGTTGGAGACAAGCATTGCTGCCTTCTTCAGTTTTGCTTTCTTGCCTCAGCCTTTACAAGAGCAGCAGCACTATGCAGACATACGCTAAGGGCCTGATCCAAAGTCCACTGAAATCAGTAGAAGGGCCCAATCAGCAAAACACTTGAGTATGCATTTAGCTTGAAGCATGTGAGTAGCCTCATTGAAATCAATGGGACTACTCATATGATTAAAGCTAGGCACCTGCTGAAGTATCATGCTGAATTAGGACCTGGGTGCTTTTCTATTGACTTGAAAGGGCTTTTAATTAGGCTCTAAACCCTCAATGTAAGCCATGCTATTTTCCCAACCTAATAAAACTAGGGAAACAGTAGAATCCATCACCCTGAGACAAATCAGTCATCCTGATTAGTGGAGTTCATGATCTCTTATAGATTTCGAGGCCTTGCGGGTTTTAAACTTGGCAGCTCTTCAGTTCCTCAGTGAAACTGGCTCACCTGTTACTATCACATCCATCTGCCCACATTCAAGACTCCTGAAATGTTGGGACTTTTTGCATGTGCGAAGAAAAAAAACCACACACACAAAAATCTGTGTCCATGATTTCCATGGCAAATATATAGTCCTTACTTATGACATTTTAGGCCTCTGAACTTTCAATGAAAATGCTAAATATAGGTCATGTGTACTTGAGATTAATATTACCAAATAATTACATCTGCCTCCTGAAGTGTTCTTGCGCCATCCTCTGAAGTACCTGGTTCTAGCTTCCATCAGAAGCAGGATACTGGACTAGATGGACTGCTGGTCTGAGCCAGTATGGTAATTCCTATGTAATAAGGGAGTTTTATAGTAGTTCATTTCAATTTAACCCAGCAATGTCTACTAATACATTCATTTATTAGCATGCACATGAGGAGAAACAGTGGAGAGTTTCTCCCTCCTGCTATGCAGTCTGTATGCAGCCATAACAGTGAATAGGGGCCAGAAAAACCCCTCATTAGCCTGAGAAAATCTCTCCCATTGCAGACACTGCATAAGTCAGCCATAGGCTGCCTTGCTGAGGTCTGTCAGTGCATGCCAGGGGTATAACCAAATCAGGAGAGGTTGTGGTGGAGGAGGAGGGCAGCCCCTATGGCATATGCAATTTACAGGGATTCTCAGAGGCTGAGAGCCATGGAACAGTCCATAAGCAGGGGGGTTGGGTTATAAATTAGAGCAAGCAGGGGCCTACACCTCTGCTAGAGCAGCCCACCATCCGACAATCACAAAGGAGTCTATAACCTGGTTTTAGAAATTTTGATAATAATTTAAATAAAATTGGGATAAAATTTTGATTAAAAATGTCATGAAAAAATTGTCAACCCCCCCACAAGCTCCCAGAAAATGGGTCAATTTCAAACCCTGAAAAATGAAAACTTCAGAAGCTTTCACTAAATTGGTTTCCCACTTTTCCATTGGCTTTAGTTTTCAACTATATGTTATCGATAAATGCTTTCAAACTTAATTTCACTTTGGAGATTTCCTTAGGGTTTTTTTTTTAAATAGGCCTAACATAACAGGGGAAAACAGGATGCTTGCAGGAAATAGTAATGAAGGAGGATGGCCTTGTCCCCTTTCTGCTGACTTCCAGAGTTTATTTTGTCTGATTCTTTTGTGCATGAACACACAAACCTGATTCTGATCAGGGTACCTACTTTTATTGTTGTGATAAGAAATATAAATTGTTAAGGAGACTGTCTCCCTCTAAACCACTACTTTTTATGAAATAATTTTAATGGCAATGAAAATAAACAGCTTCTTTTGGAGTTGCAGCAAGGCTGACTCTGACAAAACTTTTTGTTGGTTTGTTTACAAAAGCTGATGATTTGAAAATCTTTTCTGAAACAGAAATATGATACAGAAGATTTTCCTATGGCTGACATTTTCTGTAAAGTTGAATTTCATATGCAGATAAAGCCCAGATCCAGGAAGCACCACTACCCAAGACATGTTTTTAAATGCTATCTTGAAGAGGGCTGAACTTAAATACACTCTTAAATCTTTTCTGAACTGGGGCTTAAAGTTGCAGTAGTGAGACAAAGCAGGAAATGGTTGGTAATACAGCATACTAGTTTTTATGGTTTTATAGCTTTTCCTTGGCTAGCTATAACACAGTAAATAGAATGTGTATTTATTTAACTGAAGCAGGATACCTAAATGGTGATTTATCAGAATGGTGTTATCTTTATAGCAGTGTTAACCAGCCTACCCATCATATGAAAGTTGCTGCAAAATACATTTCATTATCTTCCTCCAAAGGGATTTAAAATATGATGCAGCAGTTCTTTCTTAGAAATTATTTAAATACAGCCATATAAGTTCACTTGATATCAGTGAACCTTAATTTCCCCCTACCCCTTTAATGGTCTTATAGGAGATTATTTCTGATATAGTTTTAAAGTAACTAGAGCTTCAGAGGATATTTTTTCAATGGATGTGAATTAGTAATCACGTGTCCTTTTGACATATGCCTAGTTTAAATGCAATGTCATAAAATGAAATTAGTCAGACAAATCAATTCTGAATATTTTTTTCTATTTTCAGATTACCCTAAATTTACTATTAAGATTATGTTAAATTAAAATTTATCATGTCCTTAGCTCATTATCAGAGCTTCTCTTAATGGGGAAAAAAACAATTTGCAAAAAATGCTTTTTTTTTTAAATAATTTTGAAATTTTAGCAAAACTTTGACCAGCTGAACTCATGATAATGAGCAGATCACCATAACTTTGCCAGGGCCAATCATGCCACTGCAATGACAAGTTAATGAAAAATCATGCAGAGTTTCTGAGTATGAAACATAAGCTTGATCCCTCAGACTTGGGTCACTATGGGGTGGAAGTATTGAGGAGTCAGTTTACACAGTCCGCTGGGTTGAAATAAAATCTTATATTGCTTTAGAGTCACTTCTCTGACCAGCTCAAGGAGTGACATTTCCAGCCTCTATTAGAAATAGCATCTTGTCTCCTCTTTTAGAAGAATGACCAATATGACATGGACTTTTAGGTGTGGAGGGGGAAAGAACAGGGAGAGAAGTGAAAAAAAAAGACAGGGATTCTGGGGGATCTGTAAGGAGCACAGAAAACTCAGCTAGGAGAAAAGTACTTAGTACCCAAGAGCAGGCTTGTTTTAGCTGATAGAAAATAATAAATGCTTTTATGGATGTGCATACATATCTGTACAGCTGTATCAAGGAGGTACAAAAGTACCATCAAAAAGTTATGACTGAGATAAAACATTGTGTGTGTGTAGACTGATAGCAAGGTTTTGGCTAATGTTTTATGTGCAGTTTTAAGAGACAAGAAATAAAAATAAAGTCCTGTAAAACTCAGCAACCAGAAAAAAATAACACATTTGACTCCAGTGCAAACAAACGTCTTTCCTCAATCTGTCACTGTTCTTTCTGGGAGAAATAATACATTTATTATTGAGTTATTAGTAATTGAGTTGAGTATGGGCAATGCCCTGCAAATTGATTTTACACGGTTTAACTGTTAGATAGTATAGTGATGGCTGGTATAGAAAGCCCCAAGATAGGTAATCTTTGGGTCAAATCTAGAGGTCTTAGCTCTGTCCCTACTTGTGGAATAGATCATTAACTTGACTGAGAGTCTTGCCTAAAACTGGATAAGAACTGCTCATCCTCTCCAGGAAACTAACCAACAAACAAAAAATCCCACCATAAGATGGGGGCTGAAGGGTAGAAAAATCCTTGTATAGTCCCCTTCATGGAGTTCACTCTCCAGTCATTCCATCATGGAGGTGAGTATCCTCCCATAGGAACAGACCAGCCCACAGACTCACAGGAATCAGCAAGAACCTATTGTCATATGCCTCTCCCTGCCAGGATTTCCCCCCAAATAATGGCTTTCTTTGGGATCCCCCTAAAAGGGGAGTTACCTAACATTGGGTATAAAAGTTTCTGTTCTGATCTAACTCCTGAGGTCCTTTTCCTTGTGGGAAGAGTATACATGCATATCATAAATATAAAGGGAAGGGTAACCACCTTTCTGTATACAGTGCTATAAAATTCTTCCTGGCCAGAGGCAACATCCTGTTACCTGTAAAGAGTTAAGAAGCTCAGCTAACCTGGCTGGCACCTGACCCAAAGGACCAATAAGAGGACAAGATGCTTTCAAATCTTGGGACGGGGGGCGAAGGCTTTTGTTTGTGCTCTTTGTTTACATGGTTGTTCTCTCGTGGGACTGAGAGAGGCCAGACAGAAATACATCTTCTCCAACCTATCCTAATCCAAGTCTCCAATATTGCAATCAGTATAGGTAACCCAGGCAAGGTGGATTAGTTTATCTTCTGTTTTATGTGAATTTTCCCTGTGTTAAGGGGGAGGTTTATTCCTGTTTTCTGTAACTTTAAGGTTTTGCCCAGAGGGGGATCCTCTGTGTTTTGAATCTGAATACCCTGTAAAGTATTTTCCATCCTGATTTTACAGAGATGATTTTTACCTCTCTTTTTTAAAAAAAATAAAACTCTTCTTTTAAGAACTTGACTGATTTTTCCATAGTTCCAAGATCCAGGGGTTTGGGTCTTTGATGATTTTGTAACAAATCGGTTAGGATATTATTCTCAAGCCTCCCCAGGAAAGGGTGTGTGTAGGACTTGGGGGAATATTTTGGGGGAAGACGTCTCCAAGTGGTCTCTTTCCCTGTTCTTTGTTTAAAACACTTGGTGGTGGCAGCATGCTGTTCAAGGACAAGGCAAAGTTTGTACCTTGGGGAAGTTTTTAACCTAAGCTGGAAAGAGTAAGTTTAGGGGGTCTTTCATGCGGGTCCCCACATCTGTACCTAGAGTTCAGAGTGGGGAAGGAACCCTGACAATGCACAAAAGGACTCTCTTCACTCATACATTTTCAAGTACATGGTTGGAGCCAGAGTGACCACTTCAGTGTCTGGCCCTGTGTTTATAGAGTGCTATATTAGTTAAGGGCACTAATTTTTTTTAAAAAATACACTATGGACAGATGAGCTGTAATGCAGCCTCCCTTTTGTTCAGTGCTGACCCTTTGCTAAGAAGGAAACACCGACTAAGCTGAAACATGAATATTCATTTATGCTGAAGGAAACATCTCATGTGAGACACAGCTGACACTTCCATGCTTAATCCACTTTAACACTGTGGCTTAAATTCAACACAAAGTCTTAAAGGTGATAAAACATTTGGTTATCCATTTAAGCCACTTACGATACAACGCAACCACAGAAGAAATGTATACATTAAGGGCATTAGTACATTTATTAAATGTAAACACTTTTGCTTCATAAAATCTTCAGTGAGGAGAGGAGGAACGAATGCATGTCTGTGTTTCTATGTAACTTTCTATAGTGATATATCAATTACATTACATTGAACACTATTTTCTTTGCTAAAAAGATATTGGATTTACTGCACCTAGTACTGTTGCTGAATTTGCCTGAGTAATGTACATACCTTTCTCCCGTTGGCCTACTGTTAATCTTTCTGCCTCTTGTTATTAGTTTTACTGAGTGCCTTCATTTAGTCACCACACAATGGGCTATATGATGATATCCTTTCCTGAGTGGGGTGAGGTAGTGCACAATGAGGACATGTCTGTAAAAGGTTATATGAAGTGGGGTGCTCTGTGAAACACCATGGCACCAACTCACAACTGAGTTATTCACAAATGACAGTAAGCATGGTTAAGTAAATCAATGTACAGAAACAAAATCTGGGGAAACTATGCTGAGAGAGCCATGCAGCACTGCTCCGACATGCATATCTGCTATGGGCTTAGACAGCCAGGAGTTAGTAAGTATAGATCTTCTAAATATGACCCTCTTCCAGTCCACACTGAGCCCTTCAAACCCACATTGGTAACAGATGGTCCCTCTGTTCTCCTAAAGCTAATGACACATATCTATATATATAACACCACTTAGGTGAGTAGCCTGCTGAGAGCAAGTTACTGATGTCTAGGGCAACCATAACTGACCAATCAGCTCTTTTACAATAAACCATGCTGTTTTGATGGCATCATGGGGCTTAGGTTGCTTTAATCTTGGGTCCTTCTCTTTTTCCCAGACCATGTGTCTTATTTAGAATATAAAATAAAAGCTGCATGCCATAATTGTAATTACATTTACAGACCAAATATTTATTACAATGTAGCATCCTTTGCACACCAGATACTGCATCCAATTATTTAACATATCCTATGTGACTGGTCTGCTATAGATAGTATGCACCACAATGACCCAATATCTTTACACCACTGCTTTCTGTGGTTTATGTCCATGGTGCTACTTAACTCTATAAAGCAACATAAGACAGTTCCCAGAAAAGATACTATATAAAGTACAATTTCATTAGAATTGCATCCGATGAAGTGAGCTGTAGCTCACGAAAGCTTATGCGCTAATAAATTTGTTAGTCTCTAAGGTGCCACAAGTACTCCTTTTCTTTTTTCATTAGATAGTAACTTGTATAGCATTACTGCTTTAAAGCAATAAATTTCAATATATACTTTTAAAGCACTCCTTGCTATTAATAGGGGCTATATTCCCTATTATCAGTGCATGGGGGATTTACATGGGTAACTCTGAGACTTCTATTAATACATGGGGGATTTACTCTAAGGCCTGATCCAAAGCCAAGAGAAGTCAATGGCAAGACTCTTGTTGACCTCCATGGCATTTGGAACAGGCCTGGGATTCTAATATTGTGATAAAAAAGAATTACAGCAGATTGAAAGAAAGAATAAATGTTAAGATATCTTCAAGAATTAATATATAATGTTTATGGCATATTTTTAACAAACATGCCTATGGGCCCAAATCTGTACATCTTCACTCACACAAGTAGTCTTTTGCAAGTGACCTCAGTGAAGTCAATGAGACCATTCACATGAATAAGGACTACTTCCACAAGTAAATGTTTCCAGCATTGGGCCGTTAAATCCAGCAGGCACTCATGTGCTTTTAAAAGCAACATTCACAGTTTAGTTTGTTTGTGATGCTTTCTCAGTCCTAAATTACCCATTATTCAATTGGTAGAAATATTCGTTGTTTTGGGCCTTTGGGTCAGATTAAAGCAAATTTAAACACTTGTTTTCCATAGTCTTTTAATTATATGTTGGCTTAATAGTTTTAATTATTTTAAAATGGTCCAAGCTATTATCATGCTCTGTACACTGTAAGTCAAAGTGATTGACTGACATAGCTATAAATAATATACCATACAGTGCCACACAACTCTATATAATGCAGTGCTTATGAAACAAGCCGTTACATTGTTTGAAAATTATTCACAGCTCTGCTGATGGATGCTCCTTTCAGATTGCACTAGAACAAACCATATGGAATACCTTGATGAACAAACACAGTGATAAGACAAAATGAAAATTGTTCATGATGGGATGAACACACCAGACTGTTTTAAATAGAAGTGCTGTTCAGTACTAGTTAAAATCAGTCTATTCTTACCTTTCTATCCCAATGTTTCCACTAAACCATCTTTAATAATGTGGAACCAGAGAGAAGTCAGAATGCAGAAAGTAGAAGTAATCACTCTGTGGAATTAATCACTTAACTGGGTTCATAAAAGGAGATTATATGGCTCTTTATCATGGGGCCTTAAAACACAGGATGACCACTTAGGGCCCTATGTTGTCATCAGCTGAGCACAAGCGGAATATGTATCTAGTAAGTTAAAACAAAAAGAGGCAGCATACCCAGTGCATTGTTTACAAATGTGGAAGCAGCATGCTCCCATCAGGAGAGACACTTTTGCTCCAACCCCTCAGACAGAGACAAACACCTACAAGATCTCTATCATGCATTCCTACAACTACAATACCCACCTGCTGAAGTGAAGAAACAGATTGACAGAGCCAGAAGAGTACCCAGAAGTCACCTACTACAGGACAGGCCCAACAAAGAAAACAACAGAACGCCACTAGCCATCACCTTCAGCCCCCAACTAAAACCTCTCCAACGCATCATCAAGGATCTACAACCTATCCTGAAGGACGAGCCATCACTCTCTCAGATCTTGGGAGACAGACCAGTCCTTGCTTACAGACAGCCCCCCAATCTGAAGCAAATACTCACCAGCAACCACACACCACACAACAGAACCACTAACCCAGGAACCTATCCTTGCAACAAAGCCCGTTGCCAACTCTGTCCACATATCTATTCAGGGGATACCATCATAGGGCCTAATCACATCAGCCACACTATCAGAGGCTCGTTCACCTGCGCATCTACCAATGTGATATATGCCATCATGTGCCAGCAATGCCCCTCTGCCATGTACATTGGCCAAACTGGACAGTCTCTACGTAAAAGAATGAATGGACACAAATCAGATGTCAAGAATTATAACATTCAAAAACCAGTTGGAGAACACTTCAATCTCTCTGGTCACTCGATCACAGACCTAAGAGTGGCTATACTTCAACAAAAAAGCTTCAAAAACAGACTCCAACGAGAGACTGCTGAATTGGAATTAATTTGCAAACTGGATACAATTAACTTAGGCTTGAATAGAGACTGGGAATGGATGAGTCATTACACAAAGTAAAACTATTTCCCCATGGTATTTCTCCCTCCCACCCCACCCCCCACTGTTCCTCTGATATTCTTGTTAACTGCTGGAATTAGCCTACCTGCTTGTCACCATGAAAGGTTTTCCTCCTTTCCCCCCCCTGCTTTTGGTGATGGCTTATCTTAAGTGATCACTCTCCTTACAGTGTGTATGATAAACCCATTGTTTCATGTTCTCTGTGTGTGTGTATATAAATCTCTCCTCTGTTTTTTCCACCAAATGCATCCGATGAAGTGAGCTGTAGCTCATGAAAGCTTATGCTCTAATAAATTTGTTAGTCTCTAAGGTGCCACAAGTACTCCTTTTCTTTTTGCGAATACAGACTAACAAGGCTGCTACTCTGAAACCTGCAGTAAAACAGCAACACGTGACATCTGCACTCCGCACTCTGTTGAAATGGTGGAGAGGTCAGGAACAAAGCAGAGAAAGTCAGGCCCCAAGAGTCTTTAACCTTAGGGTACTTCAGGGTATGTTATGCAAAACTCTGGAGAAATGGCAGCACAATTGGATAATGAAAAAAAGTGAAAATAGAGGATTTGTAAGCTGGCCATATCACCTAAACAAGAGATAGCTACAGCAACATTACTGGTCAATATTGTTGAGGGAAACAAGCTATAAAATATGTTCCGTGGGCTCAAGTGCTGTGGGATGCCAGTGACTGAAGGCTCCGTGTGAAGAAGGGCCACCAGAGGCTCAGAGGATTCCTTAATGGCTAAACATAGTTATGTCTTTTCTATATTTTTCAAGCAAAGGAAGTTAGGGAAGACAATTATACAGTAACTCCTCACTTAAAGTCATCCCGGTTAATGTTGTTTCATTGTTAGGTTGCGGATCAATTAGGGAACATGCTAATTTAAAGTTGTGCAATGCTCCACTACTATGTTGTTTGCCTGCCAGGTTTCTCCACAGCTGGCAGCCTCCCTATGGCCCCCCCTCCCCACAGCACCTCCCGCCCGCCAGCACACCTCATGGATCAGCGCCTTCCCCCTCTTCCCCCCACCTCCTGCCCATGCAATCAGCTGGCTTGCAGTGTTTAGGAGGCAGGGGGGAGGAGCAAGGACTTGGCACGTAGGCTTCCCCTCCCTCCCCTGCCTCCTGAACACTGCAAACCAGCTGATTGCCCTGGGCAAGAGGGGAGGGAGGGGGAGCCTGCACACCGAGTCCTCACTCCTTGCCCCTCCCTTCTAAACATGGCAAGCCAGCTGATTGCCCCAGGCAGGAGCGAGGGGGGAGGAGCAAGGACTCAGCGCATCTCCCCCTTCCCTCCCCTGCCTCCTGCCCACGGCAATCAGCTGGCTTGCCGTGTTCAGAATGGAGGGGAAGGAGGGGAGATGGGGAGGGGAAGGAGGAGTGAGGATGCAGCATGCAAAGTAAAGGGGGAGGAGGTGGGGAGGAGAGAAGAGGCGGGTCAAGGGTGCATGCTTGGGAGAAGGGGTGGAGTGGGCGGGTTGAGGGTTGAGTGTTGATGATCCTGACAGGAAACGCAGCTCCAAAGTGATTATGGGAGTTGGTCATCTAATGACTTGCTATAAAGAAATTTACCAAGAAGAAAAAAAAAAGGAAAGCAAAACAACAATCTGTAGATGTGTTTTTTTGAGTTCAGAAAGTTCAGCAAGAGGAGCAGTTGGACAATCCACCCTCTTCCACTCTCTGACTCCACCACCTCAACCAAGCTTCATACTCACCAATGATGATTGTAGTATTAAATTGCTTGTTTAAAATTGTTTAAAATGTACATAATGCCTTTTGTCTGGCAAAAAAAAATTTCCCTGGAACCTACCCTCCCCCCATTTACATTAATTCTTATCGGGAAATTGGATTCGCTTAACATTGTTTCACTTAAAGTCGCATTTTTCAGGAACATGACTACAACGTTAAGTGAGGAGTTACTGTATATGAAAACTGCACTGATATATGCTGTCAGAGAGGGGAGCATGGCATGGAATCAGAGTACTCTCTTTTTCAAGGAACAGTGTGATGCAATTGTTCATTTCTTGTTCCGTCATAATTTTTGACATATCTTACTCTGAGTTGACAAAACCCCCATAGATTATACTGCAAAGCTCTAGCATAATGGGACAAGCTTTAGACTTGTTAGGCTGAATTTAAGCGTGCTTTGATGGTTTAACCTTGTCCCTAATGTTATTTTAGCACTTAGGCCAGATTGACTGATTCACATACACAACATGCTCATTGACTTCAAAGAGTTCTGTATATGGCAAGATCCCCATATAGTAGTTTTGTATTTGAACTTGTACTTAAACACGTATGAAAGGCATTCAGACCCAGAAAGAAGGATATGAAATGCAAAATGAGAGCTGAAATGTAGAGGATGAATTTTTAACTAACAAAACTAACAACATTTAAAGATAATTTCTATTTCCATTTTAAAACTTAGCCTAGCTATTTTACAGAACTGGAGCTAGACTAACAGAACTGGAAATATTTTCTCAGCAAAAGCCCAAAGCTGTAGGGGGGCTGAGTACCCTAATTCACATCAAAATCAGTGCAAATTAAAGGCACCAAGCATCTCACAGGACTGGGCCTCTTGTGATGAATATTGTTGCTTTCTGAGTAAGTGAACATTCTTCTGATTGTTAACATAAACATTATTTACAATTTTTTCCAAATTTAAACCCTGATCTATTTGTGTTACAAATGTAATGTTTATTGTTATAAAACAAATGGGGAAGTTATTTCAAGCATTCTACCATTAGGTATATGCAGACTTGGACATAAAGCTTTATATAATTTTAATAATGTATTTACATATTTAGTTTGCTTAAAATCTGTTAACCAAATATCTGTGTCCAAATACCACAAGTTAATTTCAGAAAGTCATATTGTATTATGAATTATGCATAAGAATTCCATCATTAACTGAAATGTACTGGGATAAGTTCGTCATCCATAATAGTTACAATGTCAGGTACATATTGTAGGTGTTTATATAATAGATCAACATACAAACAATTGGGACTCACTCCTGAATTTCTTGTGCACCCGATAAACCAAATGAAATTAATATGTGTTTGCGGTGCACAAGGAATACATGCTCTAGCCCAAAGTCAATTTAGTTTTCAAGTGCACTTCCTTGTTTTCTTGCTAAATTTGCTACTCATTAAAATTCTGGTGTAGGAACCATCTTCATCTCATTTGATTTATTTTATTTCATATACATTAAACTGTAATTTCAAGCAATGGAAATTATTATGATGCCATGTGCAATGTCTGCACTACATGCAAATACTTACGTTTATTAAGGTATCCAATAAGAGCACCCAAATGAAAGCTAGTTGAAGGAAAGGAACCACCATTGGAACAATTTACTCAGGGTCATGGTGGATTCTCCATCACTGACAATTTTAAAATCAAGTTTGGTTGTTTTTCTAAATAACCTGTTCTAGGAATTATTTTGGGGGAGTTCTGTGGCCTGTGTGATTCAGTGGTCCCCTCTGGCCTTGGAATCTGAGAATCTATAAAGGCATATACTAAGGACCAATTTCTATCTCAGATATATTACTACAATCCCAATGATTTCAATGGAATTGCATGATTATAACTAAGGAAAGAATTTTACCCTAAAAATATTCTGGATATAGAAAACATTCTTGTTAACTATGACAATATAATTTTAAAGATTTTTAAGATTCCTGATACAATATACAATCTATTTTAAATTAATGTAATTTAAATGTCACAAACGACACTTTGCTGAGATTTGATGTATTTTATACACGAGAAATGTTCTGCCATGAATATTCATTCACCAAGACAGTATAAAAATTATATTTGTTTATGTTTTGCCATTAAGTTAGAAATGATTAAAATTTTAAAATTATAACTTTTAAGCATAATGAACTGTTTATCAAACACATAATCACGGCAAACTCATTAGTACCAAAAGTGTGTGTGATCTAATGGTAGATGACCGAGGATATTCTTTCAACATCAATAATTTTCAAATATACTTAGAAAAGCTTACAAATTTTAGGACTGATGCTATACATACTGTCAGGTACAGTGGGTATCACTATGAGTAGTCCGAATTAAACCAATAAGTCTACTCATAGTAATTAAGCATTATGCCCAACAGTAAGCATTGCTAAGAATTGCCCCCTAACTTATTGTTAATATGCACAATTTAACAGTACTGCCAGTTCTAACAATATTATTGGGAATCACATGGTCTTTGGTGTTTTTGGTGTCCCAGTTCTTGGAAGCAAGTGATTATGTGAAAATTTCAGCTTCCATTAAAAAAAATAAGTGTGTCTTCATGGTTGCAGAGATACATTTGAAAACATGAACCCCAAAGGCTCATAAAACCGAAGGCAAGTAAACAGAATTCCCAAATGTTTTTTTAAAATCTAATAATTAAGCCATTTTTTCCAAAGCACTGGGTTTTAACTGTTGCACAAATAATTTTATAATTTGTAACTGATAGATCTGTACTCATTTTGTGCCAAGGGATAATGTAGGGTTATATCATCCCTTTCCACATAAAACATAGAAAGTGGGCATTTACAGCTGGATATTCTGGTTGCTTAAAGAGACAAATTTTGCAGCATCTTCCTGGAAGCATGGGAACAGCAGTGGAGCAGAACTGTACTCTGAAAATCATGTGTAATGTATTAAAAGACATCAAATTTGTGGCTCTTGACCATAGATGTGTGTGTGTCCTGCTTCCTCATGATTCCCAGCACCCAGCAATGGCAGCTCAGTAGGCTCAGTGACCATACTTCTATTGGCTCACTGCCCCATTAATATGCTCACATGACCCATCGATGGAGTGGCTCATGCCCCCTAGGGTGAGTATTATTGGACATTCTCACAGGACTCCTCTGATGGAGTGCTACAGGAATGTAGTGAAAGTTAAAGCTGCTTTAAGCTATTTCCACCAACATTTTCAGGACTTTCAGGGGAAACTTATTGTGTGTAATTTTTCTTCTTCATGTTTCTCCACTTCTGACAAGCCACACCTTGCTCTCCCAGCACGTGGCATAAGGCCTAGATTATGAGTTATTATTTTTATATGACCTGGTAGAACATAGGCAAATCTTCCCTTTACATGCCTCCCCATGATCGTTTGCTCGTCTGGAGCGTTCTTTGCCCCAGAACAGAATATAGGACCTGATCAAAATATTACTGAAGTCAATTGGACTATTCTATTTACTTCATTAAGCTCTGGATATGGCCAATAGTCCTTAATCATAAAAGGATTATCATATTCTTATCATATTCTCCGTATGATATTTATCCTCAATTTAAGTATATATTTTCAGTAGACCGGGGATTTGTCTTCCTGTTTACTGGTGTGAAACAGAGACAAAAAATGAATTGAGCATGCAAATTTCAGAGTTTGCACCTTTAGCTGTGCTCCAAATTAGGCAGTTAAAGGCAGAAGTAGTAAGACTGGATTTACAAATCAACTGAAGATGCAAAAATGCAGGCACGAATTTTGTTGATGCAAGTTGTGATGGCAAAAGAGAGACCATTCACACGAGCCCTTTAACAAACATGTCTCTTACATTAATGTTTAGTCAAATGCTGTTATTTGGGCTCATGAGGATCTCCATGGTAGTAAATCCAGAAGAGAGGGTCGAAACTGTGGCAAAGTAAGTGGAATTTGTCCAGGTAGGAATTCTTGCCTGATATTGCTTCAGAAAGCAATGAAACTGAATACATATTAACCCCCCAACCTACCCCAACCCCACAAAGCCTTTACTTTGGCATGATTTTAGCTACTTCTTCATTGTTCTCATGAACCCCAATCTCCCTAAGCTTACAGTTACAGTAGCTTTAAAAACATAAATATGTCCTTTAGGTTACCCCTTTATTTCATTTCTAATCTGTTAACACCCTGAATCCAGGGTATTTTATATTCCTATACAATATTTGGGGATTATACATTTTACAACAACCCAAAAGAGGACATTTAATAACATTTTAAATAGTTAAGGAGTTGATTAATTGGGTTAGTTGCCTAATGCTGTATTTAAGGGTGACCAGAGGGTAAATTCAAAAGATTTCAAACAAGGTTTTCAAATCAAGTGATGAGCTTTAGAATGAATTAAAAATGAATGGGATGCAGATTTCCCCAGGAAAATCCAATAATTTCATCAAGCCACTTCATTTTTTTAAACAGCCTTTGAAATGGTTTCAGAAACAATACGAGTTATTTTACAGACTGAAAAGGTAAGTACCTGAAAATAATTACTGAAACTTTTTCCTTGACCACTACAGAAAATGATATCATATCCTTCTATATAATTCAATGTGCAAGGGGATGCCATGGGAAAAGCCTACCCTGCCATTGGAAAGGAAAAACTGTACATTAACTTAGCCTCTGAAAAACATCACTCATAGTGCCCTTCACAGTAGTCTTCAAAATGACAAAGAATAGCCCTTGGGTCAAAGAAAGAGAGTGAGAATGACTCAGCAGGGTTAGGGCACTCACTTAGGATGTGGGAGACCCAAGCTGAAGTCTCTGCTCTAATGACTAATTAGTTATTTATAAAAAGTGGAACAGCTTCAACAAGAGAGACCCACACCAGAATAGCCCAGTGGTTAGGGCACTTACCTACAGGCAAAGGGGAGAAATTGAACCCAAGTTTCCCACATCCCAGGTGAACACGATAACCATTGCACTGACAATTATAAGGAGATTGCCACTGCTATCACCCTTCTCCTCCTGGCTAAAAGTTATGAGGCAGGACCTTCCTTCTCCAGCCTTTTTTTAAATCTAGCTGTTTAAAAATGCCTCCAAACGAAACATTTCAGGTCAAATGACACCCAAACTAGATTTTTTGATGTGCCAAAATTTTGGTATTAAACAATTCTTTCTCAATGATTTTTCAGAACTGCCAGAGAACCAAAAAAAAAAATCAGTTGTTCGCCCAAGTTTGCGGGAAAGATGCCACTGCATGTGAGAACATAAGGTCCCTTTGATTTCAACTGAAGAAGGATTGGGACCTTATTCAGTGTAAGGCTGGCCGACACTCACTGCTGTTCCACTTCATGTCCCATGCCCTGTCTCTTCCTTTAGCCATTCATCAGCCTCCACCATGTCCTTATCCTGCCCCCTACAATCCCTGCCAATTGTGATTTAATGCTCCTTGAAACAGCATTAATTTGTGATAGTTTTCTGTATGAATTAATCACTGGTTCAAGAGTAGCGCCTGCTGACTCTGCATATTTGTCCAGAGACCACACCCACTTTTCTTTGCAGTCAGTAATATTATGGATTTTTTTTGTATCTTTTTGTAATATTATTTATTAAATGACTCCATCTTTTTCTCCCAGAAAAGTGACTTTTGTAGCATTTTCAAATATAAATTGCTGATTTATTTCTGCATCTGCAGCTCACATTCTATGGGAACATATGGCCCCTTCATAAAACAAAATAAACAGGTATTTCACAATGGAAGAGGGAAAAGAGCTGTATGCTTGCTTATGGGATCATATAATCAGCGGGTGTAAGTTGTGTAGCTCCACTGAAGTCAATAGAGCTATGTTACTTTACATTATCTGAGGATCTGGCCCCCAACGTGAGATTACTGATTAATTTGAGTACACTTAGATCTGAGCAAAAAGAAAAGGAGAACTTGTGGCACTTTAGAGACTAACAAATTTATTTGAGCATAAGCTTTCGTGAGCTACAGCTCACTTCATCGGATGCATCCGAATGACACTGGATGACCTCCTTGAACAAGCTCAGAAAGTCTCCATAGCCGCCTGACATGACGATGACTTCTTCCAAATGTCAATCAGCTTGGAAACACCTTTAGAAATGGCTGTGGTCCAAAGTTTACTGCTGGATTCTTTCTCTAGCTGAAATATCCATTCCATGTATGGAAATGCCATATAGGACACTATTGACCTTTATCTTGCTACTTATAGATGGACAGGTATAGGTCAGACTTGCTGGCAAGCAAGTCTGCTTGAATGTACCAATAAAGAGATCAAACACTACCTGAATAGTTAATACCCACCTATCCACTACCTCACCTAATTCACTGTGTTTGCAATAAGATTTCCAAGCACTACACGTTATATTTCTTATCAGACAGGAAAAACAACACTCCCCACATTAGATCATTAAGTACAAGTCACTAAATGGTCTGTCCCCTTATCAGTAATTAGATATGATAATTTCTCCAGCCTGGAAGCTCTCTGCTTCCAAGATGGTTCCATCATTTAACATTTTTAAGTTATAGCCTTCTGTAAAACAACTAACATCTGAATAGGTCAGCGTATAGGGTGAAAATTGGAGATGTTCTAGGGATGGCATAGGAATGAGGGGACGAGATACTTTATGTGATTAGCCAGTCCTAACAATTGTAGGCATAAATTTTCAGAAGCAGTAATTTTGTGTCCCTTAATTTTTGGATGCCCAAATGGAGACCTTCAAAAGGGCATGATTTTCAGAGGGCAGATGCTGAGAACTTGCACCCCTTTAAGGAATCTCAGGTTGGGCATCCAGAAATTGATGCACCCAAATCACTAGGCATTTAAAAAAAATTAGGACCTTTATAGTTTTCAAAAAATAAAGTGAGAACACATTCTTGTGGTATGGAGCTGAGGTCCTTGTTTAAGCACATTTAGTTTTCAGATATAGCATTTATTTGCACATGGACTGATACAGTATCAGATAGGCAAAAAAGCATTTTATATCTGTCTATAGTTTTATAATGTTCCTTAGCTACATTCATTGTGGCACAAGAGGCAATTGAAGTCATTTGAGAAATATTATCCTTTTGATATGAGCATGTAACTGAGATGACTAGGATTGGCATGTTTACATCAGTAGGGAGAATAGTCCTCTTAGTCTGCTTTGTTTCTTTTTAATCAGTCCAAGAAGGCTTGAATAAGATATATGCTGGAGTATACTAATTGAACAGCGTTTGGAAATTCACAGTAGGTAATGTTTATAATACTATAATTGATCAGTCTTTGGAAACAAAGATCACAAACAAATATTTGTTTGACAACTAATTAAACAAAGCAATGTGAAAAATAAACTATGAATATAATCTGATTGGAGGGGCAGATAAAGTTTGCCTTGCTTAATTGTTTATAAATTGTTCTTGAGAAACATACCAACTCCTTGCTATACCCAAATTATGTAATTGACTGTGTGTGCAATCTGGCAACAATGCAGATAACAGCAGTAATGGTATAATTATAACTTGCAGCTGAAGTAGATAAATAAGACTGTTTGCTGTTAACTGGTGGTTGCCATTAAATGTAAGGGTGGAGAAGTGTAGCACTAACTCAATCTGCATATAGATAATAATAATAATAATAGATTTAATGGGCAAATAAAGCAAAGCAGCAGCAGCAGCAGCATGCTGCATCCTATCCCAGTGAGTATCCTGGAACAAGACAATGACTGGATCAAAAGGGGATGCAACCCTGCTTGTAGCAGCTGGCAGGATAAACACTATAGGCTGTGTTTGAACAGCAGAAGTGTACACATGAAATACATTAAATGGGAGGTAAACGAAAGGTGTGTAGGGAAGGGGATATTTCCTGTGCTCTAAGCATTACTTTAGTCCTGACTGCATCACTAAGTAGAGGAAATGACATTCTTTCCTCATTTCCACCTTGCTTCCCCTCTCCATGTACATGGACGCAGTTATATACACACTTGCACAAACACACAGCTCACACACATGGACATAGAGGAAAACACAGCAGATACAAAGCACGCAGAGAGAGAGAGAGAGAGAGAGTTAAAACAATGAATTATTAGAGTCCATTTTTCTTGGTAGCAAACAGTCACTCTATTCAGCACCACCCGGAATGAACAGCTCCTCTTGTTCCTACATGCTCTGGAGTCTTTCCCTGACCCTAAACCTCTCAGCTCTACACCAGTGCAGCAATTAAATTTTAAATAAGAGAAAAGTAATACCTGGTAGTTTCACAATTAAGAAACAGTACTAGCAATGGACACATAAAAAGGATAGATACAGAATGGGGAATCTATTTCCAGATAGATTCCAAATAGGCTCCATCCAACATACAGTTAGTGCTTCTACTTTCTGCAGTGAAAATATTTGATACCAGAGAACACAGCGCTTACCCTGAATAAGCAATAAGTATACAAAATAAAGGTTAGTTGGGGGGTCAGCTATGAATTAAGTGTTCTTGTTTAATTGCACCTTTAATTGTTTCATGCAAGTTAAATATACAATAACTTAAGGGATAACTATTGTACCACTACTTCCTAAAAATATAGAATATTCAAAGTAATGCTTAATAAAGTGTACACAAGGTTTGTTTGCTAAACCTAAAATTCAGCAGACAAGTTCAGAAATACTTTTTGCCACAAACAATTATATGAACCTTAAAAATATACAAACACACCATTCCTTATAAATGAGAGGTTTTCAAAACCTAACCCATACAATGTAATCAGATCTAGTAGACGTTTAACCATCTTTAAAATAGAAACTGGTTCTTTGGAATACAGGACCTTTTGAAATTAAGGGCCCTTGGTTTATGCATTCTTGGAAAACAGTCACAAAAATAAAACCAATTGCTCAACAATGGAGTGGATATCACTGGTATATTTCACTGAGTTAGCTCACTAACTTAAACATTGGTTGCTAAGCAATTTCTTTCTTTTTTTTAAACTCAAACTACCCAGTGCCAGATAGATTAATGAAAACATCCACTTGCACTGCTTTGATCAGTTTTATTCTGTTTCTTCACAAATCTTTCCAGTGCTACTTCTTTGAATTATTCCCTTTAAAGGAAGTCCATTCCTGATAGGTTAGAAATGTAGCTTTAAAACACATAAATTAAAAGGGTAACTAAATGTACTTATCAAATTTTCATAGGAATTACAGAAAAAAGAAAGAAAGAAAAAAAAGAGGACTATAAAGAGTGGCATTCTACCTGACCTTCCAGGACTTGCTGTAGTAAAGACTGCAAGTCCAGCTCAGTATAGAAATGTGAGGCACTAGGTGACCTGAAGGTATCTTCCTCTCAACTGATAATCTATTTATAACTCCAAGGCATAATGTCACCTGTGACAGTGAAGGCCAACATGGAGTTATTTTCAGCAATCAGGTAACCATGCATAGCATTTTTTCATTTATACTTCATCACTTCCTACACACCGCCACTTCCTGCCCTCCCCACACCCCTACATCTTGGTTGTTTTCATTTTCAGTTCCTTAAAATCAGTGCAACTCACTGGCATCACTTTCCAACTCCTGCCTTGAAATGTCACCCAGCCAACCTAAAGCTTTATTCAATAATTTAAAAAAAACTAATCATGACCAGAAAGGGATCATCACACTGCGACCAACATAATCAACCTCACAGTCAATGGTAAACACAACCTGCATATTACCAGTTAATTATAGTGAAGACAAAGGGGATGAATCTGTCCCGCACCAACTTTCAGACTAGAGGAGAAAACAGCTACATGTTTATCACCTTCAATTTGCAACCTGCTGAAGGGGAAGGGAGAGAGACTTCAACATAGCAAGCAGGAGCTCTCAGTCAAACCCTCTTCCCTCAGTGAGCTGTTGAATTGAGGGGCTCAGCTGAAGAAGGGAGTTGTATTGTAGGACCCTGCCAGTAGGGTCACTTCAGTGTACCCTGGTGAGAAAGTCAGGAGACTGCAGCTGAGTCTCCTCTCTAAAGTTAGACTCCTCTCTAAAGTTATCTCAATTCCCTCCCTCCTATGTAAGGGAAGCCTAGCTCGGTATGGAGGAAACTGAGTAACCAACCAGGAGCAGCTGTCTCCTCCTTTCCTCATTTTTGAGGGAAGGTAAAGGGAGGATCATCATGGGCAGGAGACCCTGAGGAGGGGAATGGCCCAATGGAGAGGGGAGGGGAACAGGCCTGGTGGGAAAGGACCCGGAGGATGGCAGGAGTAACATGAAAGGGGATCTGGGAGGGAACAGGTGTAATGTTGGAGAGACCTTGAGGACAGAGAGACAGAAAGAAGAGAAGTGAAAAAGGAGCTGGAGGCAGTGTCTATGTGGCAGGGAGGGGGAGATGATGGATAGAAGCAGAAATAAGAGGGGTGAATTTGGGGAGCTGGAGGGATGAGAGAAGACCTGGGAAAGGTAGAGCAAATAAAAAGGATGTGACACATTGAGGGGCAGAGAGAGGGAATGTCAGGGTGATTGTGAGAGAACATGGGATCTCATGGGGCAGAGAGAGTGGGAAGGATATAGGTATAAGTTATAGACTAATCTTGGGGACAGAGGCACGGGAGGGAAGACTGGAGGAATTACGAGTGGGAAAACAGGGGGTCATTTCAGGGAAGGAATGAATGAATTTGAGCAGAAGAGGAGACTAGTGAGAAGTAGGAAGGAAAAGTAGTTTGATAGGGAGGGACAAGAATGATGGGCTATGAGAAAGGGAAGAGATACTTGGGGTTGAGGAAAGTAAGGATAGAATGAAGAGTCTGCAGAGAGAGAGATGTAGGGTTGTGGGGAGAGAGAGTATTATTGGAGAGGATAGAAGGAGAATTAGGGGCTTGAGGGGAGGTGAGAGGAAAGGGACAATGAGAGTTTGCAGGGAGAGGGAGGTGAGAAGGCAAATTTGGCAGGAGGGAAATAGGTGTTGGGGACAGGGAAGAGGAAAGTGGGATTTGGGAGTAAAGGGGGTTGGAGAACAGATGGGGAAGGAGGAGCATGGTAATAGGAGGAGGAATGTTTGGGGAAAGGAAAGGAAGAAGGAATGAGGGATGTGGGGCTATTTGGTAGAGAAAGAGAGGAGACAGGGCTTTTGGGGGAGAGAGAGTAGTTTGGGGGCAGAGGACAGGGAGACTAAGTGGTTCGAGGGGCAAAGTGAGAGATTTGGAGGGAGAATAAGGGGCATAGAGGAAAAGGGAAGGGTTTGAGGAAAGGGGGAATATGGTCTTGGGGGGAAAGAAAGAGAGAATGAAGACTTTGGGGAAAGAATGAGGCGTGAAAAGAGAGGACATTCTGGAAAGCTAGATGGAGGGAATGTCTGGGGAGAGTTAGGTATCTAGAGTCTTATGGGGGAAAATGGGAGATAAATGAGCAAAGATATATTGGGGTGATTGTGGAACTGTGTAGGTCTCTTTTGTCTCCCCCCCCCCAAAGAAAAAGAACTTTGCGGGGGAAATTACTCCACTGCTTGCTTACTCCATGGCAGGAACTGAAGGCTGCCACCGCCAAGTCTTAGTTCTCCCCTCCTGCCCATGCATGCTGCCCCCTCCCGCCAGTTCATTTTGTATTGCACCCGTGTCTGACGGCTGGGGAGCGAAGGGAGGGGAGAAATGCTTGTGTGACCGTGGCAGGACATGTCAGGGTGTCACAGACCTTCAGCAGCGCCCTGCACCCAGCAGACACAAAGAGGCAGAGTGGAGCGCAGCAGCAGCTTGGGGATGGGGAGGGGATGGGAAGGGGTGGGTGGGTGGCAGGGAAGGGATGAGCACTGGGGCGTGTGTGTGCACTGGGGAAGGGGGGGGGGATGCACAGGGAGAAGGGGTCGCTCTTACCTCGCCCAAGATTGAAGGAGATCCTGGCCTCTGCGAGGTAAGGGGTGTCACTCTTGGACCTGACTCTCCTGATGGGTCTCCGGTCTATCTCCTCCTCCGAAGACGCCGCCATTAATGTGGGCACGGTGAGCAGGGTCGCCCGGCGAGCTGACGAGGGAGAAAGGAGAGAGAGGTGGGGTGGGAAAGAGGAGGAGGAGGGAGGGAAGGAAGAGGCAGAGGCGCACACACAAGGAGGGGGAGGGGGGGAGCGGAGGAAGGGGAAAGAGAGGAAAAGAGAGAGAGAGGGAGCGGGAGGGAAAACCCGTTAAGGATCTCTGGACTGGAGCAGCGAGCTCGGGAAACGCGGCCCCGCCAGCCCCTCTCCCTGCAGCCCCAGCGCAGGCTGCCCTCGGCTGAGGGGGCAGGGCCAGGGGTCACCCAGCGGGGCTCATGCAGGCAGGCGCCGCACAGCGTCCACCCCCCAGCAGGGAGGGCAATGTCCCGGTGCTCAAGTGCTCCATCATTGCCAACCGTGACTGGCTGGGGACTCGCCTGGCCAGCGGGGTAGGGAGGGAACCTCAGCACCGCCCCCATTGATTCGGGGCTGGGAGCTTGGTGTGACGGAAGTGTCCGCTTGGGGGAGCGAGGGGGTGCAAGTGTGGGAGAAAGAGACACTCACACACCCTCTTTCCCCTGGGCAAGCGTCCCGGCTGCTGAGGCCCGCGGAGGTGGGGATGACAGCACCAGCTGCGGAGGCGGTGAAACAGGACAGACTGTGACTCTAAGGTGACCCGACATTACAATTGCTGGAGAGGGACTCGCTTTTCCTTTTAATCACTTCGTGTTCTAATATTTACGCTCCTTCCACATAATCCTCACTTTTTTTTTACCCCCCCCCCCCAAAAAAAAAGAAAGAAAGAGAAAGTTTGCTTCTTCCATCCCCTCTTTCCTATAAGCGGGGAAAGAAAAATCAGCAGCGTGAGGACCAATCACCACATGCACCAGCACCAGCTCCTAGAGTAGTTGAAAACTTCTGATAATATTTCGGGATGTGCAAAGCTCCTGGAAAGTTCTGTGTATACGGTCAGATTTGGGGAATATCAAACTAAGACCCTCTTCATTGTTGGAAAAGCTGCCACAAGACTAAAGTGCTTAACTCCCCAACCCCTATGTATGCATACATGTTCCTTTCTGTGGACAAACACACTGGTAAAAGTGAAACTATTTATAGGTAATATAATTTGTAAGTGCCTAAGTGACCTAGGAGTCTCAGTTTTATTTATAAAAGTGATTTAGGCCCAGATTCTCAAGGGTATTTGGGTGCCTAACTCCCACTGAAATCAGTGGGAGTTAGGTGCCTAAATACATTTTGGGATTTGGGTCTAAGAGCCTGGGATATAGGCTTCTATGTCCTTTTGGCACTTTTGAATATTTTGCTCTGTATCTATAAGGCATAAATGCCCTTAACCTTATTTTTAGAGACGAAAAATGGTTTTGTAGTTAAGGCATTGGGCTGGGACTCAGGAGATCTAGGTTTAATTGCCAGCTTTGATGCAGACATTCTCTGTGGCCATAGGCAAATATCTGTGACCCAGTTCTCCAGCTGTAAAATAAAGAGAATACTTCCTGTCTCCTGCCCTTTTTTGTCTTATCTATTTAAATGGCAGGGGCTGTCTCTTAGACTGTTTAGCACATTGGGTCTCCAATCTCAGTTGGAATCTCTATATGGTACTATTAAACAAAACAATAATAATAAATGCTAACTTATTATTAAAGATAAACAGAATAGTAGATTATACACATTATTTTCTCACATAAATAGTAAAAGATGAGAAATATGAAAGGTGAGGGAATTCAGCAAAGTTGAATTGAGTGACAGTAGGTATCCACATGGTTATTATAAAATGTATATTATTATTTATTGTGTCAGTTCATTCCAATCAACCCATCTTTCCTCAAAGAAAGTAACTGAACTACTTGTAGGCAGTAAGTTGTTCATTTCTCTAAATTATTTTATTCTGAATTAGTCATCAGTATGACCAAACAAAAACCTATTATCCAGTTGTGTTTTAAGTTTTCCCCTATCCCTCCCAAAGCAGTGAGGTGGGACAAGGATAGTTTATCCAAATACCAATGTCATAGAACAAGTAGTGCTGTTTAGTTGTCTTCTGTTCCGGTCTTTCCTCTTATGGACCAAAATGCATAGGAATTTTAAACAGAGATGGGCATGTACCTGAACTTCAGATCTGAAACTCACCTACTCCTAAATTATTGGGAAGTTTGAGCCTAGACAGAAATCTGAATCTCTCTTTGTGGTTCAGGCCTATCTATATAATTGGCTGAAAACAGAACCCAAGTCTGAATGCTCCTGAACTTTTGGGAAGTTCAGAGCCAGATGCAAACTTTCACAGCTTGTGCCCATCTGTAGTTCTAAAGATTGCTCTTTGTGACAGCAATTCCAAAAGATGTCAGGGTAGCAGTAGCTCTGGGGGCAGCCATTATGACTTTAGCAAGGTTAAATTATTTTAGGACAGTTCCTTTACTCACCCCTGAAAATTCAAACTGTTCTTGTCTTTTACACTTCATGGCAGTAGACGCTATGAATATACTGAAGCATTCTGTACACTTTCCATGGTTGTACGGTTAAGTATAGTCAAGAGAGTGTTTTCTTTCTCCTCATATTTGAAATCTGTTCTTAAATCTAATACCTTCATAAATGTTGATACAGAGCTTTAATATTTCTGAGGTGGTTTAGTGGGTTGATTAATGAGCTGACAATGCTTGCAACCATATTATCTTAGACTGTGATCCTATAGACTCTCACTAGCTAATCAGAGACATAAAGTGGGTGACATAATATCTTTTATTGGGCCAACTTCTGCTGATGAAAGAGACACCTTGTGTCTCTAATATCCTGGGACCAACATGGCTAGGACAACACTGGAAATAGCTAATTAGGGACAGCCCTGGTCAGTGTTTGAATCAGAATCCTTAACAGAAAACTATGATGATATAGGTAGCAGTATTGGTGATTCTGTAGGTGGCAGTCTTACTCCTGTTTCTTTACTTAAACATTGTCCTATCAGGTTCTTGGGAACAAGGAGGTACCCTCGTGTGCATATGCGTTATGATACAATCTTTAATTACATGATGACATATGATTCTTTCCTAAGAACCCTGTCTCATTCAGTGCATAGGACAGATCTGTTCTGGGGGTAGAGCAGAGAAGGAGGCTATTTTTAGTGGAACCTCTGCCTCATTGGATGTTGAATTTCCATGATGTGTAGCAAATGAGGCAGGGGAAGAGAAAGGATGCTCTCATGGTTAAGGCAGTTGAAAGCTGTGCCAGAGAATTGGATTCTGTCCCTGCCACAGAGGTCCTGTGTGATTCTGGGTAAGTCATTTAACACAAGTTTTCAGAGGTGGTCACTAATTCGGTGTTCCTCATTTTGAGGGTCCCCAATATGGTACCCCAGGGTCTAATTTGTAGAAGCCCTGAGCACTCAGAGCTGAAATTGAAGTCAGTAGGAGTTGTGCTTTGAAGATATAGAATGCTGTATAATGCTAAGGACTCTGAAAAATCAGGTCCCAATGGTTTCAAATTGGGCCCCCAAAATTAGTGAATACTTGGATCTTACTCTCCGTGCTTCAGTTTCCAATTTATAAACTGGGGATAATAATGCCCTGCGTCTAACAGGGGAGTTGTGAAAATTAATTAATTAATATGTGGGAAGGACTCAGATACTATAGTAATGAGTGCCATAGAAAAGCCCATGAGAATATTAATAATTCTGTCTTCAGAGCAGGGGTTTGAATAATATGCAATAAATAAGGCATAGGGCCACATATTAAACAATGAGAAGAACACAAAATATTGAATAGCTGCTCATTAATTGAGTACTATCCATCCTGTGCATTGATTGTGGACGACACAGGGGATTGTGTGGAAAAAATAGTATGTGATCGTGTTAATAAAGACTGTATCATAATGCACACGCACAAGGGAATCAAATTAAGGTTGCACAAGCTAACTCAAGTGCTTGACTTTACAACCTTAATAACGTTCTTTTAATGTAGTTTTATTTTATGTAATGCAACTATAGATGCCCATCCAGTGCTCTAACCACCTATCCCCCAAATTAAGAATCATAACATACACAGAGGAGTCCCCCAGAAATACATCCACCTCAGCCCCACTCCTTCCTTAGCAGCCTTAGCAAACAGAATAAAAAGATTGCTCAGATGATTAACTCTTGTATATATTGAAGGAACTCCAGCTTGAGTGTCTCTGCTGATCTCAGGATATCATGGGGAGAGATGCGATCTCTCATGTAACCAGGTCCAAAATCATTTAGGGATTTATAGTTTACCAACACCTTGAATTACACATCCATATATATTAGGGGAAATAAGGAGACCATACCCATCTTGTAGTTAAGACCCTGTCTGGCCTGACACTTGGGAAATCTGGGTTCAATTCCTGGTGCTGCCACACACTTTTTATATGACCAAGGCAAGTCATATAATCTATCTGTGCTACAGTTCCCCATCTATAAAACATGAATAATGATACTTCCCCCTCCCCACTCTTCCTGTCTTATCTATTTAGATTCTAAACACTTCAGATCTGAGATGACTCTTGCTGTATGTATGGACAGAGACTAATACAATGTAATCCCCACTTCCCCTCTTCCATCTTGATTGGAGTCCCTAGGTGCTACCATATTACAAATGACTAATAATAAAACTGCATTTTTCTACTGGCGGGTTAGTGCTAGGTTTCTATTTGTCTGTCAATCAGCAACTCTCAAATGCCCAATACCTATCAGGTTTAGCCCTGACAGTACATTATTAACTAAATTTAACAAAAGCTGCTACAGTACATGTTCATTTTACAGAATCACATGGCCTACCACAATAAAACACTGGTGGAAATAGCGCCTATTTCTGATATGGGCCGAGCTGTTTTAAAAAAATATTTTCCTTTCAAATTTCATGCCAATTTTTAATCTAGCATTTTGATTTTTAAGATCAAAGCATAAGGCAAGAGTTGGAGCATATTTAGTAATTTCAAACATTTAGATTATGATAAAGTAAACATTTGTAGTGGACTGTAAACTGTAGCAGCCAATTAACAGGAATGAACAGTAATGAGGATGAAAGAAAATTACCCTCTGCACTGGAAATATTGTATTCAGCATCATCATCATTTCAATTAGGAAAGCATTTTTCATTTGCAAAATAAACATGTAAAAATAGTCATTAAACCAAATTTAGGGCATGACCTTTGAAAAGTGAGTAGAATGATTCTCATTCACTTCAGTGGCAGTTGGATCACATTCTTAGAGACCATTGAAAATTTTTATTTTATTTCATTTTCATCTGGTGAAAGAACACACTAAGGAAAAGTTCAACTTAGTGGCCTGAGCCTGCAACTTTGATTTCAGTGGGAGTTGAGGACATTCAGCATCTTCCAGAATCAGACTCTTCATTAAATAACTTCCTGCTGATGCCACCCTTACGGAGCTGAAAGATGGAATCTGTTTGCTGCAGTTAACATACTGAGCGATGGAGGGAGATGGAAAGATGTGTCCAAAGATGAGTTTGTATTTATTGTAAACAAAGAAAAAGAGTGTGTTTTTCTGCTCACTTATTTGGAATTCAATTTTTGCCTTGCTAGCTCTATCTACTTGGGTCTGGCACATATTCACTTTGATTACAGCTGGGTAAATACTGCAAAAATGTTTTCTTGAATATTTATTCAAATTTTTAAATGGTTTGCATCTACCATATTTCCAGCTCTTCTGTGCAAATTTTTGCAAACAAATTTACTGACAGGAACATTCATGGAAAAAATGGCTTTTAATTAAATATTGGAAAATATTCAGAGGGAACAAAGTTTTAATTAATAAATGCTAGTAATTTTCTAAATAAAAATGCCCCTATCTCCAGGACATACATAGTTAGAAATTAGATGGACTCTTTCCTCCATGATTTCAAAGCACTTTACATAGTGACATTGGGAAAGGTGGAGGGACACATTTAAAACTAGATATTGTACATTCATGATCACTTAAAAGATTAAATTCAGCATGTTAAATTACAATTAGAGCTGGTCAAATTTATTTTACCAATCTATTTGAACCCACTGATGAATGGCCTTTACAATTTTTTGTTTGCTTTGCAAAATGTTGACTTGTTGAATTTTTCATTTTCCGTGAAAAATGCTGTGCCTTTTTGACTTTTTCAAAATTGTAATGAGAAATTATCAAAACCTTATTGGTTTTTTTGTTTACTGAAAACTTGGTGTTTGATGAACACAAAATTTTAATACCTGCGTTGATAATATTTTTGCTATTTTTTGGACACATTTTAGGAATTAAAAACAAAAAACAAAAAATCACAAAAAATTCCTACCCCCCTCCCAAAGTCATCAATCCATATCAAGCCCTTTGAAATGAAAACAAGTTTGAAGTTTCTTGTGAAATGGCTTTTTTTCATTTTTAACCAGCTCTAATAATATTTTAAAGCTGAACATTTATTCGCAATACACCTGCCATTCTGATTTCTGTTCCAACAAGACTTCAGGAATCATTACTTGCATAATGCTGTGTCATCTCCTAATAGCAGAGGACCTTGCATGAGTTGTTGTTTTTTTATTTTCTAATATTTTCTCAATGTATTAACATACTTAGCTTGAACCGTGTAACTGTTTAACTGTACAGAAAGTGACATGTTTTTGATGTATATAACTGAAAAAAACTTCAGTGATCTGGAAATAGACCTAAAGATATGATATTTTGTGTTGAAGCTTAAGTTTTTGAGGAAAAACAGATTTCTTAGTGCAAATTTTGAATAAGTTGTTTTTTGGGAACATCTATGAATTGATTTTAATGGGATATAGCTGATGCTGATTGAATGGGATACTTATCTAGTACTTATTTTCATTAGGTAAGAATAAGAGCCTATTAACTGTTTGGCTGCACTTAGACTGCATTTCATCACTGGCATTCTCTCCTCTTGCCACTTTTCCCCCTTGCGTAGAATTCACAATAGCTGTACATAGCATAGACAGAAGTTGTCTAAGTGTTTTGATCCAAGAATGTCTAAAAATAACTTAAAAATTAAAGATACAAATTATGAGTATTTTTCTATGGCCACATGCAAGCTGTGGGTTCAATTGGTTGCTGATGACATGTGCATATGGGTTATGGAAAGTGGAATGACTAATTTATTATCTTTTCACTTTAGTTTCCTTTTAAAATCAGATTCTAAAGAACAATATGTTAAGGATTAGAGAAATAGGGGGAGGTTAAAAGGGGAAGAAAGAGTGAGATTGTGTATGAGCATTAGAAAGGAGCATAACTGGTCATATGTGAGTAATGTTTTACATACATATGATTCCTGGATAAATATATTCTCACAGTAATAAGTCCTGATTCTATAGTATGCTCCATTTATAGTTTATAATGTAATAACTTAAATAAGACAAAATAATAATAATAAATAATACCTGTAATAATTTAATTTGTGATCATTATGTATTTACTGACAGATTATGTCCATCTCTTTTTGACTTGACCAAAATGCAATTAAAAAAATACAAATATGCTCTTTGATTGTATGATTTGAGACAAAATTTTAACATCATGCAATCATTCTAGGTGAATCTGGCAGCAACACCTCTAGTTAAAGTTGTGTAATGTTTTCCATTATAAGATTCTGTTTTCAGTTGCTTATAACTTTGCCAAACTTTAACTGTTTGAACTAAAATGTTCACACTAGGTGCCTTCTTCAGGTTGTATTTTTAGGAAAGTTTCAGTTAAAATGGCTTAGCCATTTCCAAGAATGAGATAAAGGAAAAAATACATTGTTTTGCCCAGGATTAAACCAAAACCATACAACTGTAAAACTGAGAAATTGTAGTGCCTCTGTGCTTTGAAGGACAGACTTAAAATTTGGCAAGGGGTACCGAGTGCTGGGAATGTTCTCTTTGCCATTTATGACAATATGCCCAGATTGGCAAAATTTAGAACCTCTGAAAATCTCAGTTCACTCATGCTCAGCAGCGGCTTGTTAAAGGCTGGCAGGTAAATTCTCTGAGGATTCTGTCTGCACCTGGAATGCTCCATCCCTCAGCTCCTATTGCTGACCAGAATGTGTATGCACCATCCGCACAGAGTGATGGAGCATGCTCCAGCCCAGAGTGGCAAGGGCTGCCCCTGCTATTGCCAGGGACTGTTGTGGCCCCAGTCACCAGAACTGAGAGTGGCAAAACTGTTTCTGCTGTGCTTTCACTGCTCCCCCTACTGGAACTCAGGCAGAGAAAAGGAGGAGCAGCAAGCAGCCTCACACAAATAAAGAGGAAAAGTTGGTGTGTGGGGGGGAGGTTGAGGGGGGAGGGTTACAAAAGCTGTGGGGAAGAGATCTGACGAGCATGGGGTGGCAGACAGATAATAAGGACAGGAACCCGGGTGGAGGGTGGGGATAGGAGCAGAGGGGAACAAGTGGAATAGAAGTGGAGAGGGAAAGGGACAGGTACCAGTGAGGTGCATAAAAGCAGACGAACAAAGGGACATCAGTCCAGGAAGGAAAATAGGGCAGAGATGCTGGTGGGGAGAGGGCAGAAGGTTCTATAACCACTACACACCAGCACAGTCCTGTCAGAACCTGGCATTGAACCCAGGATTTCTGAATCTCACAATGCTGCTACTGTCAGCACATAGCTGTGAAACCCACTGGTGCTTGTCCACAAAGAGGAAGACACCCTACTACCACTACCTACCCTATCCTACCCACCCTACTACCACCAAGTGATAGAGGTCTGTGTGGTGGGTCTAAAGGTCACCACCCTGCTGATGATCCAGGTGGTGATAATTCTTCATGATGGAAGTTCTGGGTTTTGAGTTTGTTTTTTAAAAACTTAGGAAATTACCTACAAAAAACCCTATGTTAAAGGAAAGTTAAGATTTCAAAATCAAGTACCCGGATGCTAAGAAATGCCTGTGCAATTTTAATTTGGCCCTCTTGTGCATATGCATTATGATACACTCTTTTCCACAGAACACCTGCCTCATTTAGTGCATTGGATGTTTGTCAATTGATATGGAAATCTAAGACAGTAAGTCAAGCAAGTTACAGATTTCTGAATTCCGGTTTTCCTTTCTGTGAAGTCATAGGGGGGTCTGTCCTCATACTGATGCGGGATGATATATTATTAATATTATTTCTATCACAATACTTAGGTGTGCATAGCATTTTAGAGATGAAGTAATTAAAAACAAAACAAAACAGACCTCTGCCCCTTGGAGCTTTCAATCTATTTGCTTGGTCTTACTAGGTGCTTAAGGTCCTGAATTACCACTGTTTGATGCAGAAGGTTACAATGGGACAAGGGAAGAGCTGCAGATCTATCTTTAAATGGTTTCCCTATGCATCTTGTATAAGTGGGGTCCAGCTGAAATTCTAGCCCATTGACTGGAATAGCAGCTGCAATTGGCTGTGCAGCGTTGCCACACTTAAGTCCCGGGGTGAGGGTGGTGCACATCTGTGTCCAGCATGAATGCTTGGGTTTTATGGAGGTGGAAAGTGCATTTCACCTTAAAAAACCTGATCTGGTGTGGCATACAGTGTCTATTAGTTTGACTATAAATTTGATTACCAACTGAACAAAGTTTGTTACAGAAAAACTGGACTTTCTTTTCAAGTGTAAGTGCAGTAAGTGAAAATAAAGCTGAAACTGGATTGAGCTATTTGGACTAGTGGTTCTCAACCTGTGGCCTGCGGGCTGCTTGCGGCCCGGTCAGCACACAGCTGCGGCCAATGTGACATCCTCAGGACCACACAGGAGTTATATATAGTGTGTGGATGTGGCTCACATAACACAAAGAGAGCAGCATATGCAGTCCACAATGGTAAATAGGTTGAGAACCACTGATTTGGACCTTACATTTACCAACCTCACAGTTTTTATAATGCCTTTAAGTTCTGCTATTAAAATATTATTCCTGAAGATATTTTTGCCCTCCCTCCCCACCCCTCCCCCCCAGTAAATGGGCTTTTTTTAGTATCCTCATTGGATTTCCAAAAATTAGAGATGGTGGAAAAATGGTGATGTTTTTTCACAAAACATTTCAAAGTGTTCTTTTTTCCCCCATGGATTTCAAAAAGGAACATGTCTTGAGTTATTTGTTTTATTTCCTCCCTCTTCCTTCCCCTTTTACTTTTTTCCTTCTTTCTGCCCCTGCTCCTTTTCCATTTTGCCACTGACAAAGAAAGGGGGGAAAAGATATAAACTAAAATCACCCCCAATTTTTATTTTTAACATATCATAGAAAATGTGGAAAATAAGTTTTTTAATTAAAACATTTTTGCTTTTAAAAAAAAAGTAAATTTTTCAATTAAAACATCTGTTTGAAAAATTTTACCCAACTCCTGTATCTATTCTATCATCACTATGCTATTGGGCCCACATTTTGTAACGGATGTTAATGAACAGTACAAATATGTTGTTTGGAAGTTGTGCAGTGGAACACTTTGGAGTTTTCCTGTATAATTTGTGCTAGTCAGTTAGAGCCTTAGAAATAAGATTATGCACCAAAGTATTAATCTGATAACATTTGGAGCACTGGAAGGAAGAAGGGACTTTGGGGCGGGGGGGGGGAAGTGCTTGTCATGCCTAAGAAGTGAGTGGAGGGGGCTATTATTCGTGACTCCAAGGGACCAGAGGAAGCCATACACAGTAGCTGCAATTGATGCATCTGTACAAGAGGTGTAGCACAAATCTCTACCCTACCTTCCCTGCACTACCTGTTGTGCCAAGGGAGAGATCTCTCATCACAAAACATGTTCTACCCTTTGGTTTTGGCTGTGCTGCCAGCTGCTGTAATGGCTCACTCATAGGCTCAGAGGGAGCAAATCAACCCACTTACTGTTTCCCGGTCTTCTTGTGTGGCTGTTTTTGGGGGAAAGGACTCCCTGTGCTTTCTTCCCCTTCAACAGTTCACCTACAAGGGGGCAGCCATAATTTGACCCCATATATGTAACACAATTATATTTCTGATTTTCTGTCTCAAGTGTTTTTTACCTTGAGCTCCTTGACTATACAACATCATTCTGTGAGCAGACTCAACATCCAAAAAATAGTCCATCTTGGAGGAACTTTTTGTTGTCAATAAGTCTTCCTCTTCAAAGCGATGTGATCAGTCAAATTCCTGGGGGGAAAAAACAACTAAAGATCAAACATACAAATATAAATAAAAATCACAGTTTTTTTCTGAGTAAAGAATTCTGCATGCAGTATCTAAAACATTCCATTCTGGCATATCAGAGTGGATCTGAGAAAAGAATCGAAAACCATCATGCATAGAATATTTTTAAACCGCAGATTTTAGTTTCAAAGAATAATTTTTCAAATCCACAGCTGAAGAAAATATGAGGAAAGTAGAAATACCAAACACAAACATGATTCCTAGAATTATCAGTGATATCCCATTCACAACCTGCATCCCTCCACAACATATGCTTGTTTTACCCACCTGATACATCCTTTCTTAAACTAAGATTGTAAGAACTTTGGGGTAGGGGCCATCTTTTACTTTATGTCTGTATAATGCCTAGCACAACAAGATCCCAACCTGATTAGGGCCTCTAGGCACTACAATAAAACAAATGATAATAATATTTATGTTAAAAACACAAACATTTCACCAGACAGAACAGAAATAGATTGCACTACAGCAGGTATACCATTCCACCGAAAGACAAGAAAACCAACTCTTCCCCCTGGCCCCCTTCTTTACACTGAGTTAGAGTAGCAGCAGAACTTCACACCATCAGCTTTTAACATGTCTGATAACAGGTATAGTCAGTGCAATGTCAAGCACTCTTAACATTGATTCTTGGCTGACCTTTTCCTTGCAGTATTCTCTTGAACCCATTTATGGTATATAGTCTATGAGTTAACCTCTCCTCTGACATACAGTGTTCCTTGTGTGATACACATTGACATGTCAATTATCATGAACCTTTCCCTACCTTCCTGTTGCCTCTTGCATTTTCTTTCACTTCACACAGCAATTATATATATTGTATATTTAAAGTCCAGCAGTTACTGAAAATTACACTGGCATTTCTTTGCATCTTTCCCAGCATGTATGCTAGATGTATAAGCAGCTATATAAATATCACCAATAACCTTCATTTTTAAAAAAAAGAGATCAATAACCCTTCCTCTTTCAGAGCATTTCTTTTATGGTGGTGTGAAAGAATGATCCTCACTTCAAGCAATATCTTGAATTCCAAAGTATAAATCTATTTGTTTGGAACAACATGTAAAATCATTTTCAATTTACAAACCTATACTAATGAGAAAACTTCTAAAATTCTTCAACATATCACTATATTGAATCATTCTGAACAAATGATACTTACTGCAAATAACAAGAGCTGCCTGCCAGTGGTGGAAGCTCCTGTAGTTTCAGGGAGGGCTTCCTTGATCTTACTAAATGTCCCCAGTGTAAGCAAACAATTTTGATTGTTTGATTGCAACTCTGATGAATAATGCATAACGTCAACTGGACTTCCTTTATCTGATAAAAATGGCCAGGAGATGTTGTTACTTAGCAACAGAAGGTGACACTACTATCAACTCCCCCACACCCTCCACACTGAAGGAATAAACCCTTGATAAAACTTTCCCAAGGAAAAAAAGAAAAAAAACCAATCCTATTTCTAGTTCCTTTATTAATTTGTTTTTTGCTCTTATCTTGATCACTTTCCCTTTCAGAAGCTCAGAAAACTTGAATTGTGTTATAATGATTAACTGAAGCATTTTGTTTTTTCTAATAATTTACTTTTACTGACCTGGACCCCCTTTCACTATTTACCACAAAAGTAATGAGACTATGAAGTATTTTACAGTAAAATGAATACAGTATGAATACAGTAAGATGAATAATAATGTCATAATGAGACTGTTCAGAAATCACTCCTATTTTATCTGGTGCTGTGTGTTGGGTAAGGCTGTTTTGCACAGTTCAGAAAGGCACTAAATGCATTCAATATTCCAAGGATGCCATAAAAGCCGCAGGTTATCCAGAAGCCTTTCTCACTGTGATATTCTTACTTTTTGTATTAACTCACTGTGGAATATGTGCAAAAATCTGATATAATAGTCTCTAGGAATCATCATATTTCTATATAGTATGTAGCTTTGTACAAAATACACAATGAAGCTTTTCCCAGTAGCTGTACATTGCTAAAGAGCAAAGGCACTATATAAAAGAATTACAAAAAAATAAAAGCTCAGCTTAGCAGATAGGTACTTACCAATATTACTGATTTCTTTCCATCCTACTGGCTTGAAAAAGGACTAAGCAATGTAACCAGTCTGTGAGCCAGAGCGAACAGCTTCAAATTGTCACTTCAACCTCAAAATCAAGAGTACAGAGTAGAGAAAGGTGATGGATCTGCTGTTTTATATTATGATGAAATGAAACATCTTAGTACAGATCTGAGTGAACTGCTTTTTATATTACATTAGCCTGCTAATTTGAGGAAATTGAAAGGCTTTGTTTTACTGTCTTTTATCTGTTCTCTTTGCTACCCCCTCAATTTAATTTGCATTTAAAATTATTCTTATAGCTTCACTGCTCTTCAAGGTGTGGAGTATTTTTTAATCACGATGAATGTTCAGTATGGTTTTGTGCAATGCCACTTTTATTCTGAGCCAGAAAACATTGTGAGTAATTATAATTGCTAGTTATTTGCTAGAACGAAATAGAGTGGTTGTCTGATGCAGTTTCTGATTTTTCCTCCAAATAGCAGTGCACTGTAGCAAAACTGCTCAGTCAAAGCTTGAATAAAAATATCAAATCAAATGGCACTATTTCATCTCCTGATAACTTCAATATTCAAATCCATGTACATTGGAAACTGAATATTTTTCCACTGTTGTCTTTTTAATAATATTATGCTATTTCTGTTTTTGAAATGAACTTACATATTTAGTAGAGATATTGTAAAATACATTTTTGATTGGTTCCAGTTCATATTGTTTAATCCCCTTGAGGAATCTTCACAAAGTTTGGGGTTCAAATGAAGCCAGGGAACGAAAGGGAAATTGTTAAGTTTCACCTGGTTTTGTCCCCAGAACCTAAGGCAGGACCCCACTCCTTCCAACAAGTCTTGGGACCCTCCTGTTGCTTCTGATCTATGAGAGGAGAAAGGAGTGACTGATAGACCCTACATTTTCACCCCTCCTCTTCCTGTACTTTAAGGTGGGAGAAAGGTCAGGAAACATGGTCAAGCCTACTCTTCCTATATCCACAGAAATTCCGTTCAACGAAGCAGGTATAACCTCTGAAACTGATTGCTACAAAATATCACTAATGCTAAATACAGTACTTGGGATTCAGAAAAGGATTAGACATTTATTTGGCTAATGAGAAGCTCCATTGGATAGCATAACATTTTCAGGAGGGAAATAAAATGAACTTTAAAATCCCATGAGAGACTAAGCTATCAGGAAAGGAACTAAATGCCAGTGCAATACTTCTTGTCACTCACTATGGATGCTACAGGGCATAAGCTAACTTCTAACTGATGGGAGTTAGAAAGTAACTTCCCCGAAGGGAAGGTTATTGCATAATTTTCCATTTCGTGGTTTCTTACACATTCGTCTCAAGTATCTGCTACTGACCACAGTTGGAGACAAGGTCTTGTACTAGCTGGATCACTGGCCAGGCCTGGTATAGCAATTCCCGTATTCCTCATCTGCAGCACGACTCTGAATGTACATGGGCGAGAAGGAAAATGTGGCAAACTCTGCCCCATTCCTGCTTAAGAGTAATATGTTAACACCGCCTCATCAGATTTTAATATGTCTTCCTCCTTCTCCTTCTCATGATTTTCACAAACTTCATTGTCCTTATCTATATTGAGTGACAAGAAGTATAGTTACTTGACTCATCATCACCTCTGTTGACCAGTACATTGGCATTGAGCACCTTTCGTGATAGCTTAGTCCTTCTTGGGGTTTTGAAGTTGACTTTAACTTGCAATGCAAAAGTTGTGACAAGTGGAAAAATAATGGTCTGATTTGGAGTTGGGCAGCAGCAGGGAAGATAATGATACCTATCTGTAGCTAATACATCTATCTAGATTGTTATATGGCACCTATCATTCTAGGAGAATTCTCATCTGCCCTGTTTCAGAGTAGCAGCCGTGTTAGTCTGTATTCGCAAAAAGAAAAGGAGTTCTTGTGGCACCTTAGAGACTAACAAATTTATTTGAGCATAAGCTTTCGTGAGCTACAGCTCACTTCTGCCCTGTTAGGCAACTTTGGAGCCCTGAGCTACAGCATGGGCCAAGATCTGGCCCTCAGTTTAGAGAGATATACCTCTCTGCACTAAGAGGGGGAAAAAGTTATCTCCAGCTCAGCTGAAAGGATTGCAGGCCTGGAAAAATATTTAACTGTAAAAGGACTGTTTCTAGTTTGTGTGTGAACCCAAAACTAGGTGATTTTATGTGGTCTGGAAACTCATAAGAAAAGATTTGCACAGCTGTTCTGCTAATGAGGAACATACTCTGAATTTGTTTGTTGTCAGGGATGGTAAATTCAGAGGGCACCCCTGTGATAAAATGACAGAACCATAAAACCATACCAGGAAGGCAGTATGCAAACTTATCCCCACAGCTCTATCAATGCAACCAGCAAAATACTTATTATGGAAGAACTAGACCTCTTCTAAGCACAGATTTCTAATCATGATCATCAATAATCATGATAATCAATGCAATGGTTTTGTAATGTGCACAAAATGTATCCCCAGGACTAGAGGAAACCAGCAAACTCACTTCATTTGTGACAGACTTTTTTTTAAACTATGTTAGAGAAATACTTGATAAAAAATTTGTATACATGGAAAAATCTGAGTCCAGGCTTCCAAATGTTAAGTTTAAATAACTTACTACATCACATTTGATTTTTTTCCCAAAGGCAAGAAAATGAAAATAATTGAACACTTGGCATTTACAAGATGAGAGTAGCCTTATGGTTTTCTAGCAGTCAGATACTTCCCCCCCCCTTCCCCACTCTGAACTCTCTATTGCGAGCATAACTGCGACTGTAATGACTCACAGGCTGAAATTTTTTTTGCTGCTGACAAACACTAATATTAACCCAAAAGAAAGTGGGAGAGAGAATGTAATGTGTGACTGAAGAAAGTGTAGGCAAGGTGATTATTATAGGAAGTTGTTTCCTGAGGGATACATTCAGCTTAAAGAAAAATATAAAAGATTAAAGCCCACTAAGCTGTGAAGAATAGTTTTTTATTATAATTATTAACCTTGTGCTTAGATGGACCAAAAAGAAAGAACTAGTAACAAAACTGGAATATGTTCTCTGTTTCTGATCCCCTAACATAAGAGAGACATTACAATAAATAAAGGATGTAGTAAAATACATAGAACTGTTCAAATAACAGTGTCTCACAGCACTTTACATTATATAAAATATTACTCACAATGTTTTCAAAAGTGTCCATGAATTTTGGATGACACCACTCGGGGTGCCCCTGCTCAAGACAACTGTGAGTTTCAAGATGGTTAGCTAAAATTGGAGGCCTCCAAAATTTGTAGATGCTTCTGAAATCTTAACCATAAAGTCAATAGCCTGTAATCATTCAACTATAAAAATATCTTGGGTGATATTCTGGCCTCATTAAAGTCAATAGGAGATTTGCCATTCAGTTTAATCGGATCAGGACTTCATCCCTATAGTTTGGTCCTGAAGATGTCTGTAAAGATCTTAAAATACTTGAGATGGAGACTGTAGGGCAATGAATGGGATTATATGACAGGGTTGCCTTTGACAGCAGGGGACAGGTCTCAGTAACCCAAGAGGTCCTATGAGAGTAGATATTCTGTGTGAAAGGCGTCCAGGCTATAGTGATATGAGCAGGGCCGGTGCAAGGATATTTTGCGCCCTAGGCGAAACTTCCACCTTGCGCCCCACCCCCATTGCATATCGGTTCATTGAGGGGCAAATCCCAATGAGCCTTTATAGACCCCAGGGGCCAGCCATGCCCATGGGCTGCTCCCCAGACCAGGTTCTGCCCTCCCCGCCCCCTGAACTCCCATGGAGGGTGCACAGCCCCCCCCACAAGCCCTCCCCACCCTACCCACCCCAGCGGCCCCCCACCCCGAGCTGCGGATCCACTCACTGGCTTTGCTGGGCCACTGTAGCAGCTCAGCAGGGAGGAGCTGCCTTCCGGAGGCACTGGAGAGCCAGAGCGTTGCACTTGCGGCGGCGGCAAGTCCCAGCCATGGAAGAGTCGGCACAGCACAGGGGGGCAACAGCCCTGCAAAGGTGGCGGCGCTGCTAGTGGGGAGCAGCCATGCCCCCCGTCCCTCCTGCCTGGGCTACGGCCCGGTGCCCCCCCGGGGGCTCCTGCAGGCTGCAGCAGATGCATGTGGGCTCTGGCCTCCGTGCGCCCCCTGGCTCCTCCCTCGCCGCGCTTGGGCTCTGTGGCTCCTGGGTGTTGGAGCCACTACCGGGGCACAGGGCCCTGAGCCTGCTCCGGGAGGGCAGAGGCAGCTCACATGCCCGGGAGCCACAGAGCCCAAGCGCAGCAAAGGGGGGAGCTGAAGGGCGCGCCTTCCCGGGCTGCAGCCCAGCACCCCCATGGGAGCGCCTGCAGCAGATGCATGCGGGCGGTGGCCCCCGTGCTGCCTCCCTGTGCCGTGCTGGCTCCTCCATTGCTGGGGCTCGCCCCCACTGCAAGCGCGACGCTCTGGCTCTACGGTGCCTCTGGAAGGCGGCTCCTCCCTGCCGAGCCAGGGCACCACTTTTTGGTACCCCCAACCACTTTGCGTCTTAGGCAGCTGCGTAGTTCACCTAGTGGTTGCACTGGCCCTGGATATGTGGCAGTGTACTGTACTTTTATTTTCATGAACTGAGGCTGAAGAGATGTGTATCTGATAAAATCATTAGTTTGGAGAGATTCTGGGGAAGTTCACATGATGCACACTTTGCTAATAAACCAAATCCTGCAGTCCTATGCAGGCAGAAGTTATTTTGAATTCAATGGTCTCTTCATCATCATAATCATAGGTTCAGATCATTCTCTTCCATAAAGAAACATGCAGGAGAGGGCCTGAGCGGACAGACAACTCCACAGGTTTGTCTGTCCCCTCACCCCCACAGATTAAGATTGGGGTGTTTATGGCAGGGGTGGGGGGATGCAGATTGATCAGGCAGTGATTAAACCTGACCAGCGTGAGACAGCAAGGTCCATGGGAAGAGCTGCACTCCTCCCAGCAACACATAGCAGCCATAGAGGGCTACATACAGCAGCTGAATCCTTGCTCTGTGCCAGGGTTTCTCAAACTTCATTTGACACCATTACCCACTTCTGACAACAAAAATTGTTAGGAAACTCCAGGAAGGGGTATTGAAGCCCAAGCCCAAGGTGGGGGGCAAAGCCAGGAGTGGGGCCAAAGCCAAAGCTTGAATGCTTCAGCCCAGGTTGGGGGGACTGTAACCTGAGCCCTGCTGCCCAGGGCTGAAGCCCTCTGGCTTCAGCTTCAGCCCTGGGCAGAGAGCCTTTGGCTTTGGCTTCAGCCTCAGACCCCAGCAAATCTAACACCAGCCCTGGCAATTAAAATGAGGTTGCAACCTGCTTTGGGGTCCTGACCCACAGTTTGAGAACCACTGCTCTATGCCCTTCTGCAAACCTCTTGGAGCTCATTTTTTAGCAGAGACACTTCAGACGTTTCCTAGGGAACGTGGGGAGCAGGAGACAATCTATGAAGCCACAGAGCCCCACCTCCATGCCTTACTGAGAGAGAGAATCACTCGATCTCAGTCTCATCTGCTGATTCTTTCTTTTTGTAGATGAGACTGAGACATCGTTTTAAGAAATAATACAATACACTGATGCCTTTAATTTGACATTAGTTAATATACCAAGGCAATTATTGTTGATCACAATCTTCATCTTCACAGCGGAGGGAAAACAATGATGAACAGTAGAAATATGGCATCAGAAGGCACCAAATGACATACTTATGAAAAGTTACACTGTGAGCAGACCATGCACAAATATCGTCTTAGCAAGTTGCCTGTAGGTCACAGGATAAGCAATTTTGAAATGACTGAGCATCTGGACATAAGTACTGTAACATGCTTACATTTGATAATCTACAAATTGCAATCTGGTTAGAACAAAATAAAGGGATTCTTACAGTCTGGCTTTCAACAATGCAGCAGCATGTCAGTGATTGTGGGCCACAAACTGGGCAGTATTCAGACTGCAGTCATCACCCAGCAGCTCACTTCAAGCAGTGGAGAAGGGGGCTAGATGAGCTCTACTCCCACCAACATCTCTGCCTTCAAGGCTCCTGACTGTGGGAGATGTCCAGCAATTGGCTTGGATGCAGTCCTTAAGCTAGAACAAGGCAAAGGAAGCTGTCCAAGCAACTAGGTGAATCCCTGACTGGCTGGCACTGTGGACCCTGCCTACTTGCCTGACTCCTGGTTCCTGCCTCTCAGCCTGCTCCTTTCCCTCTTTATCCCAGATCCCTGTCTGGTCCCAGTTCCTGCTTCCCTGCCTTGCTCCAGGTCCCAGCTTCTTTGCCCTACCCCTGGCTACTGAGTCTAGCTCTGACCCTTGGCTTAATCCCAGACTCTGACTCTGGTTTGCCCCTTGGCTTGCCCCCTGATTCTGATTTAAACTTTGACCCTTGGCCTGACTCCTGACTCCGTCTCCAGTGTGGATTCCCAACTCTAACCATTAGGCATGACTACCTATGCCCCGGTCCTTTCAGCATTCTTGAACTGCTACCTATTCCTTCGAGTGGGCCCAGCTGAGGCTAGACCCTGCAGAGTTCCCTGTATCCCCAGGGGCATCAGTGCTGCATGATAGGTGTTCTGCCTCCAGGCAGATAACAGAGCATTGCAGGCACAGAACGCACAGCTGCTCACTGAGAATCAGGTGTTGTGGGAGCAAGCCCATCAACTCCAAGAAGAGAGTGCTGTGTACCTGTTCCATTTAGCCATGCTGTCACCTGAGCTGGGACCTGCTATTCCTCTGCCCAAGCACTTTAATGTGAGCTGCTCCTAATTCCAAGGCTTCATGAACTGGAGCCACCTCTTGTTATTGCTTTAACCTCAGACATACTCTTCCAATCAGAGTAAGGTAGGCCTGGTAGTCTGCCTGCTGACTGGGGAGGAGTTGGAAGAGGCCTTCTCCACTGTTGGGATGCCTTCTAGAAGGTGATATCAACCATCTTCAACAACCCCGCTCCACTGATGCTGCCTTGCAGAAACAATAGAAACTCCAACAACTCCGACTTCTTATGCTGCTCACTTCTGCTGTCTCGTATCGGACATGGAACTGAATGAGGTGGCCCAGTTATTTCATTTTTGATGGAGTTTGTGGGATGAGGTCAAGGATGAATTGGCCCAAGATGAGATTCCCCCAAAGGTTATGGACACTTTCATAGATCTTGTTATCTGGATAGACATATGATATATGTGAGCAATGGGATGAAAGAAGAGGGACATCACAACTGTGCCCCTGCTATTTCCACTCCACCATGATCTGATGAAGGTTAGACCTGGCCTGCTGGCAACTCACCTCTGATGAGTGAGAGTGCCAGTGATAACTTAATCTGTGTTACTATTGTGGTGAGCTGGGCCATGTTATCTCCAGTTGCCCCAAAAGGAACCCATCCTGAAGGAACCTGGCAAACAAGTCAGACCAGCTCCATGAAGGGGGCTAACCTGGGTGCCCTGACCGTGTTCCCCTGAAACCTAAACTGACATCCTGACTGGAACACGTCAGTTCCTGTCAACCAGCAACACACTCACAAGTACCAGTTGAGTTATGAATCCCAGCCATCCCCAACCACTCCCTCTACAGCAGTCCCTCATTGACTCATGTACAGCAGACAACTTTATTGGTGCCAAGGCATGACAGATTCTCCTGCAGTTCAAGCCCATTCCAGACCTAGTAGAGATGATCAAAGGGTCTCTCTTTGATGGAAACTAGTCAGTGCCATCCGCTGACAACTTGCCACCCCCACACCCCCAACAGGGACTATAATTACCCAGCTGAGCTACAACCTGGGGCAAACATACTGTTCAGGCCATATCCATCACAAACTAGCCACTCCGCACACCTACCTTCAGGAGAACTTAGCTAAGGTGTTTATTCACAAATCCACCTTGCCCACTGGGACACCAGTCCTCTTTATTAAAAAAGAAAAAAGAAAAAAGAAAAAAAAGATGGCAGCCTCCAACTATGTGTGAACTATCAGGCGGTGAATCAGGTCACTATTAGAAATGGATACCTGCTACCACTAATCCCTGAGCTAATGTACTGTATGACTGCTGCTCAGCTTATACATAAAACTATGGTGGAGGCATACAACCTAGTATGTATTAGAGCTGTGGACAAATGAAAAACACCTTTATTACAGCAACTTTGATTATCTTTCAGAGTAGCAGCCGTGTTAGTCTGTATTAGCAAAAAGAAAAGGAGTACTTGTGGCACCTTAGAGACTAACAAATTTATTAGAGCATAAGCTTTCGTGAGCTACAGCTCACTTCATCGGATGCCTATGATGATTATCTTGTGATGCCTTTTGGTTTGAAAAACACATCCAAAACATTAATGTTTATTAATGATGTACTCTGGGACATTCTGGACCAACATGTGGTAGCTTACCTGGGTGACACTTTTTTTTGGACGATGCCAAACACGACACCAGGCTATGCTGACATGGCCTCTATGGTAAACTAGTAAAATACACCTTTGATTAGTTCACCATAGAATTCTTGGGGATCTTTTCCCCTGTGGGTACTGAAATGGACCCATGCAAGGTAAAGGCAGTCCTCAAGTGGGCAATGCTACAGAACATTCATGAGCTACATTTCCTGGAGTTGTCAAACTTCTATCAAGTATCAGAGGGGTAGTCGTGTGAGTCTGGATTTGTAAAAGCGGCAAAGAGTCCTGTGGCACCTTATAGACTAACAGACGGATTGGAGCATAAGCTTTCGTGGGTGAATACGCACTTCGTCAGTTGCATCCAATGAAGTGGGTATTCACTCACGAAAGCTTATGCTCCAATACATCTGTTAGTCTATAAGGTGCCACAAAACTTCTATCAGTGGTTCATTCTGGGGTTCTGGAAGTGGATCACCCCTCTCACTGCCCTTCTCCACAAAAACAGCAGATTCCTCTAGTCTCCTGAGGCACAGCAGATCTTCAAGCAATTAAAACTCGCATTTATCACCACTCCCATTTTGGTCCACCCAGATACCATGCAAACCTTCATCACCAAAGGGATGCCTTCCCACTTGGTGACAGGAGCAGTGCTATCCCAAAGGCACAGTCCTTCAACAGTTGTTACATCCATGCACTTTTTACTCTAGGAAACTCACACCTTATGAATTTTGGAGAAAGAACTCCTGGCAATTAAGACCACCTTCAAAGAGTGATGCTACTATCCAGAAGAAGCCTAGTGTACATCAATCATAAGAACCTAGAATATTTGCATGAAGCCAAGGCATTCAACCAATGATAACATCAGTGGGCCTTACTCTTTTTGCACTTTGATTTCGTAACCTCTTTTCATCCAGGAACCAAAAATAGTAAGGTTGTTGTAGAACTACCCAAGTCCCATGGGTTTGAAACCTTTCTGACAGGTGTAGACCACTCACATTGTCTGCATTGACCCACTCCCCTGCCAGGAAACTGCCTGGCTCTGGGTGGATCAAGTCATCCGCTTCCATGGCCTCCTGGAGTGCATCACCTCCAACAGTGGTGAGCAATTTCTCTCCCACTTCTGGCAAGAAGCTCACCAGATTTTGGGCATCTGCTCCTGTCTTTCCTCTGTCTATTGCCCCCCAGACAAATGGTCAAGGAGAGAGAACCAACCACAATCTGGAACAGTATCTTCAATGCTACATAAACTTCCACCAGAACAACTGGTCCTTGCTGCTACCTCAGACACAGTTCATGTACAATAATGTAGAACATGCTTCTATGGGGAAAAGCCCCTTTTTTACCCTTCAAAATATCAGTTCCACCCTCAGTTTTATCCAGAGCTACTTGCAACTTCCAACAATCCAGCAACATTGAACTGGATACAACAGATACATCAAACCCAAAATGACCCAAGTGTTCATCTCAAGTACCCCCAAAAGTGCTACAAACAATATGTGGACTGTTTACAACAGGAGAGGTCCACCCTTTTGGTAGCTCAGAGGTATGGCTCTCAATGAAATACCTACACATGGATAGGCCATTTCATAAATTGGACTACCAGTTTCTTGGCCCCTACTGAGTTTGCCAGCAAATTAGCCCAGTCACCTTTGAACTCACGCAGTTCTCTCCAAATATACCCTGTTTTGCATATATCACTCCTGAAGCCCCAGATTCAGGACCCATTTCCTCACCGTTCCCAGTAGGATGACCAGACATCCTGATATTATCAGGACAGTCCCAATATTCGGGGCTTTGTCTTATATAGGCACCTATAACACTCCCCTGTCCTGATTTTTGCTCATTATTTTTTGAGGGACAAAAAATAAAGAAAAATGCCATCATGTGTAGCTATCCTGAAATGCTGGAATGGGATGGAGGGTTGTTAGTTTCTAGGGCTTGAGCCTAACCCACTGAAGTCAATGAAAAAATTCCCATTAACAGTGGTGATTTTTGGATCAGACCCCAAGAATACATAGAGAGTTCCATACATGTTTCTGATGTGCCAGATCCTGCTCTTACGGAAGTTAATGGGAAAACTTTAATGGTGCGGGATCAAGTCCTTTGTCAAGAGTCATTTGCATGTTGTACAGTAGTCACTTCTGAAACACTAACATTTTTGGTTACCAAAGTTATCCAGTGGTCCCTTGTGTTGAATGATCTATACACCAATTATCCAAGGGACAGGATGCAGGTAAACAGTACAGCTGGCATCCTTCTCACTCTTAGGCTTGACATGAACAATTCTCCCAGCATCTGATAGCCCTAGGCCTGGATCACATACTGTGATATGGCACTTGTCTCTCTGGGATTTGGAAGTTAAAAAAAAATCACTGGATTGACTGTAAAACGGGGATTTCTTTTAAATTAATTTCTGATATTTCCACTAACTGTATAAAAATGAAAGTGACCTGAAAAAGTAGGTCTAACCAGTTTGTTTTATTTATTTAAAACATATGCAATGATACTTGCAGGAAACAATTTACCATTGGTTAGGCTTTTAAGGTCCTGCTGGGAAGGGGGAGAGGAGGAAGAAGCTGGCCTGATAAAGAATGTTGCACAACTGGAAAAGGTGAAGTTCAGAGCAGCTGTGGGATTACAAATCCTGGAATTGCATAGATGAATGTATTGCTGAGGTCAGCATCTCTAAGGGCAGGTGAAGGTGTTGATTGCTCTGTTAACAGCCTCCCTTGTCTGCTAGAGAAATATCACTAATTTTTTCCTCCCTTTCCATTTAAAAAAGTCTTCAAGAGCAATAATAAAAACTCTCCACAATGTTTTCTTTTTAACACATCCAAAGTATCAGAAAAAGATGTCATTTAAGACAAATTCTGCCCATCCCTATGGCAACTAATGGAAGCATTTAATACTATATATACAAAATGTAATTTTCTCCCCCGTCATTCCTAGTTATACTTTTCTTTTTATGCTAAAATTGCTCCATGCCACCTACAATGAAAATGAAAATGCTCCTGAAGTGACATACATCAGAAGTGCAGCATCACAAAGACAGAGATCAAATGACCAATTAGAAAATGAAATATTGATCCCAAAAAAGCAATTGACGAAATTAACAAGTGCTAGAAACATATACATCTGAAGGGTCATATTTGTAATTTTAGAAGACTCCATATTAAAACCAGTGTTATTTCTGTATGAAAAAGGTTAAATGCTAAAGATCAAGTCAGTAAATGACAGTATTTAAAATATTCCCATGCAGAAATCAGATCAGTGTGCCCTGGCAGGTAAGGAGTAACAATCTTTAAAAGCTACTGTATAGTATAATTCCTTGGTTGCAGCCTCCTGAAACCCCTTCTCTTTCAGCACAGTACAAAATAGCACTAGAATTTAACCTAATTCAGCTGAATTCATGGCTTAAATATGAAAATGGAAGTGTGAAAGTAACGTGGCTGTTTCATCTCCCTTTCCAGAATGAGAGAGATGAGGAATATTCATTATATATAGTTAAGTGCTGTGAAGCTGCTGGTGTAAAGAATATAATGAAAATTAGCGACTGACCATGCAAAATATGCACCTTTCATTATTGCTCTCTGTATCTTATCTGTACCGGCTTCTGATTCAAGCTGGTGCTATCTGTCTTGCAATATACAGTATAATGTATCATTATTTAATTCAAGCACACAATGAAATAATTCCTCCTACATCTCTCCACTTGAAATTGTGCAACATGCACAAAAAACAGGAACCCAATTTCAGTTAGGGTAGATTTAAAAAGAAGGCATGACAGTAGTCAAGGAGCTAGCCTAGCATTGTTAAGAATAGGAATATTTTGCAGTAATGGCCTTTGGTACTTTGTTGCAATGATGAAACATATATAGATATTTTTAGGAGTGGGCTCTTTGGCTATTAGTGTGGTGTTATCTTAACTGAAGCATTCCAGGCATGAGAGAAGTTCATCCCAGTCATTTTTGAGCATGTTGTGCCACTGTTGCCTAGATTCTTAAGTTCTTTTTCAGAACATTGTGCTCTCTAAACAAGAGGTCTTGTGTAATCACCAGCTAGCAGCACATCCCACCATTCCACAAAGGACCACAAAGCAAGAAGCTACAAGATGGTTGCTTAATAGCAGACAGATTAAGTGAATATTTTTTGCCTCTTTTAATTAGGGACATCTGACGCAGGCTAGTGAGAGGAAGGTATTAACAACTAATTTCAAGGAAGTTTTCTGCCAATATTTCTGCCAGGGTTGGCCAGGGAAGTGCAGCTTCCACAAGTGGCATACATTGATGTATTGTGACTACACTGATTTACCCTGCTGAGGATCTGGCCCTGAATATTTAGATTTTCATAGAAGAATCTGTTTTAAAACTTTCTTGTGTAAGTTTTCTGTCATCCACAATCTCTCTTAGACCATCATGCAAGCAGACTGAGCCACACCACGGTGTTGCTCAAAGTTTCTGAAGTCCTAGTTTTAACAAAGACCCCTTCCTGCTAAGCAGCTGAATTTTCTACTGAACTTAGTGGGAAATGAGTGTGTGCTTGGTACCTTGTGGGACTCAGCCTTAAAGAAAGGACTAATTTGGAAAATATCTCTCCACAGCAGACAGATGGTGAACACAAGAGGTAAAGGAGGGAATGGGCTAAGGCAAGAGGTGGGACTCTGTATGCGGTGGGAGTGGTGACCCTTTCTCCCCTCTCCTCAATCTGATGTGTCCATCGTCAGTATCTGCTATTTGGATTTGGATTTTGGTTTGTATTTCAGTTCATATTGGTATCTGAATACCTTCCACATGGCCTGATTTATATACAGGGTGAAGACAAATTGAAGATACAACAAATCCTGATTTGATTGGATCCCAGACTGAAGTTGCTGGATAGGGAAAAGGGTCTTGACTAAAGACAGTTGAATAAAAAAAGTTTTTGCCAAATAAGTTATGAGACAAATAGGATTCAGACAGATACACAGCTGACTGAATGCCACCTAATAAATTTGACAAAACCCAGCAATATTTGCCAAAGAGCATAGGGCCAGATTGTACCAATGGCTAATCACCTGCAAAGATGAGTAAACATGCAGAAGGTGTTAACCCTGTAACGTTAACTATGTTGCTGAGGATGGTATAGGCCAGCTATACCTTGCCGCTAATTAGCAGGATCTTGGACCCTTATCTATCACCCAGGGATTAGAAGGGAAAGATAGTGTACCTACCTATCCTGTGATGCAAATGGATAAAGAAGAGAAAAGAATAAAGTAAACATATAACAGCTTTTATTTAAACAGATCACTTAATAAGAAACAAGAGTGAGATGTGGTTTGACAGTTTGGGGTTTAAAACCCAGGCCCAACCAAATAGGTACCCTGGCAATAAACAAATAAACCTAAAACAAAAATACCCCAGATACTGCACCGTATCTTGGTGTTCATAGGCAGTAGATGGTTCGACCCCACGTTGTCACAGGCGAATGATGGACCCTGGGTCTCAACTGCTTCTTAAATGGAGATCAACAGGATCTGCTGATGCTAAAGAGAGGCCTAGCTCTGCGATCCCCCGAGGGTGAGCGATCAACAGGACCTCTGTACCTCTCGCTGCAAATGATGTGGGATTCAGAGATTGGTAAGCACAGTCATGGTTCTTAATTCTGATATCTCCAGATGCTGATCTTCTGATCCTCGTTGCCGAGCAAATACAACGCTACCGTGATGGTCTCTAGGACGGACAGCAACTAGGCTGCAGGTGCTCAGAGTTTATATAGGCACAAGCGTGCCACGGTTCTGAGGTAAAACTGGCAGCTCTCCTGCTGGAACCTGTTTGAACCAGTTCTGTGCTGACCGTTAACTGCTTTCCCTGCCAAAGTTCCAAAAGAGCGTGAAAACGTCAACAAGAAGTTAAACAAAGATGGAGTCGAGCCGTTGTTCGGCAGGCACGCCATTTGAATTTCAGACTCCATATCTAATACCTGGTCAAATACCTTAATCAAATGTAAAGGCATAAAGAATAACTTATTTTAAAGCACAAAACAACCTATAATCGCGATTTAATATACAAAAACATGTTACAAAGGTGCCCCCTTACTCCCAAGGAGTGGGGTGGGAGTTGAGTCTGCTGTGCCTTCCCAGCTCACAGGCTAGAGCAGCTGATACAGTGAAGCAGGAAAAGTAATTTGTGCCAAGCATAGAGCCAGCACAGATTGCCTCCCCTACTCTGCAGTGCCAGTCCTAGCCCAAAGGATAACTGTGGATCAGATTGTGACTCAGTCACAAACTGGTTCTTGGTCTGCACATGGGGCGGTGTAACTATGCCCTGCCCTTTACTAGGGGCTCATGGCAAAACCACAATGGAGCCCACCTCAAGTGAATATTATTCAACCAATAGTATAGCATAAGAGAGCACTATACTGTACCTCTTTTTGGCTTGAAAGCAGGAAGCAGTGGGTGGCTGTACATACTAATGGCCCTTACTAGAAAGATTCCTAGCCAGGAAGTACCCAGAATGGCTTTGGGAACGGGCTTTATCCATTCAACAGAGTATGAGAGCCAAAATCTGGTACTATCTAAATCAGTCAGGGTTTTGCCCCTGTCTTCAGACAGACCAGGATTTAATTCTGTGAGACTATCAAGTGTACAGTAAGATATCAAAGATTAATACCAATACAAACTTGACTATAATTTTCTTTTAGATGACTGGACCTAAGAAAAAATGCCCTTTTATGGAAACAAATGTAAAATCACAAACCTGAGGACGTGAACACACCAAAACAGAATGTACATTTTAAACAGAAGAGAGATGCAAAATACTTCCCCAGAAAGGGATTACTGGGGAAAAAAAATCTTTGGAGGCATAAAAGGATGAAAGGCAAGCAGCATGCTGGGATACATCAATAAAAGGGCAGCATACCAATCAAAAGACATGATGCTACTGGACAAGGCATTTGTACATCTCAAAATAATGTATTCAGACACTTTTAAAAAAACCCAGAAAGGCACCCACAATGATTTGAGGTTTTTTCGGAGGGAGGAAATAGAGGGAAAAGGTTGACTTAACTCTTCCTAGTGAAGAAACCTTTTTGAGATGAGCAGTTACAGATGCTGAAAATGCTCATCATACACATTGGGATCCTCAGCTGGTTTAAATCCATGCAGCTCCACAGACTCTGAACTAGATGTGGCACAAAGACCACATACTGGCCACTGAGTAGCATGTAAAGATTGAGTAAATACTTTTCTAGACCCTTCAGATTTCTGTTCTCCCAACTTTGTCTTTCTCCCTCTACATTTTTACTTATGTCCCTCCACTTTGAATATTAATTTTGTTAATACAGTTCATTTAAATACTAAATGTATTGGGTTGCTCCTCATTAATATGGCCAATGAGCTCATTAGATCAAGATACCACTCCTACTGATTTAATTTAAAGAGCACTTCTGTTACTACAAAGTATTATTACTTAATAATGAAATGTGCTTTCCATCCTCACACCCAGTACACTGCTTGTCTACTGCTCACAGGACTCCACCTCCACAGGTCCATAAGAAACATGGCCTTTTCACCTTCCAAACCCCTCATTTAACTCCAGACTTCCCAATATCTTCTCCTCTTTGCTGCTGCAGATGGCGTCTTTCCCCTCCTTCCCTCCCTGGAGTAATTTCTTTATTCAGGTATATTCCATATCTGAAGTTAGGGTAGAGTGACAGGGTTGGGTGTCACAGAATCAGAAATTAAGGCAGCCATGTTTAAGGGGTCAGATAGATCCAGAGTTCAGTGAGCTGTACCCAGTCACAGTGAAAGGATTTTTAAAATACCTGTACACTGGAGAAATAGCCATACAATAATTGTTCAAATCCCTGATCTCTGGTTGGCTAATAAAGGCCCTGAGGCAGGGTAAAGGGATTTGCATATTATACTATTGTTGAGAAACATTCTTATTGTCATTATGCAAACCACACTCCCACAGCCAGAGTGCAGGGAATTGCGTAACTAAGAAATAACTAAGTGGGTGGATTCCTTGCTCTGTGATGGGCAGAGACAAATCTATCTCAGTAGCATTCTTTTCAATTTCAGTAGGTCTGGGTTTTTCAGAGAGATTTCACTCAGTGCTCTGCATTTCTGCCTTTAATAGTCTTTAGGAAACAAATAGAGTGGAGCTTGTCTTCCCATCTTTACATGCGTGTGAAGCCACACCACTCTCCTTCCACAATGGAGACATTGCATACTAACAGTAAGGGAAACTCTAAATCAGGCATTCTTGCAACAAAATTTTTGGTGGCCTCAGAGTGCAGCCACCAACTCTCACTGGTGACCTCACTGACACTTTTTTCTAAAATACATAATTAACTTTAGGAAAAACAATTAAATATGCAAAGAGTCACATCCAAATCATTGAAATGTATATTTGTAGAGGTTTTTGGCAGACTCAATAACAAAAATAATGCTGCCTCTCCCTTCAGCCCCCTCATCCAGGCTTAGTGGGTCCTGGGGCTTGCTGTGAAAAGTGATATTTGTTAATATTGCAGCACTTAGTAGCTACCTGGGAGGCTATGATAAGTGATATTAACAAACATACAAGTAGAAAGAAAAGGAGTACTTGTGGCACCTTAGAGACTAACAAATTTATTTGAGCATAAGCTTTCGTGAGCTACAGCTCACGTCATCGGATGCACTGGGTGGAAAATACAATGGGGAGATTTATATTCACACACACAGAGAACATGAAACAATGGGTTTTATCATACACACTGTAAGGAGAGTGATCACTTAAGATGAGCTATTACCAGCAGGAAGGAGGGGGGGAAGGAGGAAAATCTTTTGTGGTGATAATCAAGGTGGGCCATTTCCAGCAGTTAACAAGAATGTCTGAGGAACAGTGGGGGGTGGAGTGGGGGGGAGGGAGAAATAACATGGGGAAATAGTTTTACTTTGTGTAATGACCCATCCACTCCCAGTCCCTATTCAAGCCTAAATTAATTTTGCAGTTTGCAAATTAATTCCAATTAACCACCTGATCAACATCCTCTACAGCAAACAGGGAAAGATTAAGAATGAGCTCTCAAAACTGGATACTCTCATAAAGAACCGACCTTTCACACAAACTTCCTCGTGGCTGGACTTTACAAGAACTAGACAAGCCATCTACAAACAGACTTTGCTTCTCTACAAAAGAAAAAGGACACTAAACTATCTAAACTACTACATGCCACAAGGGGCCACAACCGTGGTTCCCTTAGCCCACCCAGCAATATTGTTAATCTATCCAACTATACTCTTAGCCCAGAAGAAGAATCTGTCCTATCTCGGGGCCTCTCCTTTTGCCCCTCCACCCCCACGAACATGATACAGTTCTGTGGTGACCTAGACTCCTATTTTCGACATCTCCAATTCAAGGAATATTTCCAACACACCTCTGACCAACATATTAACCCACAGAGACCTTCCTACCAACACTACAAAAAGAAGGATTCTCGCTGGACTCCTGAAGGTCGAAACAACAGACTGGACTTCTACATAGAGTGCTTCCACTGACGTACATGGGCTGAAATTATGGAAAAGCAGCATCACTTGCCCCATAATCTCAGCTGTGCAGAACACAATGCCATCCACAGCCTCAGAAACAACTCTGACATCATAATCAAAAAGGTTGACAAAGGAGGTGCTGTCGTCATCATGAATAGGTCGGAATATGAATAAGAGGCTACTAGGCAGCTCTCCAACACCACTTTCTACAAGCCATTACCCTCTGATCCCACTGAGAGTTACCAAAAGAAACTACAGCATTTGCTCAAGAAACTCCCTGAAAAAGCACAAGAACGAATCCGCACAGACACATCCCTGGACCCCGACCAGGGGTATTCTATCTGCTACCCAAGATCCATAAACCTGGAAATCCTTGACACCCCATCATCTCAGGCATTGGCACCCTGACAGCAGGATTGTCTGGCCATGTAGACTCCCTCCTCAGGCCCTATGCTACCAGCACTCCCAGCTATCTTCGAGACACCACTGACTTCCTAAGGAAACTACAATCCATCGGTGATCTTCCTAAAAACACCATCCTAGCCACTATGGATGTAGAAGCCCTCTACACCAACATTCCACACAAAGATGGACTACAAGCCGTCAGGAACAGTATCCCCGATAATGTCACGGCTAACCTGGTGGCTGAACTTTGTGACTTTGTCCTCACCCATAACTATTTCACATTTGGGGACAATGTATACCTTCAAATCAGCGGCACTACAATGGGTACCCGCATGGCCCCACAGTATGCCAACATTTTTATGGCTGACTTAGAACAACGCTTCCTCAGCTCTTGTCCCCTAATGCCCCTACTCTACTTATGCTACATTGATGACATCTTCATCATCTGGACCCATGGAAAAGAAGCCCTTGAGGAATTCCACCATGATTTCAACAATTTCCATCCCACCATCAACCTCAGCCTGGACTAGTCCACACAAGAGATCCACTTCCTGGACACTACGGTGCTAATAAGCGATGGTCACATAAACACCATCCTATATCGGAAACTTACTGACCGCTATTCCTACCTACATGCCTCTAGCTTTCATCCAGATCACACCACATGATCCATTGTCTACAGCCAAGCTCTACAATATAACCGCATTTGCTCCAACCCCTCAGACAGAGACAAATACCTACAAGATCTCTATCATGCATTCTTATAACTACAATACCCACCTGCTGAAGTGAAGAAACAGACTGACAGAGCCAGAAGAGTACCCAGAAGTCACCTACTACAGGACAGGTCCAACAAAGAAAATAACAGAACACCACTAGCCATCACCTTGAGCCCCCAGCTAAAAGCTCTCCAATGCATCATCAAGGATCTACAATCTATCCTGAAGGACGACCCATCACTCTCACAGATCTTGGGAGACAGGCCAGTCCTTGCTTACAGACAGCCCCCCCAACCTGAAGCAAATACTCACCAGCAACCACACACCACACAACAGAACCACTAACCCAGGAACCTATCCTTGCAACAAAGCCCATTGCCAACTCTGTCCACATATCTATTCAGGGGACGCCATCATAGGGCCTAATCACATCAGCCACACTATCAGAGGCTCATTCACCTGCACATCTACCAATATGATATATGCCATCATGTGCCAGCAATGCCCCTCTGCCATGTACATTGGTCAAACTGGACAGTCTCCACGTAAAAGAATAAATGGACACAAATCAGACGTCAAGAATTATAACATTCAAAAATCAGTTGGAGAACACTTCAATCTCTCTGGTCACTCGATTACAGACCTGAAAGTGGCTATCCTTCAACAAAAAAGCTTCAAAAACAGACTCCAACGAGAGACTGCTGAATTGGAATTAATTTGCAAACTGGATACAATTAACTTAGGCTTGAATAGAGACTGGGAATGGATGAGTCATTACACAAAGTAAAACTATTTCCCCATGTTATTTCCCCCCCGCTCACCCCACGCCCCACAGTTTCTCAGACATTCTTGTTAACTGCTGGAAATGGCCCACCTTGATTATCACCACAAAAGGTTTTCCTCCTTCCCCCCCCACTTCCTGCTGGTAATAGCTCATCTTAAGTGATCACTCTCCTTACAGTGTGTATGGTAACACCCATTGTTCCATGTTCTCTGTGTATATAAAATCTCCCCACTGTATTTTCCACTGAATGCATCCGATGATGTGAGCTGTAGCTCACGAAAGCTTAGGCTCAGATAAATTTGTTAGTCTCTAAGGTGCCACAAGTCCTCCTTTTCTTTTTGCGAATACAGACTAACACGGCTGCTACTCTGAAACATATAAGTATCACTTTTCGCAGACAGCTAGTAAGTTTGCTGTGAAGAGAGATACTTGCATGTTTGTTAATATCACTTTTCTCAGCAAGCCCCAGGACCCATTAAGTCCTGGGGGGGGGGGTGATGGGGGAGGCAGCAGGGGCTAGAAGCAATGATGGAATGGATGTGGGGCTGGGGGAGGCAGTGGGATACAGGGTTGATGGGGGTGGGTGATGAGCTGTCACGTGGCCAGAGACAGGGCCTGGTGTCTGCTGCCATGGGCCAGGGCTCAGTGCCCACTCTCAGAACCAGGAGCCAGAGCCAGGGATTGGAGCCCGCTGCTGTGCAGCTGGAGCTGTGGGTCAGCGCCTGATGCCAGTGCCTGTCACCGTACAGTCAGAGTCTGGAGCTGGGTGCCTGAGCCCAGAAGTGCAGAGCCAGTGCTCACTGCTGCGTGGCTGGAACCAGGGGTCGGCACCCGGGGCCAGCCCCCGCCACTGCATGGCTGGAGCCTGGGAACAGAGCTGTGGACCAGTGCCTGCTGCTGTGCAGCTGAGGCAGAGGATCAGCACCAGGGGTCGGGGTTGCGCAGCTGGAGCCCGGGGTCAGCACTCGCCACCACATGGCCGTAACTGGGGGCCAGAGGTCAACTGAAGCTCCGTGGCCAGAGCCAGGGGTCAGAACCTGCTGCCCCCACAGCCAGAGCCAGGGGTTGGTGCCCAAATCCCCATGGTTGTAGTCTGCTGCCGTGCGGCTGGGGGTCGGTGCCTGTGGCCAGTGCCTGCTACTGTGCAGCCGGAGCCTGAGACTGGAGCCAGGAACCAGCACCTGCTGCCATGCAGCTGGAACCAGATGCTGAAACCCCGCAGCTGGAGGCCAAGGCCGCATGGCCAGAGCCGGGGAGGTCAGCACCCGCTGTCCCATGGTCGGAGCCTGGGGCTGCATGGCCAGGTTCCTGAAGTCTCACCACTGGAGCCTGCCACCCAAACCCCTTCCCCCCAAGGTGAGTCAAGAACACGCCTTGCTCCTGCAGCATTGTGCCCCACCTCTCTCCAGAGGCGGTGCAGGGCGGCACATCCAGGAGTAACAAAGAGGGAGAGGGAGGGACCGATGCTTTGCCCACCCCCTTCCCATCATTGCCCAGGAGGCTGTCATGGCCTCACGAAAAGCCCCCGGTGGCCGCATTTGAGAAATGTTGCTCTAAATGCATCATTACTCTAGAACTATTGAGCTTTGCTTTTGCTTCTGATCTAAAACCCTTTCACATTTTTTCCTTAAGGATGCAGACACTTGACTAACTACTGTTGATAAATTTGAATGAATAATAAGTCTTCCCTAATAGTTTAACATTGTCAAAAAAGTTCTCAGTCTATTCAGAGTTATAGCCACATTTTAAATGACTCATATTTTCCCTTTTGAGGGATGTATCCCATCTGCTTCTGTGTTATGCCCCAAATGAGCAGCTTGATTCTGGAAGGAGGCACATTATTCTAACTGTACAAACCATGTTTTACAATTTTTTTCCAAACCTCTTAAAAATGTTCCTCTATCTTTATCCCAGTTTTCAATAAAGCATGCCATCGAAACAACAGATAATGCCACTTAACCCCTAGAGCACCTGCTCTGAAGCACTGCTGGGAATATTCCAGATAGTAACCTTTCATATCTAAACAGCACTGTACATGTCACTCTTCTCACCAGTTTTAGGAAATGGGTGTTTTTTTACCCCTAGCTTGAAATAGCATTTGCCTCCAAATTCTAGTAGTATTTATAGTTTGTGTTCTACTATTATTACTCATTTAGAATTTGTATTGTTGTAGTGCTTAAAGGGAACAACCAGACATTAGGGCCCCATTGTGCTAGGCACTGTACAAACACAATGTAAAGTTAGATGCTGCCCCAAAAGAATGTATAGTGTAAGGGCTTGATCCTATGCACATTGAAGTCAATGGCACTCATTGACTTTAGTGATGCAGGATCAGAGTTTAAGTGCATGATGAGAAAAAACAGGTGTTCCCTTTGTTGTAACCACAAGTGAGGTGATTATGATTAGTGTAGTAAACAATCATCACAGTACACTAGTTGCCTAACAATGTTCTGGCTTCTGATCATAAGTTGCAAGTTCTTCCTAATTTTCAATAAATTGGAAACCTCCTGTATTTTTTCCATAACTGTGCTGATGTCATTTTCTGTAATTTTTAAGAAGAGACCTTCATTGCTCCTTCTCTTTCTTCACGCAGTCTTCTGCTAATTTTTTCCCATACACTTAGAGAAAACATACACACTTTCAAGCCCAAAGACATTTTGAATGATCAGAAACAAAAGACTAAGGAGAAGTAAAGTGGAAATGAGAGAGCACAATGTCTCTCTCCTCTGTGACATGCCACTTTGCCCATGGATCACAAAATAGCAGCTGTCCCATAGGCGGGCAGACTCATTTGAAATTTAAAGGTGCAATTCCCAAAAATCAAATTCACATCTTACAGGACATCTGGGGGCATGTCAGAGAGTTGCAAAGTATTAGAGAAGGCACTGAAAAATGGGTGCAGGGAACTAAGTGGGAAGAGGTACAGGAAATAGGAGTTGGATGACATTGAGAGGAACAGATAAAGACAAAATCATCCATGTTAATTTTTAAAAAGCTTAATTTTCTAGATTTAAAATTATTTAAATCCTTAAACGGTAGATAAAAGACTACTTCCCCTCAATTCACCTCCACTGTACACACACCCCATATGCTACTCAGGTATAACTCCCCTGACACACACAAACATACACACCTCTATCTCATATGAAATTGCTAAAGTTGCAAAATATGCTTCTGCTAATCTAGCATAGAAAAAAGTGTGTATTTTTTCTAGCCCTTCCATGGTAAAGTGCAGTGTACCTAATTTTGTTAAATTCTAAAACACACTGAGCACCAAAGTACTCGTAGGTGTAAGTAGAATGTCAAGGATGAGTCAAAGATTAATACCTAAACTATAGGATGTGAAATGGGAATTGTAGTCTTAAATATCTAGTTTGGAGCTAGGAAGTATTGATCTTTTCTAAAGTACTCCTTACATTTTGCTAGTCAAAGGAGATCCTGTACAATTCTGTTTGACTCCATTTAGGTCGAAGGCAGTGGGTCTCAAACTTTTTTTACTGGCGACTCCTTTCACACAGCGACCCCCGCCTAATAAATTAAACACACTTTTTTTTAATATATTTAACACCATTATAAATGCTGGAGGCAAGCAGGGTTTGTGGTGGAGGTTGACAGCTCATGACCCCCCATGTAATAACCTCGCGACTCCCTGAGGGGTCCTGACCCCCAGTTTGAGAACCCCTGGTCTAAGGGGATGCTATAATAGTCCCATGCTTGAACGGGAAACCACAGCATATTGGATAAAGTGATAATTTCAGAATAAGATCTAAACGATAAAGGCCCTGATTTAGTAAAGCACTTTAAGGACTTGTTCAGTTTTAAGTACATGCTTAATACCATCCCTGTACAGTAAAATACTTCAGTATATGCTTAAATTACATTTGCCTTCACTGCTTTGCTGAATAAAGATGGATTTAAGCATGTGCTTAGGTGCTTTCCTCAATTGGTGCCCGGCCAATACAGGTTTTCAGGACAGATCACAGCTGTACATCTGGCAGGTTAACAAACCAATTAAAATCTCCAATTTTTCTTTTGTATTACAGTGTGATCATGCATATCACTTGAGAGTATGTCAAGAATATTTTTTTAAAAGACAACTGAATAAGTGAAAAAAAATCTCATTAAATCCTCACATGCAGCAGTCATTTATTTTTGATTCTTGGATCTAAACAATGTTTGGAAATAAATTTCAGGGTCTGCCAATGTCAAAAGAGGAGGCCCACCAACCAGCATAAAGTGACTTCTTTTAACTGAAAAATCAGTATCTAGTGATCTGGTTGCCTGATGAGGTACTTTGCTGGCAATAAGTACTTTGCATTGCACATTGGATGTTGGAAAACAAGATAAAAATCAAGCAATTTAAAATAGACTTAACTGTGATTTGATTATTCAGATTACTGGTGCCAATTTTTATTTTTATAGTAGGAGGATCTGCAGTTAAGCAATTCCAAAGACCAGAATTAGCCTTCTTTCATATTTTAGACCTCATAGAAACTGTTTTATATTTTTTTAAAAAATATTGAATATCTACATGCATTTACTTTTAGTGGTATCAGTTAAATACTACTTTAGTACATCTTTCTGTTCAGACTCACTGCACACCAAACTACCTGCTTCATTGCTGTAATAACTCTGCTAAATCTTAAAAAGACACTTGTTTTATATTTTACTTTTTAGGACTCTACTTATCAGAATTTAACTTACTTAGGTATATTTTCAGCAGGAAACTGGAGGCAGGGCACAAACACTTATCTGAAGGTTGCTTATGGAAGTGTGCCCTTTAAAGTATGTCTACACTGTACACTAAGCTTGGGCTCTGACTTGGATTTGAGCCCAAGTCCCCCCTTCCATTCACACACTCACCAGTCTGACTCAGGTCAGCAAGCACTTAGGACCTGGGTCCTAAGACCTGATATGGGGATGGGTCAGAGCCCGAATCCCACTCTGACTCGGGTCCAAGGCCAGTCATTTTGTTGTGTGCACTCAAGCTGCAGATCCAGGTCAGAAGGTCTGTGTAGTGCAGAGACCAGAGTCCACAAACCCAGGTTTACAATGCAGTGTAGATGCTCAAGTGCATGCTTGAAATCCCTGAATTTGCAAGCCCGGATCCCACAGACCCAGGTTTACAATGCAGTGTAAACATATCCTTTGAGACTCTTGGGAAAGTTAGGAGAATATATGCAACTGCAGTCCCTGGGTCTTCCCTGAGAAGGGTTTTCTCTGCAGAATTTTCTGTTTTTCCTCTACTGTTTCTTGTGCCCTAGATACTCATCTATTTTTCTCACTTTGTCAGAGTTAGTGTATCCCACCTTGGCTGGCTCTATAGGTAAGTCAGAGAAATAGCTCTGTAACTCCAAGAGGGGTCCTAAAGGCTGAAAATCTGTCTTAAGGAGCTGGAATGTGACTAAAAGAACTTTCAAAATGAGATGTAAATTTAAAAGAAAGACAATGAAAAGGTGTTTTAAAAGTAGTAACATATTTAGACAGCCGAGTGACTGGAAGAATGCAAGTTGCTGCGTTTTAAAGAAGCTGTAAACTCGATGTACTGCACGTAGGAGTCCTTTAAAAGAAAGCATTGCAACACTCAGGTTGAGGATATAAAAGCATTTATCAATAGCTCTAAATCTGTTTTGCTGAACGCTGGTCTGGCAATGTTTCAAAAGATGACAGAAAGAGGTTTTAATAGCAGTCCTAAGATACATATCCATCATTGTGTCTGAGGATAGCAGGACAACCAATCTTTTGAAACTTCCTGGAGTCAGTAATACATTATTGCATGGAATCATCATGGTTGTAGAATCACTCAGTAGTTCCTTAGAGTTGATTATTAGTATGTGTGTTTTCTTTGAATTCAGCTTCAGAGTTGTGGGACATCCATTGCTGAGTGTCCCGCAGACAGTACATGTCACAATCTCACATTCATATGGAAAGATGAAAGTATTTCTGAATATTGGCTGCATAGCTATGAAAATACAAATTATGCCTTCCTATGACTGAACCAAATGGAAGCATGTAAGTAGTGTAATGGCTCTGCAGTATTTCTCTGTTGGACAGCACAAGAAACAGAATCTGAAATATCAGAGGGGTAGCCATGTTAGTTTATATCCACAAAAACAACGAGGAGTCCGGTGGCACCTTAAAGATTAACAGATTTATTTGAGCATAAATTTTTGTGGGTAAAAACCCCACTTCTTCAGCTGCATGGAGTGAAAATTACAGAAGCAGGCATAAATATACTGGAACATGAAGAGAATCTGTTTTGATTAATATCTTCTTGACAGTTTTTGTCCAGGAGAGGTGCAATAGACTGGACCTTGTGATGCAAAGTTTTCTCACATGCACAGAGCCAAAGTATGACAAAGGAATGGAGCATAAAAAATAAAAAGTAGTTAGCAAGTTCAATCCAAAAATGTATTCCCTTTGTGTAAGACATTGTCTGTAGCTGCATTTGTAATTTAAACCTTCTGATGAAACCAGACTACAGAGTGCCTTGTTTGTTTATACTGAAAGAAAGCTTAATACCAAGAACCTGCCCAAATACAATAGAGAGATTCAGTGTTAAGTTGCAATAGGAAATGAAAAATACATATGCAAACTAAGCACCAAATTCTGTCTTCATTTACCCTAATTTAAACCTGTAGTAACACCATTGTTTTATCCTGGAATAACTGAAAGCAAAATTTGGTCAAGGGAGAGTTGTACACATGTCACTGCCTCTAGCCATGTGCTGATCTGATGACATTTTTGGTATGACATGCTTTTAATTTTTTTATTCAAAAGGATAAAAAGCAGTTTTTTCCCCAGACCTAACTTTATTTAATGAAAGCTCTTCACTAATGTTCTTCCCTCACTTCCAGTCATGGCAATTCCAGACAACCCAGAGATTATTACTACACACATTTCTAAAAAATATCTGAATGTTAGACAGTGATTTAGCCAATCAGATTTCCTCAAAATTTTTAAGAATAATTAAACAGAGCTAATAAAAGTATCACTAACAAAGAGCTGACGACATATTAGATAATGAATGCCTTTTTCACTCTTTACAACATAATTCTTGTGTAAATGGCTTAGAGCATCATCCATCAGTGCATTGTTTGCTGAACAGGTAGTTTTAAATTGGATGTTTTTAATAAGATTTCATCAGATATGCATACAATATCAACATAAGAAATATTATGGAAGTGCATCATCTTCTTTCATTACCTGCCCTTTTTCTACCTCCACGTAGTCCTTTACTCATTCTAGATTTTTGTTTGCTGTTATTAACTAAACATCTACATTTCTGCAAATAAATACTAATCATTAGTGTGTCAGTGTACATAACTGAAGGCAAAACCCACTAAACCGTTTTGCCAAAGAGACTATTCACTCGTAAATGCAAAAATATGCAATTAAGCATGCAGATCACATATTTCTAGGTGCAGACTTAAACAGGTAGGGAAACATTTTTCGCACAAATGGCTCTATGCACTTACTTATGTGCAATATAATGTACATAAATGGATGCACTTGCACTGAAAAAGATCCACAGAAAACCTTACCTTTTAAGGATTTCCTTTGAGAAAAGTACACAGGCAAAGTTCTGACCGGAATGGTAGGATAATTGTTACAGCCCCAGTGGAGCGAGGCCATCTTTACTTTTTGATTGATAAAACAGAAGGGCATCTGAGAATGGGAGGTGCACCTTTTTCCTCAGCACTGTATAAAAATCAACAGAGTCCTCAGCTATTTTGCCTTGAAACTTGTTCACTGTAGAACAAGATCATCAATTAGTAAGTCTCAAGAGGAAGAAGGCTGGATAATTGCTTTTAAAGAAAGTGATTATTAGTGACATTTCACTGTTGACCAAGCACAACAATCACTCTAATACAGGCATCTCGAGGGGCTCTTCTGTGGTCTTGGGAAGAGCGGTTTTGTGGCTGTTAGATGATACAATCAATTCTCCAATTATATTCAAAGAGAAAAAACAGGAAAACAAACTGACATGGTCAGTGGAAGTTATATTTTATTAGCCACTTGCTGCTGGTGGTAGTCAGGCACTTTTGTTGAATGTTCTGCATGATACCTCTATATAGTTGCTTCTGTAATAACAGTCAAATGCAATGCTTAGCCCCATTTATTAAATAATAGTGGGCTAGAGTGACATTAGGCTGCACCAAGAACAAATGAGTAACTAGCACCACAAGAGATATTGTGCTTCAGACACACCTGTCTGAGGCATAGTCTCTCTCCCACCCTCTCATTACTTTCCTCTTCCCTTGGGGAGGGACACAGTAATTTTCTGCAGGCCATATCAGCGGCAGATTATGACCATCCCACATGCTGATCAGTGTGTTGGGGGCACAGAGTCAAGGGTCTGCCTGTTTCCCTCTCCTTCCCACCCACTTATTTTGGAGGGAGGAGTATCAGCTGCACAGCATTCTCTTATTCTAGTGCAGTGGTTCTCAACCAGGGGTACATGTACCCCTGCTGATATGCAGAGGTCTTCCAGGGAGCACAACAACTCATCTAGATACTTGCCTAGTTTTACAACAGGCTACATAAAAAGCACTAGCTAAGTCAGTACGAACTAAAATTTCATACAATGACTTGTTTATACTGCTATGAAATGCAAGTACAATTTTCATATTCCAATTGATTTATTTTATAATTATATGGTAAAAATGAGAAAGTCAGCAATTTTTCAGCAATAGTGTGCTGTGACCCTTTTGTATTTCTATGTCTGATTTTGTAAGCAAGTAGTTTTTAAGTGAGGTAAAACTTGGGGGTACAAGACAAATCAGAATCCTGAAAGGGGTACAGTAGTCCGGAAAGGTTGAGCACCACTGTTCTAGTTTATCCAGACCCAACATCTTCATAGCCCACACAGTTGTGCAAGGGCAAGGGGAAGGACTCCCTTCATCTTACTCCCCTGCACAGGGCATGTAGGCCAAGTCACATTCTAACCCTCCCCATCTTTACCACAAGTTCAGCAGGTGACCCGGATATAGGATTGATATATTTAATTAGCTAAAATTGTAGGAGCATAGGGAGATTTGCAGAATCTGGACATGCAATGAATTCCATGTCTGAAATGCAAAATAGCCAGAGACTTTACCTCTGGCTATATATTACTGCAGTTTTGTTGTAGCCACGTTTGTTCCAGGATATTAGAGAGTCAAGGTGGGTGAGGTAATATCTTTTATTGGACCAACTTCTGTTGGAGACAGAGAGAGAGAGAGAAGCTTTCATGCTACATAGAGCTTTTCTTCAGGTCTGGGGAAAGTACTCAGTCACAGGTAAACACAAGCTGTGTACAGATTGTTTAGTGTAACTATTTAACACATATTGTAGGAGACCATTCAAGGTGAAGTGGCCAGTTAACGTCTCTGCAGACATAAAACTAAAAAGGGAGAGTTAGTGGGTTACAGGGTTCAGAGTAGCAGCCATGTTAATCTGTATTCGCAAAAAGAAAAGGAGGACTTGTGGTACCTTAGAGACTAACAAATTTATTTGAGCATAAGCTTTCATGAGCTACAGCTCACTTCATCAGATGCATACAGGGTTACAGGGTGTTGTAATAAGCCATACATCCGGTGTTTTTATTAAGACCATTATTTTTAATGTTGAGCAAAGTTATGAATTTAAGATCTCAGGCTCATCTTTTGAAGGTTTTGTACAGATTTCCGTTGAGGAGGAGGACTGGGAGGTCAGATAGGGAGTGCCTGTTATGTGACAAGTGTTCACCCATGGGTGATATAATAGTTTTGTCTTTTATCATTTTCCTGTGTGAGTTCATTCGAGAACGTAGTGATTGTCTGGTTTCACCCCTAGAGGTATTACTGGGGCATTCAATGCACTGAATGAGGTACACCACATATTATGATAGGTGTGTGTAAGACAGTGACCCATGGATCTTGAAAGGTGTATTGCGTGTGGGTGATGGGGTATTAATACTATTAGCAGTGGAGACTTGCCTGCAGGTTTTGCATCTGTTGTTATGGCAGGGTCTGGTGCTGCTTTGTGTTGGTGGATCCTGTTCTTTGGGGAGCTATAACAAGTTAAAAAAACTTTCTGTCCAGAGGTCAGGCAGTGGTTGTTGAGAAGCTGAAGAGACTGACACAAACAGACATTGCCAGGGATATCTGAAAAAGCTAAGCCTGCTTGTGTCAGTCACAGAGTGGGAGGGTTTTGGTAAGACAGCCGTGTATATAGTGTTATTCTAAAATCCTTTTTCTCTTATCTTATGCTTCATTCCAGATGTTAAGATTAAACAATACTTTGGTTGTAGAAGGGTGTCTCATTACTATAGTCACTGCTGGTCATAGACTCTTGAAGGGAAGAACCGCAGGTGCTGAACTCAGTTATCTGCTGGGTACTGTTTCCCAGGTCCTGCTCTAAGAGTGGGAGAATCACACAATTTGCCTCAGGAGAGGTAAAGGTATAAGTCCTGTGACCAGGAAGGGAACAGGGGTGCAGCTAGCCCTGTGACCATGACAAATATATTTTTTTGAATTAATTCATTTAATAAAGATTTCTTGGATTCACTGAACCTACATAAATCAACGTGAACAGATGCTTATGCCTCAGCCTCAGATGAATTGACTGTCACTCACTTAGGAAAACACATTGGGTAAAATTCTGGCCCCACTGAAGTCAATGGCAAAACTAATGGCTTCACTGGAGTTAGGATTGCACCCAGAATCTTCTAATATTTCTGCTATTGCTTCTTGTAACTGACTTCATTATAGAGGATACCTTTATGCATGGCTACGTTGTTCAGCAAACAATGGTAAGTGAAGCCCTAAAGTCAGCAGTGCAGCGTTAGCTTTATCCAGATTTCTGATTTGATTACTGTTTTGGTTATATGATGAATTGAATAGCTCTGTTTAAATGCTTTTGCATGCTGCTGTTGTACATTCATACACTGACATTGCACCTTGCTGCTCCACTCACACATCAGTCATCCACTGGCTAGAGGCCACATCTGCAGCACTCATACATTGTGACATTTGAAGGAGTCTACATACAGGTAGGTTAAGCAGCTATGGTGTTAGTAGTGTTTCCTGTGACTTGATGGTCCCAATTCAGCAAGGCACTTAAACATGTGTGTTAACTTTGGACTTCAGCACATGCTCAAAGTTAAATATGTACTTATGTTCTTTGCTGAATGATGGATTTAAACATATGCATAAGTGCTTTGCTGAATCAAGGTCTTCATGACCATCATATGACCATGATCAATGTGTTTTTTCATTTCTTTGTGGAATGGTATGTAGGATGCTTACTACGGTGTATGGAATCACTTAAACATCTTCTCAGGACACAAAGATGTTCTTTCCCAGTTTGTTGTTCAGACAGAGATGAAGGAAAACAAAAACCTACAAAACCTCCATAAGTAGAGTTCCCAATTTTTCTTGGATCGTTTATTTCCACTCCAGAGTATGCATAATCTTTCTCTCCTAGTCCATGCCACATGGGGAATTATTAGTTAAATTGGAAAAGATGGGGATCAATATTAACAGTGAAAGGTGGATAAGGAATTGGTTAAAGGGGAGACTACAACGGGTCCTACAGAAAGGTGAACTGTCAGGCTGGAGGGAGGTTACCAGTGGAGTTCCTCAGGGATCAGTTTTGGGACCAATCTTATTTAATCTTTTTATTACCTCGGCACAAAAGTGGGAGTGTGGTAATAAAGTTTGCAGATGATACAAAGCTGGGAGGTATTGCCAATTTAGAGAAGGATCGGGATATCATACAGGAGGATCTGGATGACCTTTTAAACTGAAGTAATAGTAATAGTATGAAATTTAATAGTGAGAAGTGTAAGGTTATGCATTTAGGGATTAACATTAAGAATTTTAGTTATAAGCTGGGGACGCATCAATTAGAAGTAATGGAAGAGGAGAAGGACCTTGGAGTATTGGTTGATCATAGGATGACTATGAGTCGCCTATGTGATATGGCCGTGAAAAAAGCTAATGTGGTCTTGGGATGCATCAGGAGAGGTATTTTCAGGAGGGATAAGGAGGTTTTAGTATCATTATACAAGGCACTGGTGAGACCTCACTTGGAATACTGTGTGCAGTTCTGGTCTCCCATGTTTAAAAAGGATGAATTCAAACTGGAATAGGTACAGAGAAGGGCTACTAGGATGATCCGAGGAATGGAAAACTTGTCTTATGAAAGGAGACTCAAGGATCTTGGCTTGTTTAGCCTAACTAAAAGAAGGTAGAGGGGAGATATGATTGCTCTCTATAAATATATAGAGGGATAAATACAGGAGAGGGAGAGGAATTATTTAAGCTCAGTACCAATGAGGACACAAGAACAAATGGATATAAACTGGCCACCAGGAAGTTTAGACTTGAAATTAGACGAAGGTTTCTAACCATCAGAGGAGTGAAGTTTTGGAATAGCCTTCCAAGGGAAGCAGTGGGGGCAAAAGATCTATCTGGCTTTAAGATTAAACTTGATAAGTTTATGGAGGAGATGGTATGATGGGATAACATGATTTTGATAATTAATTGATCTTTAAATATTCATGGTAAATAGGCCTAATGGCCTGAGATGGGATATTAGATGGATGGGATCTGAGTTACCCAGGAAAGAATTTTCTGTAGTATCTGGCTGGTGAATCTTGCCCATATGCTCAGGGTTTAGCTGATCGCCATATTTGGGGTGAGGAAGGAATTTTCCTCCAGGGCAGATTGGAAGAGGCCCTGGAGGTTTTTCACCTGTAGCATGGGGCACGGGTCACTTGATGGAGGCTTCTCTGCTCCTTGAAGTCTTTAAACCATGATTTGAGGACTTCAATAGCTCAGACATAGGTGAGGTTTTTCGCAGGAGTGGGTGGGTGAGGTTCTGTGGCCTGCGTTGTGCAGGAGGTCAGACTAGATTATCAGAATGGCCCCTTCTGACCTTAGTATCTATGTATCTATGTGGCACTACCAGACAAATATTAATTACTGAATTAAAGAAAACTCATGTGAGAAGTATTTATTATGCTTTATAAAAAAAGTGATTGAGTAAAAAAAATTGCAAACAGACAAAAGGACAGTAGCTTGACATTAACTACCCCCTATTTGATATGATGAGACACACAAGAACATATCAAGTGTGGGAATGACATAGGACACACTGCTTCAAAACATTGCCTATTAGCAAATACAAGTGTGAGCCATCAGTCCCTCAGGAGCTTCCTTCAACCACCAAGGAAGGAAAAATCCACTGTGACCTTTGAAAGATGTGGAGTTTAATCTTTATCCAACCCAGCTTCATAAAAATTAACTATCAATGCCATCACTTCATAGGGAGAGGAGTAGACCTCGCAGTATCTGAGGAGTGGAAGATTATATTTTAGCTGGAGATTGGTCCTGCTTTGTGCAGGGGTTTGGACTAAATGACCTCCTGAGGTCTCTTCCAACCCTAATATTCTGTGATTCTAAATTATTTTCCTTTGTGCGCATTTATGAAGGGGGTTAGCACCCGAATAGTAGCCCCTTTAATATGTGTGTGCAGGCGCACATACACACATGCACTTGCACTCCCCCCTTGCATGACATACGATCAATTTTGAGAAGAGACCACTGTGCCAGCTTAGTAGCTGTACTATATTAACAGGTCAGGTTACATGTTAGAATCCTACCTCCCCTTCCAGAAAAGGTATTGTATTTGTGGTATATTCCATTTTAAAAATCACAGATTTCAGGGTTCACCTGATGGAAGCGAGATTCCAGATTTGCAGTTTTGATATTGCATAGCCCAGGATGGGAAGGAGAAGTTAATCACTGGCATCCAAACTTTGCAGCTTTGGCCCATCTATAGTTCAATCTGAACTTTTTTCAAGCTTCAGGACAGAGGTTGAATCCAAAATTTGTTTCAGCCTATCACAGAAATAGGAGCAAATGGTGACATTCAGGTTCAGATTCAGTGCTTTGTTTTCCCAGAGTTCAAAAGTGTTTGGAGATCCAGGGCTTTGGATCAGGCTAGTCTCCATTAAAAAAACATATTTAAGAAGAATAAATCTCAGTGAAAAGAACCACAGATTTATTTAAGGGAAGAGACACACAGAACAAAGACTATATATTTAGAATTTAGATTGCTTCCTACTGCCCTTTCCTTTTCCATTCCCACACATTTCTACTAATTGTGGGTGTAAATCTTAAATGACATGAAGTCCTTGAATGCAGCAATGATAAAAATTAGATAAATGCTTAAAGGCAAATTCTGTCCTTGGATGCATGCATGACTCCTGTTGACTTTAATGGGAGATGTAGGCAGATATCCAAAAGACAGATTTGGCCTATAATTCTCAGGAATCCAGTGAAATTTTAAATTTATTTTTGATTTGTGGGGTGACTTTTCCATGGCACTTGTAACCACAGCACCTGAATGCTACAAACATTAATGGATTTATCTGCAACACTGCTGTGAGAAAGGGAAGAGAATTATTATGCCCCACATTTTACAGATGGAGAATTGAGGCAGAGAGGGAGGGAGGGACAGATTCTGCCACCCCTATTCACATTGAGTATTGCCTCACTGCATGAGCAGTTAGTCCCATGCTTTTCTTTTTGTTTTGTCAGGGTTTTATACCTGTTTAATCACTATAGTATCTGGGCACTATTTAACTCAACGTATACATAACTCTTTGTATTTAATCCAATGTAAAGCTAGATTTTGCCTTTAGACAGCTCTGAATAAATGTATGCACCATCCCAGAAAACACAGACTTATTTTTATCAAGAATTGGGAAGAAAAAAAAAAGACTGCTTACAAAATTTGTGGTTTACACAAAATATTGGTAAATAACAAGGATAGGGGACTCATACAGAGCAATTTGGATTGCTTTGTAAGCTTGGCCCATTCAAACAAAATGCATTTTCATACAGCCAAATGCATTGTCCTACCTCTAGATCAAAGAAAGTAGGCCATACCTACAGAATAGGGCACTGAATCCTGGAAAGCAGTGTCTTTGAAAAAGGACTTAAGGGGTCATATAGGACAAGCAACTCAACATGAGCTCCCAGTGTGTATCAAAAAGGGAGAATGTGATCTTTGGATGTATAAACAGGAGGGTAGAAATAGGGAGGTGACTTTACTTCTGTGTTCGGCCTTGGCCAGACTGATACTGGAAAACTGCATCCAGTTTGTCCATGTTTGAAAAAGAGTGTTGAAAAATTAAAGATGGTGCAGAAAAGAGCCACCCCCCAACAAAAAAAAAAATAAAGGGCTGGAGAAAATGCCTTACAGTGAGAGACTTAAAGAGCTCAATGTGCTCAGATTATCAAAAAGACACTTAAGAGGTGAGTTGATCAGTGTCTAAGTATCTTGATGGGAAGAAAATACTAGGTACTACAAAGCTCTTTAATCTAAGGGAGAAAGGCATAACAAGAACCAATGGGTGAAAATTAAAGCCTGGCAGGTTCAAAATAGAAATAAGGCACACACAGAACAAACCAACAAAAACAAAACAAAAAGTCAGTGAGGGTGATTAACCATGGGAACAAACTCCCAAGGGAAGTGGGAGATCTTTCAGCTCTTGATATTTTCACATCAAGTGTGGTTGTTTTTCTGCAAGGTACATGTAGTTAAACACAAATTATTGGACTCAGTGCAGAGATAATTGGTGAAATTCTGTAGCCTGTATGATATAGGAGGTCAGACTAGATGATCTAATAGTTCATCTTCTAGTCTGAATTCCTCCCCTCTCATTCCAGGGGGCAGGAGAGAAAATAAATTGCTTCATCCCTTGAAAAGGTACAGATTATTTCCCCTCTCACATCTGGTCAGTTACTCCATCCAGTGAGTAGAAGGCACAGCAAGGCTCTCCCCATTGCTAGTAGTGGGAGTATTCAAAGAACAAGGCCTTCACATTGGACCCACACTGAAGAACCAAGTAGGCCAAGCAAAGGACTGAGTGGGGTCTTGCTTCCCTGCTCTAACAATTACACCAGAACACAAGCTAGCTCTTAATTATGGAAAATGCAGTGGAACTACTTGCAGAGCTAGGTACCATTCAGGTATGAGTAGGAGACAGATCAAACCCTATATGACCCCCAAGTCCTTTTTCAGAGACACTGCTTTCCAGGATTCAGACCCAACATCACCAGGCAGTCTGTGTCAGAGAAGGGAAGAGCACCCCTATCTACCAAGTCCCAGTCCTGCACCTTAATCAAAAGACCATCCTTCCCATCTTACAGTGGAGGTCTCATTTTTTATTCTAAAGGGCAGCAATTAGCTCTAATAGCGCCTGGCTGACCTTGTAAGAACTTGTTGATAGTTGGATTAAGAGATGTGATTTTGTTAAGCCATGACACTGTCTGTCACCCAGAAAGAGGAAACAATCCCCTGAAGGTAAGATTATTATATGACGCTTCTGAGTGTTTTATCTAGTAAAGAAAAATAATTTTGAAGTACAAGGAAAAGACTAATGAGGATCCAACTAAGAATTTGCAAATGGGATTGACCCTATTGGAAGATAGTGCTATAATGGGAATAGACGGCGACCTGATGACACACATGACTCATACAATGAATGCTGAAATGGGTGGCAACAAGCAAGAATGATTCGTGTTTTACATAAATGAAGAAAAATGAACATTTACTTGCGTTCCATAACTAATTTAGTTTAATAATACATGCAAGCAAGAAGTGATGAGATTCCCATTCTGGCTGTGTGAGAAGAAATGCAGTTTCAGTTCTGCCCCACCCAATCCATGATTTAGTTACTAACTTTTTTAAGTTAAGACAAATAAAAGTGTTGACGGGTAGGTACCCGAAAGTCCCTGTTGGCAAGAACACGTAATGAGTTGCAGGATCAGGGCCATGAAGATTGTGTGCGTGAACCCCTGTGACTCCATAGACTCCCAATGAAGTCAATGGGGATCTGCATGGACCTGTCCATATGGACCCAGGATGAGGCTCATCCCACTAACATTCTCCACATGTCACAGTTTTGGGGGTTTAGGGGTCTTGGTTCTCTTTATGATACAAATAAGAGAAAAAAAAGCTGTCTTCCACACTTACAGCTGGCATCCCCTCCTCCCCCATTAACTCATGGTTTCCTTAAGTACAGAGCTAAGGATTGGTCCTGTAGTAAAGGAAGGGTCCTTTTCCCAAGCTGGCTCTGAGTCACTATTATGACACTCAATATTCAGGCTTTTGTAGCTTTAGGATCTGCAAAATACTGTATATGGGTTAGGTGTTTTAAAGCCCTGTTATGAAATTCGTACATTAAATTTTTAATATACATACCAGTTTAGAAGTGAGGATTATTATTTACCCAAGAAGCCATCACACCCAGGAGTCTACTGTGCATTAGTTTAAAGGTACTCTAATGAGTTATAGGCTCCTTTCTAACTGTGGATTTAAGCCATTACAGTCTATCAAGTAAATGCTTAATAGTTTGTGAATTATTGACTTGATAGGCCAAAACAACTCCATCTGTCCATTTAAAATCAGGCACTATGCATGTTCAGTGCACTAAATCCTACTGTTTTTAAAGTGCTTTCTTTTTTTGTATACTAGGTTTCGGTATGGAGTGACATTTTATGGTTCTGGTTACTGTCTAAACCCTTTTAATTAGGGCTTTACATGGCACACTGCCCCTATAGCGGCACCACTATATTACTTTGGAAATGAGGCCATTGATTCAGATCCAGCTTTTAAGAGTGATATAAAAGTTGATAGATGGGCAAAACATTTAAAAGTGAAGAGAGATTCCCTCATGAAATGGTGATAACAATAAGGTCTTAGTTAATAGAGCTTTTATAGCTATGGAGAAAATTACTTTCAGACATCCGACTTGAAGTTGTAGTAATGAAACAGCTAAACATAGGTTTCAGAGTAGCAACCGTGTTAGTCGCAAAAAGAAAAGGAGGACTTGTGGCACCTTAGAGACTAACAAATTTATTTGAGCATAAACTTTCGTGAGCTACAGCTCACTTCATCGGATCTCCCCACTGTATTTTCCACTGAATGCATCCGATGAAATGAGCTGTAGTTCACGAAAGCTTATGGTCAGCTAAACATAGGCTCTCAGGGACTTTTGACGAAAAGGAAACAAGATTAATTACAAGTTGATGTATGTCAATACAAGTCAAGGCCAAGTGGACAGAGAAAAGATATAGTAAACATTTGTTGATAAAATAAATTTACCAAGGCCAACATGTTGAAGTGCTGAGTCCAAAAATTTCTCATGAGGGATTTGAGTTAGGTGTATAAAAAACTAGATTGTCTATTGTAAATCTGCCCTTCTTCCAGTGCAGCAGAAATTAAGAGTATTATTATACTGCATATGTTCTATGCATTAGAATATGATGTGTTTTTTTAAGATACTGACAATGTGCTTAGTGTTATATGACATACAAATACAAATGACAAAATAGACTGCACAATTGTGCCCTTATATCACCATGAACATGATGGATTTAATCTCTGATATTCTGTTCCCTCCCTATGTGCATGCCCCAACCATTGACATCAAAGGATTGACATCAATGCATGGGCCTATTCACATGCTTAAAATTAAGTACATACTTAAGTGCTGTTTAGATTAGGACCAGACTGCTCAGCATCTTGCAGGATGACCAACTATACAGGGTTCAATGGAAGAGAAAAATGTGAACTAGTCAATTCTAAATTAAAAACCAAAACCACCTCACAAATGACCTAATACATCTTTCATATACAGAAAAATGTAATGATTTAAAACCTCATATCTCAGAACTTTCCATGATTAGAAAAAAGTGGTTCATGTCCCATTCAGAAGATGACAATCTCCCCTTTCCAGTTGGTAACTTGTGAAATATTGGACCTTAAATCTGTTACTGGAGCAGGACTAAATATTGCATGGTCTGGGATTGCACCTCAGACTGGGATACTTTTTGGGGAGGTTAGGGAGTGGAGTGGTGGGTAGTTTTTCGTATTTGCATGGGGGAGGGGAGGGAGAATCTTTTTGGCAGGTTGATTTTTAAAAAAGAAATTTCAAATGCTGAAGCTTCTCAAAAGACTTTTCTACATGGGAATATTCAGGAAAATAAATGAAGGTGTGAATGGGAAGTGAATTAGTTAAACAGCATTAAACCCATGTGATATCCCTCATTCAGAATTAAAGAGGTCCGAATTTGGTTTCACTTAATTCACAGACAGAGTTAAACAAAACCAAATTAAGGCCAAATTCTGAACAACAGTTCAGGGATTTAATGCCGTTTAACTAATCCACTTAAAAGTCACATCTTTAGTTAACTTTCCTGGATGTCCCCATGTAGACAAGCCCATAATCTCAGAAAGATAGATTAGTGGTGCAGGTGAGTCTGTTAAAAGTGCAGCATAAATACAAATGATTACACTGATACAACTTAATATATGATGAGTGTAATATGAGTGACAAGAGGTGGGGAGAGGGAGAGAACGAACATCCCCTGCCTGGCCCAAATCCTACTCACTTTGCTCACCCAAGTATTTTCAGGACGATCTATTCAGGACTTCTTGCATACGTTAAATGAGCAGGACTTGACACACTAACTGTAGTAGGATTTACACAGTACGAAGGGCAAAATTTGGTCCTAAACTTTAAAGCTTTTGCAAAAAAGTTGTCCCCTTTAACTGAAAGTAATTAACTTTTCTCTCAAAAGCGTTGATCAAAAATAAAGACAGTTTACAGAAATATATATTCCATGCCTGTCATTCTTACTGTTTTTGCAAGATTGAAAAGTAATGACTGTATTTGAAATGTTGTCAGGTCATACAACACAGGGCAAAAAAGTTTGAAATGTTTATGAAACTTTCATCCAGCCATGAGCACTGAAGTGAAAAGCTAGATTCAAAGATAAAACCATCTTTCCCTGCTGTGCTGTAATATTCAGTTTAACAGAGTGAGAGAGAGAGAGAGATTGAATCATTTGGACGTTAGTGTAGGCAGTTATTTTAACAATATTTGTGCAGTGCTGATATGCTGCAATAGCTGAAGGACAAAGAAAAAGAGCAGCAGTGGAATATTAAAATGAAACGTTTACATTCAGCTCTGAAACACTGCTGTCTCTTTGGGATCTAAGTAGAGTACTGTCAGGCATACTATATACATCTGCTGGGATTGGGATAAGCAGTTTAGAATTTTAAATTAATATTTCTTCAGATACAGTAGAGAATTAAATAGCATTTGTCTCCTATAGCTATGGCTGAACATCTTTAGGACAGTTGATAAAAGATCTCCCAAGAAAAATCTAAAATTAGATGCACTGGATATAGCCATTTTTGGCATTCAGTCTGGCCAATTGTACTGCATCCAGTAGGTGACATTTAGCCCTAACATAACTCCATGGAAATCAATAGAGTTATGCCAGGGAGTAATTTGGTCCAGAGGAGCTTCAAGTTGCTGGGATAAGGACAACCAACTATTTTAAATGGCTTGAGACAGAATGCATTTTGCAAGTGAAGTTGGCTAAGAAAGTTGCCTACTCTGTGCATGAGCACCGCTCGCTGGCACTCTGAGGGAAATCGGACACTTTAAAGAAAGTTCAGTTCCATAACATTACATGGGCATGGACTTACTATACAACTTCTTAAACATTCACAGTATTGTGTTAAAGCTCTGGTAGCCAATACGAAGGCAGAACTTTTGGTGTATCAAAAAAGATGGTTCCAATAGTGAAACTGATTTTCTGCATAGCAGCAGAAAAATATCTGCAAAAAGAAAAGGAGTACTTGTGGCACTGTGGGAAATGCTGAGTATCAGATGTTTTAGAAATGTGTGCCAAGTAATGGAAAAGAACAGTACAAGAGGCGGGGCTGCGGGTAACAAGAGATAAAGGACAAGGCCAGAAGATTTTGGCTGGACTGAGGACTAAACTTTGGCTGAACTAAGGACTAATGATATAAGCAGCACCTGAGAGTCTTTACTACCACAAGATAATGGAACCCAAAGATAAGAATGATGAGAACATTGGGTGATAAACAACAGAAAAAGAATAAACAAGTGCTGTATATATATTGCTGTGGGAAGGGAAATAAAGTGCTTTTTACCAGCAACTGTTTCAGTTGTCCTGTGAGCCAGCCTGCTAGCAGCAACAAATGGTGACCCCGACGTGATAGAATTCTGTGAATTTGGTACCACGGACAGAGGAAGAAATATCAGGGACCGCCGCTGCCGGTGTCCTCCGTTCAGGTGAGGGACCGGGACGCCCAAGAGGCGGGGGAGCTCCCACTGAAAGGTGAGCGGCGGGGAATATCTCTCATAATGGGAGCGGCAGCATCAGCAGATGAGCAGGCCGTGTTTAAGGTCTTAAGCAATCTGCTTAATAACCAGGAAGAAAAATTTTCCCCAGAAGCTCTGCAAAAATTGCTTCGGTGGGGAAAGCGACGGGGTTTCCTGGTTAATGCAAAGAATGTGTTTGACTCCTCGGTGTGGAAAACAGTGGGGGAAGACCTGTGGGACTCTGTGGGGATCGGAAATAAAGAAGCTACTGCCTTGAGCTCTATCTGGAGGACTGTTCATCGAGCCGTTACCACCGCAGTGGCTCAGGCAGGGGTGCGTATTGCATTACGCGAGGCATTAGAATCATCAGCGAAAGGGGCCTTCACGGTAGGAGCGAAAGACTTTTTTGGTAAAACAACGCCTATGATTCCTTTGGCGCCGTTGGACCCCAGTGAGGTACTGTTGCCCTTGGAGGATAACGACTCAGATCGGGGCGAACCGATGGCCGTGGATCAGCCGGTGTCGGGGGAATTGTCATCGGGCAATCCAGAGAACCCGTTACAAGGGGGGTCAGGATTGCCGCCCGCGGTTGTGCCACCAGCCCCTCCCCGACACGTTCGGATTATTGACTTGCCTAAAACTGGAGAGTTTGATAACTTGACGCAGGACCAGATAATTCGGTGGTTATATAAGGAAGGTATTGCAGCTCAACAGATGATGGATGAGCTGGATAGAAAGAAAAACAGACCGCAAGGATTGTCACGATTGCATCTGCTACAACAGCTTCAAGAGCACGGCATACCTGACCCCTCACGTTTGCCCCATATTTGTAGGTTGTGTGGGTATTATGGTTGTACAGAGCACCTCACTCCCGAGGGAGAGTTGCGACCGACAGCAGAGGAAAAATATCGCAAAATTTATGCCCCCGCTACGCAACCGGTTCGACCAAAAGTGAAACCTCCGCCACCTACGTGTTCTTCAATTGGACGAGGGCAAGAAGAACGGGGGACGGGGGTGATTTGGAGGGATGGGGGGGAAGGAGCGGGATCTCCTGACCCAATTAAGCTCTGGCATGGATTGATAAAGGATGCTATAATTGAAGGGGAATTTTTGGATGCCATGCCGGCTACTTTCCCGGTATCGGTATCAAGGGAGGGGGTTAAATCTTAGGTGCCATTAGACTGGAAATTGATGAGGGAGGCTCAGAAAGCTATTGTGGTGTACGGCTTGAAAAATCCGTATGTACAAGCGTTATTAGAACAAATATTCTCGGGGCACGTGATGTGTCCCTTTGACGCCCAGAAATTTGCAGATATGTTGTTAACACCAACACAGAGATTATTATGGAAGGATTCATGGAGAAAGAAGGCTGAGCACGCGGCAGTGCTTAATTTAGATAGACCCTAGGACGACCCTCTCCATGTAGCAAATATAGACATGTTGTTGGGACAGGGGCGATTTGAAGAGCCTCAGCTACAGGCGCGATTGGTACCCCAAATATTACAACAGTCTCAGCTTCTAGCATTGGAGGCATTCAAAGAGCTCCCTGATTTGGGCACCCCTTCACCCCCTTATTTAAAGGTCACGCAGGGAGCGGGCGAATCTTTTGCCCTTTTCTTGGACCGCCTGAGGACGGCATTGGATAGGGCCCCTAATTTAACACCAGACGCCAGATCGGCATTGGGGGTAGATTTAGCCCTTCAAAATGCTAACCCCACGTGTAAGAAGATTTTGGTGACTTTACCAAAATCGGCCTCCCTAGTCAACATGATTGAAGCCTGCACTCGTGCTCCTTTGGTGGAGGAGGAGGATAAGGCAAAGATTCATGCACGCGCCTTGGCGGTAGCCTTGAATACCTCCAAGTCGAATTGGCGTAGAGGAAAGGGGGGGCGTGTTATCAGTGTGGAAAGATGGGTCATTTAAAACGGGATTGCCCCAAGAAAAGAGGTCAGCCACAAAACAATGCACTTCCCTCCCCATTTCCCGGGACATGTAATCGATGTGAAAAATTCGGTCATAAAGCTACTGAGTGTCACTCCCGGTTTAAAAAAGATGGGACCCCTTTGTCGGGGTCGGGAAACGCCTCGCGGAGCGCCAGCCGGCAGGGCGTGAGGACAAACAATACGCCGGCTGCTTGGACAGCCTCCACGGGGCAACTTCCGGCAGTGCCGGAGTTGATTTGGCCACTGCCGCCGACGTCTCCCTAGAGAATGATAGGGTGACGCTCTTCCATCGGTGGCATCTGGACCGTTGGGGCATGGATTAAGCGCATTGTTAATAGGTAGATCATCCGCCTCCTACCAGGGGCTTTTTGTGCTTCCAGGGCTAATTGATGCTGATTATAGAGGGAACATTGGGATTATGGTACGAGCTATATGCTCACCTATTACAATAATGGCCGGAACCAAAATTGCACAATTAATACCCTTTCGTGCGAATGTTCCTGTGAAGTCATCCCAGATAAGAGGAACTGGGGGCTGCGGGTCGTCCAGTCAGGTAGACCCCACACCACTAACAACGGCATTTCTTTTGTCAGTGGGACAAGATCGTCCCACTAGATTAGTTCAATTTAAGGGCCCAGATGGTGATTCTTTCGAGCATCAGGTCCTTATCGATACTGGGGCAGATGTGACGGTGTTGCCCTTGCAGGGTTGGCCGGTGACATGGCCACTTCGACCGGTAACCACACCTCTTCAGGGCATTGGCGGACAGCGTGAGCCCATGCTGAGTGAATTTTTTATTGACATTACTGATGTAATCGATAATACGTTAAGGGGGTCAGTCCGCCCTTACCTTGTCGATACAACTATTTGGTTGTTGGGGAGGGATTGCTTGAGTCAATGGGGGGTGGTGATCAGCTCCCCCCCTTTCTAGTAGCGGCCACTGAGGAGTGGCCAACCCTGGCATTGGAATGGAAATCCGATGAGCCGATTTGGGTTGCTCAGTGGCCGCTGCCAACAGAAAAACTTGCTGCATTAACAAAACTAGTAGAGGAGCAAGTACGTCTTGACCATCTAGAACCCTCAGTTAGTCCATGGAATACACCTGTATTCACTATCCTAAAGAAATCAGGAAAATGGCGTTTGCTCCAAGATCTGCGTGCCATTAATGCTATTATGGTCGACATGGGTGCTTTACAGCCCGGTTTACCTGCCCCATCCATGCTCCCATCGGGGTGGCCATTACTAATCATTGACCTGAAGGATTGTTATTTTACTATTCCATTACACCCGAGAGACAGAGAGCGCTTTGCTTTCTCTATTCCGATGGTAAATCGTGAAGCACCTTCCGTACGGTATCAGTGGAAGGTTTTGCCCCAAGGAATGAAAAATTCCCCTGCCATCTGCCAGCTCTTCGTTGCATGGGCAATACGCCCAATCCAAGTGAAATATCCCCAATGGAAAATATATCATTACATGGATGATCTTTTATTTGTGGCACCAGTAGCCTTTGAACGCATGATTATAACACAGATCACCTCCACGTTAGCAGAAGCTGGTCTGTTTGTGGCCCCAGAAAAGGTTCAAACTAAAGCCCCTTTTTTGTATTTGGGACTTCGGATCACTGACTGCGCCGTACGCCCCCAGCAGTTGAAAATCTCTCCTCATGTGCGCACACTGTATGATGCACAGAAACTGCTAGGTGAACTGCAATGGCTTCGCCCCCTTTGTGGCATCACAAATCAGGATATAACTCCTCTTCTTCCTTTATTAGAAGGGGGGAGAGCCCCTGGAGATAAACGACAACTGTCGGTACTACAGAAGCAAGCATTACAACGAATAGGACAGAAGGTGGGGGAGGGTTATTCCGGGAGATATCGGGAAAACTTACCCTTTGTGGTAGCGGTCTTTAGCCTAGATGCAGTATTGGAAGCACTATTATTTCAGTGGGATACAAGGGATAAAGACCCCCTAGTCGGTTTGGAATGGATATTTCCACCGTGTAAAAATGTGCATACGGTAACTTCCAGAATTGAAGCAATAGCCATGCTAATAGTGCAAGCGCAGAAAAGAGTAACTGTAATGACAGGAATTGATCCGCATCAGATTTTGTTGCCATTTTCAAAAACGATGATTACACATCTGTTGATGTATGACACTGTGTTTGCTGTTGCCCTAGCAAATTATCAGGGACAATTGAGTTGTCATTACCCTCCCCACGGCCTGTTTTCTTCCCCGTTGCAGTTGGAAAAACACCTTATGAGACAGGAGAATCCAGTGACAGGAATAACAGTATTTACTGATGTGGCTGGGCGAACAGGGAGAGCAGGGGTAGTCTGATGGGATGGACATACTTGGGCCCATAAGAAGGTTATTAGCGAGGGGTCGGTACAGATATTAGAACTCCTAGCTATACTTTTGGCATTTGATCACTGGAACCAAGAATCGCTCGACGTGATGAGCGATTCTAAGTATGCCGTGGGGTTAGTAAACAGGTTGGAGAGAGCTATGCTGGGAAAGGTTCATAATGCAGCATTGCAACAGATACTCTTGCGCCTTTGGCATAGACTCAATGAAAGAAAGTATCCATATTTTGTAGGCCATATAAGGAGCCATACTGGCCTGCCTGGATACTTAAGCACGGGCAACAGTCAGGCGGATGCATTGGTGGGATCCATGGTAGTACCCAATCGGTTTGAGCAAGCTCGCCTGTCTCATGGATTTTTCCATCAATCAGCGAAAGCCCTAGCGTGACAATTCTCTCTACCTATATTCCAGACCCGAAGTATTGTAACCTCTTGCTCAGAATGTAATAGGTTGACACCCACCTTTCCCGCGGGGTTAATCCCCGAGGTCTAGAGGCTTTAACATTATGGCAGTCAGATGTCACCCAATATAACCAATTCGGAAAGCAGAAATACATCCATGTGTCAGTAGACACCTTCTCTGGAGTTATCTGGGCTACGCCCCACGTGTCCACGGGCAGTAAGGAAATGATAAAACATTGGCAGGCATGTTTTGCTGCATTAGGGGTGCCCCGATCGATAAAAACAGATAATGGAGCTGGGTATGTGGCCAGGCGCACCACAACCTTTTTACAAATGTGGGGGATAACACACAAAACAGGGGTGCCAGGCAATTCGACAGGCCAGGCCATTATTGAACGATCTCATGGTACTTTGAAAGGAATGTTGGATAAGCAGGCACAAACTGGACAGGATGCAGTAGTTCAGACACCAGCTGGGCGATTAGCTAAAGCGGTATATGTCCTTAATTGGTTGCAACCTAGTAGTGCTGAAAACAATCATGTTCCAATGCAAAGACATCTAGGAAGTATTGGGATAGAACATGAGCAGAAGAAACCTAAGGTGAAATGGTTTGATTATGCCTCTCAACAATGGAAGGGGCCAGCACAATTGCTAATCTGGGGACGGGGTTATGCTTGTGTCTCCCTTGATGAAGGTCCTCGGTGGATACCTGCTAAGTGGGTGCGGCCGTGGCTACAGCAACCTCGCTCACCCTTGAACCCGGCGCCTGGAGAACAAGATCCCGCGCTTGGAGGGGAAGCATCAGAGGAGGTTGTGCTTGTGGCCATATCCTGTTTATTTCCAGAATGAGGATGTGGGTTATTGATATTGTTATAGTGGTATTGCTTGGGTTACAGGGGGGACTCCTTGTACCCCTACGCGTGCGAATGACGTATAACCTATGGGAACGTCTAGCATTGATAGCCAATGTCACACACTTTTGTTTGTCTGATTCTGTGGCAGCCGGGGAACTACTGGGCACTTGTCTTGTGCCCATATGTCATCATCCCGAAGAAATTGGCAGTCACACCATGCTTGCAGCTTATGCCAATTTGTCTTCACAGTATTCGAATATGGCAAATTGGGGCCCCGCCAATTACTCCTTGCCCCCTGGGGCCCTATCTTTACATACCCCGTACCCAGCCAGGGCAGATAATGTAACGTGTGCGCGACTGGTTAATTGCACACGCGCAAAAGTACCCATGGGCTGCCAAACCGTAAGTGCCCCCCTTTTGAATTGTACTAATGCGGTTAATGTTTCTTTTAATTATGGACATATTATTTTGCCGTCTGGTTGGTTTTTTACCTGCGGCGAACGAACCTTTAGTTATATTCCTGCCAATCTAAGTCATAATACCTTGTGCTGTCTTAGCCGAATGAACCTTTTGTTGCCTGGAAAGAATCAGCAGCGAAATCGGCGAAGCACGGCCCTGCAAAATACGTGTTCCGCCGATGTTACCTTATATAGTCACTCAGAATATTTGGCTTTGATGAATGCCGTTGCAGGCATTCCTGGCTTTGCAACTTATTACACGGTGCAAACTTTGAATGCATTAGCTTGTTTTGCTGTTAAAGCGCTTAATGCTACATCACAGGCAATTGCTCTTTTAAGTATGGAACAACAGGAATTAAGAGATGCCATTTTAGATAATCGAGCTGCGATTGATTTTCTATTGCTTAAGCATCCCTGGTGTTGCTATTATGGAAAATGCTTTTAATTTAGAGAAATTAGTGTGTTGGAGTATTAAACAGTTTAATCTAATTTTTGAAATATTAACTGAGTTATTAATCGATGTAGATAGCATTTGCCATGCAGTTTTATATAATAGTGCTGCGAGTGAATTTTTGTTATTAGCACGTGGACACGGATGTGAAGATTTTGAGGGTATGTGTTGTGTTAATTTGTCAGATCATTCTCACTCTGTTCATGAATTATTTGCAAAATTAGAACACAATATGGATAACATCATTACAACACACTCTTTTATTAATTGGTATCTGTATTGGTATAATTTGTTTGTGTGGTCCATATATAGTTCAATGTATGCGTTGGGGAATGTCACGGATGATTCAAGCTGCTTTTAAACAAAAAGGGGGAGATACGGGAAATGCTGAGTATCAGATGTTTTAGAAATGTGTGCCAAGTAATGGAAAAGAACAGTACAAGAGGCGGGGCTGCGGGTAACAAGAGATAAAGGACAAGGCCAGAAGATTTTGGCTGGACTGAGGACTAAACTTTGGCTGAACTAAGGACTAATGATATAAGCAGCACCTGAGAGTCTTTACTACCACAAGATAATGGAACCCAAAGATAAGAATGATGAGAACATTGGGTGATAAACAACAGAAAAGGAATAAACAAGTGCTGTATATATATTGCTGTGGGAAGGGAAATAAAGTGCTTTTTACCAGCAACTGTTTCAGTTGTCCTGTGAGCCAGCCTGCTAGCAGCAACATGGCACCTTAGAGACTAACAAATTTATTTGAGCATAAGCTTTCGTGAGCTACAGCTCACTTCCACCTACACTGACATACTCTCCAGAACTGGAGGTGACAGTCGCTCTTCGAATATAAAGGACTGGAAACCGGGACCCTGCAGACCTTGAAATGATTAGCTAAGTCTCCGGATGCTGTTGCCTAAGAAGGTTCTGATGACCACTGTTCTATGAGGTCCTTTCCCTCATGCGATGTCTTTCTCCATTTTCCTACTGTTCTCTTCCAATCTATCTACCCTCCTGCCTTCATGGGATTTTCATAATGATTATATTAATCATGCTTGCTGTCACCGAACTCAAATAAGTTTGTTAGTCTCTATGGTGCCACAAGTACTCCTTTTCTTTTTTGCAGATATAGACTAACACGGCTGCTACTCTCAAAAATATCTATTACTCTCCTGTAGCATCTCAGATGACTCTTCATTCATATTCATAACAATGCATTGCCGATAGTGTTCTTTATCAGGCCCCACAGATGCCAGATTGTGAGCAAATAGGATTCCACACTTTAGTATCAATGACCTTATTTTAACTATTGCTACAATGTTGCCTTAAAAATCTAGGTCACTGAACTACATAGCCTGAAGGGGCTCAATCACTGTTGCAGTGTTTTGATCAAGCATTTGACAATCTCTCACAGACATGTATACTGATTTTACACTGTAGAAATCTACCCTTCTGCCAGCTGGTTGGACAGGCTAGTAAAGATTCCACATCTGAGAATTCAGATAGGTAGGAGATATGAAATGTTTACATGCCAGATTTTTTATTTTGTGTTGCTAAGAGCTAAGGGGTTAGAAACCCCATAAATTGCTTTATAGAAAGCCTTAGTCCTTACAAAGACTTGTGTACCATAAGGTTTTATTTCCTTTTAGAAAAAGTTTTTTAAAGCAGGATAAAAAGAATGGATATCTTGACTACTAAATCCAGAATTACAGCCCTATAACATCATGCATACATTACAAGGGACATTACACATCACAACCTCCACATCTTCCCAAATTCCAGTTACCTATATTTCAATGACAGTTAAATTTAAGGGGAAAGAAAGATGATTAATTATAAAACTGAGAAGACAGGAATTTGTCGACTTGATTTTCATCCAAAATGATCAGCTTGCCTGGAAAGGGTTGACAATTCCTTTAAACATTGGCAAAACTACCTATTGTCTAATAACTTTGCACTCAAATTTCTGCTCAAAATTTGCAAAAAGAAGTACAGCCTGAGGCTGAGAGCAGGCATGGAAAATTGAAGCTGGAATGGTTAGAGTTTGTCAAAATTACAGACCACTGAAAACAGATAGTGAGCATAGTGCCTGAACCTCAAGGCTTCAAGGGTGGTTGTGTTAAAGAATGGGAGGGCCTTATAACTCTAGGAGGAGGTATGGAAGGCTGGTTTTTAGGGAAAAAAGCAGAACACTATTCTGAGATGGATTCTGGTTTCTCTTATTCCAGTTTTACAGTGGTGCCAGTTCATTGACTTTAGCACAGTTACCCCTGATTTGCACATTACTGGGCAGATTTGCCAGCCAAGGGATAATGGAAAGGCAAGTTACTCCTTATCTATTCAGGGAAAAGCTAATTTGGCCCTCAACCCAGACTAGAACAGCTGTCAGGGCTGTCCTAAATTGCAATCTGCTTCATTGTCCCTTATGGATCATTTCAGGCATACAGAAACATTGGAGGTGCAGCTGCGCCCAACCGCACTCAACCTATCCCTGCGCCCAACTGCACTTCTAACCTACCCCTGCGCCAGCCTAATCTGTGCCTAGGGATGCTGTTCATACATGGTGCAGAAGAGCCACGTGCTGGGGATTTTTGCTGCAAGGTCTGACAGACAGACTGACAGACACACACCAGCTCCTTTGTACCAGCCTCATTGGTGCAAAGGCCCTAGGGCATGGATGAATCTATGGGAGCAGATTCAGGCCTTTTATCTCTGTTCAAACATTTCACCTCCATGTGTGGAAAATCAAAAGGGAATAGAAAAAAAGTATTACTCAATTTCAGCCCACTAGGTGGCTGAAATGAAGCTCACTTTTTTAAATTGTGAAGGTGGTGAATTGGTACACAGTTCTGGAGCCATGGATGGACAATAACAAGCACCATATAACATTGACTTATTTACAGAACAGGGATATGGAGTCTCCAGATTCTGCCATGATCCAAGCAGGGATTATAATAGCCTGCATAAAACATGTCTGCACTGCTCCCAGTGGATCCCAAAGGAGGGGCACATTCTGGTTTACAAGGAGTGTTTTTAATTCACTGCTCCATCAAGTGATTTTATTCTCTCTTGATTTCTACAAAGGAAGGCCATACCTTGTAGAAAGATTTTCAGCCTTTAGCTGCTTTAATAGTCTTTCTAAATAACTCTCCACATTTATCTCTTCTAGGAAGGAACGGTCTCATACCCTGTGTTTTTATAATACAATGGGACCCCATGGCGGGGGGGACGACAGACAACAGTGAATAATCAGAAACAATGTACAATGCAAATAGATCTGCCAATGCAGAGGTCATAAAACAAACATCAATCAAGAGCAGCAAGAAGGTTGTGAAAAGTCCCTAACAGACTAAGCCCTCCAAGACTGCATGAAATCAAGTTGGCAGCCTGTGAAATATATAATCCAATGCATACGTCTTATTATAAATGGTACAAATACCCTCTCACCATGAAGACATCAAGAACTACAGATTAGAATGATACATCTGAAACAGATTAGAATCATCACTGAAATATTCACACCTCAATGAGGAGCCAAATGAAAATGTAGTCTGATCATTTTATCATAGCTAAACAACATGTGTAAGTAAATCATACATAATTATGAGAAATACCATCAACACTTGCAGTTTCCCCATAAGTCCTTTGTGGCTACTTCATGGAACCATGGCACACAGTTTAGGAAGCATTGGTGTATAGTGTTTTTCCATTATCATGTGTTACTGTGCTAGAATGCTGAACTCCAGGGACTGGGCAGTTTCTCATCTTTACCCGTTACTGTTCCTTATAAAACAGAGCTCTTTGGAGCAGGCTCGCACTCCAACCCTAACCCAACTTCACCCCAGAGTGGTGAAACTTCCTATAGGCTACCCTGGTAGTTCTATTTCTCATAGTCTAGGTGACTCAGAATACTTGTCACCAATCTCAATACAGCTGGACTTCAACTGTTGGTATTATTGATCTGGAATTTAATCCAGTACTATGGCTAAATAATATTTGCTTATTCTGGGATTTAGGTCCTGGCCCAATTCCAGTAATGTCTACAGGAGTCTTTCCATTTATTTCAATGAGAGTTGGATTAAGCCTATAGTTAAGGCCATGTCTTCCATTTAATGAGGTTGGATTTCATGGCATTATGTATCTCTTTTGAGCCTATAATTTAACCACCCATGGAAATGTGTCCAAGTCTTTGTTTCAGGTAGGATGACAATCTCTACACACTAGATGATGAAGGAACTAGAGGAGTGGGGTCAATGTTCACATGTACATACAGGGCTAACTGTTGGGTTAACACCAATCCTTCCCACAGCACATTTGCAATGTTGCAGCCATAGGAAGATAGTAATAATGAGGATGACAATAACTACATAGATTTCTAAAGTGTCCATTGGCACTGGGCATTCACAATCATATCTACAGTCTGCTCTGAAATGCAGGAATGTTATGCCAGTCTCTTAAAACCAGATCAATAAAGCAGCAACTTACTTTCCCAGCAGGCATCTCCCATTTTTTGCCAGAACGCTTCCAGTGTAGCATTATCTTCTATTTGCAACTTAGCAGGTTTGTCTGTTTCAATGATTGGGTGACTATGAAACTAGGAAATCAGCCACATTTATGTCTTCATCTCAGACTTTCATTACTTTCCTTTTTTCATCTTAAACTGAATCATCTCACCCTGCCTACTACTTTTGAAGTAACATGATTATTTGCTATCTTCTTTGGCCTTGTTATCCTTGATAATATTCATGAACAAAAAAAAAGAAATTAGAAAGTACTTTAGAGAAGTCTTAAGTTTCAAAACCTGACCTCCACTTTTGTACAGTGAACATTACCTCCTGTAGGTACAGAAGGAAATATACAAACAAATATTAATAATGATCTAGAAAAACATGAACAATGAAATGGTAAAATTTGCAGAAATCATGAAGTTATTTAGATTGCTGACGCTAGAGAAGACTATGAGGAACATTAGAGACCCCCTAATAAAGCTCAATTAACAGACAGCATGATGGCAGATGGAATCCAGTGTTAGCAAATGCACAAAATTCACACAAAAGTAATAGGTTTCAGAGTAGCAGCCGTGTTAGTCTGTATTCGCAAAAAGAAAAGGAGTACTTGTGGCACCTTAGAGACTCTAAGGTGCCACAAGTACTCCTTTTCTTTTTACAAAAGTAATAATAGCACTAAAAATGTTTTTTGGGTATGCAAAATTGTGTCCCCACAAATGAAGGGTCTTTATACATATGGCCCTAAGTCCTTAGCAACTGGAGGTGGAGATCCTGTGCTAGCAATATCTGTACTAGAATCTAGAGCTGGTCTTAAAACTTTTCCAAGGATCTGCAAGTTGTTGGATGTGAGAAACTGTCTGTGGACAGAGCAGTCAGTAAACAAGTTATTCATGGCAAGTGTATAGAGTTAAAAAAAAAGTGCCACATAGAACTGTATGTGTTGCATGGGTCTACAACCAGTTATGACTGGAATATGAGTAATCTTTTTAAAGCATCATCAGAAGGTGACAACACATTCTGGAACTATGCATGATGTACCATAAATATTCAGAAACCAACAGAAGCAAATGATAACCCCAAACTTTTGGTTACTTGGCCACATCCTGAGTTTTAAGGGAATAGATATTTGAGTGTGTAGAGTTGAAGGATGGGGGAGGGAATAAGAGGTATAAAGGTAAGGTTTTAAAACCAACCACAGGATTTGAAATCCATCATATAACCCATAAACCTAAAGCAAGGGTTGCAGAATTGGAAATGGTACAAAGAACCCTCTAAAGGCTTTTTCAGCAGAGAAAAGAGCTGTCTAGTAATACTTGCTACCTTTTCAACCAATCCTTTTCCCTGTAGAACAGGTAGTAGCTGGAACTTTCATACAAGATCAAGGTGAGTCACGACAACAGTCTCCCTTAAAAACTGACCTAATACTTTCCCACATACTTTAACCCACTTGGATGAGAGTCCAAATGGTCCTAAGTATAATTAATACCTCTAAATACCTCAGTGAGTGATGACTCTGCAGTATTTTCCCAATTCTAGACATTGCCATCCAGAAAGTCAGAGCTCTCCTCCATATGTAAGAAAGGCCTATAAAATATCCTGTTTTCTTCCTCCTTCGACTGTAAGTACTTTCTTGGGCAAGGATTGTCCTTTGACTACATGTGTTTACAGTACTTCGCATAATGGGGCCATTGTATCTAGGTATTAGCACATTACAAATACAGTAAGTGGGGTAGGCACTAATACCCAGGTACATACTCTGTTCTCTAGTAAGATACTACTTGCCGAAAGCCTGTAATGCATTATGCTTGTCCTTGAAAAGGGTCAAAGCCAAAACAAAACACACACACGCAAGCCACCACAAAAAACACAACACACAAAACAGATAAACCCCCCCACAAAACAAAACAAAACTTTTCATCCTTCTGTGGGTCTTAATATTTTTCAAGTAAGATTAGTGGTTATCTTGCAATGCTTTCCACTAGGCCCATATACATTTACTGCTTTCTTTTTCCATTATGCTGCCAATAAAAGTTCTACCTGAATTGGCTTCTGTGACCATCTCCCTTGACATAGTTACTTGGCAATGCATTTGGAAGAAGTTATTGAAACAGAGGAGGAGAGGGCAGCTGACTTCCTCTGGAGTAGTTTTACAGAATGGCAGGGCGAACATAGAGTGGGTGAACCAACCTAAATGGAATGAAGCGACAGGTAGAAAGAGTCACAGCATACCCATTAACAGTAGGGAATGGTGGGTCATAAAAAACAACAACAACAACCCATAAACCTGTTAATCATTTTCTCCTACTGGCTTTTGTTGGGTTAGCACATTCTAGTTTACATCCCACACCCCCTGAGTTTGATCTTCTTTTCTGTGGGTTTGCCTTGCTACCATCAGCAACTATGGCAACCTTTGGGTTGCCTTCTATTCTATAGGAAACCGCAGGCAAGGAGATCATAAGTGGAGCCTCTCAGACGCACATGACATCACTACATGTTGAATGTGTTTTATCATTCGTGTTTCATTTTCAAGGACTTGGAACTTATTGAAGAACAGCAGTTCACTGTAGATTAGATGTTAGTCAAGATTGTAAAAAAAATGCTTCAGGCACTTTGTATGCAGGTAATTAAATGATGATATAAAATCAGTCAGAAATACTGTTCTAGTTCATACTGTAACTATTTTGTTTGGGTGCAATCTTCTCAATTAGCTGGATACAGCACAGAGCCTTGTACCCCTTCTGCCTTTTTAAAAAGCTCTGCTCAACTGCAATGTCATTTGTGATCTGGTCACAATTTTTCCACATCAAAAGTACATTTTCCTTGCTTCCTTAAAGAATCCACTTTGTATCCTTAATGTCAGAAAATTTGGCTATTAAGGCCCTTCACATTAGAATTTTGCAATATTATATCCTGAATGAACCAAATAGCAGCTTGATACTTAAATCAAACCATCTTTAAGGTTCAATTGCAAAATGGATCCAGTTAATTTCTCTACCGAAGTGACTAGGTCTGGTAACTCTACACTAGCAGGCATTTCCAGTATCCTTCCCTTCCTTGCCTGGATTTGAATTTTAACCTGCTTCATCATTTGATCAAGGGACAATGAATCTTCCAGCCATCTGCTTCACCCTTCTTCCCTCCAACTCTCAATTCTCTCTCTCTCTCTCTCTCTCTCTCACACACACACACACACACACACACCTCCAAAGAAGACAGACAAAAAAGGAAAGGAGGATGAGGTAATGGGAAAGGAGGATGAGGTAATGGGATATAACAACAAGAAGAAATCTCTCAAGGGAATAAATTCTGTTTTCCTTTTTGTGGCAGGATGGTAAGGACTTATTTAGACCCAGATTCACAAATGAATATAGGTGCATAAACCCCAAATATAGGCACCACTCAGATTCACAATACTACCACTCAGCTGCCGCCTAACCCTGTAGGCACCTACATTCATTCAGTGCCTCAATTTTTGCAATAAAAGTTTCTCAGGTGCCTTTCTGCCTCTGATCATGCACAATCTAGGTACTTAGACACCTATGTCTAGCCTGAGCCCCAAAGCCATCCACAAAACCGGAAGATAGAAGAGTGTGTATTGTGTCTGCATGGCCTGTTCTGGTAGTTGGCCTCTGAGCATGCCTAACTCTACACAAAATGGCTGTGGGAGCAGAGGGGAGAGGATGACTCCCTTTAACTTTTAGCACAGTGGTTAGGGCACTCACCCAAGATGTGGGAGGATGTGCCTGATGAAGGGAAGGGATTCGAACAGGGGTTCCCTATCTCTTAGGTCAAATGCCCTAAGTCACTGGACTATGAAATATTCTGTGGGTGTCGCTCAATCTCTCCTGTTGAAACCATTCCACTTTAATTAAATAAACATTAACTGGGTCAGAGAAAGACTGAGAATCACTCTTTAGTGTAATAGTTAGGCCACTCACTTGAGATGTGGGAATCCTTTTCCTTCGGCAGAGACGGGAAATACCCAGCATGAGAGATACACTCCGTGTGAGTGCTACAACCATTGGGCTAAAGGTTATAAAAGAAGCTGCCTCCTCCTCCTCCCTGGCCTGCCTCCCAACTGTTTTGTGTGGAATTAGATGCCTGCTTAACTCATTCTTACAAGAAACTGCTTCGGTGTCTAAGCTGCCTGACTCCAGCAGAGCGGTTCCCTGCAGAGACAGGCACCACGTCATAGTGCAGAGTTAGGCACCAACTCCCTGACATACACTCCTCTTCTCAGCATCTCCCATTGGTAGCTTAGGCAGTTCACCTTCTAATATGTTGGCTTTTGTCAATCCCATTCTTAGGCACCTATCTCTCCCCCTGCATTCTATAGGGAGCCTACGCATATAACATGGGCTGTGTGGATCCCGCTGTTCAAGAGATTTTCTAGGCATCTAAAAGTCAAGAATTGCAATGCTTAAGTGCCTTTGTGGATCTGAGCCTCATTTTTTCCCCTTCTCATTACATTTTATTTTGTACTTTAATTTTTCATTCTACAAAAGCTGCTTTTTCCTGGTACGACTTATAAAGAATAGAGTGGAGAGTTTGCTTATGAAACCTGGGAGGACACCAAGCTAGAAGGCATCGCAGACACTTTGGAAGATAGGATTAGAATTAAAAAAACAGAAACAAAAAAACAAAAACCCTTGACAATTTGAAGTTTTGACCTGAATTCAACATGATGAAATTCAGTAAAGACAGAGCAAAGCCATATACTTAGGAAGGAAAAATCCAATGCACAATTATACAGTGGGGAATAACTGGCTAGATGGTAATACTGCAGAAGAGGATTGGGGAGTTATAGTGAATCACAAGCTGAATAAGCCAACGAGAGGCAGTTGCAAAAAAAAAGGGGGGGGCTAATATTCTGGGGTGTATTAATAGGAGTGTTCTATGTAAGACGCAGGAGGTAATTATGCTGCTGCACTTGGCACTGGTGAGGCCTCAGCTGGATTACTGTGTCCAGTTCTGAGAATCACACTTTAGCAAAGATGTGAACAAATTAGAGAGTCCAGAGGAAAGCAATAAAAATGATAAAAAGGTTTAGAAAACCTGACCTATGAGGAGAGGCAAAAAAAATCTGGGCATGTTTATTCTTGAAAAAAATGACTGAAAGGAGACCCGACAGCTTTTAATGTGTTGGAAGAATGTTTATTATAATAATGAGGATGGTGATCAGTTATTCTCCATATCCACTGATGATATTTCAAGGAATCCCTGTTGAGGTTACAGGGACAAACCATCCCGATGAGTCGAAAGAATAGTAAATATGGCAGGCGACCAGCTTGGCTTAATGGTGAAATCCTAGCGGATCTTAAACATAAAAAAGAAGCTTACAAGAAGTGGAAGGTTGGACATATGACCAGGGAAGAGTATAAAAATATTGCTCGGGCATGTAGGAAAGATATCAGGAGGGCCAAATCGCACCTGGAGCTGCAGCTAGCAAGAGATGTCAAGAGTAACAAGAAGGGTTTCTTCAGGTATGTTGGCAACAAGAAGAAAGCCAAGGAAAGTGTGGGCCCCTTACTGAATGAGGGAGGCAAGCTAGTGACAGAGGATGTGGAAAAAGCTAATGTACTCAATGCTTTTTTTGCCTCTGTTTTCACTAACAAGGTCAGCTCCCAGACTGCTGTGCTGGGCATCACAAAATGGGGAAGAGATGGCCAGCCCTCTGTAGAGATAGAGGTGGTTAGGGACTATTTAGAAAAGCTGGACGTGCACAAGTCCATGGGGCCGGACGAATTGCATCCGAGAGTGCTGAAGGAATTGGCGGCTGTGATTGCAGAGCCCTTGGCCATTATCTTTGAAAACTCGTGGCGAACGGGGGAAGTCCCGGATGACTGGAAAAAGGCTAATGTAGTGCCCATCTTTAAAAAAGGGAAGAAGGAGGATCCTGGGAACTACAGGCCAGTCAGCCTCACCTCAGTCCCTGGAAAAATCATGGAGCAGGTCCTCAAAGAATCAATCCTGAAGCACTTAGAGGAGAGGAAAGTGATCAGGAACAGTCAGCATGGATTCACCAAGGGAAGGTCATGCCTGACTAATCTAATCGCCTTTTATGATGAGATTACTGGTTCTGTGGATGAAGGGAAAGCAGTGGATGTATTGTTTCTTGACTTTAGCAAAGCTTTTGACACGGTCTCCCACAGCATTCTTGTCAGCAAGTTAAGGAAGTATGGGCTGGATGAATGCACTATAAGGTGGGTAGAAAGCTGGCTAGATTGTCGGGCTCAACGGGTAGTGATCAATGGCTCCATGTCTAGTTGGCAGCCGGTGTCAAGTGGAGTGCCCCAGGGGTCGGTCCTGGGGCCCGTTTTGTTCAATATCTTCATAAATGATCTGGAGGATGGTGTGGATTGCACTCTCAGCAAATTTGCGGATGATACTAAACTGGGAGGAGTGGTAGATACGCTGGAGGGGAGGGATAGGATACAGAAGGACCTAGACAAATTGGAGGATTGGGCCAAAAGAAATCTAATGAGGTTCAATAAGGATAAGTGCAGGGTCCTGCACTTAGGATGGAAGAATCCAATGCACCGCTACAGACTAGGGACCGAATGGCTCGGCAGCAGTTCTGCGGAAAAGGACCTAGGGGTGACAGTGGACGAGAAGCTGGATATGAGTCAGCAGTGTGCCCTTGTTGCCAAGAAGGCCAATGGCATTTTGGGATGTATAAGTAGGGGCATAGCGAGCAGATCGAGGGACGTGATCGTTCCCCTCTATTCGACACTGGTGAGGCCTCATCTGGAGTACTGTGTCCAGTTTTGGGCCCCACACTACAGGAAGGATGTGGATAAATTGGAAAGAGTACAACGAAGGGCAACAAAAATTATTAGGGGTCTAGAGCACATGACTTATGAGGAGAGGCTGAGGGAGCTGGGATTGTTTAGTCTGCAGAAGAGAAGAATGAGGGGGGATTTGATAGCTGCTTTCAACTACCTGAAAGGGGGTTTCAAAGAGGATGGCTCTAGACTGTTCTCAATGGTAGCAGATGACAGAACGAGGAGTAATGGTCTCAAGTTGCAATGGGGGAGGTTTAGATTGGATATTAGGAAAAACTTTTTCACTAAGAGGGTGGTGAAACACTGGAATGCATTACCTAGGGAGGTGGTAGAATCTCCTTCCTTAGAGGTTTTTAAGGTCAGGCTTGACAAAGCCCTGGCTGGGATGATTTAACTGGGACTTGGTCCTGCTTTGAGCAGGGGGTTGGACTAGATGACCTTCTGGGGTCCCTTCCAACCCTGATATTCTATGATTCTATGATTCTATGATAGGATAAAAAGTGCTTAATCTGCAGCAGGGGAGATGTAGGTTAGATAGTAGGAAAAAATTTCTTGATATAAGGATTGCTAAGCACTAGAATAGGCTTCCAGCTGAGTTTGTGGAATCCCCATCACTGGAAGATTTTAAGAACCAGTTAGACAAACATCTGTCAGGGATGGTCTGGTATACTTAATCCAGCCCCCTGAACTGATGCAGGACCAGATGACCTCGAGGTCCCTTCCAGCCCTATATTTCTATGATCCATAATGTAGATCATATAACAATGACACAGCCGATTTGGGCAAAATAGTCATTTTTAAAAAAAAGTCAATTCTACTTTTTCTCCCCCAGGGGTTGCAACAAACAAATATAGCAGAATCACTTCTGGCCATCTTTTGTCTGGTGTGGAGAACTGGAATCTTGACGATCGCCTGGAAGGACTGTGTTGTGATCTCACTTTATAAGGGCAAGGGACCGCGCAGTGAATACAAGAGCTACAGGCCAATCACCTTACCGTCTATTCCAGGGAAGGTGTTTGCGCATGTTCTGCTGGCATACTTGGAGCCTCTGCTGCAATCAGAAGTGTCGTCCCCAACAGTCAGGCTTTACAAGGAACAGGTCCACATTAGATGCCATTTTGGCTCTCTGCTTGTTGTCAGAGATACACCCTGAGTTCAGGAAGCGCCTGCACATAGTATACATTGATCTTAAGGCTGCATTCAATTCAGTTGACAATGTCATGCTATGGAAGGCCTTAAAAAGGGCATAGGTTTCCCTACCACTCTGCTGGACTTGATTAAAAAGAGCTGCATAATGGAACCACTGTCTGTGTATGTCTGTGGAATTGGATACCAGCACCGTTTAAATCAGTATCTGGTGTCAGACAGGGCTGCGTCTTGGCCCCTGCACTCTTTTGTCAGGCAATGGATTTTGTAATGCAGCATTCTGTCAGGTCCATAGGCATTAAGATTGGTGATCTCTTGCTCTCAGACCTTGAGCACACTGATGACATTGTTCTTCTAGTACAGAGCCCCAGTAGGTTTCATGAGGCACTCCCACAAATGGAGGAGGAGGAGTCGTCGTCGTCAGCCAAGGTTGGACTCCATGTTTCACAGTCAAAGACAAAGTTTCAAAATTTAGGACCAGGTCCACCTATGACTCAAATCTCTTTGAATAATAGAGCTATTGAACTAGTCTTCAGCTTTTGCTATTTGGGTTCTACACTCACCAGTTCCTCTCACACATAGGTTCTCCATCGGATTAGCATTGCAGCATCTGCCATAGGCCTTTTACAATGAATATAGAACCAACATCTCAGCATGACAATCAACTTCAGGATCTAGTCAAGCTATATCCTCCCCGTATTGTTGTATGGCTAAGAATCATGGACATTAAGCTGCTCAGACTGGGCAAAGCTGGAGGCTTTCCACACAAAATACCAATGTTGTATATTGGGCATAAAGTGGAATGACTTCTTCTGTAATGCAGATGTTTATGATCACTCTGGTCTACAGACTACTTGGTCCATTGTCCACAGATGGTGCCTTATGCTTTTTGGACATATTGCGAGAATGCCAAAAGACATTCCAGCGAACACCGTTTTCCTGGTGGCTTGTAACATCTGGGATAAAATTCCACCAACCGAGGGGTGAGGCGGCCCAAAGGCAGATCCCCTATTACATGGGTTCATCAAGTCTCTTCCGATGTTGGACCTTTGGGCTGTCAAGCCCTTGCGGCCACGCAGGAATGGACAAAATGGTGAAAGATCACTACGGCCGACTGTTTTGCTAAGCATTGAAGAAAAGAAGAAGAAGAAGGGGTTCCAAATAAACAAAATCAATACAATTCTAAATAAATGGCTACATTTTTAACCTCTGTAATCTTTGCTTTAGTAAAGCAACAAGACTTTGGAAACAGTGTAGGTGAGAGAACACTACAATTGATTCCTTTGCTAATATATAAGCAAAACAAGGAATGGATTATTTGGTCTTTGAAGATATATAAAGCTTGAAACAGTATTTTTGATAAAAGATGTTAGTGGTATGCAAATAATCCTCTCACCTCACTCTATTTGCTGTATTGTTGTTGGGCTGCTGTGAGCTAAAAAAAAGTCAGTGCTCTAAAGCGGAAACAGCAGCAGCTCCAGGCCCACCAAAGTCAAAGCCTAAATTCCCAGATTATATCCCAATCCTAAACTGGAGATCATGGAATTGGTTGATTTTTTTTTCCATTTTAAATTTTCAGGTTTTGGCAAACTAAATCCCATTTTTTGTGACAAAACAGACATTTTCACACAAAAATTCATTTAATTCAATGCCTTCCCTTCCCCAGCAGCCTCAGAGAGATGTGTTTGAAGTAGAAAGAAAACCCTTGGCTCCTTTAAGAAGAGTATCTCTTAACCCCTCCTTGTGGGCACTCTTCCACCTCATGGGCTAAAAGAGAGGGAATCAGTGCTGATTCTGGTTGGCTGGACACAAGACTATACCTCATGAACCCATTGGCTCCTGGGCACCCAATAGAAAAGTTTACAACTACAAGCTCTTCCTCCCTGCTGCTCTCCCACTTGTGATTAGAGTAAGACCAGGTCTTGTAAGCCTTGCTGTGGGCATCGTGCTAGTTTATTTGTGAGGGGAAAATTCCTTCCCAGCTTCCACTGTCAGATCAGCCTGGGAGGGATAGTGGTTTTTTTTCCCCTTCTCAGCAGCCCAAAGACCCGATGGGTAGGTTAGATTGAAAAAAAAAATTTTGTTGTTGTTGTTGCAACTTGGCAGTTCACTCAATAGGGGATCCAGTTCCCGTGAAGAACCTGAATTGGAAGCAGATTAGAAGAGGATTAGATTAGAACCCCCTTTCCCTTCCCTCTTTACTTTATATGATGGTGGTGGTTGTTTGGGGGGAAGAAGGTCAAAACAACCCAGCACCAGGTGGAATGGATTACGCAGGAGGATGACCTACACTGAATTAATGCAGGATAGTTTCCCAGTACATTATCTAATAAAGTTACTGCTTAGTTAAATCTCATTGATGGTGTCTTCTCAGTCTTTTTGTGGTGGCAGGGACAAAAGCCCTTTTTGTTGGAAAAAAAAAACCTTCCAATAAAAGTTTTTTCTGGTTCTAGTAGAAAGGGAAAATAGAACTAGTATTGGGAGCTCCTGCTAAACTCCAGTTTGCATATTACAAAACCACTGGAGAGTTTGCCATGAAAGACAAGTTTGGTACTGGAATACCAGGAATGTTTCAGGGTGGATGGTATGTTACATTAGTTGAGGTTTGGAAGCCAAGAGAAGTTTGCATGTGTCTACTACATTTGACTAAGGATACTGGTATTGTTCCCTTGATTTTAAAAGTATTATGTTCATTCTAAAAGCGAATAGATTTTTAATGAATCCATGGGCTAATCACTGGAAATCAAGCTATTACTTTTATGTGGGATACCACTACAATACATGTATAATCTGCACCTGTACTGTCCTTGGTAACAGTTATTCGAGAATGTCCTAAAGTATGTATCCATTATTACTTCTCTGAAAATAGTCATTTCCCCTTTCATTTGATTTGTAGTAATTAGCTTAATTGCTACAATTCTGAGAGTAGCTGCAGTAATTGCTTCTCCTAGTGAACTTGAGAGAAAAGATGATCACATAAATCAGATAATAAAAAGTTATAAAATTTGTAAATTACAATCAGAAAAGAGGAGAAAATCCTTGTAACTAAATTCTTCCAGAATATTTAAATCATTTTTATCTTGTCTGAATATTACTCTCGCCAATCTATCTGTTTTATATATAGATAGCCAAGATTTTAGGTGCCTAAATTGAGATCACTTAATGGAGCTTAATATACAGAGGGTGAGTACTTAACACTTTCTGAAAATCAGGCCTCTTTAAGGTGTTTCAAGAGAACCAAAAAAAAAAAAATCACTAATCACTTGGGAAAACATTGAATATGTATACCTTTCCATTCTTTGATGCCATCTATTGAATTATAAGCAAGGATTTTGTCCTCATCCCTGTCTGTAAGACACTTAGCACAATGTTGCTGCTATGCTATTGACAATCCACTCCCATTGCTCTATTTGCTGTATTGTTGGGCTAATAATGTAAAGTAAAGTAAAGAAGTCAGGGCTATGAGTAACTCCAGGCCCACTGACAGCCAAGACCCTAAATAGCCATAAGCAGCTGCCAAATTTACATTGCAGAACGTGGAATTGGCTAATAAACTTTCAAAAGAGTTGGAAGTCCTTTAAAAAATAAAGAAAGTTTAAAAAGTATGATGCTGGACTTCCAGACAGACCATTTCAAATTGGTAACACAAATCCTGAAAATCATTGATATCTGATGTGTAGATTATTTCCATCTTGGTGCAGATACATGTAAACTTATTGAAGTATAAAAGATGAGCTATGGCAAACCTGGAAACTAAATATAGCCACTTCTAGACTTAGTTGCTGTGTGCTAATAGCAACACGATTTGATGCTGGTTGCCAGAGAAACCTATTTATGCTATTTAACAAGATTCCCGATTGCCTCTTCCCTGCTTTATCCTCTCCCACATAATCTTCATTTAAAAAAAGTTCATTTAGTATAAAATTCAACTAGGAGGACACACTGCATATGGAGGCACTAAGTGTTTGGATGTCACCTTCTACATATAATTCTCCTTTGGGTGGCATAGTGGAGTATCTCTAAGTGACCCTAAAGCCCCTCGTGCTAACTGTCAATGGGGTTACAAGAATGTCCTGATCCAGGTATGTACATTCTGGTTCACCAAAGAGTGTAATAGAAGATTTTAAATGAAAGCCAGGATCACAGTTGCATCAATATAATGAAGAAATGTATGTACAGATACCAGGTAAGGCATATGTATATATAGGAACATATGTTCCTAAAGTATGTATCAAGGCAGGATTGACACACACATTTCTGCCAAACAAAGGAAGCATGTTCACCTGTCTTTTTCCAGTCATATGTAAATTAAGCATTGTAAGCCAACACAATGGAAGCTCCATTTACATATGAAATCAACAGGGGAATGTGAAGTCAGCAAGGTGACAGACACTGGCAAATGAAGCATGAGAGGTTGTCCTGTCTTTGGAGGAGACAAAGAACTTTGGGGAATATCAGGAGAAGGCAAAACGCACCCATTTATTTTGTACCTCAGAAGTAATTGGACAGTTCTATTACATTTGTGAAAACAGGATCACAACCAATCCTAGTTGAAACACTGCAGAAGACGTTTAGGGTGAAAAACTAGACAGAAAGCTAGCCTGTTAGTCTATCGAAAACAGGTTATACTTTTTTTGTATATGTAACCGCTTGTTTCCATAATCCTTACTTTCTCTCTTTTAAATCTTAAACTTTGATAATAAACTTCTGTTTGTTTTCTCCATAAATATATATGTCGGTGCTGTGGTATTAATCTAGGTGCTGATCCTACATTGAATCATGCATACTGGTGCGTACACTGTTCCCTTGGAGACAGTTGACCTGGTATTTTTGTGAGTGTTCAGTCAACAAAGGGGAACACTTCAAAGGGGCTGGGGATATATCTATTGTTAACCTGCAAAGCACAGTAAGGCTTAGCCCAGAGGAGATTGTTTGGGCAACTCACAGGCTGGTGGTGTCAGGTAGCTGACATCCAGTCAAGCACAAGCAAGTCTCTCTCTCGCTGGAGGCAAATGGGTAACAAGATAACCCCTTGTCCTATGCATCTTGAGAACCATCACACTCATCCTGGAGGAAGACAGTACTGCAGTTCACCCTGAGCCCTTTAATCCAGGAAGTGTTAGCTGTACTTGTATGAGGCTAGGCAAACAAATTCAGAACTATTAATCTTGCAACAGTTTTGTCTATTTCAGAACTGAACATTGTGAGATACTTAATTAATGTTCTAACTGATTGTTTTTCATATTAATGGGCTTCTCCATGTCATGGACCAGACACAGGCATGCCAAAATACAACAGGTAACTCATCTGGGACAACCAGTGTATTTTTAAAATTTTCTGAATGGATCCCATACTTTCCTGAAAGGTTTGTTTTGGTTCAGAAATAACCCCTTTGCCAGATTTTTTTTTTTAAACAAGTGATTAAGGTAACTGAGCTCTAAATATATTATGACAGTAGCTCCCTGAGGCCAAAGCAAAGATCAGGTCTCCATTGTGCTAGGTGTGTATAGAGTGAGAGACACTCCCTGCCCCAAAGAGTTTAAAATCTAAGGCAGACAAAAGGTAGAATAAAGGAAATATCATTATCCCTATTCTGCACATTGAGAACTTCAAATAAAAGATAAAGTGATATTCCCAAGGTCACACAGACTATCTAAGAGTTGATCTAAGAGTTGAATTTAGATCTTCTGAATCACACTGCAGGGGCCTTTAACAAAAGACCATCTTCTTCTCAGTGTTGATAAGAACTTTTGTGTAATTCATTCTTAGTTATTAGGTTTTTGCTCTGTGATTAACTTTTAGACCTTTTGCTATTATTCTGATGGTTCGCAGTGAAACTTAATATAATTCTCTCTTTTACTTTCTGCTAGCTAGGCTTGAAGGTAGATAATTCTCATCTTTAGTATATTGTAGAAAATGCCTCTGCCCTTGTCTGTCTGAATGTGCAATTTAATTAAAGGGTATATATTCTCTTTCCTGAATTCGATTTCTGTAATATCTGTAGCAAGGTTAGATACCAGCAAATGAACTACAGCACCTTTTTGTGGACTCCAAAAGAAATTAATTGAAGCACTTTCTTGGTGGTGGTGGTGGTAATTGGCCTCTGCCATCCATGATAAAGATTTACAGCCAAATTCTGGCTTCAGATACTCATGCCACCCTCTTTAAATTCCTTTTGGAGTTGCAGTCTTGTAATGGAAGGCCAAATTCTGCCTTCAAGAACAATTCATACCAGCCTACTGGATTTGAAGGCAAAATTCTGCCCGAAATAACTAAAATCTCTGGTGACTTTAATTAGCCTTGTGAACTTCATGAGGCAGGTAGGCTGTACAAACATGAACATTTATTTTCCTTAGGGTGTCATTCCTGGTTTCATTATTAGCTCAGTTATTAATTATTCAGTTTATTACACAATCCTTCCATAACTAATCTGACACGACTGATTCTAAATAACTTTACTCTCTCAACCATAGTTTTCTATTACTTGGAGGCAAGGAGGATTGGGTTTTTTTTTGTTTTTGTTTTGTTTTGTTTTGTTTTTTTAAAAGTGAACCATGATCTATATTACATCAATAAGATGATGTCATGACAACCATTTGTTACTTTTAAGCTAAGTAAAGACCCCCCCTCCCCGGCATAATAATTACTATTCTTAATAAAGAGACACTTCCTAAAAATCCAGGGGACCAATGCAAGTGTGTACCATACATCACTGTTCACATTCACCAGCTCAGTACAATAGAATTTTAAAACCAGCAATGAGGGGTTACAGGTGGGTAGATCTATTGGAAACAGTTGTCTCTGAAAGAGCACAAGAAAGAATTTAATATTGGAGATGGACCAGAAATGAAACCCCTGATCCAAATACCCCCAAACTTCAGAAGGGGGAGAGAAATAATAAAAATCAGAATCTCTAATTGTAATTATATTTAACCACTGCCAGTTTTGGCATATCTGAAACAAATGCCATTCAATGCATTAGTTCAAAGTTTCCATTCCTGCTCTCACTGAGGTCAATGGGACTTTTTCAATGGATTTAAGTGGGAACAGGAGCAAATCCCAGGTTGGTGAGCAACTAAGGGCAAGATCGTGGCTTTGCCACAAAGCCTGCATAAAGACTTGGTCAGTAAGCAAGGGACAATGTTGTTTCTAGGGACAATGTTGTGATTGTCACAGTATGGTCCCTCGTTCCCCCTTGGAATGATGGCAAAATTAATCTGCAGTTATATAACAAGTGTAGATTACTTCTCTCTGTGTGCCAGCTCAGCTGCACCGGATGGTGTTTTAGAATGAAATTAAGACTTTGACCATTCCTTGACATTATTCACACCTCACGTACTTGCACAAGAAAGGGAAGAGTGGTCCCGGGAACACAGCTTTCCCCTTATGCTGTGTGACTGAATGCTCCCCATATTCACACCCTATGCATTACAATGATAATTTTTGTACAAAATATGTCTTATGAAGTATCATTTGAAAACTAATAACTCACTGGTAAATAATACCATGGTGAAATGTGCTTAGCAACATTGTGTAAAGTTATGAACATAGTTATGAAATTATGACTGAAATGTGTTTACCGGACAAGTCTGGGGAGGGTATAAACCTGTCTGTCAAAGACAGTAATGCCTCTAGCTGGGCGTCAAGGTTGATTGGCAATCACCAGTCAAGTGAGCATTCTTTGGCAACAGAGGGGAGCAGGAACAGATCAATCTGCATTTTAACAAACAACAACATGGAACCTCTTTCACCATGAGACCCCAGGTCTCCATCCTCACACTGGAAAGGAACTTTATCTAGGGGTAGCCCTCAGGAAAATGCATTTCAAAGGATGTGAGGCACAAAAACACCCCAGGTGTTCCCCCCCACCTTTCTTTATATGAAGACAATCACTGCCTTTTGATTTTAGGAGGGATCCGGACATGAAAATTTGGTTAGCAGTGTTGCTGGGAACATATGGTAAGGATTTTACTTTGAACCAAGTCTAGTTTGTTTAGTTTTAATTGCAAGGAAGTGTTTTATCTTTATGTCTCTTGTAACCAGTTCTGACTTTAATGCCTTTTATTTGTATCACTTTAAATCTCTTTCTAGTTAAATAAACTTGTTTTATTCTTTAGTCAAAAACTAATCCAGTGTTGTAGTTAAATTGAACTGTTTTGGTAACTCCAGATAAAGTAGCAAACTGTTGCCTATTGATCCCTTACAGACGCAAAGGACCTATAATATTTGAATTGTTCATGAGAGAGCTAGATAGCGCAGAACACATGTTTTGGGGAAAATTCAGAACTGGGAGTGTGTTGGGGTCACCCTGCAGGTAGCAACCCAGGCTTCTGGAGGGCATAGTATGGCTGGAGTGTTGCCGACAAACTGCTGGGATCAGAGTTGCTGGACCAGGGCTATGGCTATACAAAGAAGCTTGATATAATTTGCATGCTGGGAAGCTGACTAAGCATCCCAGGTTGTGAACTACAGCAGCAAAGCATTGAGTGTCACCCAAAATGGCAGGGCAAGCTGCAACAACCCTTCACTGGTTTGGATTGCACCCTGGAGTATGATATGCTGTGATTCATCACACAGGTATCCTGTGTAGAGGGGTAAGGGAGTGCCTTATGCAAAATTGTTTCTTCAGAGATTGCCATAGCTTGTCAACTGCCTCAGAGCCCTCACTGCCCAGGGGAGGTGGTTATGCTCTCTTTCTGAAAGGTCTACTTTTCACTATATTGACCAAAAATTGCAGATGGAGGAGCTTGATTTATTTATTTTACTGTAAAGAACAGTAAAATCTAAAATATTTAAAACAATAATAAAAGCAATGAGTATTTCAGAAGTACAAGTCTTCACCAACCGTAATGATTACTTTAAATTACTCTCAAAATCCTAGCAGTTGGAAGAAAACATCAGGGAGGGCAATAGAAATACTTCCAAGGAAAAGTTGTTTGCCTGCAATTCCAGGGTTACTTGCATCATAGGAAAGAGAAATGTTATGCCAATCATTGTTTTCAATATCATCCCACACAACAACTGCTTCTATTCAGGCTTCCTATTGTTAAAGCATTTATTTTATTATAAACAGATAGAACTCTTAGCGAGTCTTAGCTACTGGCACTGAAAATTATTAGTCAGAGCAGTTCAATTAAAACTTTAATTTAATTTAATATTTCTTTTCTGGCCTGCTACAGTACTAGATGAGTCAGATACTCCGATGCACTGAGCAGTGTTGTGACACTGCAAAGGGATAGGGAGCTAGATCTGGCTCCTAGATTCTCAGGCTGGCTCCAACCACAAGCATGGTTCAGAGGAGCTTGGAGGTTATTCTAAAAACTATGCCAGCTTATAATAGTTCCCAATGGACTGTATGCCAACAGTGGATTGATGTGCCCAGCAGGGCATTGGCTTCATCCCTACCCACACCCAACATTCCCTCTTGTGGCACCAGGAAGGGAGTGTCATAGGAAGCAGCTATACACCACTGCTGAGAACCAACCCAGACAGGGGAATTCTCCAGTAGTCAGATACAGGTGCATTCAACCTCTTTGCATCACCCTATTTATATTATTAGAAATGAACCCAGATTTTCGCACCATAAATCAGACCATGCCTGAATACGGAAAAGGTTTGGATCTGAAATTTGCAGTTTGAGCCCATCTTTAGTTTATGTAAATTTATGGGCTTAAGAGCAGTACTGGAAAGAAAATACATTCTTTAAAAAATAAGGATTTAAATGATGACTCAAAAATGCCTGAGACTGAACTCCTGTTTAAAAATCTGTGTTTAGTTAGAAAAATATGCAAGCAGAAGTATGGTCAAATCAGTAAGGGAGACCCTGTGAAAACAACTATTGATAAAGAGCAGGTAAGGGAATACTCGAAAAATCAGAAGGTAGCAGTCCCAGACTATATGTAGTCCATAGCTAATTCCTGTAGTGCTAACTTTCTGTAACACTGATTTACTTTTGAAAGATCATGGACACATGGGAAAGTACCAGAAAGGGAAAAAAGCAAAACTACCACCAGTTTTCAAAAAAAAACCAGAATGGTAAAGCCTGGCAATTATCACACATATTTCTTCAAGTGGTCATAAAATAATGAACCGATGTTACTGGTAGAGCCCCTGAACTACCAGAGGGGAAAAGAAGCACTGAAAGAGAATAAGGCCATTGAAGAGAAGTTAAATGATGTCTCAGCATCTGACTTTACCACAGAGAATGTTGGGGAGATCCACTTATTTAAAATAGTGGGTATGGGGGGAAGTGTAGGTTCTGCCAAAGATCGAGCATCAAACAGATGCTGGAAGGAACTCAGACACTGAAAAGTAACCAGTCACCAGACCCAGTGGTATCTAGGAGTTCTGAAGGAACTTAAAAATGAAATGTTGAGCTGCTAACATTAATATGCAGTCAATAAAATCTACTTCCCTCCAGTACTCTTGTATTGTAGATAAAGTCATAAGGATTATGGGGGTGATCCTAGAAATTACAGGCTAGTAAGCCTTACTTCAGTAATGGGTAAACTGGTTGAAATAATAATTAAAAATAGCATTGTAAAACATCAAGATGAATATGATGAACAGGACAAACCAGCATGGTTCCTGTAAAGGAAAATCATGCATTTCTAATCTCCCAGAATTGCTTGAGCGTGTCATCAAAATAGTGGACAAAAAGAAATGTTATATATAATTTATTAAGCCCTTCAGAAAGCTTTTGACAAAGTTGCTCATGAAGCTATGAAATAAACTTAAGTAGCTATGCAATAACATTGGGAACTGGTCAAGGTACAGAAAGAGGAGGAATAATGTTTTTTTACATATCTTAGAGCAGTTTCAAATGTTTAGTGTGCACCAGCATGGTCTACATGGACCAATGTACAACATGTTAGTACACTTTACAAATTACACTCTTCCAGAGGGTGCATTACAACACTGCACAGACAAGGAATATGACTGTACATAACATTGTGGCACTCTGTGCCTGAAAGCAGCACCCAGGAACCCCCATATTTACCATGGTGATATAATTATATGTTGTAAACAAAGCATGTCTTGTGAGGTAACATTTTAAAAGTCTTGATCTGTTGAACTTTAATATCCTGTTGCAATGTATGTGCTATCATTGTATGGAAAGTTATGAAGTTTTGATCAGTGTGTGTTACTGAAATATGTTGTAAGGTCAGGAACACCCAAAACTAGCCTTTCAGGTACAACAATGGAGCAGCCAGACACTGATGATGGCCCATGAAGGGGAATTCACATTCACAAGGACTACCCCAGGGACTGCGTAACATGGAGACTTCTCAGGGAGAGCACATAGACAATGGAGATTGCTTGACTCACGTCATAGCAAAGGATCTTTCCAGCAAGCTGGAAGAAACTATAAAGGGGGGGAAGTGACATCATCACTTGGCCTCTTCCCCCTACAACTCCATATGTAGAAACATGTCTGGAGGACAAAGACTGAACTGGAGAGGTGGAGACTTCAGGAGACTTCCAGCCTGTGTATCGAAGATCTGTGACCTGTTTGTATTGTCCATCAGGATGAGAGACTGCTGGATTCAAATGCTGTGTAGTCTATAGAACTCAGTTTGAGATGTTACTTTTATTTCTTAGGTAACCAAATTTGATTTGTATGTTTACTACTTATAATCACTTAAAATCTATCTTTCTGTAGTTAATAAATCTGTTTTATATTTTAGGTAAAACAACATGTTCTGGTTGAAATGCTTGGGAAATCTGCTCAGGAAGAAGAGCTGGTGCATGTTCTTTCCACATAGATAGAGGGGTGGTCTGAGTTATAAACTTACAATGGTCAGACCTCTGATCAGGGCAGGACAGTACAGCCTTGGGGACCTAGGAGACTTGTCTGGAGCCTCTCTACTGTTAGCTCACGAGTGGCTAGGAGAAGTATTCATGTAACATAATCAGGTGTGACCTGTGGATGTCTATGTAAGTGCAGTACTTGGAGAGGTTTGCAGCTTGTCACAACATCACAGTGCGAGAGAGAGAGAGAGCCCAGATTGGTAAACCAGAGGGCTCAGTGGTACCCCAGTTCCAGGTTGCACCCAGGAACCAGTCATAAATAAATAATGAATGGCATAGAGAAAGTAACTCATGTGTTCCTATTTATCTTTTTCTCATAATACAAGATCAAGGGGACATCCAATGAAATTGGAAGGCAATACATCTAAAACCTATAAATACTTTTTACCAAAACTCACTATTAACCTGTGGAATTCATGCCCCAAGATACTAGAAAGACCAAGAGCTTTGTAGGATTTTAAAAAGGATTAAATATTCATTAATTAATGGAGACAAAGTTATATTATACTGTCACTGACATTGGGGTATTTTCAGTAAACCCTGGGCATTAAATTCCCTTTGTCATGAAAATATTCATTGTAGCCTTTAAAAGTGACACAAAAATAGTCCTTTTACACAATCTGTTTGTACTGGCTATTCTCATTGTAGGGCAGGAAGCTGGTAATTGAAGGGTCATTAAGAATTTAAAATTTGTTTCAAAATATCCTGCTCACAGAGAGGTCTCTTTTATTGGATTTTTTTAAATCTAGATCCCAGCTCTGATCTTTATCATTGCTGCAGTATGCTTTATATGTGAGAGTATCTCACACTAGTACCGTTTGCTGTTTGATTAAGGAGTTGCCATTAGACTAGATTTTTGATAGACTGTGCTTAATGAACTTAACTGGAGAGCGTCAAAATAAAACAGTACCTTCCTGGGCCAAAACAACCCTTTGCTAAGTCTTGGAGCTCTTGCATTTGGGTTGTGGTGGCTAATGGAGACACTGCAGAAAACACTATTTCCAGGGTATCAGATGGCTGAGATGCTGAAAATATTTGGCCTGAGATTTTAAAGGGACAGGTTTAATTTACTACTTGTATTTTAAAAGTACAGATGGGCCCAAACCGAAGTCCAGATTGGAATGTCCCTGAATTCTGGGAAAGCTTAGAGCCAGTGTCTGAGGCTCATGCCTGTCTTTATTTAAAAATACTGTCTTTCAATTTTCTGTTCCGTATTTTATAAACACTGTATCCTGAATATAAAACAAATTCAGTGACTGAGGCTCATTGTAGTTTTCTCTTTTAGACTACCATTAGATTTACACCATCACTATTACACTATCATTAGATTTACAGCTTCAGAAACTTAAGATGCATGTGACCTCTTTGCCTTTTTGCCTCTACACAGTGGAATAAAACTGTGTGTTCCAAAACTGCGTACACTCAGAGCCATGCTTTGTCTACAAGGCAGCAGTGCACATCCACAAAACTACAAAAGTGTCCCTTAGCAGGATGCATGCTGAACATTCTTCTATACTAATGTTAGCTTCTACATGGGTATTTACATATAGGGTGTAATAAAATCAAATAGCACACTTTGGCTAAACAACAGTGCATATTTGCTTATTATACTACTGCTTTGGTAATGTCCTTCAGAGTGCCACTCATTCCTGTCCTATCTTAAAAGGTGAACACTTGTGGGTCATTTCCACACACAGCCAAGTGTCACACAAGAAAACTGGCATTTATACCTTTAGATTTGACTCTTAACATTGACAATGTGAGCTCAGATTTCTTCTATCCTCAGTGCAAGTAATTATAGCCTCCCACTACTTTAAACAAAAATACATTCTTCTCTTTCAAATATCCAGATTGTGATAACTTCTTCTGCCCACCTTAGCTCGTGTCAGTCAGACTTTATGTAACCATGCTGCATTTCCAGAGATGAGGCCCACTCTTCAGAACAGCTATTAGTGGAAGAAGGCTTCAAAAGAAAAGCAGATCTTGATATTTTAGGTCATATTCTGGCTATACACCGAATTTCATGAACAACTAAAAGAAGATCTGGTTTGAATGGAGAACTGTGCAGCAGAGGACTACTTAGCAGTAAAGGGGATTCAGTTTTTTAGAACTAATACTGGCTATACTGGAATAAAACATTTTAAGCATGCTTTCATTCTCAGTGTACTACAGAAGAGGGCAGTGTAAACTACATCTAAATGTTTTGAGCATAGTAAATAAAATGCTTTTGTGGCTACATTAACTGATTTAAATCTCAAATCAATGGGTCTATAAATGCACAATGGAGTGATTTATTAGAGGTCTGTACTAGTTTATGTAATCTGAGGGTTCATTTATAAGAGATTTTCTATACTGATTCACGTCTTGGAACTCTGATTTGGTAACCTTTTTCAGTCCGTCTGTTCTGTGTGCAAGTCTAGATTTCATTTTGCCTGTGAAATAGATGCCAAAACAAAATAAGGGGGGGAAATCTAGGGGTAATTGTTTAACATGGATGATGGTAGGTAACTGCAGAACTATGCTTCCTCTTAAGGCAAGTACAGAGGAAGCCTGTATCACAAAAATGTCTTGGACAGTTCTGATTCTGTTTGTGGCCTGATCCTGTAAATCAGGGATCTCAAACTCAAATCACCAGGAGGGCCACATGAGGACTAGTACATTGGCCTGAGGGCCACATCACTGACACCCTCTGCCCCCGGCCCTACCCCGACTCCATCCCTTCCATAAGGCCCTCCCCCACCCTTTCCCTGTCCCCATTCCAACCCCTTCCCCAAAGTCCCCACCCCAACTCCGCCCCCTCCCTGCCCCTATTCCAACCCCTTCCCCAAATCCCCACCCCTGCCCTGCCTCTTCTCCACCTCCTCCCCTGACCACATGGCTCCCCGCTCCTCCCCACTCCCTCCTGGAAAGCGCTAAGCACCTGAAGGTAGGCAGAAGAGCGGGGAGGAGGGAAGCTTGGCGGGCCACAGGAAATAACTCCCGGGGCGGGGGGGGCATGCAGGTGGCTTGGCAGGCTGCAGGAAATTAACCCTGTGGGCCGCGTGTTGGAGACCCCTGCTGTAAATCCTTGAGAGATAGAACATCAATTGATCTTAGTGGGATTACATTGATGGAGCAATTGCAGGATCAGGTTCATAATGTAAAGTCTTTAACATACAGTATTTCAGCGAGAGGTTAGGGGTCTAGGACAGGAGAGGGTGGGTGAGGTTCTGTGGCCTGCAATGTGCAGGAGGTCAGAATAGATGATCATTATGGTTCCTTCTGACCTTAAAGTCTATGAGTCTACATAAGTTCCTATACCACTTTCAATGCAGTATCTGAGCACCATCAAGTACCTCGTTAAGTGACATGATTGACATTGAAATCAATAAACAAGTTTAGAGTGCAAAATGGTTTCAGTTACAGAATAGCACTGTCTTTCTTGATTACTTGGCAAAATATTCTCCTTTTACACAGAAGAATTCCTTTTCTATGCTGGTCTCTGTCCAAAAATAAATTTATCTGGGAAATTTGAGGAAAGTCCCTTTAGCGGTTTTTGAGTTTCATGCATGTATGTTAAAAAAAAAATGTATTTTCTCTTTGGGTTGGGGGGAGGGAAAAAAAAAAAGGTGAAATTACTGCTCATTTTTTCAGTTAATCCACTTGGCTAAATGTTGTAACTTGGCATTTAAATATTCCTCTTTGGGAAATACGTGCAAGTTTAATTTTAAAAAGATACAATAGAAATCTAATAGGGTTCTGTAGACTTGTAGAATTTAGCAGTATATGCTTTTATGCTTTTATGAGCCATCTTATAGAAATCTCTATACAGGGATGGTTAGAAGTATTAAAACATAATTCTCTATTACATTCTGTAGGACTTTTCCAGAGGAGGAAAATATAATTGATAAGATGTTATATTCACTGTAGAGGTTTTGCAGTGTTGGGTGGGAGGAATCCAGAGCTAGATTCCAAAAGCCCCCAAAGAATGGAGTGTTCAGACCTACTAATAAAATGTCAGATCATCTTTAGCAGAAAAGTACAATTATTTATAGATCCATAATCCTCAATTATTTCATTCTTCATAAAGAAACCTGTAAAAATCAATAACTAAATAAGCTCTTTTGGATGTTAACATAGTATTACTCAATATATTACAGATCTGAACTCATGCTTTTCCACCATTTAAACCTGAACCTGGACTATCTTTTGAAAGCTTTTTCAATTTCAGTCAGAAAGGCTATTCAGTAAGTGAATACTTTCTGGCTGTTGTCAGAGGGTAGACTGCCGTCTGAATGTCACCTCGTGGCCTAAGGTCTCTGCAGAACCTTGCCTTTGTTTGCCCTCTTCTGGGCTCCTTAAGCACTCCACGCTCTTAACTTTAGCAACACATTCCTGGGGCTGGATTTATTAACATAACAAAATATTGAAAATACAGGTTCTCAATGTGCCATCAGGTCTTTCTAGTCTCAGCCCTTCTGCTGCGGTCTCCCAGGCCTTTCTTGTAAACTCGGGGTTCTCTCCTGGAGTCAATTTACTCCCAGCAGCTATTGATTCTGCTTCTTTCTCCCTATACAATCCCCTTCTCTGCAGCTTCCTGCTGTAATTTATAGGAGCATTAGCTCCTCCATACCCAGCTGGTTCTACTAATTAAACCCCACAGCTCATGCCAGGTAGGGCTAATTGTATGGGGCTAGCCAGCTCCAGGTCTTAAAGGGGCAGGCCACCCTGTTACACAGCCATCCCTGTTACGCAGCCATAATAGGAAAAACCCTGTGTTTGGCTTGGAAATGGACAAAACAAAGCAAGAAACTGATTTCCAATTTCTCTCTCTTTCCTTTTCCCAAGTCTGCTCCCCTCCTCTCATCTCTGTTTCCGATTTAAAAAAAAAAAGAAGAAAAGAAAAGGATCGACAGATTATAAGGGAGAGGAGTGCAAAGATAATGGTCTTATTCAGGATGGAACCTACCTTTGCAGCTAATCTGGAGGTCTTCAGGCTCTCTCTTGGAAGGCATGTTGGTTAAGTACATTTCATATATGGACTAATTCTATTATTTTTATGTTAGTTGCCTGGACATTTACTGGGCATTCTGTGCCTTTTAATTGTGCTCTTAAGTTGATTTAGGTTTGTTGCATTTCTAAATTCCTGCCCAGCCTGAACAGCTGTGTGTTTAAAGAAAGAAATCTGGTCATCACCCAGACAGATCATCGAATGCCATTGTAAAACATCACCCTGACTCTGCAATGTATACAGCACAGAGAGATTATATTGCATTCGTATTGTATTATTGGCTGGGACAGCAGGTAACTGTACATTGGCCCCTCTTTATTGTAGAGATATATAAATACTTAGTGAGTCATACAATCTATTTCAGAAAGAAGAGTTAGCATTATGTACAGCAATTTGCTCTATTCTTGTAGTTTATTAGTGGCATTTTGAAAAAGGGCTGTCTATTCAAATGACAACGTAACATTAGAAAACTTGCATTTAACACTGATTAAAATATGATCTGTTCTTGTACGGACAATCCTACCTTTTCCTTCTTGTGTCTCCTGCTGTAGGTGCTTTCTGTTACCACTGAAAGGTGCCAGAGGTAGAAGCACTGGTGTCCTCATTACTCCTACATTTTTTGGTGGCCCCTTATTTTCCACCACCACCTCCCCTCCCAAATCTCATATCTTTGGGAGTGAGAGAGGATACTACTGCCTTAGGTCTAACCAGAATAGCCTGGAAATGGGTCTTCTCCAAAAGAGCTCTCTTTTCTGGAGAATAGCATGCTGGCCTCATCTCCACCATCCTCAGACTGGCCCATCTGTGCCCCATCTCAGTGATGATAGCAACGATCCCTGACTGCGTGCTTGTCCCAGTAAAATTGACCACTATTTTTCTGTGGCAGCTTTCTGTGTGCTACACACTAGCATTAGTGCTGCCTCTTCAGGGCTGGCCTTACCATGAGGTGAACTGAGGTGGCCGCTTCAGGTGCCAGACTCTGTGGGGGGGGGGGGTGCCAGTAGGACCCAGAGTGTAGAAAATTGTGTCTGCTGCTGGTGCATATGTATTCTCTTTGCTCTAGATGCACAGAGATGGTAGAGTGCTGTGCTGGAGGAAGGAGGGCACAAGAGACATAAGAGGCAGGCAGGAGAAAAGGAATAATAGAAAGCAGCAGGAGCTGCAGGGAGAGAGAGGAGGAGAAGCCCATTATATATGTCTCTAGCACCCCAAGGAGCCTGTACTGATTAACACTAGCTTCTCAGGGAGCTTCCTGCTGCTTCCCTGAACCCACTTGAGGAGAACAGGCAGCTAACTGAAGTAGTAGGAGCCAGTTAGGCCCTTAAGACACTGATATCTTCCCTCATTCAGGCCATGCTACCAGCCTGCTTATTTGTCCCCTTCAACTGAGTGTTAAGATCCACTATAGCTTGCACAGGACAGCAGTCATGAGTGAAAGAAAATGCCCCTCTGGGGCAGCATTCAGAAAAAAGAAAGAAAGCAAAGGAAGCTTTTCTATCCAAGCAGGAAGGAGCTTTCCTGAGATACATAGACACAGTGAGCATGTGCGTGGGGAGGAGATGTCTGATCTTCCAGTTAGTCAGAGTGCACGTGACCTGGCAGCTATTGCAGATCCATATCTACATCTCAAATGGATGTAACCATGCACATTCCTGAAGAAAAGCATAGATCAGAGAACAGTGTGGTGGAGGCGCAAGCAACAGCTGCTGCTGAGTTCAGTTCCTTTAGTCTAGATGATCCAGGACTGTCGACCCACTTGAGCAGTAGCCTGAGGGACTTCCTTGTACTTCATGAGCTACAGCAAGTGAAAAACTTCATGTTCCCCAAAGACAATGAAAATAGAAGTTTCCATCCAACACAGCGAAATCCCCAATGGTGACAAAGTGGAGACGCTATGGCTTATGTACACAAAAACCCAGAATGCTGCATACTGTTTCGTTGCAAACTCTTCCAGTCTAATGTTCCAGCCACATTGGGTTCTACAGGAACAAACGACTGGAAAAATCTGGCCAGAAATCTGGCATGCCATGAGAAGGCAGCAAATCACCAGAGACATTCCATAGGTGGAAAGAGCTTGAGAGGAGACTAAGGTTAAAGGCCACCATAGATGATCAGCATCAAGAGAAGATTGCATCAGAGTCTCTTTACTGGCATTGCCATTGTGAGAACGCTTACTACCCAAAACCTAGCACTGCGTGGCACTTCGGATTAGTTGTATGTGCCAAACAATGGAAACTTCCTTAAAATTGTGGAGCAGGTGGCGGAGTTTGATGCTGTACTCCAGGAGCATCTAAGAAGAATTACCACCCAAGAAATGTACACACACCACTACCTTGGAAAAACATTTTGAAATGAGATCATTCAGTTGCTGGAAACAAAAGTCAAACAGAAGATTGTGGCAGATCTGAAGTCAGCAAGATATTACTCTGTTGTCAGGTGTGCAGTCCAGAATATCAGCCATATGGAACAAATTACTTTATTGGTGCACTTTGTAACAACAACAGAACCTAGTGAAAATGTCCCTGCAATGGTGACTGTCAGAACATTTTCTAGAATTTATTGACATTGATGATACTACAGAAACTGGTATGACAAATCTGCTTCTTAAGAAGCTGGAAGATAAGGGAATTGCGATAGCTGACATGAGAAGTCAGGGCTATGATAATAGTGCCAACATGAGAGGAAAGAACAGAAGAGTGCAGACACAGATCCGAGAGTTAAACCCTCAAGCTTTTTGTGTCCCATGCAGTTCTCATTCATTGAACTTGGTAGTCAGTGATGCAGCATCAGCTTCTAGTGAGGCTGCTGAGTTTTTTAATATAAGTCAAAGCCTTTATGTATTTTTCTCTGCATCAACACATAGATAGCAAATTTTGAAGCAACATTTGGGAACATCCTTTCTGACACCGAAACCACTGAGTGCCACAAGATTGGAAAGTTGAGTGGAGACGATAAAGCCTATCAAACACCAAATTGGGAAGATAGAGGATGCCATAGTTGCCATTATGGAGGATAATGTTATGACAGGAACTGTTCATGGGAGAACAGTGGCAGCGGCAAATGGAATCACCAGAAACATACATAACTTCACATTTCTGTGTGGCTTAGTGTTCTGGCATGACATACTGTTTAAAATAAATGTTGTAAGCAAGAGACTCCAAGGTGTTGACCTTGATATAGCTGGAGCAATGGAACAACTGGACAAAGCAAAGTCATACCTACAGTCTTACCAGTCAGATGAGTGATTTCAAAACATTCTGAAGAGTGCACAGAAGTTGTCAGAGGAACTTCACACTGAAGCTATTTTCGCACCCATTCAAGAATACAAGAGACACCGAAGAAAAAGACATTTTGATTATGAGACATGGGATAATCCCATAAAAGACCCCAAGCAACAATTCAAAGTTGAATTCTTTAACCAGGTGCTAGATTGTGCAATACAGTCAGTTGAAGAACGTTTCATGCAGCTCAAGGAACACAGCAGTATATCTGGGATGTTGTATGATATTCCAAAACTCCTCTCTATACCTGAAGAAGACCTACATCAGCAATGCAGGGCAATAGAGACAGTGTTGACACATGATGACATGCACAATATTGATGCGAGTGATTTAGGTGATGAACTGAAAGCTCTTTCAAGATACATTTAAGCAGGATCAATTCCAAAGGCTGTTCTGGAATATATGTGCACAAATAAGATGACCACCCTCTTTCCAAATGCTTTTGTTGCTCTGCACATACTTCTAACACTTCCTGTAACAGCTGCCAGTGGAGAACGCAGCTTCTCCAAGCTGAAGTTAATAAAAAAAACAAATCTTCGCTCTACAATGATGCAGGAGAGGCTGGTCAGCCTTGCAACCATCTCAATAGAGCATGAGCTGGCCCAGACTGTGGACCTTCAGGAAGCAGTTCAAATCTTTGCAACCACAAGGCATGGAAAGCACCATTTTGATTATTCAAACAGATAAGAATGCCAGTGTTTACTATGCAGACAAGAAAAGTTAACTTTCAAACACCTGAACAGCAAATATAAGTGTTACTTAAATATTCTGAACAAGGCATTTTAGGTCGTTAGTTCTCCTTTACTAGGTTAGGTAGCAGAGCAGTATCATGAGGAGTAGAAGAACAGGAAGAAGGCAGAATTGAGACCTTTCAAAGTTTTGGCCCAAGCGAAGGGGCATGGGGGCGTCATTTGAGTTCCCTGCCTCAGGTGCCAAAATGTTGTGGACCGGCCCTGCTGCCTCTTGACAATGTCATGCTGGTGCCAATGTCAGAGTTGCCCTGGAACTGGTTGGGCAAACAATTTCTCTGTCCTTTGCTATTGCAAATATTTTCCTCGCTGTATGCTGCTGAACAGTGAAGGCAATTAGCATGTTTTATATGGGGTCCTGCTGCTTAACGTGGCAGGAGGACAAAAAAAGCCCTGCCAGAACCCTGACACAGAAGCAATTAAATCAGCCAGAGAAATATCAGTCTGCACTCTTCCAAGCTAGGGACACTGTGCGCACAATTAATTGGTGTGCATGTGAGGAGGAAGTGCTAAATGATCTAATTTCTCTAGGAATAATGTACTAAGCAAAGCCCGAGTGTTCAAAAAAAGGAAATGTAAGATTCCCTATTCCTGCTTACCAGCTCGCTCCCCCTCAATGCTTCAATGGCTCCCGGGGCTACCCTCCTTACTCTAGGTGTGAAAGGAAGCGATATCATACAAATTATCTGATCAGTCACCGCTAAACAGTTCAAGTTTTGGCTACTGAATAATCTGATTCAGAATACGACTACTACTACTACTAATGAGTATCACAGTAGCATCTAGAGAACCCACTCAGTCATTAGAGCCCCGTTGTACCAGGCACTGAACATACTTGTATTTAAAAAAAAAAAGAGAGAGAGAGAGAGAGAGAGTCAGTTCCTGGCCCAAAGAACTTACAATATTAGCACATTATGAGACAACAGGTAAATAAATAAAAAGAAGGGGAGGGACAATTAGCCTAGCAAGCAGACATGTCAGCACACTAACAATGGGTGCACAAGTGAGGGAGAGCACAGAGCAGCAGAAGGACAATAGATGGAGAGGTAGCAAGTGGGAACATGGAAAAAGGGGGACACTATTTTACTGAGTAAAAGCAAACAAGAAATAAATATGAGAAGTGCAATCTGCTCTTGGATATTCCTGAGAGCAGAAAAAGATCCAAATTGTGTCTGAGTAAATTATTCACTGGGAATTATTTGTTCTTTACTAATTGTGGTCTCTCCACCTCAGGGTTTGGGCACATTATTTCTTGTGCAGTTGGGGGGATTCAGATTCCAGAGTTGACAACTCAGCATTTCCCCCCCAACACAATATTAAGTATTAGTTATGTTTAGCCCACCTCACAGAAAACATGAGGGCAGGCTGTTAACTTTGGTAAGTAGCACTTTACAACTGAAATATAAACTTGGTCAGTAGAGGGAACCAACACTTCAGGTTTTAACAGAAATGTTTCTAAAATGGCTCCAATCATATCACAAATGAAGTTCATGGAAGGAAAAAAAATCTTGTGTTCAGAACTGGCAACTAGCAATCATAGTAAGAAGGAAAGAAGTGCCAGTATTAATGGCAGTGCTTTGGAAACAAAGATAAGCTGGAATTTAAAATTCATGTTAAACAAGAAAGTGTCTGAATAACCTTCTAATTTTAACTGCAAATGTCTATTGACAACTGACAAAAGAAAAATATCCCGTTGTGATGAATAGTCATTAAAATAGGATGAGCAATATGTGTTTTAAATAATAACAGAAAGAAAAGGAGTACTTGTGGCACCTTAGAGACTAACAAATTTATTTGAGCATAAGCTTTCGTGAGCTACAGCTCACTTCATTGGATGCATCGATGAAGTGAGCTGTAGCTCACGAAAGCTTATGCTCAAATACATTTGTTAGTCTCTAAGGTACCACAACTACTCCTTTTGTTTTTGCTAATACAGACTAACACGGCTGCTACTCTGAAACCTGTCATTAAATAATAACAGGGAGTGTGCACATGCATTACTAAATAATAGTATAATGCTTCAGACAAAGAATGAACAAAATAATGATTCATTAGGTGAATATGTTCTATAATACTGTCCTGGCTTCTAAGTAGCTTCAGATGTGAATGGAAACACCCTGAGATGAGTCAGGCCCTTCCTCTCAGACTGAACACAGAAGGGTCTCACAGGTAACAGTTCCTCACCTGTGCAGTCTCACAAACTTCTCTCCTCTCTCCAGTTCTATTCAATGTTTCTGACACCACTGGAAGAGGCAATATAGGCTGAAGTGGCAGTACTCTACAGCCAGCCCACATATCCTTACCATCAGAAACAGCCCCATCTCCCAATCAGCACTGGGATCCTGTTGGCCTACATACTATACAAAACAGAGCAAGAGACAGTCCCTACCCTGATTTGTAGGGATACAGAGTCCCTACAGTCCCTACCCTGATTTGTAGGGGTACAGAGACAGTCCCTACCCTGAAGAGTGTGGGTAAAATCTGGGATATGAAAAATTGCACATGCAGTTTTATAGATTTTTGCTGGATGCATCTTCACAGATGCAACTTCCAGTGTACCTTGTGTCTGATAGTAATTGTATTTGAATGTGCATGTATCCTGGCTGATTTGATTTAACTTGCTGATGGATGGAGGACTGAACTTTGTGGGCCTAATGCTGTTCCATTTTTGTACTGCTTAACTACACTGATATTAGTCTTCCTGATTTACACCAGTGCAAATGATATCTGTGCTACGATCATACAACCAAAGTGACTGTCAGGTTATCCTGTCCTGTTTCATCTATCCCTAAAAGGTTCCCTCAGATGTCAAGCAGGATTTGGCCATGGATTTTGCTGCTGCACTCTGGAGACAATGAGAATCTCCTAGTACAACGTGCAGTCAAGGTGAAACATCCTCTCTGAATAGGTCCTTTCTTTTTTCTACTATGACACATTTGCAGCCCTAAGTTTACATATGGTTGACTTGGTACAATATTTTAGCCATTCAACATAGAATTTCAGTCATTTTGTGATGGAAAAAAACAGTTTTATTTAGAGCCATTGCAGTACCACTTATGGACAGTTGAGAACCTCTGAGCACAGTATACCCACAGGTAGAATGGCTACAGCAGTGAAGTCATCTTTCTTGCTGTCATTCCCAGAAGAAAAAACTCAAAGGCAGCATGCTTAAGAATGCAGTTATCTGAAGTTTTAGCAATGTAGGACAGGTACTTTTGGGAATAACCATTGCAGCAAGCATGAAATCCTGAAGTTAGCTGTGGATAGTATATGTTTTAATACCTGCCTGCAATGAGAGTTACAGACAGAGCTGGAATAAATATTCCTAACAAGACAAGCTTTAAGTTTGCAAAGTATCTATGGAATAGGAGCAGTATAACATTTTTCACTGGGAATTTGAATCAGCTACTTGGATGACAAAGAAAATTCAATATAAGCCATTGCTGTTCAAAGTAATGCATATTCCTGAATTTTGGAAAGCTTTGTTAGATGTGTGGGTGGTGCCCCAAAGGCATGTGATCTATCAGAATAATTACAGGGCTAGATGCTAGAAAGTCCCAGGCATGCTACTGTCTGAGCATAAAAGTTTGCACTTATATTTATATCACTGTACAAACAACATACTGATACAGAGACATTCAGGTGCCACATGACATGCCCACAGCCATATATATACAAGTTAGTGTGAGAGGAATCCTGAGTGTCTCAGGATGCTGCATTTAACTGTCTGGAGGACATTGTGGCTGTTTTAATCATTTTTGGATTTAAACCTTACCTACTAGATAGGTTTTGCTGGCATAACTATCCAGCATACCCTCCTAGTGGAGACATCTTATTCCAGCATAATTTACATCAATTTCCCTGAGACACAAATACTGACAAAAGCACTTTTATGCATGTGCAAGTGCATCTACACTAGGGCTCAGACTTGTATGGCTGTTGGTTAAACAAACAAAACAACCCCACAACCAAAACAACCTCCCTCCCGCCCAACTCACACAGCCATGCCGATGTACGTTTTAAGTAGATTTCAGTTCCAGATATTTACCATAGGCAAAAAATCTAAAATTAAGATGTCCAGAGCCACAGATACTCGAGGAAGGTAGTTAGGTAGTTCTACCTCCATTTTCTGGAATAGACTACTAAAATACTGACTTCAAGTCAACTGCTGGAGATGCATACAGTATCCTGCTTGGTGTTTGAGATTTTCATATGAGACTTTTTGTGTACAGTATTTACATCCAAAAACTGGTGTTTAGAGTTTCAGAATGTTTCCCTGTTAATAATTTCAATTCCCTCTAGCCTTTCCAGGAATCAAGATTTTGGAGGTGCAACACTTGACCTTTGCAAAAATATTCAGTTACTTTCCACTCTAGCTATCCATCTCATTCCACAGTCCAAATCTGTGGACTATTATTTGCTAAAAAAGTTAGTCACTTGCTTAGGTACCTTGTTGAATCAGGAGCAAGGCAAGGCAACAGTTCAAAGAACATGAAAGAGGGTTTTAACTTAGATGCCTCATTAATAGAACTCTAATTATTCTTTTCTTTAGCCTTCCTTGGCACTCTATGTTTTTGAAATGTATTTTTGTAGTATTAACATGCAAATAAATTTTATGTTTGTAATCGTGATTTTTTGTACATTTATACTGTGCCCACAGTCATCTCTGGGTTAAGACGGGTGATCTAAAGAAAAGCTAAATGAACAAATATTAGGAAAAAAACTGAAGCTGAGAAAACAAAAACTGACTAATGGGAATTAAACTCCACTGGAGGAAAAACGGAATCCCACAGTGGAACAGAAGAAACTTTTAGAGCCTACAGTAGTAATGGGAAGAAAGCTTGAGGTGCAATATCTAGAAAGAAGAAAAACAACAATGAAATCAAGATAAATGGAGACAATGTAGACAAGGCACCAAAGCCACTCCCTTTTTTGTGTGCATCTATTTATATTGTATAAAGTCTATTTATGCTGTAGTTTCTTTGCTTGATACTTCCTCAGGACTAGCTTTGAGGATTGATGAATTATAGAATTTCAGATGGTTCTGCAGTGTCTTAGCCATTGTGAACTTTTCCTTATGTCATGTCTGAAATGCTACTCGGGAGCTTTCTGTAGCAATATAATTTCTTTGTAACTTAAAGTTATATTTAAATTTATTCTGTGAGCTGCCTGATGAGAACATTCGGTAATTTTTGAGGTGCATGGCTTTTAAATGGCTTAATGATTGGTAAATGAATAGCTGAATTCATTGTAATGCCAGTGACCCTAAGCACCTATGTGTTCATACCCTATGCCCTACTGTATTAATTGTTGTACAAAATATGCCTTTGAGGTATTATTTGAAAAACTAATAACTCACTGCTCATTAATATTTTATATGATGTATGCACAGAGTGCGTACAAAAAGTTATGAGTGTGCGCTAGAATTATATTCTTAACGTGTTTGGCAAGCAATGCTTAAACAGTCTGTCTTACGCAAAGGAGTTTGTATTTAATTCTCTGACCAGCCTGGTCTTCAGGAAGAGACAATGAAGGTCCATTTTTACATATCTGTAAACAGAGCTGCCGAGCTAACAAGAAGGGGAGGAGACAGTATGGCCTCTGCACCCAGCAGGAGAGGGAAGCTTGGTCTGGGTCTAACTTTAAGAAAAATACACTGGAAAGGTTTACTGGTCTATAAAGATGAGGGGGTGAACCTCAAGAGATAAACAATTGAATCAACTGATTTTATACACTATTACTATATTATAAAAGTATACAGAGAGCCTATGACACAATGTTGATTAATAGTGTAAAAATGTATCTAAACACCAACACGAATTATTGATACTCATTGATATTAAACTTTACAGTCTATGTCCAAACAAAGGGAGAAATAGGTTCTCTCCTAGCCAGGAGAAAAGGCAGCTAGTTACCAGTTTCCAATGAGATTAAGCAAATGTGACCCCAAAAAACCCCAAAACAATGGAAGCCCCACTTATGTAGAAATCATGAAGAGGACGGGAAGTCCACAGAAAGAGAAGAACAGCATGAGATCATTCTGCCACATGAAACAAAGCATTGGTCCACACTACCAACTTATGTGGCAGAATGATCTCATGCTGCTCACTACATGGGCAAATCCATATCCAGAGCAATGTAGTTATACCATCCTAACCCCCAGGGGGTTGACAGAAGGGCTTTTCCCATTGACATAGCTACCACCTCTCGGGTAGGTGGAGTACCTACACCAACAGGAGAAGCTCAGTTAATTTAAGCTCTGATGCGCTTGTGTGCCTTCAGAGAAATAATAAGGTTCAATTGTGCTCTAAACTGTCCAGGAGATGGCTACTTATCACAGAGCATGTGGTTTGAGGAAAATTTGGGACTGGGAGTATGTTGGGGGTCACCTTGTTGCTTGTAACCAAGGCTGGTAGAGACCAGGGAATGTGACTGGTGTGTTGCTGGCAGGCTGCTGGGGTCATAGTTGCTGGAGCAGGTCTGCAGCTATATACCAATATTCGGGGCGTGAGCTGCATGCTTGTTGCAGAATGTGAATGTCTCAGGCGGGAGTTACAGTAGCAAAGCACTGTAAGGCATCCAGGGCAAGTAGTGACAACCCCTCACTGGTCTGAATTTCATCCCTGAACACCGTGACAATGCAAAGCACAAAAAACAAACAAAAACCCCACACCTCTTAAAGTCCAAGACTTTAAAGGGAAAACTAAGCGTTGTATTGTGTCAGTCTGTGCAACTGATGGGGAGTGTGAGGAATGGTTGCATGCCGACCATAGTTCCACAAGCTATTGTATTCAAGCCAGGCAAAAGAGTTGAGGGAATGTGCTCTCCTCCAATTCCCCCCATGCAGCTGATTTGGATGGAGGAGAGAACAAAAGCCCCACTAGTGCCCTGCCACATTTGCTCTATAAGAAATCTTTTGAACTTACTGGCAGTGCTAAAGTTTCCAGATCCCCTCCATTGACCCAGAATAGCAAGTTCAGGGTTGGGACTATCCTAGACACTGAACAGCAAAAACCATGAACATCTTACATAGTAATGTAGGATTTCACACCCAGCTCCATCCAAATCAACATATCAGTTCTTAGCATAATGAGAGCAAGAAAACAAAGTACTAGCTCAAGCAGTGAACAAGCGCTTGCGATAAATGAGGATTCTGAAGGACTGAATAAGTTTAAGTAGAAACTGGAGTTGGTGTATTTAAAGCCCTTAGAATGAGACTTTGGTGGAGCTTTGCACCAAAAATACTTCGTCTTTTGCTTCATATTGGAGCTGGTTACCCTCCTTGATGCTTTCTCAACTCTCCACCATGCTTCACTAGTCCTTGATTCTCCTTTGCATCCTTCATTCTGCCCTCAATACTGCCTAAAGGAGTTGCCTTCCATGAGAGGCTCTTAAACCCCATAGGAGTGGAGCTTCTTTCTGTGGCTGCAATGCAAAAACCATTGAAGCTAATGAGTACATCTACACTGTGATTAAAAAACCTGTGGCACTGAGTCTCAGAGCCTGGGCCAGCCGAGTTGGGTTCCTGTGGCTCAGATTGTGGGGCTAAAATAGCAGTGTAGATATTCAGACTTGGGCTGGAGCCTGGCCTCTGAGAACCTCCCCACTGCAGAATTGCAGACCAGGGCTCCAGCCCAAGCCCAAACGTCTACAATGCAATTTTATAGCCATGCAGCCTGAGTCAGTTGACCTGGGCCAGCTGTGGCCATGCTGTGGGTCTCCAAGGGTATGTCTACACTGCAATAAGAGACCTTCCATTTGCTTTAATGGGCTTTGGATCAGATCAGCTTAGGTCTGGTCCCTACTACAGAGTTAGGTCGACATAAGATGCCTTATGTCGACCTAATTATGTTAGTGTCTACACCACAGCCTTCCTCCCGACCGTGTAAGGATATGTCCACACTACAAAATTCGGTCGATTTTATACAGTCAATTGCGTATGTCCACACTAAGTGCATTAAGTCAGCGGAGTGCATCCTCACTACCATGGCTAGCATCGACTTACGGAGCAGTGCACTGTGGGTAGCTATCCCACAGTTCCTGCAGCCTCTGCCACCCATTGGAATTCTGGGTTAAGTTCCCAATGCCTGATGGGGCAAAAACATCATTGCGGGTGGTTTTGGGTACATGTCATCAGTCGCCCCTCCCTCTGTGAAAGCAATGGCAGACAATCGTTTCATGCCTTTTTTCCCGGGTTACCATGGCAAGCATGGAGCCCGCTCAGCTCACTGTCACCACTGCTGTTGTGGGCAAGTCTACTGTGGGGGCTGCTGTGATCCAAGCAACCAATGCAATCACTGATGTTCTGTTATCAAGGGTAGTGACTCTGGGAAATGTGTGGGCCTTTTTAGATTTTAGGTACATCATATTCCTGTCCTTTGTCCCTAGTGAAGAAGTCTTGCAGCCTACATTCCAGTCTGGTCGGCACTGTAACACCCCATAGCACATGTAACAGCTCCAGGGCTCTTGCTCTTTTGCCTTGGCCAAGGTACCTAGCCCTACCAGGACCTCCAAGCATTCGACACAGAAGCTCCTGCAGCAGCTGGCAGCTCCTGGGTGCCTTCGCAGCAGATGGTGCAGTAGGACTGCTAGCCATCCTTGTCCGTGATGTATGGCTCCACCGCTTCTGCTGCGACTCTGCTCTCCTGCAACTCTGTAGCAGACGGTGCAGTAGGACTGCTAGCCATCCTCATCGGACATGTAGCTTGTCCAGGGGCTTTGGGAATGTCTTCCCTGCCTGGCTCCTAGCAACCTCCAGGCCATGGTGTATGGCTCCACTGCTTCAACTCTGCTCTCCTGCGAGCTGGAGGCTTCTGCCTCAGGCTGCTCTCCCAGCTGGCAGTACCACGTGGTCGCACCTACCCCAGCCTACCCCTTGCTCCCACGTCTCATGAAGCCTGGACAGTAGTAAAGAGCAGTTCAACTATAGGCTGAGCAAGTAGAACGTGCCTTTGGATGTTTAAAAGCTTGCTGGCACTGTTGGTCAGACCTCAGCACAACCAGTATCCCCATTGTTATTGCTGCTTGCTGTGTGCTCCATAATATCTGAGAGAGTAAGGGGGAGATGTTTATGGTGGGGTGGGAGGTTGAAGCAAATCGCCTGATGTCCGATTTTGAGCAGCCAGACACCAGGGCAATTAGAAGAGCACAGCAAGGCGTGCTGCACTTCAGAGAGGCTTTGAAAACCAGGCTTTGAAAACTGGCCAGGCTTCAGTGTGACAGTTGTGTGGGTTTCTCCTTGCTGCAAACCCACCCCCTTTGTTGATTTTAACTCCCCGAAAGCCAACCACCCTCTCCCCTTCGAAATAAAGTAACTATTGTTTTGAAACCATGCATTCTTTCTTTATTAATTTTTTAAAAAAAGAGATAACGGACAAGGTAGCCCACGTGGCGTGGGAGAGGAGGGAAGGACAAGGCCACATTGTTCATTGTAGCCACACTAAAAATCAAACTGTTTGAATGACAGCCTTCTGTTTCTTGGGCCACCCTCTGGAGTGGAGTGGCTGGGTGCCCGGAGCCTCTTCCCCACGCATTCTTGGGCATCTGGGTGAGGAGGCTATGGAACATGGGAGGAGGGTAGGTGGTTATACAGTGGATGCAGTGGGGGTCTGTACTCTTTTTGGCTTTCCTGCAGCTCCAACAGATGCTTATCATGTTGGTTTGCTCCCCCATTAGCCTCAGCATTGCATCCTGCCTCCGCTCTTCATGCTCACTTAATTCTTTCCTAGCCTCTGCCACTGAATGCCTCCATGCATTAAGCTGTGCCCTATCAGTGAGGGAGGACTGCATGAGCTCGGAAAATGTGTCATCGCAAGTGCGGTTTTTTTCGCCTTCTAATCTGCAATAACCTCAGGGACGGAGATAAGGGGAGCGTAGAAACATTCTACTTTCTACAATTCTGGGGGATTGCATGGTCACCTGTGCTGCTGAGTTTGCCATGCTGACCAAACAGGAAATGAAATTCAGAAAGTTCCCGGGGATTTTCCTGTGTACCTGGCTAGTGCATCAGAATTCAAAGTGCTGTCCAGAGCTGTTACAATGGAGCACTCTGGGATAGCTCCCGGAGGCCAATACCATCGATTTGCATCCACACTACCCCAAATTCAACCCAGCAAGGTCGATTTTAGCGCTACTCCCTTTGTCAGGGAGTACAGAAGTCAATTTTAAGAGCCCTTTAGGTCAACGGAACGGGGTTGGTTGTGTGGACACAGTCATTTTTAAAATCGGCCTAACCCCGTAGTGTAGACCAAGGCTAAATGCCCTACTACACCGACATAATAACTCCACCTTCACGAGAGGCATAAGGCTTATGTCAATGTAGTTAGAGCGACTGTGTAGACACTATATCGCTTTCATCAGCTGTTGGCTGTCTTACAAGCTTGATTTATATTTCTAGTGTAAAAACTGTCTAAGGCAGTTGCCTCCTCTTCTGAAAACATCTGCTTACTGCCCCCCCAGTCCCCTCAAAGACATGGCTTCAGGTCCTTTTGCTGCAGCCTGCCCTCCAGAGCTCCCATTTAGAAGCTGCATGGATAATTTTGTAATAAATTATAATCACATCATTCCAAGTTTTCTTAAGATTTCAATACAACTCTACCACAAAGGAAGGGAGGTGGAGTTGGTTGGAGAGAAGGAGGGTTTGTCTTGCAACAAATTTAGGTCTAAATGTGCTGGGTGATGAGAAACTATAAGAAGCTGCCATCCTTTATCAAGGCATCCTAGCAGAAATGCCTCAAATGCCTCTTTTTCCCAGCCTACCTAATCCTCAGCCAAACAGTACCTGCAAGAGAAATTCTGGCCTCATTTACCTTTGTTGTCCTTGATTAAAACACTTGAGATGCATCTTAAATGGACATTGATTCATGTGGTCAGAGCTTCTGATGACAGCAAAAAAGAGAGGCAAAAATAGCCGCATTAAATCAGCAGTTGTTATGAGCCTGTCAACAAACATACTTCAGGGGTTTTCTCTTTAAGCCAGGTGAATGTGTAGTGGTGGTGCAAGATTTTAAGCTTTGAAATTCTATTTAAAAAATAGTCCACACACTAAGAGGAAAAAAATGTGTATAATAGAACTACCCCAGGCATCTTTCATGTTGGAGAGTTATGTAAATGCCTATTTTAGCACATCCTCACTGGGAATCATAAGAAAAAAAACCCATCTGACTGGATACCACAGAGTGGATGAAACCACACTGTTATTACACTGATTACTTCAGGAAAAAAATGGACTGTGAAATGCTTAAACATCATATCCACCATAATATCTCTCCATCACTGAGAGGACAGCCACACAGTCCCTGAAATCTAACCACCAGATAGTGATCAAACCAGCAGACAAATGGGGCACCATTGTAGTCTTCAACTGTGATGACTACATTAACAAAAAGAAAAGGAGTACTTGTGGCACCTTAGAGACTAACAAATTTATTAGAGCATAAGCTTTCGTGAGCTACAGCTCACTTCATCGGATGCATTTGGTGGAAAAAACAGAGGAGAGATTTATATACACACACACACAGAGAACATGAAACAATGGGTTTATCATACACACTGTAAGGAGAGTGATCACTTAAGATAAGCCGTCACCAACAGCAGGGGGGGGAAGGAGGAAAACCTTTCATGGTGACAAGCAGGTAGGCTAATTCCAGCAGTTAACAAGAATATCAGAGGAACAGTGCAATGCCCCTCTGCCATGTACATTGGCCAAACTGGACAGTCTCTACGTAAAAGAATGAATGGACACAAATCAAACGTCAAGAATTATAACATTCAAAAACCAGTTGGAGAACACTTCAATCTCTCTGGTCACTCGATCACAGACCTAAGAGTGGCTATACTTCAACAAAAAAGCTTCAAAAACAGACTCCAACGAGAGACTGCTGAATTGGAATTAATTTGCAAACTGGATACAATTAACTTAGGCTTGAATAGAGACTGGGAATGGATGAGTCATTACACAAAGTAAAACTATTTCCCCATGGTATTTCTCCCTCCCACCCCACACCCCACTGTTCCTCTGATATTCTTGTTAACTGCTGGAATTAGCCTACCTGCTTGTCACCATGAAAGGTTTTCCTCCTTCCCCCCCCTGCTGTTGGTGATGGCTTATCTTAAGTGATCACTCTCCTTACAGTCTAACAAATTTATTAGAGCATAAGCTTTCGTGAGCTACAGCTCACTTCATCGGATGCATTTGGTGGCTCCTTACAGTGTGTATGATAAACCCATTGTTTCATGTTCTCTGTGTGTGTGTGTATATAAATCTCTCCTCTGTTTTTTCCACCAAATGCATCCGATGAAGTGAGCTGTAGCTCACGAAAGCTTATGCTCTAATAAATTTGTTAGTCTCTAAGGTGCCACAAGTACTCCTTTTCTTTTTGCGAATACAGACTAACACGGCTGCTACTCTGAAACCTACATTAACAAAGTGAACCGATAACTCTCCAATATCATCTTCTGTTAAAATACTCAAAGATGACCCAACACCACAATTTACCCAGAAACTTAAGGATATCATCAAATCCTTCCTCAAACAACTCCAAGAGAAACCTTACAAATGTATCCCCCACAAACCCACCCCAGGGACTTTCTACATGCTTCCTGAGATACACAAACAAGGGAACCCAGGCAGACCCATCATATCTGACCATGGCACTCCTACCGAAGGAATATCGGGATTCAGAGAAACCATCCTCAAACCACTCCCCACACAAAGGGCCAGCTTCCTCTGTGACACAGCTGACTTCCTCCACAAATTCCACAATATTAACCACATTCCTCAGAACACCATCCTTGCCACTTCCCTATCCACCAACATCCCTCACAATGATGACATAGCTGCCTTCCTCAAATATTTACAAGACAATGGAGAACCCTCAGATATCCACCCAAAACACATTGCTAAACTCATACATTTCATCCTAACCCATAACAATTTAACATTCAACAACAAATACTTTGTCCAAACCCTGGAAAGAGATATGGATACTAGAATGGCTCCCCAATACACCAACCTCTTCCTGGGCCATCTTGAAGAAGAATTTCTGGACAAATGCACCACAGAACCAATGATATACCTGAGATGCAGCAATATTTTCATCCTCTGGCTAGATGACCTAAACTCTCATATAAATTTATGTAATTCAATCCACATATTAAGCCTCTGGGAAAGTATGAAACTCAGTATTGTCAAGCCCCTCAAACATGAGGTTGTCCTAAAAATCATGATTTTTCTTTTTAAAAAGGTGTTCTTTTTATTTGCCTTTTGGATTTTGAATGTTTAGAATCCACTCAGGTCACATTTTAAAGCTTTTCTCTGTACTGAAGGCTTTTTTACACTTAATGAGACTCTGCTTTCTTTCTTTTTTTAATCACAAGATGCCAGGAACAGAGGATTTAGGTAAATCAACAACTATTGCCAAACTCAAATAAAATCATGAGTTGGCAACATGGCAGTCTTCTTGGAAAAAAGTTCAAACCAAGTTATAACTGAGGGACACACTCTAGAGTTTATTTGTATTTAGGCTATTCTGTGTGGCATTTGAAAATGGCTCCTTAGCACAATGATGTTGGGGAGGAATCTGTTTCTGAGCCGGTATGAAGTGTGGGGTATTTCTCATTGTAGCAGTGGAGATATGTCTGCAAGTTTTGCATCAGCTGTTCTAGTAGAGTCTGGTGCCACTTTGAGTTGTGTAGCTTGTTTCAGATGATGAGCTCGGAGAGGTTGAGGGGTGGGGGTGTTTGAAGACCAGCAGTGGAGGTTCAGAAAAGATTTTTCAGGATGGGATCCCTGTCGAGTATGATGAGTCTGTAGTTGTTTGATACCCCCTATGGATTCCAGTGTGGGGTGGTAGGTGATGAATGTGGGGAGGAGGGGAAATTCCGTATTGTATTCTCTTGGGGTATTTGGATGCCCCACTCTATGATGTGATCTACTTCTCTGGTGGAGGTGGTTTTAAGTATGTTAAGCTGTATATGCTGGACTTTGTCCTCGGAGCATATTCTATGGTATCTGAATGCCTGCCGCCAGATTTCTTGATGTGTTTGGCGTGGTTACTGGATCTGTGAAGGTAGGTGTGGGGATCCATAGGTTTTTTTTGTATATGGTAATCTGTAGAGTTCCATTTCTGAAGCTGATTGTGGTGTCCAGGAAGTTGATGCTAGTGTGGGAGTGTTCCAGAGAGAGTTTAATGGAGTGGTGGTGGTGGTTGAAGTTGTGGTGGTTTTTAAGACAACCTCATGTTTGAGGGGCTTGACAATACTGAGTTTCATACTTTCCCAGAGGCTTAATATGTGGATTGAATTACATAAATTATAGCCAAGGTTACTGGGATGTCACAGTGATGGGAAAATGCATTGTATATAATAATAAATAATATTAAAAAGATAGAAGCAATAAATTGCTAGATAGACAACACACCTTTCAAGATCCATGGATTCTCCACATGCCTATCACAACATGTGGTGTACCTCATCCAGTGCACTAAATGCCCCCCACAACTATGTAGGTGAAACCAGACAATTACTATACTCTTGAACGAACTCACAAAGGAAAAGGATAAAAGACAAAAGACACCCTATCACTTGTAGGTGAACACTTTTCACAAAGTGATTACTCTATATTTGATCTATCAGTCCTTGTCCTCAAATAATGACAGTGTGTATGATAAATACAGTGTGTATGATAAACCCATTGTTTCATGTTCTCTGTGTGTGTATATAAATCTCCCCTCTGTTTTTTCCACCAAATGCATCCGATGAAGTGAGCTGTAGCTCACGAAAGCTTATGCTCTAATAAATTTGTTAGTCTCTAAGGTGCCACAAGTACTCCTTTTCTTCTTGTCCTCAAAGGAAACCTGCAGAACACTTTCAAAAGACAAGCCTGGAAGCTTAAATTCATTACTCCGCTGGACACTAAAAATCACGGACTGAACAGACACTGGATTTATGGCTTATTATGACAATCTGTAACTCACTAACCCCCTCTTTTTGTCCTATGACTACAGCGGTGTTTACAGGCCACTATACTTTGAATGGTCCCTTATAATATGTACTAACTGCTTATACTAAACAATCTGTTCCACCTTGCATTTTGCTGTGACACTTGGAGTACCTCTCCCAGACCAGAAGAGCAGCTCTGTGTGGCTTGAAAGCTTGTCTCTTTCACCAACAGAAGCTGACCCAATAAAAGATATTACCTCACCGACCTTGTTTCTCTAATGTCCTGGGTCTGATACAGGTACAACAACACTGCATATTTTATCAACTATTTGTTTGATAGTTGTTGGGAATTTTTGATAACTGCTCAGGCAAACTTTTCACATAAAAGCCCAAGGGAAGCACTTCTCAGAATATCACTCTCCCTGAAATGTTGGAGACCTGAAGGTTTTTCATAGACTGTCTTGCAAAATGCACTTCTTGCTCAAAACCCCACGTTTTCAAAATGTTGAGCATTTGAGGTAGTTCATATAAACATTGTACATGTTGGTTTACAGTGATTTTATGCACTGATTTTTTTGCACTCAGTAAAGTTTTATTTTTGGATAATAAAAGAATTTTTGTTCATTTACAACAAATATTACAGCAGTCAAGAACTGAAACAGTGCTAATAAGCACACACCACAGAATTCACAGAGTTAGGAAAACATCCAGCCACATTTATAAACACACAGCAAGCACCACACAATTCATAGCAGAAGGCAAAGCACAGGCCTAGCAGTATTTATATAATTTTCAGCGGGCCTAACATAGATATCAATAGGCACCCCCCCGGTCCAAATACATAATTGAAATGACACAGGACAGACACACTCTCAATACAGCAAGACAGAACACCACTATGGATGCCTGTGCAAATGAACCTTTAAACCAGAGATGGGCAAACTATGGCCTGCGGTACCATCCTGCCCAGCCCTTGAGCTCCTGGCCCCTCCCCTGCTGTCCCCCCTCCCCGGCAGCCACGCCACCATGCGAGCAGCGAGCTCCTGCTGCTCTGAGTGGCATGATAAGGGGGTGGTGGGGTGGGGGTTGGGTATGGGGTCCTGGGGGGCAGTCAGGGGACAGGGAGCGGTTGGAAGGGGGCAGAGTTTCTGGGGCAGTTGGGGATGGGGAATAGGGGGGGTTGGATGGGAGTCCTGGGGGGCCTGTCAGGGGGCAGTCAGGAGACAGGGAGCGGGTGAGGGGGGTTGGATTGGGGGTGGGATCTCAGGGAGGGTGGTTTGAGGTGGGGGGGGTCTGAGAGGGGGCAGTCAGGGGACAAGGAGCGGCAGCGAGGTGTTGGATGGGTTGGGGGTTCTGAGGGTGGGAAGTGGGAGGGGGCGGGGGGCCAGGGCCAGGCTGTTTGGGCGGGCACAGCCTTCCCTACCTGGCTCTCCATACAGTTTTGCACACTGATGTGGCCCTTGGGCCAAAAACTGTAGATCCACAGTTGTGCCAACTCTCTTGCATAGAAGTGAAATGTAGGTGCTGCAGAAGCGTGAATACACACTGGATTGATGTTTTCCCAGTCTCCTCATATCAGTCAGCTGCTCCTGATCAAGCGGCAGGACAAGATCAAAAACAAGGCTATTGGAGGCAGTATCTGTATTCAACTTCAATCAGCGCTGATTCAGTTTTGGAACTTTTCTTAGTATGGACATATCATAGGAATGGAAGGCCAATGAATCCCGAAGTACATGTGCAATCCTGTGGGCACCAAAAGCTTCAGTGGCACAAGATTGTATATTCAGTTTCTGTCCATCACTGGCAATGGAAATCAGACCACCATAAGCACCTTCCCAGAGATGGATCTTCATGGCACTTGATTTGCAAGGTAGCCAGACTCCTTTGTGATTTGGCATAACATTTCTAAACCTTACTGCTTCAGAGAAAAATCTTGAAAGCCATGAACTAAAAACACCCTAAAGGCTCAGAAACTGGAAAGCAAATACAAAGAATCCCAAATTATTTGTTATAAATTTTTTAAAAATTCTAGCCACGCATAATTCTTTGCTGCCTGACATGATTTTTGAATGGTTGGGGTTAACATATGCTTTTTTAAAAACATTCAGATATGAACATAGAATAACTCAAGAGGTTATATTGGTTGCAGTGTTGTTGTAGCCTTATCGATCCCAGTATATTACAGGGACAAGGTGGGTGAGGTAATATCTTTTATTGGACCACCTTCTGTTGGCGAGAGAGACAAGCTTTCGAGCTACAGAGCTCTTCCTCAGGTTTGGGAAAGATAGTCAGAGAGTCACAGCTAAATACAAGGTGGAACAGGTTGTTTAGCATAAGTAGCTAACACACATCCTTAGAGGTCATGCAAGGTGAAGCGACCAGTTAACATTCCGGCAGTTAGAGGACAAAAAAAGGGGCGTTTTCTTAATCAGCCATAAATCCAGTGGTTATGTTGTTGTAATATATAACCACAATTTGTTTGTTATACACATATTAAGTTGAAAGTCAATAAAAATTATAGATGAAATATCTTGAACTGCATTCTACTTTGAAAATGTTTTGTAACATGCATAAAGGTATAAAAGAACAAAATACTTTGGAAAAAAATAACCCAGGTGGGTTATTAAACAAATTTCCTTGATCCACAATCATCATCTTTGATGGAAAAAGGATTTGATTGGTGTTTTCTGCTCTGTCAAGGAGGTGCACTCACCCTTTTCAAAGGTAATCCAAGGGTTCTTTCAAATTGTTCTGGGACTAATAGCAGCAAAGAAAAGCACCTCTTCATGTATGTGATTTTCTAGGTTGCTGTTGCTATTGCTCGTATTACAGTAATGTTTAGAAGCCCCACTCATGGATCAAAAGCCCCACAGTGTGCAGTGCTATACAGACATGGAATACAAAGACAATCCCTGCCCCACATTGCTCACAATCTAAATTTATGACAAGGACATAACAGGTGGATGAAATGGACAAATGGGTAGGTGGATGACTGGGAGAACAAAGCAACAGTAAGGTGAGAAAGTTTTGCATAACAAGCAACAGTCTCACCCTCTTGACATTTTTTTTTAGAATAAACAAAAGCTCACTTTGTTGTAACCTCTTTCCCTTCCAGTCACCATACTATAGTTGCCCATTCTTCCATTACCTCCAGAGTGAACATGTTCTATTTCCAGCTATCCTTGAAGATAGACAATCTAGGAGGATATTCCCTACCTGGGCAAATTTTTCTTCATACTGTTTGGCACTCCCTGAGGCCAAGATAGATTCCCATAGCACTTAACAGGTAAAGCAGGAGGACTGGCAGTAGAACTGCAACCGGTTTAGTGGTGAGGCTCTATCATATCTTTCGAGTGGAAATAGTGTTTCCTTTTTTGCCTTTCTCCATAGAGACGAGGGTGGGGCACAGAGGGGAGCTACTGGAGAAGGGCTACTTTCCTGATCCTTCCTTCAGGCGTAGGAGGTCCTCTCCTCCACTGTTAGAGATGTAGTGCTCTGAGTCAGGAGTGCATGCATTCACAGCTCGGGCATGTGTCTGAAAACAGAACACTTGTTCTAATGGAAACTGCCTCTCCAAATGTTTGAATTCAGATCCTGATTCCAGACTCATGGTGTTTGTTTGATGTGACATACACTTGACTTCTTGGTCCTTTGTGATTGATGTTAACTGAACCACACACACACGGAGGTCCCCTCTCTTTTTAAGAAAAGGAGTACTTGTGGCACCTTAGAGACTAACAAATTTATTAGAGCATAAGCTTTCGTGAGCTAGTGAGCTGTAGCTCACGAAAGCTTATGCTCTAATAAATTTGTTAGTCTCTAAGGTGCCACAAGTACTCCTTTTCTTTTTGCGAATACAGACTAACACGGCTGCTACTCTGAAATCTCTTTTTAAGGAACATGATTGTTGACAGTGGTGCTGGAGCAAAATAATGGGGGGTACCGAGAACTATTGAATCAAACTGTAAACCCTGCATATAATGGAAACCACTTCAAGCCATGGGGTGCAGCAGTACCCCCAGTTCCTGCATCTGTGATTGCTGATCTTCCCTGACTGCAGTGTTCTTCCACTACCTTTGTCATGTATTTATTAGCTTTGGCAGTTTTCATTGTGATCTGATCATTAATTAAAGTCTCTTTCCTCAAGCCAAACATTTCATTCCCGCTATTTGTCTTCCAGCTGCTAGCTGACTGTCGCATATTTGACACAGAGACATTACCTACCATCAGCTACATCAAAATAATTTTAGAGCACAAATGCTCTTTTAATCATAAGGGTGCTTAGAATGGCAGCGAATAGATTACAAATATTGTTCCTCTTTAGCACTTTGGCATGAGAAGTTCTGGTACATTTTAAATCCAGCGCTTTGTCAGTAATTGGAAGGCTGCATAGGCAACCTACTTCCCGACAGCAATGTTTGCTGTAGCAACTTTGAGGAAAAGTGGGGCTAACATCTATTTCTGTGAACAAGTGTATGTAGACTTCAAGTAGAACACGAAGTAAGAGGCTTGCAGAAAAATCTTCCTCTGTCACCTTTCAAGTCTGAGCTGCCTAAATTGGTTGCTGGAGCCTTTATACCATGATCATTATTCTAGGTACTGTTAAAACTGCGCCTGGTACTGGAAATAGTGTTTGAGCATTTCTGTGACATGCATCAGGTTTAGAAATCTATTGTTTCAACCACAGTTTCATAGACCCATGCTGGCACCAACCAGCCCTTGCTATTATTAAAGAATCAGGGAATCAGCAAAGAGGGGACCTTGAATTTATGGCTGCTTCCCAGCACCCTTTACTAGTCGGCAGACGCCATTGTTGTCCCACATGGCTGTTAAAAAAAAAAAAAAAAAAAAAAAAAAAGAGGTAACTGCTGCTTTCAAACTTGGGGAAAGGAATGGAAAGAGGTTTTGAGGCAGCACGTCACCCCTCTCTGAGGAGACATCTTAGCTACTGCAGGAAGTTCTGGAAAGTAAGAATACAAACGTGACATGCATTAGAGATTTTCCTTCTGTACTTCCACCAGCTTTTCATGCCCAGTTGCCGTGCTTGCTGCGTGACTTTCTTCATGCATGGAGATATTTCAAGTGACATGATGGACATTCCCCCTTTGAACTGACCCTAAACTGATGCCAAAAAGCCCATGATAGATTCCTTGTGCCATCCTGAAAAACAGGCTGAAATATAGCACCTTTAAACCAAACCTCAGGGTAAACAATACAGCCTGTACTCTGGTTCATAAACAGTCTTCATTATTACAAAAGGCATTTCAAACGCAGTATGATATGACTTGACCTTAAAAGCTATAGACAATCTAGCAGCGCACAGACGGTTTCTTAAAGTACAATCACTTCCTGGAATTCTTGGGGCAGCACAGCTGGAGCCATGCAAATCCTGTTTTCCTTGCATTGTTTCCTGCATGTGAATATCATCAGTCTAGTGAGGCTTGTAACCATGGCACTTGTTAAACAGTAGAGGGGAGACTTCTGATAAAGTCATCCACAGCTGGGACTTCAAGGATTTTCATGACAACAATCTTGATCTGGCAATACTAGACATTAGCCTTCATTTAAAAAAAAAAACCAACACACATTTAATAATAGTTACTGGTAAACGTCTGTCAGGTAAAAGTTATGTGCCTGTAAAAATGGCAGGAGTACTTGAGAATTCTGTCCTTATTGTGGGGTCAATTTCTGGCCTATGAGCATAATGCGGTCCTTACTTTAGGGGTCTATGCCAGGATAGAGAGTGAAGGGTATCAGGCACATGCCCTGCATGAGAACCATGCTGCTGACTGCAATTTATGCATGACTTGGATTGAGGGTTGCTCATGTGCCCGTCTGGGAGACCACTCCCCCTTGAGGCTAAAGTGCATGGGTTGGTATAGTAGCCATGCCCTGCTCCTAACATTCTCTGCGGCATATCAGGCTTCCATCCTTACATGGGGGTGAGGAGAAGAGGGGGCATTCTACAATCTCTGTCCCAGGGCAGGATCTACTTCAGTATGAGTGGTTCAATAGATATCATCATCATCATTTCTACTGCAGTAGCACTTGTGATCCCAAGTCCCCTTGTACTAGGTGCTATGAAGACAGGACCTCTTCCATAGAGATCACAGTCTAGGATTTCCTGGCTTTTTTTAATATCTGACGTAATGGAACCAGCAAAAAGGGGTAGGTGGTGTGATCATAAGAATAAAAGGCAAAATAAAATATAAAAGCTGAATCTCCAAAAGTACCACCATTCAGAAACTGAAACCAGGTACCTTCCCTAAAGCACTATCTTTAGTACTTATCTGGACCCTGCTACTGTAGCATCTTCATGCCTCATGATCAAGAGTTTTTATCCTCAACAGCCCTGTGAGGTAGGGAAATGCTGTTGTCCCCATTTTAGAGATAGCACTAAAGCAAAGAGGATAAGTTACCTGTCTAAGGCCACACAGGAAGTCTGTGGCAGAATAGGAAAAAATTAAACCTGGGTCTCCAAGTCTGAAGCTAATGCCCTAACCACTGGACCATCCTTCCCTCATTTCTCTTCATCTTATCCACACTGAGCTTCAGTCACCTCACTCATCCATTCACCTAGGAAAGCACTTTCAATTCTTAAAATCAAGGAAGTCAATGGAATTTTCATCCCATACTAAACTTGAAATGTCACTGAAAAGCCAAAAGGAAAAGGGACTAAGATTTGCTTTTTTTTTAAAACGATGTATACATGTCTAAAACAGATCAATGTTACAAAAATTCTCTGACTACAACATATTAAGAATGCAGTGTGTAATAAGATTCACTGAAATCAGTCAACTTTAAATTTATAAGCAGACCACAAGTAAGTTACGATTATATTCTATTGCTGCAACATAACCTATTGCACCATGCCATAAACAGGTAGGGGTGTGTGTGTATACACACACACTTACATTATCATATGTGGCACTGATTGGGCAATGAGGCTGGGACTGAGAGCTGGGGGGGAGAGGGGGACAGGAATCTGGTTGGTGGGGAGGGAAGACGCTGAGATTGGATGAGGAGCTAGCGGCAGGGGCAAGAGACTGGAACGAGGAACCAGCATGAGGGAGAATGGGACATAGGGAAGACAGATCTGATAAGAAAATAGGCTGTGGGAGGAAGAATTGGGACTGGCTGAGCAAAGAGACTGGGTGAATTTAAGAAAGCAGGGTAATTTTATTTACATATATTTTGATGGTTGCTTAGTGAAGTCCTCTTCATGTGAGAGCCTGCTACTTCACATCAACTCCACAATCCCTCTACTTTTACTTTTTAGAGAGCAGGGACAAGAAGCTAGGAATAGGGAAGAGACAGAACCCGAACAGGTTAGAGGGGATGGGGAAGAAGGGAAACAGGACCAAACAATTCCAGGATGGATGTTTCATTTCAAATTGTAGGTACAAGAGAAACAACAATCACTGTAATAAAGAGAGATTAATGCTATTAATGTGGTGTCAACAACTAAAAGCAGACTATGTTGAGCCTTGGACTCCAACTATGGTTGGAATATAGTTACAGCATCAGCTGTGAAAAATTATAGCCTAGGTTTCATCCGTTTGTATCAGTTCTGTGCTGCAGCCTCAGGGTACATCTACACTGCAGCTGAAAGCACGCTTCCCAGAGTGCGTAAATAGGCATGTGCTAGCTCTGCTCCAGCTTGTGCTCTAAAAATACCAGTGTGGCTGGGGTAGCAAAGATGGTAGCTCAGGCTACCCACCCAAGTACATACGTGCTGGAGGGGTACGACAGAGCTAGTATGTGTCTGTCTACCCACTCTGGAAGTCACTCCTATCTGCAGTGTAGACATACTCTCTGGGTGATAGCTGAATGCAGCAACATCCTGTGCATCAATGCACTTACATGACTGCCATCATCAGTGTCTGAACACCACACAAAAACTTTAAATTTATTCTCCTACCATGCCTGTGAGGTGGGAAGTGTGACTGGAATGAAGGCATTCATTCATCCAAGCTCACACAGGAAGTCTATGGTTGATTCAGGAATGGAGCCAAATTTCTGCAGCCTTGGGTGCAGTGACTTAAGCACAAAACCATCTAAACTGGGTAATGGAATGTTTAATGGAATGTTGTGCCATGCAATGGGGCAGCATTGAAGGTTTATATTGCCCTATATAGCAAGTAAATTAAGCAACACTAAAGTAGTTAGTTAAATGCGGATAATTTGTACTATACCTTGCATGCTCCTCAAAAGGAATCTTTTAAGAAGATTATAATGTGCCTCTTAATAGGATTACAGCTTTGCATTATTTTACTAGGAACACCCAGCCATGTAACAGCTCTAAAGACATGGGCTTGTCTACATGGGGAAATGTGGACACTATTCTGGAATCTTTATTCTAGAACAATTACTTCACTCACAAAGCAGAGTAGTTTGCAAGAATAAAAAATGTCCATGTGGGGACATTGCCTGGCATGCCAATCCAGAATAATCTCCCCTATTTAGGACAGACTACAGAAGCTACAGAAGTTGAAGTGGTAATTACTCACAGGAGGCAAGACTGTCCTGTGCTCTAGAGGGGAAGCAGAGGATATCACTGGACCTCCAGTGTTATTCTGACTGAGTGGCTTCACCAGCCTTTGAGAAGATGCAGTGTGTTCCTAAATCTATGCCCAGACAACCCTATTCTCATTCAACTCCTCTCTGGTGGCTTAAAGGTGGCTCTGGCTGGGCAATGAGACTGGGATTGACAGCTGTACTGTAGACACGAGTAAGAAACAGACAATGCACCCCCTAAATAGATTCTAGTCAGCCCCAGTGCAGTGGGCATGGACTCTTCCTTATACCCTCTGACTGCCCTTACACACCCATGGAGCTGCTGCCCAACATTTGCCCCAAGTGGCTTCAGACATACAATTTTTACAGTTATATCTACAGATTAATCACCATGTTGCTTGCACTCATTAAACTACTTCGTAACATCAACAGTAATGATCAAGAAGCTGCCAAGAACTGGTTAGATGGTATTTATTGAATATTTACAGAGTCATCTCAAATCTACTGTATTGATGAATGGCACTTCTGTAAAGAAAACCTCGACACAGTAGGCCAGATTTTTTTTTCTTCAAATTCTGTCCAGAGAAGAAGCAGACTGGAAATGAGGTGCACATTTTTAACAAGACGGGTAATCAGTCATTAGTACAACTTTCCAAGGGTTGTGGTGGATTGTCCATCACTGACAAATTTTAAAATCAAGATTTGATTTTTTCTAAGAAATCTGCTCTAATTCAAACAGGGATTAATTCAGGGAAGTTCTATAGTCTGTTATGCACAGAGCCCTGCAAACCTGCAGATATCAAAGCCTTGCTTGACTTCTTTCCAAAACATGACCAGAAATCTTCCATTTTCTTTTTAAAGTTTTACAGGAAAAAAAAAATGTTGCTACTTTATTTCTAGTGAGACATTCTTTTTTTTTTTTTTTTTGTAAAAGCTGCTTAGGTTTTCATGCCAGCATACTGATATGCATTCAAGTATTTTCCCAGAAGCTTCCTTGTTAACCCAAATTCTCAGACACACGGTTCCACTGAAAAGGTTTCAAATTGTAAGATACAGTTCCTTCGTTATTTTTCCAGTAGAAATTCCACTAATTTCTGATTAAATCTCTGATGTGCATGAATGGTTATTTTTGTTACAAAGAGTTATTATTGTTAATAGTTTCTAGAGGCTTCTCCCAGGTCATGTGATAGGCATGGTACAAATCTATAGTAAGTGATAAGCTTCCTGGGGAAGGGGCTACCATCTAAAAGACAAGATGTAACAGGGTGAGTGTGACAAATAAGTGTGGGGAGAGGAAAGAGGGGTACCAATAATAGGATGCTTTAGTACAGGCTAGCTCTGCGTGCAATTCATAGCCAATAAGCAGCAAAATTCATGACTTGCCACCCCTCTAGCTGTTGTCAGATGCCAATGTTCTGGCTTTCAGCAGAGAAGTTTTGAGGAGGGTTTTGGAGAAACAGAAGACAGTGGCTTACTGGCTTTTTGGATTTTGACAAAGAAATAACTTAGCTATTTTTCTATATTCTGCAGCTTTAAATAGGGGAGAAGCCTCTCTCTTAGTTGCAGTGACAGACCTTTTGTGGGCTCAGATGCAGCCTTGCTTGAGAGAGATACAAACACGAAGTGGAAACACGAGGAGTTCTTGTGGCACCTTGGAGACTAACAAATTTATTTGGACATAAGATTTTGTGGAATAAAACCTACTTCATCAGATGCATGGAGTGGAAAATATAGTAAGCAGGAATAAATATACAGCACATGAAAAGATGGAAGTTGCCTTACCAAGGGGATGGGGGTGGGGTCAGTGCTAACGAGGCCAATTCCATCAGGGTGGATGTGGCCCATTCTCAACAGTTAAGAAGAAAAAGGGGTGAATATCAACAGAGGAAAAAATTTTTTTGTAGTGACCCAGCCACTCCCAGTCTTTATTCAGGCCTAATTTGATGATGTCAAGTTTGCAAATTAATTCCAGTTCTGCAGTTTCTCATTGTTTTTGAAGGGTTTTTTGTTGAAGAATGGTGATTTAAGACTGTTATTGAGTGTCCAGGGAGATTGAAGTGTTCTCCTACTGATGTTTGAATGTTACGATTCTTGATGTCTGATTTGTGTCCATTTATTCTTTTGCATAAAGACTGTCCAATTTGGCCAGTACATGGCAGAGGGGCATTGAAATGCTCTCTCATGGGGTTTTTTGCTGTCACTTTTTCTTGTTCTCTCAGTAAAAGAAAGGTCATTCAGATGGAGTATATAGTTGCTGTTGACGTGGGGAGGATGGACCCAAAACACTTCAGATATTCTCTACTGATTGATACCAGAGCCCAAACAGCATGTAGGCCATCAGCTCTGTTCTAAAACCTAGTTGCCAACAGGGAGCAAGTGAAAAATGTGTAAATGGAATTTCCACTCTAGTTGTCTCAATAGAGTATGAAAAGACATCAGGATAAGTCAAGCTAAAAATTCAGAAGACAACAATAATGGCTGTTTCTCTTCCTTTTTTGAAAAAATGAATGCCTATTTTGTATGATTGTGTTTGTTAAATGACTGAGCACTGACTTTGTAATGACATTTGGATTACCTTTTTGTTTGCTCCGGGCTATTTTCATGCTTACGCTAATCCTGAATGGTCAGTGAGCTTCTGGACGTTTTTCAAGTAATAATGGCTGTATCTGTTTGTAGCTCAGCCAAGGTGTGCTCTGCTTTCCTTAACTAAGCTAGCTAGTCCCTCTGACTTGTAGGTTAAGATTCCAAGGAGTTCATCAGACTCAGTAATGCAAAGTAGATGAAAGGGAATCTTGCAGTCCATGAGACTTTTCTTTGCACCATATCTGGTGAGGGGCCATGTTGATGGTGTTTGTCCCAAATTCCTTCAAGTCACCAAAGACTTTTGACAGATTAATCACAATGCTGAGGCCTGTCACTCAGAGCCACAGGTGTTCCCTGCAGCAAGATGTCTATTTCACTTCAGGATGGCAGTACCAGAGAAACATGCTCCCTGACTTTGAAAGATGTCAGCAGGTTGCATGCCTTAAAAAGTACGCTTTAAATAAACATGCAGGTCCTCAGGCAGTGAGAACTAGGGGATAAAAACCCTCTTATTGCATTTGATATATTGCTGGGTTGGGAAGATTAGAAAAATATGAACAAGGGAGGATCAGGGTAAGGGGGAAAATGTCAGAAATAAAAGCAGTCAACTTACTGAGAAAAAAATAGCTACTAGCAGACTGATATCCCACTAAGTTTTCTATTGTTATTGCTAATACTAATAAGAAGATCACTGATGGCTGCCAAAATCACCTGCAACATCCTTGCACTGTCAGTTTTTTACCAGCCACTGAGAAGTGCTTTGGGATATACTGGGAGCATGAAAGATACAGTATTAAAAATCAGAGATGGGCTAGAATTATACCCCGATCCAAACAACCTCATGCTTAGTGGATATCTGATCTCGATCCAGACATCTTTGAAGAATCTCATATCTATGACTGACTGAGTCAAAACCCTAGACCCAAACACACCTGAGCCCTGAAGAAGTTGGGATGCAGGCTGCACAGTTCAGTTTGGAATCTGGGAACTGCTCTACACAGAACCCAACCGCTCCTTACAGAAGATCCTCACTAATTCTTACCTGGGTAATCTCCAAAACCACTAGAGTTGATGATCCCATAAAGCCCCCTGATCTGGAGTCACTCAGGGGAAAAAAGCGGATATTCTTTTTATGTAAAGCAAGTTGCTCGCTAGGACTGGTAGAAATTTCACATTTTGCATTCCCCCCCCCCCAGGTAAAATTAATATTTGAGACATTTCCCAGCCCCATTTTGACCAACTATATTCCTAGACCTTTTTTGTGTTTCTCCCCTCCCCTTTATTTTCTTGTGAAAATGGTCTTAAAAACTCAAACCAGTTGCTAGTGCTGAAAGGGCTTTCCTTCAGCAGGAGGGAAAAATTTCAAGAGTCACACATCTCTGATGTAGAATGAATCTTTTATGTTTAGGGTATATCACAAAGAATCATCTTACTTGCTGTCCCCAGAATCATGGGGTTGACTCTGTGTAATACAAGTGACAGGTATCTGTTACACTTGGGCCATTCCCTCCCCACCATCCAAAAATGTTTAGACCAACCTAGGCCATAACTAATCAACACAAACAAAAATCCAACCTCCACTGAATAGTTTTGCTCTAGTTCTTAGCAGAAGTTTAATAGCAGAGGACTACAGTAAAGTGTCATTGCTTTTCCTATACCTGCAACAGTGCTGACCGTAGTGTATTATGATGTAACAAAATTAAACTACACCTGTTACTAATTTGTGAGATGCAATGTTCCTGTTTCAATTAACTGTTTCTTTTCCTACTTTCTAATCCTCAGAATTCATCTATTATTATAGGCCTCTCACTCATTAATGCACATTGGTTTTATTGTGGTCCATTTTATAAGATACATGAGAAGTCTCACTGTGCTGTATGTTTCTGTGGACCATATAAAGTAATCACATGAGAAGATCTGCACGTGACACACTGGATACCTATATTAGATGCTCTGAGGCACAGCGCCAGAACAAAACTGCCAACTCACTTAATCCCAGTGAATTGGCCTATGGGAAAGCTGGCTCAAAGAAGAAGAACCCATGTTTAGATCTCTCTGACAGCCCATAGCAATACATAAAAAAACCTATTTCAAACTGATGCCTAAATTTAGACCTCTTTTGATAGAAGCCTAAGGCTCCGCTTTAGTGCCTAAATAGTTGGTTTGATTTTCAGAGGTTCTCTGAACCAACAAGAGTCACTTCAGTCAGTGGGAGCTGCAGGTGCTCAGCACCCCTGAAAATGAAGCTGCTTATTTAGGTCCCTATTTGTGGATTTAGATGCTAAAATTGAGGCAACCAAGTTTGAAAAGGTTGATCCAAGTGCCTACATACTACAATGATGGGTGCTTTACAAATACCCACATTTCTTTCTTTCATTATTGTCAACATTGAGAATCCACTAATTGAATAAGTTACTTAGTATATGTGTTGTGATCGCACCCAGTGACTCCAGTCAGGGACCAGAGCCCTCCGTGCTAGGTGCTGTACAGACAAACAACAAAGACAGTTCCTGCTTAATAGCAATGCAGACAAACACCTGTCAGGGATGGTCCAGATAATACTTAGTCCTGCCACAAGTGCAGAGGACTGGACAAGATTACCTCTTTAGGTCCCTTCCAATCCTACGATCCTATATGCATTATGAAAACAATCTGTAAATTGTATACGAACTTTTTTCAGGAGATGTTTTATTCCAAGATGTCGACACGGGATATGTACTCTCCTCAACATGTCTGGGATTTACACATGCAAGCCAAACAAGAAAACAAATTTCAGCTTTTAATTGCTTTGCTGTGTGTGGAGCCTTACTAAGTGGATTAACAAAACATGTTAATAATTAATTCTTCTAAGATGTTATCGGACTTTCACCACAGCTGATTTCTCTACCTGACTCATTCTAACAGATGTAGTTGCCAGAGCTCCACTTCTCTACAACTAATTCACATGCTATCTAGTGACAGACTGTGGAGTTATAACTTAGTTATGAATAATACAGGTTGAGAGGGACAAAAACAACCCGCATTTTGAGCCATAACATTAGCATCTCTTCTTAATGAGCTTCTGTTACAGGTGAGTGAACAGCGTACAAAATGACAAATAGATGCATGTTATTTATCTGCAGAAGTGAAGAAAACATAACCTATCAATCCTGAGAGTCTTCGTCAAGTGGTATTTTAGTGTATTCTGGGATCCACTGGCCCTTGGTGTTGTGTGAATTTTATTACACCAGGGAGCCATACTGGAATTTACAGTCTACCCCTTACCCACATTCTTGGCTGTTGGAAGACAGGGAATCTCATTGCTAATATTTATTTGCACAATGTAGTGTATTATTTCCATAGAAGGACAATGGTTGTCTACCTAAGCATGGACACAAAAGAAGCCTATCAGGCAGTGAGCTGTGTTAGTTATGCACCCAAACAAGGGATTAGGAAAATCCGGGGATTCCCTGCATACTTGTCCTATGAGTCACTTAAAAAGAAAAAAAAAATTTGAGTAACTTCATCTTATGAATTTTACTCCCCATTCATTTCTATTTCCTATGGTTTTCTTATCAGAGAAACTTCCAGAGTCCTGTGAATGTATTATCTTTCTTAGATAAGAGAATACAAAGTAGCTCACCATTTTAGACAAAAAAAAAGTCACTGTTCTATAAATGCATGGCTTGAGAGCCTTGTAAATGAAAAACCACAAACTAACATTTGAGAGTGAGAAATAGGTTTACTGCAGGTTAAGGTCCCCATTTGTCAAGATGCTCAATTATGTGCTTAACTTTAAGCACATGAGCAGTCCCACTGAGGTGCACGTATGTGTTATTTTGCAGTTATTTATCTCCAGAAGTGAAGCAAGCAATGTGATTGATTATATTTATATATATTGTGACGGGGCAAGGCCAGATGGCTATAGAAAGTGGGAGATAGTCTTACTGGGATCCGGGAAGTGGGCGGGCGAAGCCCGTCCACCGCTAAAGGATCCCCCCCAGCCTAAAAGGGGGATCCACAGGACCTAGATACCCAAAAAATTCCGGGGGACAACTAATAAAACAGGGACAGGAGTGCGGTCAAAGGGTCAAATGAAGAGAACCGGACGGGGACACCGAGCAGAGAACCCCGGACAGCGCCCACTGCTCCTCAAAGGCATCAAGGGAGTCAGAGGACACCGCCCAGAGGAACTCTGCCCGGATACGTGAATGGACCGAGGATCGGAAATAGGCCCTACAGTCACAGGAGACTCCATCGGCCAACCTCCTCACTCTGGTTTTGTAGATGGCCATTTTAGCTAGGGCCAGGAGGAGGTTGACCAGGAGATCCCGTGACTTTGTGGGGCCACGGATAGGGAGTGCATAAATAAGAAGGTGAGGGGAGAAGTGCAACCAAAAACATAATAAAATATTGGTGAGGAGCTGGAATAGGGGCTGCAGCCTGGCACACTCCAGGTATACATGTGCCAGGGTATCCCTCACGCCGCAAAAGGGGCAGGTGTCTGGGTTTGAAGTGAACCGCGCCAAGTACACGCCAGTGCTCATGGCTCCGTGAAGGAGCCGCCAACTGACATCCCCGGCGGGCCTTGGGACTAAGGTGGAATATAGGCTGGCCCACTGGGGCTCCTCACCCTCCAAAGGTGGCAGGAGGTCCTGCCATTTTGTATCCGGGTGGGACACGAGGGTGCGGGCGTGAAGGCTGTGGAGCACAAGCATGTAGAGATGTTTTCTTGGCACGGTTTGAAAGCAGACCGGCTGCATCTTGTGCAGCCGGCTTCTAGTGAAGGGGTGAAGTGGTTGGGTCCACGGGGCAGGGGTCCAATTAAAAGGTCCGACGGGCCTGGGGTAGCAGGTGGGCGGGCGTGCCCTCGTGCAGGATCCAGTCGAGATGAACCCGAGCAGCGGGCTGCAAAGCGGCCTTCACCTTCTGAAGTATGCGCCGGGGAGTACAAGGTCTGGAAAGCCACATGCGCTGAGCGAGCGTCAGGGGATCCAGCCAGTCTCCCCGGTCATAGTCCAGGAGGTCTCCGACTCGTGACCTCTGCCAGGATCGACCTCTGGCGCACCGAGCGGGACTCCGCCACCTGCACACGGAGCTGGGGGTTGTGTAGCAGGGGCTCCGCGAGGAGATCTGCCCCCTCGGTGGCTGCCACGGACCTGGTCATTGTAAAAAGTTTCCAGGTCCGGAGGTGGTCCTGGTTGAAGACCGGCAGCCCGGAGAGGTCTCGCGGAAGATCTCTCGGATGGAGATAAAGGAGCTGCCAGTCATATCGGAGCCCTCGGAAGCGGCGCAGGAAGGCGTGCGCCAGTATGCTCCACGCCAGACTACCTGCACCATAAAGGAGCCTCTACAGGGTCTGGAGGCGGAAGACATGGACCTGAGTAAGCAGACATTTTAGGCCCTGCCCTCCCTCCTCCAGAGGTAGATGAAGAACCCCTGCAGGGACCCAGTGCAGTCCTGACCAAAAGAACTCCAGAATCGATGTCCGGAGGTTGGCCAGGAAACCCGGGGCCGGGACCAGGGTGTTGAGCCGATACCAGAGCATGGACAGGACTAGTTGATTAAGCACTAGCGCTCTCCCTCAAAGGGAGAGGCACCGGAGTAGTCCTGCCCATTTCCGGAGCCACTCTATCACCCCGCCCTCTAAATTCTGCCAGTTCTCTGACGGAGAGGGATGCGTGGCAGAAAGGTAAATGCCCAGATAGAGCAGCGGACCCGTGCTCCACCGGATGGCCTGAAGCACGGGTGGGAGGGAGCTCGCCTGCAGCCAGTCCTCTACCACCAAACCAGAGCTCTTGACCCAGTTGACCCGCGCGGAGGATGCTGCCGAATAGATGGCCTGGCAAGCCTCCACCCGTGCCAACTCGCCCGGGTCCTGGACCACGAGGAGCACATCATCAGCGTACGCCGACACGACCAGCCACAGTTCCGGCTCCCGCAGCACCAACCCTGTCAACCTCCTTCGGAGGAGAGAGAGGAAGGGCTCAATCGCCAGAGCGTATAGCTGGCCCGAGAGGGGGCACCCCTGCCATACTCCTCGCCCGAAGCTGACCGGTTCACTCAGGGTCCAGTTGAGCCTGACCAAACACTCTGCGGAGGCGTACAGCACCCAGAGAAAACTCACAAACCTGGGTCCGAAGCCAAACGCTTGCAGAGTGCTCAGGAGATACCCGTGATCCACCCTGTCCAACGCCTTCTCCTGATCTAAAGACAGGAGGGCGAACGACAGACCATCCCTACACCCAAGTTCCAGTAGGTCCCGGACTAGATATAGGTTGTCGAAGATGCTGCGGCCCGGGACGGTGTAGGTCTGGTCAGGGTGGACCACGTCCGCCAGCAGCGAAATGGCTTTTGCCACGACTTTGTAGTCCGTGCTGAGGAGCGAGACGGGACGCCAATTTCGTAAATCGCGGTGGTCCCCCTTCTTCGGCAATAAGGCCAGCACAGCTCGCCTGCACGAAAGAGGGAGGACCCCGCTCTGCAAAGACTCGGCCCAGACGGTGACTAGGTCTGGGCCCAGGACGTCCCAGAACACGTGGTAGAACTCCACGGTCAGCCCGTCTATGTCCGGAGATTTATTGGTGGGCATGCGACGGAGGGCTTCCGAGAACTCGGCCAGAGTGAGAGGCAGCTCTAGCCGGTCTCGGTTGCCCACCCTGACCGTCGGGAGCTCCACCCAGAGCTCTCTGCAAGCGTTAGGATCAGTCGGATCCGGGGAGAAAAGGCTTGCGTAGAAGGCTCTCGCCCACCCGCACATCTCCACCGGATCCGTGAGGGAGGTGCCATCTTCTGCCAGTAGGCAGATGACATGTTTTTTAGCCCCCCTCTTTTTCTCCAGGGCGTAGAAGAAGCGGGAGCCGCAATCCATCTCCCGAAGGAGACGGATGCGGGATCGGAAAAGGCACCCTGGGCCCGATGGCCCTCGAGGGTCTGGAGCTCCTCCCGCTTCTCCCGGCACGCTCCGCAGAGGGGTGGATCCTCAGGGCTGGCAGCCAGACGCTTCTCCAGCTCTAAGACCTCCCGTTCCAACTGCTCTATCGCCGCATCCCTCCGTCGGCTGGCGCCCCAGGTGTAGTCACGGCAGAAGAGCTGGGCGCGCACCTTCCCTAGGTCCCACCACCGTCGCGCCGAAGGAAAGGCACACCGATGTCCTCGCCAGGCCAGCCAGAACACCCGGAAGGACGCCACGAAGCCCACATCCTCCAGCAAGCTGTTGTTAAAATGCCAATAGGCCAGCACCGGCCTCTCCGCGCAAAGGAAGGCTGTCATGATGGCTATATGATGGTCAGAAAATGGGGCCGGCCGGATGCTGGAGGAGTGGGCTCGTGAAAGATGAAAGCGTGATAAATAAGTGCGGTCCAACCGGGAGTGGCACAACCGATGGGCCTCCACCCGGACAAAAGCGAACGTGGAAGTGTCATCCGGGTGGTGGTCGCGCCAGACGTCCACCAGGGAGTGGTTTTCGACTATCTCCTGGAAGACGGGGATGGCGGCCGGGCTCTGCTCGGTCCCCCAGTGGTCCCGCTCCTCAAGGGTGATGTTAAAGTCCCCTCCCAGGACCAGGCATTCCTGAGGATCCAAGGTGCCGAGGAAGGTGGACGCCTGCTGATAGAATTGCAGCTGCTCCTGGCTCGCTGCTGGGGCATAGATGTTAACGAGGTACAAGCCCCTCCATGCAGACCCGGAGGTGCAGCAGGCGGCCTGGCACAGCCTCGGCGACCCCCAGCACCTCGGGCCGTAGGTCGGGGGAGAACAGGGTCGCCACTCCACCCGTACGAACTGTGAGGTGGCTGAAGTAGACCCTGTCCCCCCAATCCAGCCGCCAGCTGTCTTCGGCGGTCGGATCCGTATGGGTCTCCTGCAGGAAAACGACAGAGTAACTCCCCTCCCGAAGGAGAGCACCTGGGACCTGCGGAGACCCATCCTACAGCCACGGGTGTTCAATGTTGCGATGGTAAGAGGTGCCATGAGGAGGGCTGGGGGGGATCCTCACCGGCAGGGATGCTCGCGGCTCCCGGCAGGCCGTGCAGCAGTCCGTGACCCACCCCATAGGTGGGTAAGGAGTCACGGAAGAGGCGGACCTGCTGGTAGGCTGCGGTGCCCTGCCTCCCGGTCCTTTTACCCTCCCCCATGAGGGCCCTTGCGGCCCGGAGGATTTGATTAAAGTCCCCCCATCGCTGGAGGGCAAGCTGTACTTTGTTGCGGGAGCCACGGGCGTCTTTTAGAAACTCCAGCAACTCCTCTCACAGTGCATGGGGGGCTGGGGTTATGGTCTGGTTACTCCCCGACGGGGTCCTTGGTACAGCCCCGTGGCCCACCGAGACGGGCAGACAGGGTGCGGACCCCCGACGGGGCTCCTGATGGGTTGACCTGAATGCTGGGGCGATAGGGGGGTGGTGGAGGGAGGATAGCAGCCCCTGGTAGGTCGGGACGGGTAAACACAAAGGCCACTCCCTGGGAGTCATCTGTTGGAAAGGGGAAGGAGACAGTCCCAGGGGTGGCAATAACATCTCGGGAGGTGGACAGGATAAGGGCAGGGGCAGGGGTAGAGGTGAGAGCTTCTATTGCATCTTGCACAGAATCAAGCAACTGAACTGTTTATTAAATTTCAAGCCATTACACTGGTGCAGTCCCATTGAAAACAATGTGTCTGCACAAGCGTATTAAAGACCTAATTAAAGACAAACATGTCACTGACAGTAGAATTTGGCCATCTCCATGCTAATGTAAAAAGATTTACTAGTAACCCCATACTAGTAACCCCTCTTCCCCCCTGAGTGTAGTCAACTTATACCATTGAGAAAGTGCTTTTGCCAATACAGCTCATACCAGTTCCTTAAATGAAATAACTAAGCAACACCAGCAAAAGCACTTTTTTGCCAGCATAACTGCATCTACATGCAAATTTTTGCCAGTATATAACTGACATTTAAAAAAAAACCACTCCAAACTGATATTACTGTACTAGGAAACGTTTCTAGTGTGACTCAGTCATGTGCAAACCTGTGGAAGAGACACATTGAGGAGTTTCCGATCTCCCCTGCCACGCACCTTCAAACTAAATCCCTTCTTATAGTACACTTCCTCCAGCAATACCTCCTCACCTCTCACTATTCACAATGCTCGCAGCTGCTCTCTCTTGAGCTAGCATCCCAAGTCTCATCTTTTCTTCACCTAGACTGACAAAGCCTTATCTTGTGAGATGCTGGGCACCTTCATTTCCCACGGACTCCCAATGGTAGCTAAGGGTACGCAGTACATCACATGATCAGCCTCTTAAATCGTGAGCCCTTTGGTACGGAGAACACATCAAGCTCCAGACCAATCCTGGAACATAGGAATTGCCATACTGCATTAGATCCAAGGCCCATCTAGTCCTGTATCCTGTCTCTGAGAGCAGCCAGCACCAGATACTTCAGAGAAAGGTGTTAAGAACCCCATGATAGGCAGATGTGAGACAACCTGCCCACCCCAGTAAGGTATTATCCTAACCCTTTAAAATGATAAAGATTGGCTTAAGTCCTAAAGCACAGAATTCTTTTATACTGTTAGATATTATAACTTTGGATATTGTTGTTAAGCCATATAAATGTCTAATCACTTTTAAATCTTGCTAAATTCTTGGCTTCAGTGACATCCTATGGGAACAAGTTCCACAGTCTACTTATTCATTGTGGGAAAACTATTTCCTTTTGTCATGTTTGAAGTTGCCACCTTTTGATTTCATCAGGTGTCCCTTTATCATGTCTCCTCCTAGTCTTCTCCTTCCTAGGCAGGGGTTCTCAAACTGGGGTTCGGGACTCCTCAGGGGGTCATGAGGTTATTATGTGAGGGGTCGCAAGCTGTCAGCCTCCACCCCAAACCCTGCTTTGCCTCCAGCATTTATAATGTTTTTAATTTATAAGGGATGGGGTTGCACTCAGAGGCTTGCTATGTGAAAGGGGTAAACAGTACAAAAGTTTGAGAATCACTGTCCTAGAGTAAACAATCCCAATCTTTTCATTCTCCTGATATCCCCTAATCATTTTTGTTGCCCTTCTCTAAAATCACTCTAATTTTATATATTCTTTTTGAGGTACAGTGACCCAAAAGTCAGCAAAAAACTCACTGACTTCAATGGGAGCAGGAGCAGACTTCTGCAGCTTGTAAAGAACTGTGCAGATTTTACACTAATATTTTCATTAATAATAACCATTAAAACGATGTTGTAGACTCACCATTCTAGCTAAAAATAGCAGCTTGTCCACAGCAGCATGGGCAGCAGCTCGGGCTAGTCACCTGAGCACATATCCAGTGTGTTGGGCAGGGCTGTACTTAGGGTAGCTATTCTGAGGCACTAGCTTGAGCGGAGCTAGTGCAGATACATCTAAACGAACTGGGAATCACACTTGCAAGCTCAAATGTAGACATGCCTTAAGCTTTCCACCCCTTCTGAAGTAAATGTCCAAATTCAATGGAACAAAAACTCTTTCACACTTCCCAGGCTCTATTCTCCACAGATTCTTCACCCCTCTCCCAGGTCTTGCAGAGTTTACAGTACTGCCTCCCAGAGCTTTCTCCCTGTAGGTACCGCTCCTCCCAAGCAGCTGACCCTCAGGGCTTCTTCCCTGGAATCTCTCTTCTCCCAGGCCTGCTTTAGGAGTCTCCTTCTTCCCAGCTACCCTGTCACTTCTGGGATAGTGCCAGGGTGCAGGGTCTTCAGTAGTACCTTTCCCCAAGATAGAAATCTCTCAACTAGCTCCCTCATGCAGTCTTTCCTCTCTCCAAACCACCGAATCTGGTTCACCCCAGCTGGGTCTAATCCTTAATTACCTGTCTCCCCTCCAGCTGCCTCAGAATGAGCTAATTGGGCACACTGGCTCCTCTTAATCCTGTCCCTGCCAGTATGGGTCTATGCACAGCAAGCATTTCTGGAGTGTAGCAATGTGCAGTATCTGGCAGCCTTTCCAAAGCCTCACTGCTTCCCTTTTGGTATGAAAACTGTAGCTATCTCAGGAACCTAGTATGGGGAAAATGGCTGTTTGGGTTAGAATTTCTAACTCAGTCTTTTATTAAAAAAAAAGAAGATCAACACCTCCATTCTAGCCCTGTCCAGTCTGACGGAATGAAACCAAAAGCATACATTATGTTGCTTCTTTTAAGGCAGAGGTTCTCAACCTTTTTCTTTGTAAGTTCCCCACCCCCATGCTATAAAAACTACACGGCCCACCTGTGCCACAATAACTGGTTTTCTACATATAAAAGCCAGGGGGTAGCAAGCCAGGCAATTGTCCAGAGCTGCCCATGCCACAGGGCCCCCAGGCAAGCTATATTGCTCAGGCTTCCACTTTAGACCCAGGTGGCAGGGCTCAGGGCCCTGGGGTTCAGCCCCATGTGTTGGGGCTTCAGCTTTCTGCCCTGAGTCTCAGCAAGTCTAATGCTGGCCCTGCTTGACGACCCCGCTGAACCCGGCTCACAGCAACCTAAGGGGCCCCAGATCCCTAGTTGAGATACTGTTTTAAGGTACCTTTTAGCTTGGTTTGGGGCAATCACTCCAAAATACAGAAACCTTCCTACACAAAAACAACTCTCCCCCCAATCTCTTCCTGCCTGTTTTTTTAATTTGCTTTCCTTTTCCTTTGTCATCCTGCTTTTGAAACTCACTGTGAGATTGCACTAAGCAAACGTTTGAGGCAGAGCCCCCGTACCCCCAAACTCTGATCTTGTGGTCAAACTGAAGAGCAACATGTAAAATTCATGCCTTTCATATTAGTCATTTTCATACTATACTTTCAAACTGCACTCTAGGAAGAGTAAGAGAAACATGCCAGAGATGATAATACGTTGCTCAGGAACAGTATATGTAAAATTAATATAGCTAAGTGGGGGACAAGTGACCAGTTGAAAGAGGAAATTAGAGAAACTTCAGCACAGAGAAGACACCTCCTAGAATTCTTAAAGCAGTGGAGACAAAATAAGAAGAGCAGTGGATGCGATTTGTAACTCATCCCTCCTTCATTTGTTTTGGTTTACAACAAATGGGATTGAGCTTCAGCCAGCTCTCTTACTCACACTAAATACCACCAAACACTGGGTAGACTGGATGGGGAGAGGCTCAAAAATTTGCCATGGAGACATTCTTAACAAGAAGTCTGTGACAAGTATGCAAGCCTTCCTCAATGTTTTCATAGAACTATACATGGTAGGGGCTGGAAAAACAAAGTCTGAATCATCTTGTCCAGTCATTTGCATCATGAAGGCTAATTCCCTAAATTATTCACACTAGCCGCTCATCCTATCTGTTCTCGTCCACCCAAGATGTTGCCTTCACTACCTCTTTTGATGGTCTATTAACTATTTCAAGGCCTATCATTCCCAAGGTTAAAAGATTTTTCCTAATGTCTAGCCTGATTTTTTTTCCCATTTTTAATTTTAGGCCATTATTCTTTGTTTGACCACTTTCTAAATTACCCAAATAATGCTCTTCCTTTCTTTGATGTGATTTCCTTTAATGTATTTACCAGTATATTGCTATCATCATGCCACCATCACTTCATTTATGTTTTTCCCAAACGCTATAGACTGAGCTCTTTGTTCTTCTTCCAGTATACTCTTGAATTCTTCTACCATTTTAAGTGCTCTTTGAATGCTTTCTAGCTTTCTTTCACATATCTGTATTGGTTTTAACTTTTGTGAAGTATTTGGAAAGGGACAATTTCTAATAGCATCAACTTTCATCATCTGGCATTCTGATCTAAGAAATATTCTTAATATGCTTTCCATCAATAAAGGTTTTCCTTTTCTTTTTGCCCCCTTATGCAGTTCTTTCCTATCTTTGTTTTTGTGCGCATTGCCCATTATTATGTCTGTAGCAATAGAAGGGTTACCAGCTCTTTGCAAAACAAAGGGTCAGAGTGTTTCTCACACTTGCATGAGTATATCAGTGGGAAGAGTGTGGAAGGAGCCGTTCTTGAGAATATGGGCTGTTTAGTGGGGCAATGTCACTTAAGGTAGTAACCTCTCCAACAGGGGAGGGACTATGATGCGCGCATTGCACGTGCGCGCACACACACAAGCTGGCTGGGTGCAGAGAGAAGTATTTCAGGTACAAAAGCTCCTGATGGGGCAATGTGCCTCTGACATAGTTCAGTGCCTTAAAGGAGCAATGGAAGTCACATGAATCATGTTCTCCTCGCCTTTTACAGCTGACCGTCTAAGGCTGCCATTTTGAAAACTCCCCTCATCCTGAACTCCCACAGAAGACCATAGGAATTCCATGCATGGCACACTTGTAGGATCTGCTCCTAACTCAAAGAATCTTGATCCAACGATCACCACCAGCTCCAGCAGGAGGAGGTACAGTAATTGCATTGAGGAGCATCATAATGTAAGATTTTTGAAAGAAGTGTGTTGGAGGAGAGAGAGAGCATAGAAAGTGGAAGGTCATTTTACCTGTGAAATGAGCAGAAGCCAAGAGTGTAAGAAAAGGACCCAGAGATCAGATGGGGTGAGAATATGGAGGAGTGTAGGGCATAAGAGAGGCTGTAGGATGAAACGGGAACAGAGAAAAGCATTTGAGGGGAGAATTTCAAAGGCACAGGGAGGAATCGGGCATCCAACTCATCGGCTTTCAGTGGGATTTAAGCGCGTACCTGACTTTGGGGCCTTTGAAAATCCCCCTTTGTAAAAAACTATTTTTTGCCTTCATCAGATGAATTATATTACATTAAATTATATTTATATTAGGTATAAAAGATTTCTTTTTTTATAGTGACATATTTGAAAAACCAAGACGCATTGGGAACCAGTCAACAGCTGCTACTGGACCTCAGCTCCCTCTGAACACTGCCTTACTGAGAGCCAAAAATCTGCTACCTGCCATCTTTGCACATGTCTACCCATGGACTGAACACAGGCATAATCACACCATTCTTTTTATCACCATAAAGTATCTTGGGCCTCCACCTGAAAAGACATTTTATTTATTTTTTTAAATTGTCTCAGCCTTGTTTAAACTGGGGTCTTTTTAAAAAGTATTAAGTTAACAAACATGTTTTCCATATCCTACTTTCAAATAAATGACACAAACATTTCCCTCTAACAACTTGCATTGATTCTAATTCTCTGTGTGCATCACTGGTTAGAATTCAATGCTTGTTTTTTAACTCAATTCTGTAGGCATTTAGAGCTTGCTCTTGCTCCCATTGATGTCAGTGGTATAGATTTGGGCCTTTAAGTAAAGATTTTTCAAAGGCATAAATGCTAGCTAGGGACCTATGTCATTGGGGAGCTTAACTCCAATACACTTTTCCTAAAGTTTTTTCAATCTACAACATTAAAATGAAAAATCCAGTTTGCTGTCTAAGAATTAAATTCTGGGTGGCATTGCTAGATACAATGTGAAGTCATTGGAAATGGTGATTAATCACTGGCACAATATGCCAGGGAAGTGGTGGCTTCTTCAAAAGATGAAAATAACCACTTCCTTTGTAGTTTGTTCCCAGGATTAATCACCATTTCCAATGACTTAATATTGCATCTAGCAATCATCTTCATCTCAAGTCTTCAAATCAAGAATGGATGCCATTCTGGAAGAGATGCTTTAGTCAAACAAGCTATTGGGCTCAATACAGTGTTAACTGGATGAGATTCTGTGGCTTGTGGTATACAGGAGGTCAGACTAGATCGTCTGGTAGCCCCTTCTGGCCTTATAATCTATGAAACAGCCTATTAATTTATGCTATTACTTGATTCTCCTAATGGCTATTTAATATTTTTCTTGCAATGTATTTTCTACTGATTCATGAGAATGATAATTAAAGAATCCAATGTAGGAATTTTTAGAAATGACTCCTGGATAAGTCATTTGCGTTATCTTCTCCTTTGCTACTTGCCCCACAACTTAAGACACTATCAGAACACGGGTAGTTTTGAAACACCCACTTCTCCTCTTGATTTTGGTGCCTCTCTGGTAAGAAGTCATTCACCTTTTTATCCTCTCAACTCCCCTGAGAAAATAGAGGAAATTGGCTTATGCCAGTTTGAGCTGCCCACTGGTTGTTAGGGTTAACTAAAAGGAAGGATTCAGAGTAGCAGCCGTGTTAGTCTGTATTCACAAAAAGAAAAGGAGTACTTGTGGCACCTTAGAGTATCACTCCTCCCAGTTAGAAGTGTGGAAGTCAAAAATCCTGGGTCCCATTCCTAGTTCTGACACTCCATTGCTGTGTAGTCTTGAGCAGTCACTTCATGCAACCTCTTTGTACATCGTTTAGCCAACCAAAAAAAAAGATCAATACTTACCTCAAAGGAAACTCTAGTTCCTGTGGTACCGAGATACAGCTGCAAAATAAGAAATCCCTAAGACTGACGGAAAGGCAGGAATGATGAGATGTTTAAATGAATGAATGTTTGTAAAACTCTGAGAGCCTCAACTGGAAGGGCCTCTAGTGTGTGAGGTCACTATACTTAAACTCACCAAACCCTTTTCAGGTGATAGGCTAAAAGAATTAGTGTCATAGTCTTGGAGATAATAAAAATCTGGTCCCCTCTTGCCCCCTACCACTCTCTGGAATCCAGCAGAATCAGATCAGTCTCAGTAACTCCACTCTAAATCCTATTACACCTCTGGGATAGATACTAACAAAAGACAGTAAAAGCAAAGGATTAGAACAAGCTTTCCAAATTGATAAGAGGGAAGGCTCTCCCCTAATTATGGTCAGTAATGTCACCATCTTAGAAGCCTCAAAATCTTCAGCCCATGCATACAGGGGTAGGCATAAGGACTGATGAGGAAATATTGGATTTTCCATAGAAGAATTATTACAGGAAAAATGGGTCAGTGAGTCAAGAAACCAATTCATGAATAGGGAATACTATCCCAGGGAAAAAAACAAAGATCAGCATTTTCCCTAAGTAGCTGTTTCAATAATGATATCCAAAACTGATGACAAGATTTCCTCCCACCATCCAACTCTATCCTGTTGTTTTGTGTTTTATAGGGTTGTCAGTCAAGCAGAAAATGAGAAAGAAACAGAAACAATACAGAACAGGATATGAAGGAATGTTGCACAGCCAAGTCAATGCTTTCAAATGTACAGACACTTCACGTAGGAAACTTGGAGCCTGATCCTGAAAATCTTCACTGATGCAAGCAGTCTCAATGAGCCCAATAAAACTGCATGCATAAGGGTTACTCATGTAAGCAGGGACTGGAATGCTCCAGTTCCGGTAGATGTTTCTGTGCTACCAGTTCAGCATTGTCCCGTTAGCGGTATGTCTTGAATGTAAAATATCCAACTAGTGGATCAAGTAGTGACAAAACTTCAGTGTTTTATTAATGTTAAATACCAGAACAATAAGCAAATATTTTCAGAATTTGCTCCTTTTCCGCCCTCCCTCTTTGGTAAATATTAAGTACATTTTCAGAGAAAAAGATACTGACACAGACTTCTTCATTCTGCTGAGCCACATTTTCTCTCAAAAGTTCCCCATTGTACAGTGGCATTGTCAGAGTTGGTAGTAGAAGCAGCTGAAGAGCACTGACTCTCTGGAGGAACTTAATATACATGTCAGTAAACAAAAACAACCATGGAGAAAAATATGCCCAGTAATACTCAGAACTGTAAAGTAGGTGTCCAGATCAATGGGTGAAAAACTGTGCCCTTTATTCTGAGGAATGACTTTTATGTGTCTCTGAGGAACAGGGGGCTGGAACAATTTTTATAGTGGGGGGTGCTGAGAGCCATTGAACCAAACTACAAACCCAGTATATAATGGAAACCACTCCAAGCCAGGGGGTGCAGTAGCACCCCTAGTTCCAGCACCTATCCTGAGGAATATGGGAAGGACCTGATTCACAACTAGAAAAATACTTAATATTCCTGAAAGAAAAGGAGTATTTGTGGCACCTTAGAGACTAACAAATTTGTTTGAGCATAAGCTTTCGTGAGCTACAGCTCACTTCATCGGATGCATTCAGTGGAAAATACAGTGGGGAGATTTATATACATAGAGAACATGAAACAATGGGTGTTACCATACACACTGTAACCAGAGTGATCAGGAAAGGTGAGCTATTACCAGCAGGAGAGCAGCGGGGGGTGGGAGAGAAACCTTTTGTAGTGATAATCAAGGTGGACCATTTCCAGCAGTTGGCAAGAATGTCTGAGGAACGGTTGGGGGGAGAAGATAAACATGGGGAAATAGTTTTACTTTGTGTAATGACCCATCCACTCCCAGTCTCTATTCAAGCCTAAGTTAATTGTATCCAGTTTGACCAATGTACATGGCAGAGGGGCATTGCTGGCACATGATGGCATATATCACATTGGTAGATGTGCAGGTGAATGAGCCTCTGATAGTGTGGCTGATGTGATTAGGCCCTATGATGGCGTCCCCTGAATAGATATGTGGACACAGTTGGCAACGGGCTTTGTTGCAAGGATAGGTTCCTGGATTAGTGGTTCTGTTGTGTGGTTGCCGGTGAGTATTTGCTTCAGGTTGGGGGGCTGTCTGTAAGCAAGGACTGGCCTGTCTCCCAAGATCTGTGAGAGTGATGGGTTGTCTTTCAGGATAGGTTGTAGATCCTTGATGATGCGTTGGAGAGGTTTTAGTTGGGGGCTGAAGATGATGGCTAGTGGCGTTCTGTTATTTTCTTTGTTGGGCCTGTCCTAGTAGGTGACTTCTGGGTACTCTTCTGGCTCTGTCAATCTGTTTCTTCACTTCAGCAGGTGGGTATTGTAGTTGTAAGAATGCTTGATAGAGATCTTGTAGGTGTTTGTCTCTGTCTGAGGGGTTGGAGCAAATGCGGTTGTATCATAGAGTTTGGCTGTAGACAATGGATCGATACATTGCTCTACGATACAACCACATTTGCTCCAACCCCTCAGACAGAGACAAACACCTACAAGATCCCTCTGCCATATACATTGGTCAAACTGGACAGTCTCTACATAACAGAATAAATGGACACAAATCAGACATCAAGAATTATAACATTCAAAAAGCAGTTGGAGAACACTTCAATCTCTCTGGTCACTTAATTACAGACCTAAAAGTGGCAATACTTCAACAAAAAACCTTCAAAAACAGACTCCAAAGAGAGACTGCTGAATTGGAATTAATTTGCAAACTGGATACAATTAACTTAGGCTTGAATAGAGACTGGGAGTGGATGGGTCATTATACAAAGTAAAACTATTTCCCCATGTTTATCTTCTCCCCGCAACCGTTCCTCAGACATTCTTGCCAACTGCTGGAAATGGTCCACCTTGATTATCACTATAAAAGGTTTCTCTCCCACTCCCCGCTGCTCTCCTGCTGGTAATAGCTCACCTTTCCTGATCACTCTGGTTACAGTGTGTATGGTAACACCCATTGTTTCATGTTCTCTATGTATATAAATCTCCCCACTGTATTTTCCACTGAATGCATCCGATGAAGTGAGCTGTAGCTCACGAAAGCTTATGCTCAAATAAATTTGTTAGTCTCTAAGGTGCCACAAGTCCTCCTTTTCTTTTTGCGAATACAGACTAACACGGCTGCTACTCTGAAATTAATCTTCCTGGACATTCACAGGAATATGAACTGCAAAGTAAGCAGTGATAATGTAACCCAGAGTCAATACGTGTGTTACAATTCATCCTTTGTACATGATTCACATAAGATATGAAACTGCTACAGTTTTCAGCTTGAGTCTGGTTCTTAAATCTCTAGAGACTTGTTCATGGTTCAACTCATTAGCCAAGATGGTATATTATGTGGGAGTTTGTCCAGGATTTGACCTGTACTAGGCCTCAGACTGAGTTTCTTTCTATGGCTGATCCACAGCAGATGAGTCTGTTACAGCCCCCAGGTTCGGCGCTTACTTCTTAAGCTGTACAGACTCATCCAGAGTTGTCCATGCGAGAAGCCAGCACAATAATGGAATTCAATACAAAGGGCTTCAGATTTTAAAAACATTTGCTTCATGGAGCACTATAATTCTGTAACCACACTGTTTCTGATATGTACTTTGCTGCAAATACTTGTGTACATTTCTGGTCTATTTTTAATCTCCTACTCCAAAGGTCTCCTTTCATTCATTCCTCCTTTCTTCTTCTCTCTACCTATTTATTCCTGTCTCCCCCTTAACCCTAAGCCACACCTTCATAATCAACTCCATGCCTTTACCTCAGCTCCTTCACCAGAGCTCAAAATCTTCCTTCAGGCTGATAGGACTAGAACAGGTTTCTCCTCAGTCATCTGCACTGTGCAAGGAATAAGGGAGACACAGCTCAACGGTGACTGACCTGACTGGAGTACTAGAAGAGTAACAGGTCTCTCTTCATCCCTGACCATCAGGGCTTGCAAGGAGCTGATGCAAATTTCTGATCCCTGTGAGCAGTAGGGATCCACTGCAGCTCTGACTGATCTCTAGGGGATGTGTGTGGGGAGAAGGGAAGGAACAACTTTGAACTTCAATTCCTTTGAGTGCCAATCTTGCCTGCCCAGAGCCACAACAATACCCATGGTTATCCTCTCTGATTACAACCCACCACAACCACTTTAAAGACTCATTCAGGAGAAGAAATAAAGAATGCGTGTCAGTTTAATACCCAAGGTGGAATTTAAATTGGGCAGAACATAATTACCTTAGCAGAATCTGAGCAGAACAGTGGGCCATGGGACCTTTAATCATAAGCTTCATCAGGATCTCAGTTTGGCGTCCCATCCAACATACAGTACTTCCAGCAACACAGCACTCTCCAAGACTCTGATGGCAGCAGGTCACCTACAACAATGCCACTTCCTGAAGCAACCTGTGTTTTCCCTGCTTCTGAGCAGGGATAAAGGAAATATAAAACTAATTTAGAGAGATTCAGAGAGCTGATTCTGTTCCAGATTAAATTTGCAAGGAGTATCCGTGTATCTTCCTTATGGAGCAGAGCTCAATGTTTAAATCAAACATCAGAACTATTCCTCCCAGGAAAAGAAAGGCAACGTCAAAAAATAGTGAACTTCCATAGCTTAAGCATTTATACTATTTTTAGAGTCCAGCTAAAGTGAAGCAAATGTCCCATTACAGACAGACTTGCAAAGGTGGGCTTCTAAAATTCAGAGAAAGCCACATTCTACAGCAGCTCTGGATCCTTTCATGATAGAAGATTAAGACTGAGCCTCTTAAAGGCCTTAGCCAGAAAACTGTGAAGGGTCAGTGGGGAGAGTGGCCGTGGAAGTAATCTGCACTGTTTAACATCCTAAAGCTGCCCAGCTGCATTGTTCTGCACAGTTAAAGGAGCCAGAACAAAAGGGCAGCTTCATAAGAGGAATGGACCACACATACCTGGTATATCATAATGGGTGCCAGGACAGGAGGAAGCAAATTCCATACTTTGGAGAACTAAAGTATTGCTTAGATTTTTAAATGTCTATAAAAGAAGCTGTTTAGTCTAAGCCACAAACTCATCTTTGCTGTGCTTCCTACAGGGCACTTGAGCATAGCAAGGCAGCAGGTATGCTGAGTCTGCTGTTTATTGCCATAAGCAGCATTGTGTCACAGAAACTTTTTCTCTCCCACTATCCTCCCATTTGTTTTATTCACCTGTACCATCGTATTCTACGAGTGCAAACTCTCTTGGGCAACATATTTTTTATTGCATATATACAGAGCTCTGCACATGGGTCCCTGATCCCTAATCAGGCACCTATGTAACACCTGCCAAAAGAGGCAATTAACATGTCCCCATGCTGCTGTAGCCAGAGATGGGCCTGAGATACACCATTCAGATCATATCCAAACAATTCCAAAGTCCCTGCGTACTTGATTCCAGGATTCTGGTTTGGGCCCCTCTTTTGCTAGAACAGCGCCTCGTTTCAACATAGAACACTTTGCTTCAACAGGCAACAGTAGAATTTATCCCCTGGCTAGAAATGTTTCTAGATGAAACCTGGCTAATAATCTCTGACTTCCAGATGCTGGTATGCTGAAAGGCTATCACTTGCCATCATCGGAGACAGGGCCCTCCCTAGCCATACGCAAACTATGCAGCTGCGTAGGGCACCAAGAAATTTGCCTGGGGGACCAAATAGCCCCAAATTTCCTGGTGCCCTACACAGCTGCGTGTTGCAGCCAGCTCCAGCGGCCAGCCCGATCCCCCAGACAGCTGAGCCGTCCCCTCGTGGGCTGCGCACAGTGAGGCCCAAGAAAGCTGCCTCCGACCCTGCCCCACCTCTTCCCCTCCCCCTCAGCCCCCACCCCTGCTCCACCCCCACCCTGCCTCTGCTCTGCCCCGCCCCATCCCACCCCTTCCCCTCAGCCCCACCTCTGCTCCTCCCCCACCCCACCTCTTCCTGCCTCTGCTCTGCCCCAGCCCCGCCCCTCCCCTCCCCCCAAACCCCATCCCCTGAGCTATTGTGTCCCCGGGGACTGCAGCAGGGGTTGGCGGCGGGCCTGCCCTGCACTCACTGGGCGGCGGGAAATGAAGGGACCCGGTCCCAGCCTGCTCCGCTCTGCCGGCTCCCAGCCGCACCGCCGGTGAGTGCTGGAGGATGGTTCTCCCCGCTTCCCCCAAGCCTGGGAGCAGAGCGGAGCAGGTTGGGGCCAGGTCACTCCATTTTCTGCCCGACCCCTGCTGTCTTCCTGCACTGGCTGCTCCTGCCTCCCAAAGCCCTTGAGCGCACACACCCCCAGCGGGGGCCTGGGATGCCCCCCAACCCCTGCAGAGGCCTTAGATGCCTCCCCCCACAGAGGGGCTGAGTGGGGCACCACATTCTCTAGGGAGGGCCCTGACTAGAGAGCTCAAAAAGTTTGACCATAAACTTTACTTTCCAGTGCTATTGACCTTTTTAAACAAGGGAGATGTCAACTCACTCATAATATCAACTTTTAAGAGGCTGAGCAAAAATGGGCATGAATTTCCTTTTCATTTCATTGGAATAACTACTGACCAGAAGCAGCCCCAGTACTTTTCTTTTCCCATCTTCTCGAATGTAAGGAGCAGCGTGCCTCTGATGGCACTATATCCCTGCCCCAGATGTCCCTCCACAGGGACTCTGTGTGGCGTAAGGCATCACCATACCCTGCTAACCTAGATACTGAGTAGATATGCTAGCAAAGGATCCCCTCAATGGTATTGTTGAGAAGCTACAGGATGATGACTTACAATAGTAACACTTCTGTGTGGAGAAAGGCCAGCAGCACTTCTGCATCTGTGGGACCACAAGCCTTTTCCATCTACCAAATCCAAGGAGTCTTAAACTCTAGAGGGAACAATTTACAGTGAAATGTGAGATCACCCTCACTGAGAGATTCCTTGGCTCCCCTATGGCCTTCCATAGGTTTCCCCATGGAAGAATGTGACTTAACCTTATAATTACACATGATATTTTAACATGCCTTCCCTATAAACTGAATTATAGCATTATCAACTTTGGCATTTTTTATGTCTCTGTAAATTGGCTGCCATTAACATGCACAACAATAATAAAAAGTACAGTTAACTGAAAGAAAATTTAATAAAGGTGCGGGAGCATTCCCGTTAATGATTCTGGGAGAGAGAGAGTGTCTTTAATGCAAGCCCACGCTTCCTCCAAAAGTGCTGTTGCTTGTCAGCAAAATGACATGTCTCAACTGACCTTGTCCCCAAATCATGATGAGTCAAATTCTGACTGAAATTACAGTCACATAATCCCAAAGAGACTAAATGAAGTTGCACTGGCCCATTCCAGAGCTCGGCAGCTGCGACACAACACCATCCAAGATTGCCTGGTCAGAGCCATCCTCCCACCTGTGGGGAAAGTAGCTGTGAACTCCGCCATCCCCAGCACTAACAGCCAACTGCGACCGGACATCATCATCACCAACGAGGACCGGAAGAAGATCATAATGGTGGACATCACAGTGCCTTCGAAAACAGGACTCCGTCTTTCCATGACACCCGATCTTGAAAGCTGGAAAAATACGCCCTTCTGGCCAAAACCTTGAGAGCTAAGGGTTACCAGGTTCAGACACATGTACTGGTCATCGGAGCCCTGGGTGCATGGGACCCCAGTAATGAGCGAGTGCTGAGAGAATGTGGAGTCGGTAAACGCTACGCTCGGCTGATGTGGCAACTCATGATGTCAGATGCCATCGGGTGGTCGAGGGACATCTACACAAAACACATCACCGGACATTGGCAATACCAGGAGAGATGAGCTGGCGTGCCGATGAGAAGTGCAGTTGGGAAAGTAACTCAAATACTTTCCTGATGGACTTTTTTTTTCTCCAAATGGACAACCTATATTAAATTCTCAATTACTGAGGGACAGTCTTCAGTCATTGATATATCTGACCAACTCTCTGTATAACTTTTTTCATGAGTAATGTACCCGAATGCACGGATGCTAAATATCTAAACTGTGTTCTTAAATTAATTCACCTAAATTTGGGTTATTGTTGATTATGCACAATATGTATCTTATGACTTTAGAAACAAACTTTTATTTGTGGATAATCTAAGCACCATGCCCAGATGTACAGACACTCTTTTCTCAACCTATGTATGATATAATTTTTTTAACATTAATAAAATGTTTAAAGTTGCCTGCCAGGTAGTGGGGGGAGATGAATTAATTAGAAAAGGGAAAGTAAGCTGTGCTCACTGTGTCACTACATTGTACTGGGGGCTTCAAACCAATTCAGTCCTGTAGAAATATTAGGGATATACAGCACAGCTGAGCTTTTCAAAGCAGTCTAGGGGATTTAGACACAAGGTAAGTGGAACATGCGAGTCCAACTCCCCTAAAGTGCTTTGAAAATTTCCACCCACATTTTTCTACACTTAAATTAAAACAGAGATACAGGACATTTAAAAAACAACAACAAAGTCTACATTTTAAAACCTCATATGTACTCTACTACATTGGCTGTTGCAGCTAAGATCTCTGGCTGCCTGAATTTTAACGAAACAGGTTTATGTAACACCACACATAGATTTTGTCTTTATTCTGTAGTATTACATTGTCATATCTTGCTGAAAAAAGTTCAGTGAAAGCCAAGTGACAGTAAGGATGGACAGTCCCAGAAATGGTGGTGATGTGCTGCAAAAGATTCATTGTGAGGACTCCATCTACCTCTGATATGGTTCCTGAAAGGACATTCTTTCATTCCTTTCTGCAAGGGGGCATAAGCATTCTGCATTTTTAACTCAAAACATACAATGTTATCTGCTTCTAGTCTCTTGTGTAACTTTGCAGGAATGTGGAAAGACTTTCCGGGCTCTGGGAGGTTAGGGGTTGGTGGTGGTGGGGGGTGTATATGTGTTGGAATCAGGACCGTCATAAGCAGTGGCTTTTTGGGACATGAAGTTATTGCAATTAAGATATAAGCCGGATGTGTGAGCTAAAGAACCCTGCTGATATCAGAGGCATTTATTGATAATGCAAATTCTGTTGAAGAGATCTGGGGAATTGTTGTCTTTTGGGCTTTCCTATGCAAGTGAACAAACCATATGGATTTATCAAAAAAACACAACACTTTATCTAAGTTGGGAGAAAGTGAACAGTGTTTATTTTACTGCAGAGGAATGTTCCTCTCAAATTTTTAGAGACAATAGTCTGGGCTAGTACCGTATATTGCATGGCTTACTATGAACATAGTGCCCCGGCTCAATCACTACTGTTTTAAACTTTACATGATTTAGTATGTGCATTACTGTATCACCCAGGAGCCTCCCATTGTGCAAGGTGCTGTGCTAACACAGAACAAAAAATGGTCCCTGCCCCAGGTAGCTAAGCTAAGGGCTGGTCTACATGAACAGTTAGTGTGTGGCGAGCTGGGGTGTCCATTTCGCCTGTACAACCCTGGTGTGCATTAAGGGGCTGTGTGGATCTTGCTGCTGTGTATTAAAAAATTTCTAGTGCACTTCAATCTACTCGTGTTTCAAAGCAGGGTAGATCAACACACACAAAGGAACTTTTAGTGTGCAGCAACAGGGTCCCCATGGCCACTTAGTCTGTGGCAGGTAGCGCAGAGTAAGCTCATAACCCACCTTGCTGCAAACTAAGGATACATTCTGACAAGGCCCCAGCAACAGTCAAATGAAAGTGCCTAAATCTATTATACAAAGGAGCAAAGTGTGGTCTGGTGGTTAAAGCAGAAGCCTGGGATCTTTCTTCCCCCCTATTACTACGTGATTATGAGCCAATAACTTTTCTATGCCTAAGTTTGCCCAGATGTATCCATAATATTGTCTGTTAATAATTGTGTTGGGAAATGGAGATCACACATTAATAAGGTCTTATTGATAGGAATGACCAGGGGAAGACGGCAGAGAAATGAAGGATAGTGGAAGGAACTGTGCTTTGCAGCATGCTCTTCTCTAGAGACACTGAATGCTCACACAGATCTTCCATATGTAAGTAGATGCTGCTTGACACAACATTAACTCAGCCGCTACACCTGTAACCCCCAAACAAAACAGCATTCCCACCCTAAATTTCTGTAAGTAGATTAAAAAAAGCTGAAAGGCACTTCCATGATCAGAAATATGGTCCAAAAATCTTCACAGGCTATGCGTGAGTGACATTTCTTCTGGCCTGTGTACAATGTGGCAGGCTGCCGTGTGCCTATTTTGGGCCCTTTCTTGCTGCCCACTGAAGACAATGGCACAGCTCCTTTTGATGTCAGCTGGAGCATGGTCGCTCTCTACTGCTTCCCGGGAGATAGCTGCATCAGAGAGACAATGAGTAAAAATATTCCAGTCTCAGTGTGTGTGGGCCCCGATGGCTCTTTGGGCTTGATCCTAAAAGGGTACTGTGCACTCCAGCCCCAATCCAGCATGCAGCTGCTTAAGTGATTCACTGGCTCAGGTCCTACAGGCTCAGCACTGTGCAGGGTCAAACCTTTGTTGGTCGAGGGTTCAGTTGGGTCAGTGCTGTAGATGAAGCAGCCACTAGCCCACCCACTTCCCACACCTTTCCGTGTAGGGCCAGATTAACTCTCCTGTGGGCCTGGGGCTATACAATTTGGGGGCCCCTGGGGGTTTGGAGTGTAGGAGTGGGCTCAGGGCTGGGCAAGGGATTGGGGTGCAGGAGGGGGTGCAGCTCCAGATGGGGGAGTGGGGCCAGGGATGGGACAGGGGGGTTGGGGTGCGGCAGGAGGTTTGGGGTGTGGGCTCTGGGTGGGAGTTTGGGTGCAGGAGGGGTTCCGGGCTGGGGTAGGGGTGCAGGGTGCAGGCTCTGGCTGGGAGGCGCTTACCAAGGGAGGCTCCTGGTCGGTGGTGCAAGCTGATCTAAGGCAGGATCCCTGCTTGCCCTGGCTCCGCGCTGCTCTGCTCCTCGAAGTGTCCAGAATGTCCAGCCCCTAAGCGGAGGGGCCAGGCTGCTCTGCACAGTACATGCTGCCCGTGCTCACAGGCACTGCCCCCACAGCTCCCATTGGCTGTGGTTCCTGGCCAATGGGAGCTGTGGAGCCAGCGTTGGGGGCAGGGGCAACACACAGAGATTCCCTGAATGCCCCTTGCCTGGTGGGGGCGCCGAGGTGCAGGGAACGGTTTCCGGCCCACAGCACGGAGACTTGCCATGGGCCAGATGAAAAGAAGCAGCAGGCTGCAGCTGGCCCATGGACCAGTGGGCCCCCCTTAGCCCGAGGCCCTGGGCAGCAGCCCCTAAAGCCCCTGTGTTAATCTGGTCCTGTTTGTGTGCACATCTCCTCTAGAGAAATGCATCATTTTCAAGGTCAGATCATTGCTAAGTGTCTTCACTTATGTGCCCCAGTATGTCAGAGTGATTCATGGCTCCACAGATGAAATTCTATCTTTCCAATAAAATATCTTAAATTCCAGCAGCGTGAAGTAAAGCAACACCCATGCTCTTTGTAGGGTCAAGTAAAGTCATGGGACTCAGTGTACTAAGTAGAGTTCATAAGAAGTGTATTTTCGTGCTTCCGGATTTTGTGTTCTAAAATATTTTTCTGTTTCAGTAATATTTCAACTCCGTCTAGTTTTTGATGTTCTCCAGGTGGAGACTGACTGAGAGTCATTTCCATCTGAGCTGTGAGGATAACCATTAGCAGGCTGTGTTATGGAAAATGAAGCAAATAACAAACTAGGCTTAGGACAATTTCATGGATCATTCACATGAAACCTGTGCTGGCTTCTTGAATTATATCAAATAATTCATGCTGAGTTAATCACATGGAGAAGTGAGTTAACAGGATGATGTGGATGTGTATATTAAATGGTTCAAGACAATAGAGCTCAGCTTCATTGTTTGAGACCTTTAAGGTAGAATACTGGGGCCAGGTGAGACGTTTCCCTGACTTGGGCCAAACTGTACCAACAAAATGCCAGTGTAAATGAAACCTGAACAAACAGAGACTCACATGAGCTGGTATTTTTGGAAGTTTGGTGATGAGACGCTTGTCATGGGACATGTGGAAGCCCTTCTGCATGTTGTCTACAGATTTGAGGCTTAAAGGACTTTGAGGTGGCTGCATGCCTGACTATTTTTTGCAGAACTGTAATAAATAGTTTTAGTACAGTATCTAAATGTACATAAGTATTCCAAAAGACCAGCATTGCAGGAATTAGCAGCTGCACAATGGTACTGGAAGCACAAACATTTGTTTTAGATTTCTTTATGATATCACACTATGACAATTTTAGTTGGAAGATAAACATTTTAAAACAAAGAGCCAGGATGACCTTATGTTTTGTTCATTGCCATTGCTGTGAATAAAGTTAGTTCAAAAGTGGCTCTGGGTTTGGGTTTTTGATGACACAGCTTCTCCTCAAGGAAGCTTAGGTATGCCACACTAATAATTTTGCTTGTGTGTTGTAGCCATTTCCTCTATCCCTTGTCTGTTTTTGTCTTTTTAGATTGTAAAAAGCTCTTTTTGGCAAAAAATCCATATGTGATTAGTGAGATTTGGGTGCTATTGTAATCTTAATAAATATAATCATAATAATTTTACCCTTATAACTGGGCATTTCTTGTCTAAGTAGTTTATGGCACACTGTCATTAATTCAGAGCAGTTTGTCCTTACAGATAAGAAATGTAAATTAAAATGTAAGTTTTGCAAGGCGTAGATAACATAGTTTCATACATAAATTCCACAAAGTTTGATAGCTTATTTTTATAGCCATAAGTGGTGAATGAAAGTAAAGTGCAGGAACTGAATCAGCATACTGTATATACACACCAAATAACATCAAAATTCCAATGTTATCTTATCAAAGTAGAGCATACTTTTATATGTAAATGGTACCTAGCTACAATAAATAGCATTTACGGTGAGAAACACTGTGTGTTCCAGTTCTCTAATTACTATATTTGGCTTTACAGTCCTGTTTTAAACTTATACAAACTCGTGTATGGGTTAATAGTTTACTTTCCCTATTGTTCAACTTGTTGTTTGCATACTGAATATCATAAGAGTGAGCCTTAAAGGGGCAGAAATGGGCCAGATCCTCAAAAGTGTTTAGGTTCCCAACTCCCATTGGCATCAGTGGAAAATTATTTCAATGGAAGTTAGAAGCCTAGACACCTTTGAGGATCTGGGTCAATATGCCCACCTGACATGAGTTGGTGTCAGTTTAGTTTCTGTTGAACATGTGAAATTCACACATGGAAAGGTTGCAAAATCAGGACTCTAAGTGACATATTTTTATAATTATCCTCATCAGATACCAGAAGTTCTCCTTTTCTCTGTTTTCGTAGCATTGGATTCATAATTATTTTTAAACAGAGGGTATTTAGAGCTCAGAAATCAATTGCATACTCAACTGAAAGAGCAAAAACATGTGGGAATGGACATCTATTTGATGAAGACATAGGATTCCCAGTATAATTAGGGGTGCAAAATTGTGGTCCTAGAATTTTTCTATGGATTTGCACTCCAAAAAGTAAATGTTTGCTTTTATTTATTTTAAAAGGTCTTCTGAAGTCAGTGGGATCACACCAGGGTTGAAGCTGGCAACTATGTTAATACTGAGAGACCATTTATAATCTGAATGCTATTAAAAGTATTATCTTTTTGCTGGGAAACATGGCTCTTCTTAGTAGAATCCCATTGTAACCTCTTAAATACCTCATTTAGAAGAACGTCATTTTGTGATGGATCATTTCATTTCCTCCTAAATTCCTGAAACAAAATAAATGAATATAAGATACTATGTCCAGGAAAATCATTATTCTAATTGTAAAAATAATAAAAAGGTCAACAAATGTAAACAATAGAATTCTGGTAACTATTTGGAAAAAAAACTTCTTGCTGCAATGAAGCTGGTTGCTTTCTTAACAATGTGGTTGTGACATTCCTTTGGTATTATCTGGACTGGTGATCTGCTAGGTCACTCCAATCCTTGACTCTGGGAGCCATCCTTACCCTCCTTTGCTGTGAGAACTCCGCTCCTGGGCTCTTCACGCATAGTCTCTGGCATGGAAGCTGCTCCTTGGATGGTGCAACTGAATGACACTAGCCAATATCTCTGGTCCCAGCAGAACCTTAGGAAACTCTGTCTTGCAGTGTCCAGTTATGCCAAGGGGAGCTGTGGAAAGTGGTGACCAGCACATCCCTCGGCCCATGCTGCTTTCTGCAGCCCCCATTGGCCTGGAACAGTGAACTACGGCCAGTGGGAGCTACGATCAGTCGAACCTGTGGATGCTGCAGGTAAACAAACCATCCCGGCCCACCAGCGGATTTCCCTGATGGGCTGTGTGCCAAAGGTTGTAGATCCCTGCATTAGGACAAAGTGGGTGTAAAATGTTACTAAGCTAGCAGGGTCACACACTTAATAGCTTGTGGAGGCCAAGCTCACTGCACGTCCCCTTGCATTCCTCCGTTCCCTCCCACAGGCTACCTGAGTGCTCTCATCACGCCCTATTTCCAGGGCCAATCAGAAGGGGGGGGGGGCAGAGGGCCATTTGCCCTGGGCCTCAAGCTCAACGGGGGCCTCAGATTTAGACACTTGTTAATTTTTTGGCATTTGATAAGTTTCGCAACTTGTTTTTATGTGCATCCCTATCTGACCAAAATGTGACACACTCTCTCAGTTTACAGCTACAAATTTAAGCAAATAAGAGATGTGATTTTGTAAAAGACATAATTTTTTTGTTAACTGATATAGATTTTGTCATATTAAAAAGAGTTAAAAATGTTCATAAATATTAATAAAATATATTGGTTCTGCTGGCACAAGACTAGACCGTGATGAACGTGTTCTCTCAGGTCAGCTGATTATATAAATAAACCACTACTAGTGGCTGGTGCTGGATAAAGTGCATGTTGAAAGGTAGAGAATTGTTGCATTTTAATGTCTTTATAGTTTTACATCTAGTTGACTAAGGTATTATTTCTGTGTGAGAATTCCTCATTATTATCTTCATATGGTAGCTAAAAGAGGTGACTGGTTGGTTGGTTGAGTCCTAGCTTGGTCATGATCATAGGCTTTCGTAGTCTATAAGCCCAGATTTAAGATGAAAATTTGTGAGGACAATCTTGTACAGTGAGTTTCATGAGGACACAAGTTTGAAATTTTTGGACATTATCCCTCTGTCTGTATCTGTGTCTGGTTTACTATATATATATATATATATATATATATATATATATATATATGTCATCCCTTTGTCTTCAGTTCAGCCTGTTATATTATACCTTGCGTGATTGAGTTTTGATTCATTGATAAGGATAATAACCTATCTGACTATTTCATTTTATGTTCTTAATTAGTATTCCTTTATTTTAAGTCTTTTCAGCATTTGTGTACCATTCAGCATTTGTGTATGTGTTTACAGTAGACAATTTCAAGTGTAGACAAGCTACTTATTTCCAGCAGAATATTTCAAGTGTGGATAAGCTACATATTGACCAGATAGATCACTATGAAGATGAGATTTGAAAAGTGGTGCAAGCAAGAGATGGCGAAAACAACTGAGTGAAGCAACAGCTAAGAGCTCAAAGCCAATAACTTCATTTCTCAAACCACTGGAAAACACACCTTACCCAACAAACAATGCTACAGATAATGAAAACTCCGCAACTGCAACAGGTGATATTTCAATGCCAATACCTGAACATGAGGACAGTAGTCAAGAAGGAGATGTGCCAACAGTAACAGATGCAGCAGAAGATCCTGTGTACGATCCTGAAACTCAACAGCAACAGGAAGATGTAGATCTTATGCAGCAAGACCAATTCATGAGTACTACAGGTTTGACTGTGACTGATGTTGGAATTATCGACAAGAGCAATGCTGCATAAATGAAATCTTTTCTTCAAATTAGTTGTTTTGAAATTCCAAGTAACATTCCACGAGATGCTGATAATCATGCTTTCCCTACTCATCTGCTGACAAAAACGCTTCCAAATGGTGAGACCTGCACAAGAGACTGGTTATGTTGGAGTACGGAAAAAACAATCTCTGTACCGTGAACCCTGCTTCATTTGGAACAAAAATGCTGCAAATGCATCAGTTCTCTCTGATCAATCAGGATGAAGCATCAACAGAGGTTGGAGGAAGTTGAAAGACTGAATACCACCACATGAGAGTTCAGTGTCACATAAAGAAAACTATGTTACATGGAAATTAGCCAGTAGGGTAGCATCAGCTGAAAGTTCAGTTGAGAATTTACTCTTGACTGAACTCTCTACAGAAACTAATAACTGGAAAAAACTTCTTGAGAGCATCCTGAATGTCTTCCTTTTTCTTTCTGAGCGGGGATTGGCTTTCTTTGGTTCCGGTCAATGTATTGGTGATCATCCAAATGGAAACTTTCTAGGCATAGTAGAACTCCTCAGCAAATATGTCCCATTTTTATCAGAACATGTTAAACGTGTTTGAAAATTGCAACAGAGTCAAAAGCACATGCAAGTCCATTATCTCTCCACATGCATACAAAACTAGTTTATTGAGCTATGAGGGTCATTTGTACAAACAATAATTCTTGATGAGATTCAAAATACCAAGTATTTTTCAATCATTGTTGATGCCACTCCAGATTGTTCTCACAGGGAACAGACTACTATGGTTATTCAATATGTTAAGGTTGTAGACAGCTCAAAATTTTCAATTTAAGAAAGGTTTATTTTGTTTGATAATTTCACGAGAAAAACTGGAAAAGAAATTATTGCTCGAGTACTAGCAATTCTAGAAGGTTTTAAGTTAGATTTTCAAGTCTGCATTGGTCAAGCCTATGAAAATGGATCTAATATGGCTGGGAAGTACAAAGGTGTACAAGCAGTTCTGCTTGAGCATAATTCAAACTGTATTTTCTCCAGCTGTGGAAACCACACACTAAACCTTGTAGATGTTGACTGTGCTGAATCATGCAAGGAGGCAATTACTTACTTTGGAACTGTTCAATAAATGTACAATCTCTTCAGTAGCAATCCACAGAAGTGGGAAATTCTGAAGCAATATCTTCCTGTTTCACTGCCTGGGATGTCCAAAACTAGATGATCTGCATGGATTGATGGTGTTCAATCAGTTGCGCAGCATTTGAATTCAGTGAGAAAGGCTTTAAATGAGGTTGAATCTCTCAGTCTCACTGCACAGGCTTGAACTGAACTTCAGTCTGTTCAGAAGCACATTTCCAAATTTGAATGCATTCTGATGTCATCTTTGTGGATGAAGCTACTTACTATGATCCACCAAACCAATCTGGTAACTGAAGCACTCAATGATACACTTGATGTTGAGAGGGATAACATTGAAAGTCTTATCAATGACATTTAACAGATTCATGAACAATGGGATGCGATCCTGACTGAGTCCAAATTAGTAGCACAGAATATTGGCATCTCATCTGAGTTCTCCACCAATTGCAACTTACTTACTGAATCCAATGCTGAGCAGCATTATAGGGTCAATGTCTTCCTTGTCATCATTGATCTATTCAGTCAGGTCTTCACGTAGATTTGAGTCTGGTGGTACCTTAAAGACTAACAGATTTATTTGGGCATAAGCTTTCGTGGGTAAAACACCACTTCTTCAGATGCATGGAGTGAAAATTACAGATGCAGGCATTATATAATGACACATGAAGAGAAGGGAGTTACCTCACAAATGGAGAACGAGTGTTGACAGGGCCAGTTCGATCAGGGTGGATGTAGACCACTCCCAATAATAGATAAGGAGGTGTCAATTTCAGGAGAGGCAAAGCTGCTTTTGTAATGAGCCAGTCACTCCCAGTCCCTATTCAAGCTCAAATTAATGGTGTTAAATTTGCAAATAAATTTTAGTTCTGCTGTTTCTCTTTGAAGTCTGTTTCTGAAGTTTTTTTGTTCAAGTATAGCTACTTTTAAATCTGTTATTGAATGTCCAGGAAGATTGAAGTATTCTCCTACTGGCTTTTGTATGTTACCGTTCCTGATGTTCGATTTGTGTCCATTTATTCTTTTACTACAATACCCACTTGGGGAAGCGAGGAAACAGATTGACAGAGTGAGATGGTACCCAGAAATCACCTACTACAGGATAGGCCCAACAAGGAAAATAACAGAACACCACTGGCCATCACGTACAGCCCCCAGCTAAAACTTCTCCAGCACATTATCAACGATCTACATCCTATCCTGGAAAACGATCCCTCACTCTCACAGACCTTGGGATGCAGGCCAATCCTCACTTACAGACAGCCCCCCAACCTGAAGCAAATACTCATCAGCAATTACACACCACATCACAGAAACACTAACCCGGGAACCAATCCCTGGTGCAAACCTCGTTGCCTATCTGTCCCCATATCTACTTTAGCGACACCATCAGAGGACCCAACCACATCAGCCACACCATCAGAGGCTCAGTCACCTGCACGTCTACTAATGTTATATATGCCATCATGTGCCAGCAATGCCCCTCTGCCATGTACATTGGCCAAACCGGACAGTCCCTGCGTAAAAGAATAAATGGACACAAATTGGAAATGGTAACATACAAAAGCCAGTAGGAAAACACTTCAATCTCCCTGGACATTTCATAACAGATTTAAAAGTAGCTATACTTGAACAAAAAAACTTCAGAAACAGACTTCAAAGAGAAACAGCAGAACTAAAATTCATTTGCAAATTTAACACCATTAATTTGGGCTTGAATAGGGACTGGGCATGGCTGGCTCATTACAAAAGCAGCTTTGCCCCTCCTGAAATTGACACCTCCTCATCTATTATTGGGAGTGGATTATATCCACTCTGATCAAATTGGCCCTGTCAACACTGGTTCTCCACTTGTGAGGTAACTCCCTTCTCTTCATGTGTCATTATATAATGCCTGCATCTGTAATTTTCACTCCATCCATCTGAAGAAGTGGTGTTTACCCACGAAAGCTTATGCCCAAATAAATCTGTTAGTCTTTAAGATGTGACCAGACTCCTTGTTGTTTTTGTGGATACAGACTAACAGGGCTACCCCAGATAGATAGATTTGAGTCGCTGTGACTAATTTGTGCCCTTTTGGGTTTTTTTTTGACAGTTCAACACACTGAGTAACGAAGATCGACTTTCTGCAGCTGAACAATTTCAGCAATAGTACAAGAAAGAAATCTCAAAAGATCTCAGTGACGAGGTCATCTTCCTCAAGCAAATATATTCCACAAATTTTAAATTGGATTGGAAGCCAAAGGGATTGCTTCAAGAAATACTTGAACTTGGACTCTCTGGGGTGTTTCCTAATATCACAATTGCATTGTGTATTTTTGTCAGTTTTCTGCATCAGTGGCTTCATGTGAACACACCTTCAATGTGCTGAAGCAGGTAAAGAACTATCACCATTCAACTATGGGACAAGAGCATTTGAATGGGTTCACCTTGCTTAATATTAACTGTGACATTGCACGAAAGCTAGATTTTTCCTCAATAATTAGTGCATTTGCACAGAAAAAGACTAGAAAAGCATTTGTTAAATAAAAAGATATTCAAATTATGTCTCACTCTTTTTATGGTGCCTTATTTTGTTTTCATGTGTCGTCATTTTTTATTTTTATTATGGCTAGGGGCCTCAAAAGCTGGAAGTGGCCTGGACCTCTCTGGACCTCTGAGAGGGCCTGCCTATCTCAGGGACCTGATGGAATCCTCCCACACCCCTTCCCTCATGCTAGGGTCTCTGTGTGCCCCCTCATCCCACCTCCTCCCATACCAGAGTCTCCCAGTCTCTCCTTCATGCTATGGCCTCTGGGTACAACCTTATTCCCCCCATGCGCTAGCCTCACCCTGGCCACAGGACCCGCCCACTACCCCCTAGTTTGCTCCATTCTCTGGTCCACCAGATACTCTATATGCCTCCCTTTGTTCCCATGCAAGAGGCTCCGTGTGCACCCCCAGGTCTCCTCAATCCCTCCTAATATTCTATTCTTCTTTTTCTCATACGGAGTGTCAACATTTTTAAACTGTATTGGGAGGATGAGCAGAGCTAAAAGGAGAGGTATTGATATCATCAAAGGTGTTAACAGCTGCCATCAAAATGGTTCTTTGATTTATAAACAGTTACAGAGATGGTTGAAGCTGTGGCTTTGGTAACTAGATGCCAGGGGCTACGTCCCCTATTTTCTCCTTTCAGTTTTTCTAATTTTCCCCAAGATCAATAGGGTTCTGTCCATTGACATCCAAAACACTCCCTGAAATTTTGGAATTGATAGGACGTGGCGTTCCAAAGTTATTGCATTACATTCAAACAGAGAATAACTATCTAGTTGAGTATATGGCCTCGCAGGCTTGGCCAATCAGAATGATAGGTCTGGTCTACACTACAGACCTATGTCAGTATAACTACATTGCTGAGGGGTGTGAAAAATTCATAGCCTTGAGCAACATAGTAATAGTGACCTAACCCCTTATATAGCCAGCGCTATGTTGGCGGGAGAGCTTGTCCCCCGACATAACTAGTGCCTCGTAGGAAGGTGAATTAACTATGCCCACAGGAGAGCTCTTCCTTAAAGCGCTGTACTAATGCAGCGTTTTACATGTAGACATGCTCATAGTGTTTGCACTCACTTTGCAGGCATATAAATGACTACACAACATGCTGGGCAATGGAGTAGCAGGCCCATGGTTTCTACAATTGGCTCTGCTACTGTCTGACCTTTGACAACTTCTCAGTGACTCTGTTTAATCATCTGTAAAATGTAAGGCTCCGTTCACTGAAGTTTGTAAATTGTTTTGAAATCCCTGGATGTACCAGAGAACTGGAGGTGTCAAAGTAATTTACTTCATTTTACAATACTTACATGCTTAAACCCGATGGGTAGATTGCAAAACTTAACACGTTTAAAAACCTTGCAGTTAGGTACTAGCATCTGTAAAACTATGATATATGTCAACATCAATCCTCCAGGGGATAACGGACAGTACTTATGTAAAAATAGTGAAGTTGGTAAAAAGCAAGATTGATTGTTGTGGAAATAGTTTTATGAGTTGGTTCATTACTTCATAGGAAAACAGTTGAGATGCCAACTAAAGAACATGCTGAAGCAATATCATTTGAAAGGAAGATTGATGTACTAACTGCATGCAAATCAACAGTATTATGTAAGTATTCTTACCTGACATGGTAATTAATAGCTATACAGGTTTCACTTGATAATAAACACGTAATCACACAGCAATTATGTGTTCCTTGTGTTATCTCTTGTAGATCCAAAAGTAGTTACCATGCACCCTGAAGCTTGGTTTACAAGCAAGAAAAAAAAATCCATTGCAAATCCATTTGCATGGCACTTTCCAGGTCAATACCCTCCATGCTACCTGGGAAGCACAGCACCTGATTTTCCATTCCTTTACACTGGTGGAAAGCTGGTGTAACTCCACTGATTTCCTGGTGTGAAACTAGTGCAACAGAGTGACGATTCAGGCTCTTAGGTTCTGTCTGGCTTATACACCTAGAGGTGTATTGGGTGGCAATGGTAGGGAGCAGTGATCATTGGTGGCTGGAGGCATCATGCCCACACAGGTCACAGGCAGGCAAGATGCACTAGGGTCACTGGGGAAGTGTGTGCTTAGAAGTGCAACATGCATCTTCCGTAGTGGCAGCCTCTGGGCACCAGCAGGTTCATAAAGTGAGGTGGGTCCTAACCACTATCCCTCTACCCATCAGTTTACACTTCCTTTGGGTTTTTACAGCTTCCCCAGCAATGTCAGTCACTACCATGACCCGTCGCACTGAATGAATGCTGACTACAGCACTACGGCTCATTTCCACATGGGTGCACTGGGAGTTCCTGTGCCTTCTTCTCCCCTCTAGCACTTTTGCCCATGGAACGCTACAGTGTATTTACTGCCCTTCTGGGATATTCTTCCCCTCGAAAATACAGCATCACCACCACAAAATCCAAACAAACAGCTCAAGGAGCAGTATTTGACAAGATGAATTTACTGTCTTTTAGTTGCTCTGAGCTTCTAATTCATATATTTTGAGGCCAGAAGGGACTACTATGATCCTCTAGTCTGACCCACTGTAGAACACAGGCCCATAGAACCCAGTAATTCCTGCATCAAACCCCAAACTTCTGATGAGCTGGAGAATATCTGCTAGAAAGACATCCAGTCCTGATTTCAAGACTTTAAGTGATAGAGAATCCAACACATCCCTAGGAAAATGGTTCCTATGGTTATTAGACTCACTCTAGTCCCCACTTCTGGTCCTTTATAATGTCTTTCTCATCCCTCCCCTCCCCAAGGCACTCAGTGGGAGAGTTCTTCAAGCAAACAAACCAAAGAAAAGTCCTCTCCCCTCTTCCTTCCCTTATGAGAGAGGGGAGTCTGTAGGAAAACAAAGAGAGGCACCAGAAACCTGGGTATCAGGCAGTCTTCCTGGGTCAGAATGTTGGGCTCATTCCACAATGGGGTGTGGGGTCTACCTCCAGCCCCTCCTCTTGGAGTATACTGCTTTGCAGCGGGGTCATGCAGCTTTGAGAGCAGCAGTGTCTGCCCCGGTCTCCCTCTCAGTGGGCCTGTCTCTACTGTCTGAGGGAGGGCTGCCTTCACCCTGGCAGGTTTTCCCTTTTAAGCTTCCCTATCTCTCCCAGCAGAACAAGCCTTACAGGTGCGCCTCGTTCGTGTTGATCAGGCCCAGAGGGGTTCTTTGTCCCCTCTGGGCCAGAGTGAGGGCATGCCCCTTCACATGCTGTTAAAGAAGTGTGGCTCATTTCTAGTTTGGATTTGCCTTGCTTCAGCAACCACTTTCTAGATCTTAATACACCTTTGTCTGCTAGATTAAAGCAGTGGTTCTCAAACATGGTTATGTGTACCCCTGGGGCTACATCAACTCATCTAGAGATTTGCCTAGTTTTATAACAGGCTACATAAAAAGCACTAGCGAAGTCAGTACAAACTAAAATTTCATACAGACAATGACTTGTTTATACTGCTCTATATACTATACTATACTGAAATGTAAGTACAATATTTATAAATTCCAATTGATTTATTTTAAAATTATATGGTAAAAATGAGAAAGTCAGCAATTTTTCAGCAATAGTGTGCTGTGACCCTTTTGTATTTTTATGTCTGATTTTGTAAGCAAGTAGTTTTTAAGTGAGGTGAAACCTGGGGGTACACAAGACAAATCAGTCTCCTAAAAGGGGTACAGTAGTCTAGAAAGATTGAGAGCCACTGGATTAAAGAACTGTTGCTCTTCACATTTATACATCACTTCTGCATTTAGAATGCTTTAGAATGTGTTCATTTGATCACAGTCTTGTTTAGTAACTTGTGGTCCACAGTAAAACCTAGTCATTTGACAGTCAGAACTTAACAAAGGCCCATTTTTGTAGGGTTGGATGGTGAAATCTAACATCTGAACCATTTTAGTAGAGCTGAACCTGAACCAATACCTCAGATCTACACATCCACAAATGTAAGAAAGCTTGGATCCAGATCCTACTTTATGTATGTCATACTTATCTCTCTATTTTAGACTCTTACATCCTGTCTACACTAGCAAATTGGCCTGTTTCTGACAATTGAGCTACTGCTGAAAACTGTTTGTTAGGGCATGAGAACTTTTTTCAGTGTCATGATAGAACGCATGATTGAAAATGGTTGTACATAGGGTTGTATGCACCTTTGGGCACTCCACAAACAGCAATACACAGGGATGTATGGGATTCATTTCACCGGGCATTGAAATGAACCTCCATCTGCTCAGAAACACAGCAGTAATAGCAGCACTCAGGTGCTGGAGGGACGTGTTGGGAACTCCTGGTAGGTCCTTATTCAAATTCTGCCACCAAATATAAGGGAGAATTAAGCTGATTTCCCTGATCTTGGAGTCATTTCTCCCCTATCGTGACTTCTGGCTCCCTAGCAAAGATGACTTCTCAGTCTCCTGGAGAGTCAGAAAAATCCTGCCGAGAAGCAAATGGCAAGTATTTTCCAGAAAAAACATCCTGGGAAAGATAATCACCAGTCCCCGAACTTTATAAATATACAGTCTGAACCCTGTGCTGCCCTATTAGTCCACTTTTCAAGAACGAAGTCTAAACATTCACCATGTATGTTTAACAGATGCCTGTTTGCTGGAAGGTGGATCACTTTGGCTACGAGAAAGTGGTTTTGCTTAAGAGAAAATAAGCCAGTCCTGCAACCCTTCCCTCTGTGAGCACACTCAACCCTTGCACTAGGTTGTTATCACAGGCTAAGCAGTACATTTTTGTGGAAGCTCTGTTAAAATATCGGTATGGTGTTACTGAGCATCCTAGTCAACATTAGTGCATCCTATTCAACATTTTAGGACAGGACAAGAAAAATACAGTATCCCAAATGTCATATCATCTACCATTAATTTGACTGACCAGTATGTGTTTATTTGGGTTTCCCTTTACTGAGAAAGTTTATTATCATCCATCTCAGTATATAAAACCAACTCCTTACAGACAGCTCCAGTGTCAAACTCAGGGGTGAAATCCTGACCCCACTAAGTCAATGGCAAAATTCCCATTGACTGTGATGGCCCAGGATTTCACCCCAGGTATTTTCTTATTATGCAGACAACCGTTAATTAATCTGACCTTTCAAATGTCTCCTGACTTTACTGAAAGCTTTTCATGTACAACATTCATTTTGCTTTCTGGAGGTGAAATGCCTTAGCTTAGGATCAGCATTTAATAATATGTTTCCTACACATTCCACCTTGATGCTGTTGAGGCAAGCCTTCCTTCTAATTACACACATGAGCCAGAATGCCAGGGAAGAAAATGATATCATAGTTTCCCAGCTAAACTTACAGCTCAAGAGACTGATCAGAGCTCGTAGTCATTTCCAGCTATTTTCATGGTCCCATAGAAGAGAAACTTCTCAAATCCAAAATATCAAATACAGGTTCTTTGTTATTTTCCCAGTGGGGGACATTGGCAGGGAGAACCAACCAACCAGCCAGACCCACTATTGTCTTTCCTACTGTCATGGGAAAGTCCTGTAGAATCTAATAGGGAATGATAACCTTTCTATAGAGATGTTCAACCATGGTATAGAATTAATGAATAAAGAATTATATCCCTGCTGTAGAAGATTAAAGGATTTTTCCAAAGGCCTATGGAAAAGATATCATTCTGTATACAGTTCTGTTTTCAGAGTAATTTCTATTACATTTCTGTAAGGAAGGGGTGTCGTGAGGCTGAATCAATTAACATTTGGTAAGCACTTTGAGATCCTTGGTAAAATGGTGTATATAAATACAAAATATTAAGTATATTGCTCTCCCTCCCAATTCCTCTTCTCTTCTTTTCTTTACTTTGAAGCATAATAAGTATTAAACAAAACAAAAACACCTGTTTATTAAACATGCTGGAAAATTTGAGTAAAACTGATAATGGGTAAAATTTTCAAAAGCCCCTGATTCACTTAGGAGCCTAAGTCTGGTTGAAAGTCAATGGGAATTAGACTCCTAAGTGCCTTTTGAAAATGGTAGGCTACTGGGTCCGTTGGTTGATTTTGAAAATGTTACCCATTATCAGTTTTACTCAAATTTTCCAGCATGTTTAATAACCATAACTAATTATGGTTATGGTCTTTTGGACAATGAAAATACTTTAATTGAAAAGAAAATGTATTCTTGCCTTTCTGAATATATATTTGGCAATAACAGAATGCCTGTGCCATGCATGAAATACGCTGAGTATCCATGGATCATTATTTTGGGGGTTGATCAGATCAATCTACGGTGCATTTTTTCTTCTTGCTAAGATGAAAACATTTTCAAGATAGCGGCAAGACAGGGTAGCAAAGTATGCTCCCAAAGAAAAACCCTAAGAGAAAAACCAGACTCTTTTACATGTTTATAAAATTGTAGGGCTTTTGGTGCCTGCTTGTGATTCACTATACAAGCACTCAGGACACAGTACCCCTGTGGTTTACAGACCAAAATTTCATGTTTCTTCTAGTAATGTGTGTTCCTACCAATGATAACTCAAAATTATCTTGCCACGATGTCATCTAAAGTCATGTTCAGATCTGACACGGACTCTGAACAATCAGAGACAAATTATAGGATGAGAGAATGCCATTTCTTGTGGGCAGGTGAGTATGAACCCACTTAGCGTCAGTACAGGTATTGAGATCACAACAGGATTAATGTTAGAGATGGGTAATCCTTGAAAGGTTCAGAGATTTGGTTTAGATAAAGATCTAAACTTTTGGATGCTTTTCTGAAACCTTATCCCAGTAATCCAAACTCCTGGGGCCCGAACATCCCATCAGTTGCACATGTACAACTGACAGGGTAATTGGGCTCCTTGTGTCTGCATACTGAAGGCCTGATCCTGCCATCTTTGAACGGACAAAACCTCTCATTAGTATCAACCTGACCATGAGCTGGACATATTGCAGCAGGAAGTTTCCTTTTGACTAAGGCTGGTTGAAAATGTTCAGTTAAAATTGTTTTGATGAAAAACTAGGTTTTCAACAAAACAAATTCAAAAAGCTTCTGCTTTCTGTGGAAATTTTAAATTTTTGGTTGAAAAATTGAACATCTGAAAACCATTTTTTATTTCTTTGTTTTTGGCAGAAAACTGAAATATTTCAGTCAAAGTCAGAACTATTTTGATTCAGAAAGGCTGCCATGGTGCCTTATGGGAGTTGTAGTTTGAACATTCTCTTCTATGACTCAGGCTCCCCAGCCAGACTTCATTTTCCATGAGGAACTGCCTCCCTTTCCAAGAAGGGGTGCTGTGGTGCACCATGGGACATGTAGTCTGATGGAGTTCAGGCTATAGAGGAGAATGGGAGCATGCAGCACCTGAACTACAACTCCCACAAAAAAAGGTAACAGCATTTCAGGATTGAAATGTTTTGGATATTTCAAATTCCCCCACCCCCCCAGCTTTTTTTTTCTAAATTTGAAATTTTTACTGACATTCAAAAAATTTTCATCAGTGGGTGAAAAATGGGTGAGGGGAAGAGAATTTGTGAGCATTCTGTGGAATATTTTCCACATTTCCTTTACCAACTTTTGAAAACTTTCAGTCAGTTCTAATATTATGGAGGTGTCCCCTTTCACAGGGCACTGATACAGAATGTGCAGGGTGCATGTGTGAAGTATGTGTGTTATTAGACATGGAGTCTATGCATAGCCCCTCTACATGTGATTCAAAACTGTAGGACTAGGAGCCAAGCAACAAGCTGCTTCCAGCTACTTTCCACTGTACCCAGCAGAAGCTGGAAACATCACCAGCTGCACAGGTTCCCTCTACTTATCAGCAACGAGAAGCTGGCCTGTCAGAGGGAAAGGAGAGTGCAGCAGGAGAGGAAAGATGGTTCTGTGGTAAATGGCACCAGCCAAAGTCTTAGGAGACCCAGCTTCAATCTCCCGCTTTACCACAGACTTTTTCAATTACCTTCAGCACGTCACTAATGGTATGTCTTTTACAGGAGCCCTGTGTCCATAGGGCACAGAGGGAACGTTGTCAATATTTATATCATGTTAAACAAAGAACTATCATTGCTTCACAACATTTTAGGGGCACTGCAAAAAAAAACGAAACAAAAACAAACAAACCCCAACCTCATGGCAACAACTCTTAGATCCCAGGTCTAGAGGTTTGGGCTGTGGTGCTAAAGATAGCTGTGTAGACATTCCAGCTTGGGCTGAATCCCACCCCTAACCCTGGGCTTCAGAGACCGAGCTGGGACATCTACATGGATATTTTTAGTGCCACAGACATGCCCTGTGAACCCAAGTCTGCAGACACAGGCTCTGAGATTCTCTGCTGCTGGGTTTTTGTTTGTTTTTTTGCAGTGTAGACATACCCTTAGTCTCTCTGCCTCAGTTCCCCACCTGTAAAATATGGATAATAATACTCTCCTATCCCACAGAGATGTTGTGAGGATAGACACATTAAAGACTGTGAAGATACTAAAGTAATGGAGGCCATATAAGTACTCTGAACAGGCAATATAAGGCCCTGAAATCAACTACCTTTGACAAAAGGGCAAACTTACCTTATCAAAGACTGGGTCCTTGGTCAATATTGTAGTTCACAGAGTGAACTATTTCAATATTCATATCATATTAAGCAAAAAGCAATAATTGCTTCACAATATTCTAGGGGCAAGGAAGATAATTCAAAATTCTTCCCATTCAAAACTGCTATGGTATTGAACTCCCCTCCACCCGACTTGCCAGATACAGCCTGACGTTAAGAGGGTAATTCTGTCACTTTTATACTGCTGGGATTGTCTGCATAGCTACCACATAGTTCTTACTTTTTACTCTTTCTTTGGGAATGAAAAAATGCACTTGTTTGTTTTGGCATATCTGTATGGTAACAAGATTAATGGTCATTAACTAAAAATAAGTTAGTAGGACTCTTCTTTGATACAGAAATTTCATGCTGATATCCTGAAACAAAGTGCTATTCAGAGTTTACAGAGTATATTTTCCTATCTACATGGGTTGGTTTTTTTTTAATAATGACAGGAAGTATGTATGTTTTGGGGGGGAATATGGGGAAAGTGTTTTACTCTATATAATTATATTCTGAAGCCCAAAAGCATCATTCTTTCAACTGCTTGGTAGAAAATAAATACAGGTCTCATATCATTTTCATGGATCATTGTGTTTCTTAATAACAATTATTTTTGTCATACTTCTCTATTCAAGCTTTCCCCCTTCCTAGTTAACTACACTGAATATCTTCAGCTGTTGTTTGTCAGCATTGCTTCCTGTTTTGAATGAAAACACTAATTTAGCTGAAGTAGAATGAGATTTAGTCATTTCGTTAATAGCCTGCCTAACAGTAACCAGTTTCCAATAGGTCAGACAGCACTGTATTTTATAATGCACATGAGTAACTGTGTGGTCATGTTCAAAGGCTACTCTGAAATGTATGATCTGGGTCTGGTTCCTGGGGGAGTGAAGAGGTGGGAGAAAGAAAAACAAGGCACAAAGAACACAGTTACCAATGATAACAAGGGCCGTATAAGTATCCAGATAGACAGACTGAGCCTTCCTTTCCTCACAGTTGTGCATCATGTGCAGGGGCCAGAGGTGAAAGGGATGAGATGTAGCTATATTTTGCAAAGTGATGAGTGTTTGGAAACAGAAGGTTATACTGGAATCTGTTCTTTAACTACTTGTCCCAGTTTTATGTGTGTTTGTGTATGAACTGGAATCCTATTATTACTACTTATTTCTTTTGCAGCAACATCTAGGGGCCAGGGCTCTGTCATGCTAGGTACTGGATATGACAAAGTGTTGGTCCCTGCTCCTAAGAGCTTCGTAGTAATAACACCTCTGTTTGCCTCTCCTCAACCTCCACTCACAGACATTATGAGTTGGATTCACTATTGTCCTGAATCTTCCATAGATGTTTAACCTAGTGCAAGGTGAGAGTAAAGCATGACCATTCTGATCTGGTACTGTTTTTACACCCATGTTGCACTGATTAAAATGACTCCACCAAGTGTCAGAGGGATGGTGAATAGGGGTCTAGGTTTGTAGCAATGCCATGAGCTTTGCTGTGAGGAAAAAGAACTGCAGGCTGTGAAATGTGTTGGAAACACATTTGTCATTTATGACTCAATACTAAAGGCAGGAGTCACATCCACCTCCTGTGAACTGAGCCACTGGGTTTCACACAGCTCTGTTCACAGTCACTAAGCTTGTGGCACCACCTCTCAAAGGCATACATCCCACAATGATAGGGGCCTGCCTGCAGAGTCTGTCTGGCTTACCTTCAATAGTTTGAGGAAAATTCTTTCAGGGTGCTTTATGTTATTCACATAATCCTCTCTCACATTTAAACTCTGTACAGTAAATTACAAAAGCTTTTGATGGTATATTCATATAGAATTGCTTTGTCTGGGCTGCTTGTTACTGGGAGTGTGCATTCAACAGCCTTTTCTACTCCTGGATGTTTTGGATAACATTGCTCACCATTGTAACCACTGGTGGCGGTTCTATTCCATCTTGTGCATCCCAACAGAATTGTTCACTAAGTTCCAATCTGTTCTATCTGTGCAAACCCACTGAAGGTAAGGAGGTTGCACAGGTGTCAGTGAGGGCATCATTCAAAGACAGTGCTCACCTGTTACAGAGCAGGGATGATATATTATCTTTTTTATTAGTGGTAAATAGTTATAGTAGCACCCACAGGCCTCAGTTGGGATCAGGGGCTATTATGCTGAGTGATGTACAGTGAATTTTGGACATTATGCAAATCCCTACATATTCCTTGGCTACTTAATGTAAATTTGTTTCAGTAACCATACTGTTTTCAAATCTTTGCACTCTGATTTGCTAGTTCATGCCTGAGCTCACTGTCCATATGCCTACAAACATGGCTTTCTCAGCGGCCAAAGTTTCAAGCTTTTCTTCCACTTACAAAACTGTGGCTAGCCCAATGGTGTCTCAAATTTATTTAATTATGAAGGAGTTTCACAAGGAAATAAAAAGAAACAATAAAACTGGCTAGTGGATATGCTCTACTTCCCTCTAAAGGATGGAATCTGAACTGCTCAGCTGTGTGTCACAGATCCAATTCTAAAAAAGAAAAGGAGTACTTGTGGCACCTTAGAGACTAACAAATTTATTTGAGCATAAGCTTTCGTGAGCTACAGCTCACTTCATCGGATGCATGCAGTGGAAAATACAGTGGGGAGATTTATATACATAGAGAACATGAAACAATGGGTGTTACCGTACACACTGTAATGAGAGCGATCACTTAAGGTGAGCTATTACCAGCAGGAGAGCCGGGGTGGGAGGGGCGGAAACCTTTTGTAGTGATAATCAAGGTGGGCCATTTCCAGCAGTTGACAAGAACATCTGAGGAACAGTGGGGAGTGGAGGGGGGGGAGAATAAACATGGGGAAATAGTTTTACTTTGTGTAATGACCCATCTACTCCCAGTCTCTATTCAAGCCTAACTTAATTGTATCCAGTTTGCAAATTAATTCCAATTCAGCAGTCTCTTTTGGGGTCTGTTTTTGAAGTTTTTTGTTGAAGAATTGCAACTTTTAGGTCTGTAATCGAGTGACTAGGGAGATTGAAGTGTTCTCCAACTGGTTTTTGAATGTTATAATTCTTGACGTCTGATTTGTGTCCATTTATTCTTTTACATAGAGACTGTCCAGTTTGACCAATGTACATGGCAGAGGGGCATTGCTGGCCCATGATGGCATATATCACATTGGTAGATGTGCAGGTGAATGAGCCTCTGATAGTGTGGCTGATGTAACTTAGGCTTGAATAGAGACTGAGAGTGGATGGGTCATTACACAAAGTAAAACTATTTCCCCATGTTTATTCCCCCCCTCTACCCCACACTATTCCTCAGACGTTCTTGTCAACTGCTGGAAATGGCCCACCTTGATTATCACTACAAAAGGCCCCCCCACTCTCCTGCTGGTAATAGCTCACCTTAAGTGATCGCTCTCATTACAGTGTGTATGGTAACACCCATTGTTTCATGTTCTCTATGTATATAAATCTCTCCACTGTATTTTTCACTGAATGCATCCGATGAAGTGAGCTGTAGCTCACAAAAGCTTATGCTCAAATAAATTTGTTAGTCTCTAAGGTGCCACAAGTACTTCTTTTCTTTTTGCAAATACCGACTAACATGGCTGCTACTCTGAGATCCTATTCCGCTACCCTCTACTAGAGATACACCATCAGTTCAAGTAGTAGGAACTGTGATTCTGCAGAAAGCTGCTTTGAGAGCTAGCCCATTGTCACTGAAGTTCTAATGGCCATGGCATTAAGCACAGTGTTAAATGTGAAGTCCTAAGTGTCCACAAATTTGCTACACTAATAATTATTAATATTAATGGTGGCTGCTATCTGCTCCATTATATCTAAGCGGGGTGTTTTCCCATAGTTTATTAGGTATCAGGTACATTTTAACTCATGTATGAAATCACAGCCAGTGAAGACATATTCCCAAGTGGGAGATACTAAGATAGAAAGCTACAGCTCACTTCATCGGATGCATCCGATGAAGTGAGCTGTAGCTCACGAAAGCTTATGCTCTAATAAATTTGTTAGTCTCTAAGGTGCCACAAGTACTCCTTTTCTTTTTGTGAATACAGACTAACATGGCTGCTACTCTGAAACCTAAGATAGAAAGGAAAGCTGCAGAGGAAACTGGGATAGCATTCATCAGGGAAACATGACGGAAGAAACAGCAGTCAGCAACGAGGAGGGAGAAAACAGAAAATCCAGACATATTTACTGTGTGTTTCTTTTAAGCAGGACACATGTTGAAATCCTGGCCTTATTGAAGTCACTGGGAGTTTTCTATGAAGAGGTGGTCTTATGCTATTATGTAAAGATGTGCAGACTGACTCAATATGTGCGAGCCAGCAAAGATACTGGCAATGCAACCTGGCTCAAAGGAAAGAAAGGGGTGCAGTCCCACATGTGAATGATTTAAATAAAGCTCTTAAATTCTGCCTAATTTCTGTCCATAAAACAACCTTAAACACCATAATCTGGTATGATTGGGCCTTTTGTTGAGAAATATATACTATTCACACTCTGTTTTTTAGATTATGGCAGGGATCATATAGTCACATGTATTTGTACAATGACCCCTATTTGTGTCCTCTTAGTGTTACCCTAACAAAGTGGTTTTCAAACTGGGGTACATGTACCCCTAGGGGTGTGCGAGCTCTCATCAGGGAGTACATGATAAAAATCCTGTAATGGTGGACAATGCACTTTATTTAGTTGTCCACTTTATTTACTCCATTTCATACTTAATTCACTGAAGTCTTCCTCCATTGTTCATCTGGAATGCTGTCATGAAGGGGGCACCCAAGGATCCCCCCACAAAGGGAAATCCCTGGGTGATGCAAAGCTGGCATAGCAAGCTCAAAGTCACCCATCCCTTCTCATTCTTATAAGGCAATGCCAATGTTATAGTAGAGGGTCCTAAGCCAGCTCATTGGCTGCTGCAGCTGTTGGCTGTACGTGGTCTAATTTGGAGCATCACTGAGGCTGATTTAAATTTTGCTGGAGCAGAAAGATGGCCAAAAGCCATCTTTCCCCCACCCTCTCTTCACCTGTGCAAAGTGTAAACCGGGCACTGCTCAGGCACTGAGCACACTGTGAATTAGAAAGACATGCAATTTAATTTTCTTTAGTAGGATTTGCCATTAGTTATAAAACAAATAAACTACAATTCAGCTCTTATCTGGCAAGCTCTGTATATATCTATTTTGTTTCCTGTTATTGCAGCACTAGTAGAAATGGTGAAATGGTCTTGATTTCTTTTTCCAAGGAAGTTTTCTGGTCTGAACAATTAGTATGAGAGTGAACAGAGAAAAAAATCCCCATGCATATTTCACAGATTTCCAGTAATGTTAGACCTGTGTGTATTGTTTCAGGTCTCACCGAGATGAAGGTTTGATTATGTTAATGCCATGCAGCCACTTAACTTGTTTCACTTACAAATGCTTTCACTACAGACTTTATTGAACCTTGTGTGCCAAATTCAGTTCTCAATTGTAGCAATATGCTGCCAATATTTTAACAAGGAGCTCCCATATATTTTTTTCTTTAGCCTATGACAAACCCCCATGTAACTGGTATACAAGTGCTCATAAAGATGAGGGACTGGAAAACCAATTTGGTTTCCTATTTAAACAAAACCCCTTGCTCATAACCATAACTAATGTAAATAAACTGATATTGCATGCTACTCTCTGGAAATGTTTGGACTTTGTTTCTGAACTGCAGAGGACTATACTGATAATATAGCAGTGTTCAACCTATGGCATTTGAATGGGATGTGTGTCATGACATTGTATGTGGTTCAGGGATATTCTCTCCCAGGGGAATTTTTGGAAGATACCTCATGTATTCCAAAGGCAAACATTTTCCCTTCAGAAGTATTTGAGTCACAGAGATAAGTCCTCTCTGGAAAAGATGCTTGAGCAGTGCCAAGAGAAAGAAAGAATTCCATCAAATGCAGGGACTTTCCTGAATTCCCCCTCCAATGTGGTGGAGGAACTTGAAGAAACATTTTTTGGAAGCCACTCTAGTACATTATACCTATGCAGTCCCATCAGTGTTATAGGTATAAATAGGATCAAAATTTTACCCCAAGATTTGAATGCTAGGCTTTGAGATGGGCACATGCAACAAAATTCAGGTTTGGATTTCACCCTTCCCCACCACCCCAAAGTCTGGGGTTCAGATCCAGAGTTTTGGCTTGGCCCACTGTTGTAATCCCGGTTGCCAAAAATGGATCTGGGATTGGAGTTCCTAGCAAGTTTGAAGCTTTTCAGAACTGGGGCTACAGTTCAGATTCAATTATTTATTATTAAATGTATTAAAACTAGAGGGGAATCTGGATTTGTTTCTACCTTTTATTTGGTACTTAATTATTAATATCTTAATATTAATATAAAGCCCAAGCCTGTGTCTGCTTCTGGCATAGATCTTCAGAACGGTGAAAGCATCAGTCAAATCACTAGTCCAACCCCTAATCACCTGTCTGCTCTTACTTCTGAGGCTCTACTTTGTGTAGCTTGTCTACATCTCTGACCTGCTATCCTTTCATATTTTCCTCTGCTCCTACTGAGAAACCAGCTTTGACACCCACTTTATCTCACAGGCATCTTTGGGCCTTCTTCCACACTGCCTCTTGTATGTGCCCTGCCAAACCCAAGAACCTTGCCACATCCAAATCCCTCCTAAAGTATCCCTTCTACCACGCTGTCAATGAAGTGTGGGTGAGGAAAATTGAGGTGGGAAAAAAGATATCTACAAACCTTACTGCCTGGGCGATCTTGGCAACAGTGGCTGTTTGGAGCTGCTGAAGGGATTGGAATGGTAGAATAATTCCGAGAGGAGATGGATTAGTAGGTAGACAGCAGGGGAGGTAGTCAAACGTTGATGGTAAAACCTTTATCATCATGGCTGTGCAATTTATCACAAGGATACTACCAGCATATATGCAGTAGGTAAGGGCTTGTCTACACTACCGAGTGCTTGCCAGTCTAGCTATGTCCCTAGTGGAGATGCAGAGTGAGCAAACAGAAGGAATTCTGACATCATAGCTAAACCACCTTCCGGAACAACATTAGTTAAGCCAACAGATGCACTCTTCTGTCAGCATAGCTGCATCTGCACCAGGCGCTTTGGCAGCATGGTTATGTCGGCTAAGAGGTGTGATATTTTCACACTCATAGCCAGCATAGCTATGCCAGCAGAACTCTGCCAGCTTCTCACTGCAGGCAGGCATTCTCAGTCAGTCCCTCTCTCTCCCCTGCCTCCCATGATTCTTTAGAGGGAAAACAGGTCTCTTTCTCAGCTTCATCTGATAAGAGAACAGGGCTGGCTTAAAGACCCTTAAAGACGCAGGTCACACTGTTACAGATGCCCTTTCGTAAATATTCTTTACGCTCACAGACATCCCAGAGGGTGGCTGCAGACAACTGACCTTTTGCCCCAAGGGTGGAATCACATGGGGTTTTGTCTGTCCCCTCATGCAATGTGTATATAGGGCTGTACTAGTGAGGTAAATGAGAAGGCCTGGGCTGGAGGCCGAGCTCCTCAAAGGTATTTAGCCACCTAACTCCAATACATTTCAGTGGAAGATAGGACCACTAAATACCTTTGAGAATCTGGGCCTATAGTGTCTTCATTATGCAGATAGCGCTAAGGTCTATATTTGTCTCACCTGACTCAGCCAGTGCTGTTGAATGTCTTGCGTAGAGTTTGGTCTAATAGAATGGGGCATGGGTGAGGGCTGGTTGACTGAAGATTATTGCGAATAAGATGGAAGCAGTACTGATAGGATAGGGGGAAGCAACAAGAAGATATAAATGGTTATATCTGCCCTGTTAGTTAAGGGTGTGTGCTTGTAATTTGCTACTAGGGTTCATAATATGGATATTGTTAGATCCCAAGCTACTGTTAGACCAAGCAATGACCAAGATGGTTTTCTTTCATCTAAGTCTGGCCAGTAAGCTGTAACCATTTCTTCTGGATACATAACATGCTGCCATGATCCATGCCTTTTAACTTGGATATCAGACTATTGTATGGGGCCCCTACATGGGGCCGCAACTTAAGCCACTTTGGAAACTGAAGTTAGCAAAGAAGTTGATAACCACAGGTTAAATGAAGTTTCTTATCAGGACTACGTGACACCAGAGTTTTGTGGTCTGCACTGCCTGCCTGTGGTTTTCTGGGTGGAATGTTTTTTTACAATAAAATTTTAAGAGGCTTGGAACCTGCCTACGTTAGATGCCTTCTCTCTCCCCCTGTGTACTGATGCAGTTGCACTCAGCACGGATAGTCAAGGAAGAGTTTGGAAAAAGTCACCTTCCTGGACCACTGGTAATCTTTGATTATCCTGATGTTTCCGGTGCCTCCTCAGACTTTTGGATAACCAAGTTTGAACTCTTGTTTCTTTTGTACAATCCTTGGTTGCAGTGTCCATCCTAGTGCATGCATTTTTAAGAGATTGGAGAATAGAATCATAGAAGATTAGGGTTGTAAGAGATCTCAGGAGATCAACTAGCCCAACTCCCTGCTCAAAGCAGGATCAACCCCAACTAAATCATCTCAGCCAGGGCTTAAAAACCTCTAAGGATGGAGATTCCACCACCTTCCTAGGTAACCCATTCCAGTGCTTCACCACCCTCCTAGTGAAATAGTTTTTCCCTAATATCCAACCTAGACCTCCCCCACTGCAACTTGAGACCATTGCTTCTTATTCTGTCAGTGGAGAGTGACCATTGATACTAAGCATTAAGGACTTGAATGAGGCTCCAAGAGAGGGCATTTTGAGTCTAAAGCTCAATCAGGAAGGAAATCTTGTGTTCTGAGCTGCCCTATTGCTGCCTATGCTTTCGGGTTGCGCTGTGAACTATTGAAAAAGTGAGTGATATAGATTCATAGATACCAAGGTCAGAAGGGATCATTATGATCATCTAGTCCGACCTCCTGCACAATGCAGGTCACAGAATCTCACCCACCCACTCCTGTGAAAAACCTCTCACCTATGTCTGAGCTATTGAAGTCCTCCAATCGTGATTTAAAGACTTCAAGGAGCAGAGAATCCTCTAGCAAGTGACCCATGCCCCATGCTACAGAAGAAGGCGAAAAACCTCCAGGGCCTCTTCCAATCTGCCCTGGAGGAAAATTCTTTCCCGACCCCAAATATGGCGATCAGCTAAACCCTGAGCATATGGGCAAGATTCACCAGCCAGATACCCAGGAAAGAATTTTCTGTAGTAACTCAGATCCCACCCCATCTAACATCCCATCACAGGCCATTGGGCCTATTTACCGTGAATATTTAAAGATCAATTAATTACCAAACTCATGTTATCCCATCATATCATCTCCTCCATAAACTTATCTAGTTTAATCTTAAAACCAGATAGGTCTTTTGCCACCACTGCTTCCCTTGGAAGGCTATTCCAAAACTTCACTCCTCTGATGGTTAGAAATCTTCATCTAATTTCAAGTCTAAACTTCCCATGACCAGTTTATATCCATTTGTTCTTGTGTCCACATTGGTACTGAGCTTAAATAATTCCTCTCCCTCTCCGGTATTTATCCCTCTGATATATTTATAGAGAGCAATCATATCTCCCCTCAACCTTCTTTTAGCTTGGCTAAGCAAGCCAAGCTCTTTGGGTCTCCTTTCATAAGACAGGTTTTCCATTCCTTGGATCATCCTAGTAGCCCTTCTCTGTAACTGTTCCAGTTTGAATTCATCCTTCTTAAACATGGGAAACCAGAACTGCACATAGTATTCCAGGTGAGGTCTCACCACTGCCTTGTATATCTGTACTAAAACCTCCTTATCTCTACTGCAAATACCTCTCCTGATGCATCCCAAGACCGCATTAGCTTTTTTCATGGTCATATCATATTGGCAGCTCATAGTCATCCTATAATCAACCAATAGTCCAAGATCCTTCTCCTCCTCCGTTACTTCTAATTGATGCGTCTCCAGCTTATAACTAAAATTCTTGTTATTAATCCCTAAATGCATAACCTCATACTTCTCACTATTAAATTTCATCCTATTACTATTACTTCAGTTTACAAGGTCATCCAGATCCTCCTGTATGACATCCCATACAGGATCTCTAAATTGGCAATATCTCCCAGCTTTGTATCATCCGCAAACTTTATCAGCACACTCCCACTTTTTGTGCTGAGGTCAGTAATAAAAAGATTAAATAAAATTGGTCCCAAAACTGATCCCTGAGGAACTACACTGGTAACCTCCCTCCAGCCTGATGGTTCACCTTTCAGTAGGAACCGCTGTAGTCTCCCTGTTAACCAATTCCTTATCCACCTTTCAATTTTCATATTGATCCCCATCTTTTCCAATTTAACTAATAATTCCTCATGTGCAAGGTATCAAACGCCTTACTGAAATCTAGGTAATTAGATCCACTGCATTATCCTGATTACAGAGCATAATTTGTATCTATTCTGCATTAAAATAGTTTGCAGATCTCAGGAGAAACTCATCAGGACTAGGTGACCAGATGTCCCGATTTTATAGGAACAGTCCCGATATTTGGGGCTTTTTCTTAAATAGGCGCTTATTACCCCCCACCCCCTGTCCAAATATTTCACACTTTCTATCTGGTCACCCTAATCAGGACTGATTTCTTTATTTTAAATCTTATCAAAACTGAATGAACAGCCTGATTTATTTACATATGTGGAGATATTTAGGGATGGAATTGTCTGCTTGAAGGAATCATTCCCCTTCCCTCTTTGTTTTTTAAAAATAAATATCTTGTATCTTGCTTTACTTTGTGTGTTTATTTTACATTTCAGAAATGCAAAACAACTGCATGATAAATCACAGCAAGAATGTGCATGAGGGTTATTAGTCATGGTTATAAATACATGAACTTCAACAGTATTTGATAGAAGGGAGAGAGAGTGCACCATTCAGGCAAGCTGGCAAAAAACAAAACAAGACTTTAGTCTTCTGATAACAAATCTCGTTAGACTGGATCACAACCCATTCGACTGTATCAGAAGCAGTCAATAGGTTGTGCAAGCTGGCATCTGGATGCTTCGGGGAGGGTGCAAAACCCATATAATGCATCTACAGAGTAATATATTACACCAAGCAGGGGATTGGAGATTCTCGGGAGCTATAAAAATTGGGCCTCTTTTAACTATACTCCTACACAGGGATTTTCAGGCCTAACTTTAGGCAATAGGCTTGAAAATAAATTAGTAAGAAGGATTCAGAAGATAAAATTAGGGCACAAACCTGACCCCTGTAAGATAGATGAACAAAAGAGCTCTTTGTGAGGTGGTTATACAGTCAAAGTGCAACATAAAATGTGCCTCTGTTTCACTGCAACATAAAGGCCTTGATTCCGTGAAGCACTTGTGGGACCTAAGCACATTCTTAGCTGAAGAGGGATGTTACTGCTTGTGTGATTTAAGTGCTTTCTGAATCAGGGCCCGAGACAGGAAGTGTAGAGAGTGAATAAACCCTTCAAATTCCTAATGTAAACATTAGAGGGACACCAATTCTTTCTGGGGCCTCTGGGAACTATAATTCACAGTTCATTTCCATTTCTTCAAATTGTCCCTTTAGATCATACTTTATAAATTCAGTGTGAAGCGCAGGTGTGGTGCTCAGCAACTCTGAAAATCAGGATATAATTATAGTCCCTGATGCGGTAGATTTGTCAAATGTCTTTGATTAGCAAATTAACGGCATATTCCCAATTGTTTCTGCATGAATTAATGTTGTTCTAATTGTGTTTTTTAAGTTTATTTGAATATTTGCTAAGAACTATGTCTTGGAAATCTGGAGTGTGATCACCTAAATTCTGAGAGAAAAGAGAAACAAAAGATTAATTTGAATTTTTTAGAGTTAAGGCTATATCTTAAACATACTCTGATTTCATATGGATACTATGGTGTAGTGAAAATAGTGTAAACATGACAAGCTGTCAAGGGTTTAAGGGCTTTCTTGATCCCGTTTGCAGGCTAGGGGGCTCTGTAGGGAAGTGTGTGATCAAATCAGTTCTGCAGAAAACCAAGCTAGAGTAAGGGAGGGGTTGATTTGTGCCTCTCTGTTTTAGGGAGCAGCCTGATTTGTCTCTCTCTCTGTTTTTGGGTTCTTGTATTTTATTGTTCTGAATTCTAAGAAATAAAGTTCGTAGTTTACAACCTACCAGCAAGAGTATTTCATGTTTTTATCTAACTTCTCTGTATGCTGTAAACATAACAGATCCTATTGCACTGAAGGCCCAGAACAGAAAAAGCAATAGATAAGTCTGGTTTCCAAAAAGGGAAGCAAATTAAATTGATAAATTAAAACACCCCGGTACCTAAATTGTTACATGTGTAAGGTGTCCATCATCATGATATCTGGGTGTAATTTTACTTTGATAAATCTCTAATTTACCAGTCAGTACGCTCAAGTTGTGAAAAAGCAATACAGCAATTCTTAAAGTGTGAGACCATGAATCAAACGAACAATGTCACATTGGCAAATAGCAAAACTAACAGCTCTTGTAGACAGATATCTAAAATGCAGTTATCTGCCAAAAAAAAAAATTGTGAGTAGTAAACAGTTGTTACTATCTATTTCAGTAATATTGGAGGTGCCCATCACAGTAGCATCTAAGCACTAGGAACAATAATAGCAATTATTTGAAATGACAGCTCTTTTCCAAAGATAGCATATGGCATAGTACCAAAGGCTGGAAGATGTATGTGTGATGTTAGTTTGAAACAGAAACACATTAACATGCTTTAGTTGCTTAGGTCCTGATAGATGCACATGGGTTAGAGCTGGAGATAGTTAGGCAAAGGGAACAGGAAGCAGGAGTGGGGGTCCTTGTGGAACAGACAGGGTCCTGTGGAAATGGGAACAGAGTCTTAGGGCCTGATATGTAGAGGAGAATAATGTCAGAATTGGAGGATATTTGTATTCAGGAGCCTGTTTCCTAAATATTAGAGCCTTCAGGGGGCAAATATCTTTCTGAATCTGAAAAATGGATCACTGTCACCAATTAGATATATAGGAGGCCACTTTAGTAGTCAGCAACCTATCATAAAGCTATTACTAGTCAATACTAGTGAAAAGGTCATGGCCTGAAAGTCAAAGACCCAGTGTTTACTGTCCAATTGTATTTACGCTCATTTGAATCTTGAAGAGAACATACCATCCCTTCTGATGAAGGGCTCAAGTATAGTAAGCATAGAGGCAATCTTTATGGAGTTTCTGGGCATACACAGGCCCTAGTTCACCCTGAATCTCTAGCTCACAGACAGATCCAGTGTGTACGGCATAACCTAAGTCCTAAAGCAGATAAATCATGGAATGGATTTCTTAGTAGATGAAGGATGATGCATAATTGACCATTACAAACTCTCTATCAGCCTGAAAAATGAAACATGAGCCAAATTCCTTAAGAGAAAGGTTGCCAAGAAACCTTCATGATACTGTATCTGCCCAAACAGGCAAAGATGGAAAGGGGTTTCCAATTCCATGACAACATATCAAATATTATCTACTCTGATTCTTTTCAGGGGAGATTTACAACACAAGAGAAGGCTTGGTGGAGGAGACTCTGTTACTGAAATAACAAAGGCAGGTGCAGATCATGCTACTGCAGAACACCTGGAGATTATCAAGACCGCAGAAACTATTGAATAACTGTTGATATTTCACTATAGAACATCTTCTTTATTATTATTATTATCTTTAGAATCATTTCCTGCCCCATTGCTTTTTCCTCACTACACAATGTTTGGATCCCTGGAATGAAATGAAGCTTTCTGATGGGCTGTCACCACAGCCATAAAGGGCCCGTGAGATCCCCGATTAGCACCCAGGTATATCAGCTTTGCTCTATTTGTCTTACAATTCCTATTGAGACTAGAATCACAAAGCCAAATTTTCACGGACAGGCACTGAAGATATCAGTGAAGCATGAGTGGAAAGTGGTGGAACCGTAGTGGAATGCTGCATACAGCTATCCGCATCCCAGATGGTATTGTGTTCTATACTGGCTTGAGTGCATTTGCACTGCTAGTTCTGCGCAGGTAAGCAAGGATGATCACGGGAAGCAAATCAGCTTCTTCAAAGTGCACATTTGGGTGGTGGGACTTGTGGTCTCTGCTTCCCCACCGTTGGTCTATGGAACTGAGCAGATCTACAGGGAGTGGGACAAAAGAGGAGGTTGGCCCCCCCAAGACCTTTTTTTCCCCAACGAGGTGTTCACACTTCCAGTGAAAACAAGGAGTCAGAATTCTTTGGGGCAAAGAATGCTGGCAGTTATAGTTTATATATTTAAATATGCACTCAGTATCTCTGGGCAATGCTAGGGGATGCATCTACAATCTTAAAACTACCTGCTGTAAAATAAACTATTCACACTATTCATATCACAGACAACGTAACAGGCCATTTATAAAAAAAATTAACATTTAATAGCAACAAATCTATTTTAAAAACCGATAGGAGTGTATTCTTTCCCTCTCTCCCCAGTGCAGCGCAGGGTGGACCAGAAGACCTTCACCCTTCTGTGGAAGATACATGACCTGATTGGACATGGCGACTTATATTATTCCAAAATCCAAAACACTTGGTTAAAAAAAAAGTTAGCTTGCTAAGTGACAACAGTGCAGTTACCGAATGGGAGCTCCATGCATTCGACTGAGGGAGGGGAGGGAGGAGTGTGAAGGAATGATCCCCAGGTGTTAAGGTTCTAAAGCCAAAATGCCTCCCAGCCAGCTCCCTGAAACTGTGCACCTGAATTTAATTTACATCACTCTCGCACTGAAAAAGAGCTTTTAAGTGGGAGTAAATTAGGTTTCCACCCACTCTGAGGCTCCTTTATACTGCTAGCATGATGTAGAGTGGCTTTAGAGTAAATGAGAATCAGTCTACAGTATATGTCATAGTTATTGCAGTAATAGAAATAGGCTAACATCCCTATTAGTCACTTGTGAGCCCTCTAGTGGTGCTTACTGTGTTCTACATTGTAGAAGCTGCCAGAAACCAGTCAAAGCAGCAGCATGTATCTAACTATGCCTTGCATGTTTGTGCATATTCAGTAAGCCTGATTACTTGGACCCCACCATGTGCATATGGTTTCGTCATATTGTTTGTTGTGTGAAGAGGAAAACACAAATTAATTATACCTTCTGAAATGTGACTAATTATAATGCTTTGCACTTGCATCATGTTTTTGCAGCTCCGAAGTGGTTAAGTATTATTGGACCCATTTTACACTTTGCCTACGTACTGAAAAGAGATTCAAAGCACTTTGTAAGAGGTGGTCTAGTAAAAATGACCTGGGTCAACCACCAAGGTACAGACTACTTGTGTTTACTGATTAGCTCTGATTGGTCACAATTCAAATGGCATTGTTACTGCTCTTTGGTTGGGGGACAGTAAATTCTTATCATCAGGATCCTAGTGTGAAAGCAATTTTAAAATGTACATCCTGTTAACTTTCTTACTAGCAAAATTCAACACATGGAAACTCAGGACAGCAAACTTAGCCAGAGGAATTGGTTAAAAATTCAAATCAATATTCATAGTAAATACTTTGTAATATGCACCCAGCATTGTTTTACAACCTTTCATAGGCACGTTACTTTTCAACCAGCACTCTCTCAGCTGTTGGCAATATTTAAATAACTGAAACATATTAAGTCATATTATTGATGAATCACTTGCCAAACCTCATATGCCAAGTTGCTGCCTGCAGTGAATTGTTATGCTTAATTTAGGAACAACTGACCGTAATGGCTTATATTGGCAACTGCAATTCAACTGTAAATGTAACAGTTCAAATGTAGAAGTGCATTGTTTTCTCACTGTCCTCATTTTTGGCAGTCGTACTGTGGACCGAATTATCTTTTCATTTATACCAGTGCAATTCTGCTGAAGTCAGTGGTGAACCAGAGAACAGAGGTGTCTGAGGGAAACCCTAGTTTTCCAAGGAAAATTCAAACTATATCAGAATCAGTTGGTGGCATAGTCTTGGGTATGCATTATCAGAAGAGTGAAGATGTAGGGCCTGACACTGATGCAAAAACACTGACTTCAACAGATTTACTCTGGGGAAAGAGGGAGGAGAATCAAGTCCATAAATTAGAAGTGTACAATTATTTATTTTCTTCCCCTCATGAATATATTGCCATACATGAATGTAGCCGCTAGATTTGCTATATCAAACTCAGATAGGGGGAAGATGGTTCCACTCTTGTATTAAGATGCTGTATGAAACTGTAATGTTTCCTAACTTCCCTTCCTTCTCTCCAGTGCACAATGGAAAAGAAATTAAGACTACCCACAAGTCAGTAGTTGGTAGATTTTGAGGGGCATCCAAATTTGGAGATACCTCAAGCTTCCAGCAGATATCTGGTGTTTTTACCAAGTCTTGCAATATTTAGGGATCTTAAAGTCTCAGGTCCTGGAGTCATGAGGATCCATGACAATGTCAACTTTCAATTTAAAAACAAAAATTAAGTTTCTAGCCCTCATGATTACAGAGAAAAAAACTTGAAAACGTGACCTGGGTGTTTTCCTTAAGACTCAGAAACCAGAAGGCAAAGAAAAAGCACTGGAAAGGCCTTATTTGTTTTTAAACCTTAAGATTTTTAAATGTTTGGCTTGGCAATAATGGATACCTTCTCAATATCGTTAACAAGATTCAGTACATAGTGTAATATCTCTCATGGGAAAGAAGAGACAGATCTCATTTGGAATGAATATTAAGGGGATGCTTTACTTAGGTTATTGGACTACAGCCCTATAGTTGTCTGGTTCTCTAGCTTCTGGATTAACTAAAACATGGCTTGTGTACTTACTGTCACCAAATAGGGTCTCCCTGTGCTGTGACCAGGGTGAACAAGTCACCAAAGGGCTGTTGACTACAGCTGGTCAGATCAAACTTTGACAGAATCATTTTCCATCAAAATCTAAATGCTTCAGCTCTTCCTAAATTGGAAAACTTGTCTCTCTCCTCAACAGAAGTTGGTCCAGTAAAGATTTTACCTCACCCACCTTATCTCATGGGATAGTCTCAATTTTGCCAAAATGTTGCTTCAGAGAGAAACCGAAAAATGTTCTGACAATGTTAAAATGTCTCATTTTGACATTTTTGGAAAGAAATGTTTTTTTAAACTTTTTTACTTTTCACTTGACAATTTAAAATTTTATATTATATATTCTAATATAAATGTCACAATGTCTGGAGTGACTCATGAGTGAGAATACCAACCTCAGGACAGACTTAAGAACCAGGGCACAAACCCAAAACTGGTTGTGAGAGTTCTGTACTCAGATTTCACCAACCTAGTAACTAGTGTAAACTCCTCGGGCACTACACAGTTTTAACATGGAGTCATAGACGTTCCCCTTGGGTAGTCCGATCTATCTTGCTACCCTGGCTAGCTTGACTCTCTGATAAGTGGTCACTTTACACCAAAGATTACAAAATATTCAGGTTGTTCCTTGTCCCAAAGGACCAGTCACTTACCCCAAGTCAATTTACACCTTAGATTTCACACCAAAGACAATGCTCATAGCCAATCCTATAGTAAACTAACTAAGGATTTATTAACTAGGAAAAAGAAATAGAGTTAATTACAAGATTAAAACAGATAAACATATGCACACAAATGAGTTGCTGTCTTAGGATTCAGATAATGATAGATCTGCAAAATATGCCAGCTCTATATGTCCATTAGGGCTAACCCAGGTTAGTCCAGGGAATCTCTTGCTTATGTTTAGGAATCTTTACCCCTTACAGCCCAAACAGCATAAAAAGACTCTAATTCCTTCTGGTCAGGGATTTTTATCCCCATCGCCCTACAGATCAAGATGATGGGATGAGTGTTTCTACATATAACCTGGGGATGGGGAACAATCAACAAAGTGTTTGTACCTCATCAAATAGGGAAAAAAACTTCGAATGCAAAATGCTTGTTTCTTACAGAAGGTGTTCTCCTGCCCATCAGGAGGAACTATTGAATCCAAATGGGCCACCATGGAACAGAGTTTCAGAACAAACACATTACCTTATAGCATGGGATACAGTTATTATAAGTAAGATGAATACATGCAGCATCCTACAAGCATTCCATAAAATCTAGACACATTCTTTTAACCCCAATATCTTTTTTAACACTACTAACACATTGGTGAGTCAGACTGGTTTCCAGCTATGCATTTGTCAGCATTCGATGATGCCTGGGGGCCTTGACATGAGCTGGCACCTGGTCTGCCAGCATCACAAGAAGAATGTGAAGATCAAAATGAAATGTTTCAATTGATCCAGAATGAAGATGTTTGGAATGTTCCCTTGCAGAGAATTTTGAAATATTCAGATTTCGTTCTGATTCAGAACAAAGAAACAGTGCCTGCCATACAATACAAGAGCCTTCTCTCTGCAGGTCTCTTAAAAATCTGTCCTCTGTATTTTTTTTTTTTGAGAATAGCATGTCTTAATTGTAAAAGACTATGTGACTTTCCCCCTCTTATTGTTCATCTTTTGCTGATGCTTGCAGAGCAGTGTTAGTGCCAATTTTCATGTGAGTCTTCAACAATAGAATAAAGTTACACTTTATTTTTCATCATACCTCAGCAGTAGGTGGGGCCCTGGTGCAGTTGCCAAGGTCTGTCAGTAGTGATTGTCAGATAACTTTCATCTTCAATTAATAGACTGTTGAAATAAAGCGTATCCCGAACGGGAAATTTACAAAAATAAAGAGACAGACAGCAGTTACCACCCAACTGCTTGTTAATATGGGAATCACTTTGTTTTAGGGGTAAAAGGAGGGTTTACAAAGGGTGGGAGGGTTCAAAAACAACTTTGAAAAGGATAGCGTGGTGCGTTATTTTAAAATGTTTGAGTGAAATAATTTTGCCCTGAAATAAAACATGACTCACCAAAAAGGAATCAAAGAAGAATAATCAAAAGGTTTTTTCCTAAAGTCTGTCTGAAAAAGAGAAACAAAATCCCAATGCTACTGTACCTAACACCTGCATGAGTGAACCATGGATTTGATAACAATAGGAGCATGCGTGTGTGTGTGTGTGCACACGATGGGGATAGGAACAGAGACATGACTAAGCCATATTACCTCTGTACTGGATTCTTCCTGGGGGAGTTCTCTTAGGTTATGTCTACACAGCAAAGAAAAACAGGCATCTGGCCTGTGCCAGCAGACTCAGGCTCGTGGAGCTGCAGAGCTGTTTCACTGCAGTGTAAACTTCTGGGCTTAGGCTGAATCCTGGGATCTAGGATCCTGCAGGGTGGGAGGTTCCCAGTGCTTGGGCTCCAGCCCGAGCCTGGAAGTCTACACAGCAATGAAACAAGCCCAAGCCCAGCAAGCCTGAGTCAGCTGGCATGGAACTGCAGTGGGTTTTTCTTTGCTGTGTAGACATTCCCTGGGTGTCTATGTAAAATGAGATGCTCCTGCTTTGCTGAGCAAATGGTTGAATGAGCAACTTGACTGATGCCCAAGAGCTTCACCAAATTTCTATAAAACCGAGTTGATTGCAAACATTGTCAGCTTTAATATGAAGATCCAAACATGCAGTATTCCATGTTAAACCATGCTGACTGATATAAGTCATGTACTCCATGTTAAACCATGCAGACGGATGTTATAAGTCAGCATGTGCAATCCCTATGAATTGGAGAAATCCATTAGCAGAATAGGAGGACTTTGTGGCACCTTAGAGACTAACAAATTTATTAGAGCATAAGCTTTAGTGGGCTACAGCCCACTTCATTGGATGCATAGAATGGAACATATAGTAAGAAGATTGTGTATATATACACACACACACACACACAGTGTATATGTATATATACACACACACACACAGTGTATATATATATATACACACACACACACAGTGTATATATATATATACACACACACACACACAGTGTATATATATATATACACACACACACACAGTGTATATATATATATATACACACACACACACACACACACAGAAGGTGGAAGTTGCTATACAAACCGTAAGAGGCTAATTAGTTAAGATTATTAGCATCAGGAGAAAAAAAACTTTTGTAGTGATAATCAAAATGGCGCATTTAGGTATCCTCACACCTTCTTGTCAACTGTCTAAATGGGCCATCTTGATTATCACTACAAAAGTTTTTTTCCTCCTGCTGATAATAGCTCATCTTAACTATTTAGCCTTTAACAGTTTGTATGGCAACTTTCACCTTCTCTGTATATATTATATATCTTCTTACTATATGCAATTAAGAGCACATCGTAACAGCATATAACCCTGTCTGTCCGCCCTGGCATCTGAATGTAATCCAGAGAACAGGAATTTACAGAGAGGATGACTATTGCACCAGAAATGCTGATTCGGTGGCATGAGCTTTAATTTGTGGTTGTACCATGTATAAGATGATGCACGTACAGGACTGCTCCAAGGTAAATGATCATAGTGCTGTGGATTAGGTAGGTATTATGGCTAGTCATTACAAAGAATTTATTCACTGGGTCTGGCCCTCTATTGTGTTCAAAAAATTGTCTGTACACTGAGCATGATTTGTATTCATGAGGAATTACAAATAATGAACAAATTAATACAAATCATGCTCAGTGTACAGACAAATTTTTGAACAAAACAGAGGGCCAGACCCAGTGAATAAATTCTTTGTAATGACTAGCTTGGCAGACTCTATTGCTAACAACCCACGATGATCCGTTTGCATTCTCCAAAGTCCATATAGCACCCAGCTTCCTGATAAAGACTCTGGGTGGTGTAGTCCATTAGGCATTTTCTGAACTAAGAAATACTATAATGACAGTGACCACTAAAGGGCATTGAAAACATACCTTTTCAGAAGTACTGAACACCCACAGCACCCAAGGAAGTCAATTGGACCTTATGTGAACATATTAAATTACACAACACACATACTTCTCATTTCTGGAACTTTTTATATTATATCTACTCTATGAACACTAGTAGATAGAGTTCTGTTATTAATTCTAATATCTCATGGTACTGGACTCCTTTGTTTTCAAACATGGTGGCTTAATAGGACATCTAAACGCTGCTTTTGGATACTAAGATTAACATATAAGAATATAAATGCCCACTTTCAGTGACATTTGTGTGTCTGAATGCAAGATTGGGACATCCTATTAAGATATCCATGTGTCTGCAAATTGGCCATCAGTGAGAAATGAGATATCCCACGCACAGCAACCACATTTATAAAAAAAGCTCTGTGTTGTACGTATACTTTTCATGGGGTTTGTCATGGAAACAGTTCAGAAGGCTAACCTAAAGAGTGTGTATCTTTCTTTAGTTATGCAAGCAATAGAAAGCTTTTCTTCCCTTTATAGTTTAACAAAAACGATTAATGACTCCAGATTGTATGATGTCCCATGGAGACAAAAACGAACGAACTAAACTCATGATTGTGGGTTTTGCCTTATATTCCAATGTTTTTTTATTATTGTATTATTTTATAAATGTATTATTTTGTTTGGTCAAGACGTACTGTAGGCTTTATTTGGAGTGACAATTCAGTGAGGATTGTGCCTATGTAACCGAGGCCAGAATTTGGCCTTTAGTGATTTGAATCTCATAGTAATAGGTTACTCATGAGTGAGGAAATTCATACTCAACTCTTTGTATATGCTATTTATGCAAAAGTTCCAGGAAACATCGTAGCAGAGTTCACAACCTTACACACACACCCTGCTCTCCTAACACAAACCATCATTCTCAGATCTCCTCCTTTGTTTAAAAATAGCATTCCTTTTTAGTACCTTTCCCCTATTATCCCTGTTACAGTCTTTTTGCAGTATACTAACCAGATTAAAGAAAACTCAATTTATTTGCTGTGGCTGTTTGTGTGGACGAATGTTAACTTGTGGGATTTAGCTCATGTACACACTGCTTTCTTGTTTTCTAGATGCACCCAGATTTCTTCTTTTACTTATTTCTCCAGTATTATAATTTACATTAAATGGACAAATGTTAGCATATCACCTGTATACCAAACTAAGATTTTTATAACCTGCTGCTATTAGATGAAAGATCAATGTAAATAGTACAGCATTTGTAACACAGTACAGCAGGGTTCAGGATGCAGGCCAAAGAGTTTATGGAGGGGCACATTCTGAACTGCAAGACTTTTCTTCTTATAAAATCCGAGCATTTTAAGGTTTGAATCACAGTCTGGACCATCTCTGTCATTCTAACGAAAAAGCTATAATTAAAAAGAGCTGAGTTATACAGCTTGCACAAAGGCCCTGTCAACACTAGATAGGGAAATCTTATTAACACCTTATCAGCAAACTGTGCTTAACTATGGTGCTAGAATTCTTCTTATTTATTTATTCTTCTTCTAATTCTTCTTAGAATTATTCTTCTTCTGAAAGTCCTAATCAAACAATAAACCATCACAGATTATAGCCAGGTTTGTAGGCTACTTTATTGAACAGTAAGGACCTAGCTTCTCTGATCACAAGAACCATGCTTACACCTTTGGAAGTACTAAAACCATGTGACAGATGCTAATCCCAAACCAATCAGCCTGCCACCTTACAAATTTTCTAAGGGTTTTTGCTGCCAGTGCATTACTCTAATATTAAGTGTTAAAAGCAGAGTCATCTTCCTGGAGTAGTATGCTCCAACTAGAAGACTCTGTTTTCCCCACTTTTCCTCCTCATCTAATACTACTGTTACTTAGCTAAAGTAACAACAAGGTACAGGAAAAAAATTGATAAAAAGTATTTCTGGAGAGCAGTTACTCAGCACTCTCTTAAGAGCAGGCCCACTGAAGATCTCAAGCTAGGCATCCAAAAATTGAGAAAAACAAAATCATTACTCATTTTATAAAATATTGGCCTTAGGGTTTAACCTTACCAATGTACTAAATGGGTTGATATTTCATAGCACTTAGTTTTGTATTTTTTTAAAGGAAAAACAAGGCCAAAGAGAAACCAAAATCCAGAACTAATTCAGATTGCAGTGAGTGCAAGCTCTGCTCGAAAACTTGTAATCCTCTTACTCTGCAGCTACTCACTGTGATGTTTACATGTGCTGCTGGTTTTGTTTCTGGAATTTATAAGCCCTGCAGTAAGCTTGCAAACTACTCGATGTAGAGCTATTCAGCTAGTGGAGCTTATGACTTCTGCTGCCTTTAGCAATAAATGGGCAGTAACAGTAGGTACCGGTATGCACAGAATAGGTATATTTCAGTGTCCACCAACAAACTTAAAGGAAATATTCCATCGCATGCCCACAGTGTGAAAACAGACTAATCTTTGTTAATACCAATCATTTTACAAATCGAAGCAAATAAAGACACTGCTGTTCAGTGAGGGCTATTTCCACATGAAGTTTCACGATCCAGCATTATTGCTTCATGTGAAAGTGTGCTACCTTCCTGTAACGGGTCGTGCTCACTACCGTGGAGCCTCCTGCCAGTTGCTCGGGGAATTAGCTCTGTCCATCAGCAGGGCGCTTTCCTCTTGTGGCATCTCACTCTCCGTCGCTGCTTCTCCACCATCTCTGCTGTCTGTGGGGACCCGCATTGCGCCCAGACTGCGGCACCCTCTTCAGGGCATGGCCCTCTGGCTGTGCCCCAACTCCGTTGTCTCACCCTTCCAGGGGAACTGTCAGTCCTTCGCCCGGCCTCTTCCTGCAGTGGTGAACTGCAGCCCCAGTCCTCACTCGGGGCAAACTGCAGTCCTTTGGCTGGCCACTTCCCTCGGCGGCCAGTGGGACAAAGGGGGAACCAGGCCCACCTGCTGCTCTGGGCCTTGACCCAGGGACCCTATAGCTGGTAGCAGCTCACTGGCTCTCCTTCTTCTCTGGGGATACCTGCTTTCCCTCGGCCACTTCCGCATAGCCCCAGTACCTACTTGGCCCCTGTGTCAAGGCCACACTCTGGGAGCCAGCCAGGCTGGAGCTCCACTTGCTCCCCTGACCCTGCCCAGCACTGCTCTGCTCTGTCCCAGGTACTTCTTATAGGGCCCAGCCTGGCCCTGAGTGGCTGCTTCTAAGCCTTCCTCTGATTGGCTGCTATTAACCCTTTGCCAGGCAATGAGGGCAGCAGCCCCGTCCCACTTCCCAAGAGTGAAAGGGAACCAAACAAAATATTAACTAACTGAAAAGAAGGAGCGGTCTATCCTACTGCACTCAGTTACAAAATGGTTACTTTAGGGCTGGAGGTGCATATCTTTCTCCCAAATTGAAAGGGTCTGCCTCAAGAGAAGTGCTGGCTTAAAAAATGACCTCCTGTAAAATAAGTCAAAATATTCGTAGTGCTGGCTAATGTGTAATAAAAAGGCTGTTTCTGGGTTAATAATATGTGTACTGCCCTAAGATTTTTACCACCTAGTCTTTCATGTATTTTGGGATACTCATCTCCATGTGTTATTGTATTTGGGTAGGGTGTTACGTTCATCTAGTAAAAATCTGGATGTCTTTTTGATATTGTCTGCTTCTTGTCTTGAAGTAAACCTCCACACCCTCAGATTGTATCTGTATTCAAAATAGTGGGGTTGGAAGAGGGCTGTGTTTTTTAATCACACAAAGTGGGTGAACATTCCCATCCCTCATCCTTTTTTTGGTTATTCCCAAATTGCTGAAGGATTGTGCTCAAATTTTCCAAAGATATTTACCTTTGATTAAAGACCAAACATAGTCTCTGATCCTGTCCACACTTTAAGCATATAGGCTGTCACATTTACTTCAGGGAGACTACTCACATGCTTTAAGTTAAACATGTGCAAATGTTGACAGGATTGGGACCGTAGAAAATGTCATTCCCAAAGATGAAATGAATATGTGCTGTTTTCCCACTGTACAATGGCAGTAATTGTACCTGCCATTCTTGGGTATTGTGAGTATTAATTAGTTAATGGGCCAAAGTCACTCCTGGCTTAAGCAGATCCAACTCCACTGAAGTCAATGCAATGTCACTGACTTATGCCAGTGGGGAATTTCATCCATTGTTTGTCAACTGCTTTGGAATCATAATGTACAGAGCAAATATAATTTTAAAAAATCACTGTCTATTGTATACTTGTAGTGTTTCCGTAGTCTATTTGATGTAGTCTATGGAAGGTAGTCAGTGGGCAGCCATGGCTACATAGTCAAATTCTGTGTTAGACTTTAGCCAAGATCTACATGTTACATCAAGTTCCAAACTTTATCAGTGCTACACTGCTAGTGCCCTCAAACCAGACAGAGCATGCCTATCTGCCCAAGCATCATACCTAACAAAAATAATAAACAAGTAGCTCTGTAAATAGAGGTTAACATGTAGGACAGTAATGTAGTGAGGGGAAAGGAGGAAGGAAGAGGAGGGTGTATAAATGGGCTTAAATTGCAGCAAGGCAGGTTTAGGTTGGACATTAGAAAAAAAAATCCTAGCTGTCAAGGTAGTTAAGCACTGGAACAAATTGCCTAGGAACATATTGCCATCCCCGTGTTGCTTCCTGCAGCTCTCATTGTCTGGGAACGGTGAACCACAGCCACTGGGAGCTGCGGGCAGCTGTGCCTGTGGATGGCCAATGTAAACAAACTATCTAGCGGCCTGCCAACGGATTACCCTGACAGGCCGCAGGTTGCCCACCACTGCTCTAACCCCACTAAAGTGTCTGTTGCTTGTTCCACAGAGGACAACTCCTTTCTTGTTTTCTCCATCTTTGATTCATTTTCAGCATTGCCCAGGGGAGTATCCAAAGGATCATCCTTTTTGAGGGATGTTCTTCCTTGCATGGTGGATAATGATATGTTCAACAAGCCTCCCAGGGGTTCACTCTCTGTCTGCTTTCTTGGCCTTCGCTGGTGTAATTTTAATGTTTATGTTTTATTCTGGTAGATATCAGAGATATTCAAGATTAATTGTGTTGTAAAAGTTTTTGTTCCGATATCATTAGTAAAATAATTTCCCTTTAATAAAATATGGTTTGCCCTCTTCTGAATGCCTAAGACTTGAGGAATAATGCACAGTTTTAACTCCAAACAGCATGGATCTGCTCTCTGAGGAATATGTTTGGCCAACATGCCACAACCTTCCAGCAAGGAAGGATGGTTCCATGGTTAAGGCACTGGCATGAAACTCAGGAGATCTGGGACTGAGAAGGTTTGTCTTTACCACAGACTTCCTCTGTGACCTATGTCAAGTCATTAAGGATCTGATCCTTTGTCCTCTGAAGTCAATGGCAATGTTCCTGTCAATGGCCATCTCCCTGTGGCTCAATTCCCCATCTGGAAAATGGGAATAATAATACTTTCCTTTCCCCCATCCTTCATCTGTCTTGTCTATTTAGTATGTGAGCTCTTTCAAGCAGGGACTATCTCTTACTGTAGGTACTTAGAGTGCCTTGTATGATAATATCGATATGTGCTATTGTAATGCAAATCATAATGATATTGTTCCAGAAAGAGGTGTAATTAAGATGACCAAAGTACTATCATTGAAAAGCTGAGAACATACATTTGGATCACTTCAACTAACCAATACAAATGGACACCAGCTAAATCTGCGTTACTTTCAGGGCACCTGAAAAAGCTCATCCTTTTTCTTAAGCATTTGAAAATGGGGGGCAAATGTAACTTTAAAGGTGAAGTATTGTTTGAGGGGACGGGATCTGAGTTTTTAAATTCCCTGGTTTACTGGTGGTTGGTCGGTTAAAGTGTATTGCTGTATTTAGGGTGTATTTTTATGCTACATCAAGGGGACCTAGAGAGTATGGACACCCACTTTAACATTTCTAGAGATATTTTATTAATAATTATAATAATAATAATATAATTAAGAACTGTCCAATTTTAGATAACTACCTTATAATCCCCCCTTCTTCATCCTATAATCTTTTTTCTTTGCATGTGAAACCCAATTTAAATTTGCTTGCATAACTTCTATTTCAGCTGTTTGATTGTTTAGTTTTTTATTTTAAATAAAAAATGTCAGTGAAAAAGACTATAATAAAACAAAGCGCTTCAGTCATTTACCATAATTAGTAGGTATGGACTTTGGGCTGGGCACAACTAGCCATGTAGAACTCCACCCTTCCTTGTTTCTTCTAATTTGTCTCCAATTGTTTTTCTTTTACTGAGAATGGCTAATAAAACACATAGCAGACTTTAATAGCAGATAAGTGAGAATTTTTATTATCTCAGCAATATAATGCAGGGTAAATAGTACAAATAAATGTTTGCTAAATTCAAAACAAATAATAATGTGCTTGCAGAGGTCATTTCACCTTTCAGTTTCTATAGCCTTTAAATTAGTATTACTGAACCTTGGGTTAGGGTGTTTCTTCTAAGAACAGTTTTACTAGTTTAACTCAAATACCATGCACACAATGATGGGGCCAGATTCTACAGTCATTACTCTCTAAAAAATTCCCATTGAAGATAGCAGCAGTTTTGCCTAAATAAGAATTATAGAGATTGTAAGAACATAAGAATGGCCATATTGGGTCAGACCAATGATCCATCTAGACAGAATCCTGTCTTTGACTGTGGCCAGTGCCAGATTCTTCTGGCAGTTGGAAGCTTAAGGACACCTGGAGCATGGGATTGTATCCCTGATCATCTTGGCTAGTAGCCATTGATGGACCTGTCCTCCATGAACTTATCTAACTCTTTTTCGAACCCAGTTATACTTTTGGTCTTCACGACATCCAATGGCAATGAGTTCCACAGGTTGACTGCATTATGTGAAGATATTTTTCTTTTTGTTTATTTTAAACCTGGTGCCTATTAATTTAATCAGGTGACTCCCTATTTCTTGTGTTATATGAAGGGCTAAATAACACTTCCCTATTCACTTTCTCCACACCATTCATGATTTTATAGACCTCTATCATATCCCCCATTTAGTCTTCTCTTTTATAAGCTGAGCAGTTCCAATCTTTAAAATTTCTCCTTATATGAAATCTGTTCCATACCTCCAGATCAATTTTGTTGCCTTTTCCAATTCTAATATATCTTTTTTGACATGGAGCAACCAGAACTTCATGCAATATTCAAGGTGCAAGCATAACATGGATTTATATACAAGCATTATGTTATTTTCTGTTTTATTGTCTTCCCATTTCCTAATTGTACCTAACATTCTGTTAGCTTTTTTGACTGCCACTGTACATTGACTGGATGTTTTCAGAGAACTATCCCGGATGACTCCAAGCTCTCTTTCTTGGGTGATAACAGCTAATTTAGATCCCATCATTCTGTATATATAAGTGGGATTATTTTTTCCAAGGTACATTACTTTGCATTTATCAACTATGAATTTAATCTACCATTTTGTTGTCCAGTCACCCAATTTAGTGAGATCCCTTTGTAACTCTGTGCAGTCAGCTTTGGATTTAACTATCTTGAGTAATTTTGTATCATTTGCAAATTTTGCAATCTCCTTTTCCAGATAATTTATGAACATGTTGAACAGCACAGGTCCCAGTACAGATCCTTAGGGAACCCCGCTATTTGCCTCACTCCATTGTCAAATCTGACCAATTATTCCTACCCTTTGTTTACTGTCTTAACCAGTTACTGAGCTATAAAAGGACCTTCCCTCTTATCCCATTACTGCTTAGTTTGCTTAAGAGCCTTTGGTGTGGGACTTTGTCAAAGGCTTTCTGAAAGCCCAAGTACACTATAGCCACTGGATCCCCCTTGTCCACATGCTTGTTCACGCCCTCAGAGAATTCTAATAGATTGGTGAGACATAATTTCCTCTTTACAAAAGCCATGTTGACTCATCTCCAACATATCATGTTCATCTATATGTCTCATAATTTTGTTTTTTACTATAATTTGAACCAATTTTCCTGGTACTGAAGTTAATCTCACTGGCATGTAGTTGTCAGGATCCTCTCTGGAGCCTTTGTTTAAAAATAAGTGTTACATGAGCTACCCTCCAGTCATCTGGTACAGAGGCTGATTTAAGAAATAGGTTCCTTTCCATACTTAGTAGTTCTGTAATTTCATATCTGAGTTCCTTCAAAACTCTTGGGTGAGTAACATCTGATTCTGGTAACTTATTACTGTTTAATTTATCAATTTCTTCCAAAACCTCCTCTAATGACACCTCAATCTGGGACATTTCATCAGATTTGTCACCTAAAGTGAATGGCTTGGATGTAGGATCTTCCCCACATCCTCTGCAGAGGAGACTGATGCAAGGAGTTCATTTCGCATCTCTGCAATGGCCTTGTGTTCCTGGAGTGCTCCACTGACTGTTTGGCAGCCTTTCTGCTTCTGATGCATTGATCCACTGGGCCATTTTGTGGCTTGGTTTAGATGAAACATGTTGCAGAATGAATTACTGTTTTCTCTCCCTCAAAGAGACTTTATCATTAGTCTTTCTTCGTACGCTGTTTTCCTTTATCTGAAATGGAATCCACCTAGATTGTAAACTACATATTTTGATCTATATGTCTGAGGGCCCAGAGAAGTCAAATATCACACAGAAAGCCAGTGCCATAGTTGGAAGCTGAAATATGGTCTTTAGTCATGGATGTCAATATCAGTATTCGTATATTTCCATTTGATTGTTTCCCTTAGACATATTTATTTACTTAACCTCAAGTAAATGCATAATTGTCTTCATCTCCCTAATTTCCTAACATTAATTTTAACAAACATGGAGCCAGATTGTCCTTTATGCAGAAAAGAAGCCACAGAAAGGAGAGGATCCATAGCAAGTTCCATTTGCAGAGCTTTAATTAATAGTCCTATAATGATGGTGGAGTTTGCCTTTCTGTGGAACTGTTCTTTCAAACTTATGGATCTCTCACAGGCCCCATATTTCTGTCCCCACTTGGCCCCATTTCAGCATGGCTCCTCTGGAAACAGCTCTCCTGGACTTTCCTAGTTATCTGCTACCCCTGAACCACCCTTCTTGGAGCGTTCATTGTGCAGTGCCCCAGACCATGCAAGGTAATGCTGACTGTGTCTGGATTATTGTACACTGAGATGTCCCATAGGGTTAATCTAAATAATGTTTTTCTGTCTGTAAATTTTGCCACCTCATTGTATACCCCCCTTCACCAGAGTGTTAATAAATATATTAATCAACACTGCTTCTAGTATAGTTCCATGAATCTTAGCACCCCACTTTTTACATTTTGCCACTATGATAATTGACCATTCATTTTCTTTCTTTAATCAGTCTCTAATCCATGATAGACCTTTATGACTAAGCTATGATTGCTTAGTTGCCTTAAAACTAATTTTTGGAAATGAGGAAGGGAATTTACATTTCTTTATCCGTTATCAATGGCTTTATTGTCCTCAATTAATAGTTGCACTACACTAAGTAAACCTAAGCCTACATACTCATTTAATGGAAATATAATTATACTAGAATTTTCTTCACAGCAACCTGGTTTACATAAAGTAATTTTTCAATTGTCACTGTCTGAAGCAGCCTATTGCAACAATGTTTACAATTTCCGGGCAAGTTATTCACTAACTCCCTGATCAATTGATTTCAGTGGGACTACTTGTGATAAATATGACGACATCCTTTGAAGAATTTATTGAATTAATTTTAATATTTTTGTGATCCATTTAATTAAATGAATGGTTTATGCATAATTGTGGGACAGGATTGCATGTAAGCTATCTAGGGGTCTCTTTAGGTACTCTGGCTTGTTGGGAATATCACAGTGCAGGCAGGGAACTCTGGAACCTTAGAAAGCCCCGGTCAAGAGTTAGTGAGATATGGATCTCCACACAAGGCACTGTTCTTATGGGAGATGCACATCATAGGAGTTGATGTAGGGATTAAGGGGAGACAGCCTGTCTCTCTCCTATTCCTATCTAGGGGAGAGATGTGACATGAGGCCTGGGACTTCAGTGGACTATACTGAAAATGTTCCAGACAAGAATGGACTTTTGGGACAATATGTGTTAAGTGGATTTCCTGGGGAATACATTGGAGGAGGTTAATGCAAATTCCTCTCCCCGATTATGCAAAACCCCAGTCTTTTAAAGCGACACCCTGAGGAGAAGGTGTTTGTCTGCTGATTACCAGTTCCAGAGACTGAGACCTGAGCTGTATAAAGAAATGGCTGAACTACCCATCCTGTGTTCTGGTTCTGAATCTGAGACAGTTGTGAACTTGTAACCATAGGAAAAATTCAGTTGTGGATTTTGAAGGTCTGATACCTACCAGAGCCCTTGCTGGAGTTGGGGGGTGACCTCTGGTAAGCTTTTTCACATGTATTTAGGTTCTTGCATTGTTTTAATATGTTTCCTCTGTAAGGCTTTCACCTTTACAATAAATGTGCTTGCTTATAAAGAGCTATGTAGTAACTTGTGACTGCTAGCAAATACACTGTTCATAGCCTTTGGAAGCACTGGCCTCTTTAGGTACTCTGGCTTGCTGGGAATATCACAGTGCAGGCAGGGAAGTCTGGAGTCTTAGAAAGCCCCGGTCAGGAGGAAGTGAGACATGGGTCTCCACACAAGAGAAATGATGCCTGGGAATCAGGAGCCTAAAGTGTGTGCCTTTGGTGGACCACAGAAGGAAGAGTTACCCGGAAACTGTGACATTACCCATTGTAGTAAAGTTAAGAATGTGTATATTTACAGGATCACGGCTTAAACAATTAAGATGACGGACTCTGCATTTTATGGACTTTAATACCATCCAGACTATTCCACAATAAGCAAAGTGAATGAAGAAACTATTGGACAGTCAAAGAGCCGGAAATTTATCCTGAAAATATGAAAAAAAAAATAAGTGAAATACAAGCAAGTGGAAGCCTACGCGGCACATTACCTGAAAGCAATTTATTGCAACAAGGGTATTTATTAGCCAGAGTATTACAAGAGACACAGTTTCCTTTGCAATGAGCAATACCAGTGTGGATTGACAGACACATTAACTCTAACTGAATTTGGTAAAAAGAACAGGAGGACTTGTGGCACCTTAGAGACTAAAAATTTGTTTGAGCATAAGCTTTCGTGAGCTACTGCTCACTTCATTGGATGCATTCAGTGGAAAATACAGTGGGGAGACTTATGTACACAGAGAACATGAAACAATGGGTGTTACCATACACATTGTAACGAGAGTGATCACTTAAGGTGAGCTATTACCAGCAAGAGAGCGGGGATGGGGTGGGGTGGGGGACCTTTTGTAGTGATAATCATGGTGGGCCATTTCCAGCAGTTGACAAGAACGTCTGAGGAACAGTGGGGAGTGGGGGGGGGGATAAACATGGGGAAATAGTTTTACTTTGTGTAATGACCCATCCACTCCCAGTCTCTATTCAAGCCTAAGTTAATTGTATCCAGTTTGCAAATTAATTCCAATTCAGCAGTCTCTCGTTGGAGTCTGTTTCTGAAGTTTTTTTGTTGCAGTATTGCCACTTTTAGGTCTGTAATCGAGTAACCGGAGAGATTGAAGTGTTCTCCGACTGGTTTTTGAATGTTATAATTCTTGACATCTGATTTGTGTCCATTTATTCTTTTACGTAGAGACTGTCCAGTTTGACCAATGTACATGGCAGAGGGGCATTGCTGGCACATGATGGCATATATCACATTGGTAGATGTGCAGGTGAACGAGCCTCTGATAGTGTGGCTGATGTGATTAGGCTCTATGATGGTGTCCCCTGACTAGATATGTGGACACAGCTGACAATGGGCTTTGTTGCAAGGATAGGTTCCTGGGTTAGTGGTTCTGTTGTGTGGTGTGTGGTTGCTTGGGAGTATTTGCTTCAGGTTTCTTTTGACAGCCCCCCAACCTGAAGCAAATACTCCCAAGCAATCAGACATCCCAATCAGACGTCAAGAATTATAACATTCAAAAACCAGTCGGAGAACACTTCAATCTCTCTGGTCACTCGATTACAGACCTAAAAGTGGCAATACTTCAACAAAAAAACTTCAAAAACAGACTCCAACGAGGGACTGCTGAATTGGAATTAATTTGCAAACTGTATACAATTAAGTTAGGCTTGAATAGAGACTGGGAGTGGATGGATCATTACACAAAGTAAAACTATTTCCCCATGTAACCCCCCCACCCCACTGTTCCTCGGACGTTCTTGTCAACTGCTGGAAATGGCCCACCTTGGTTATCACTACAAAAGGTTCTCCCCACCCCCCGCTCTCCTGCTGGTAATAGCTCACCTTACCTGATCACTCTCATTACAGTGTGTATGGTAGCACCCATTGTTTCATGTTCTCTGTGTATATAAATCTCCCCACTGTATTTTCCACTGAATGCATCCAATGAAGTGAGCTGTAGCTCACAAAAGCTTATGCTCACACAAATTTGTTAGTCTCTAAGGTGCGACAAGTCCTCCTTTTCTTTTTGCGAATACAGACTAACACGGCTGCTACTCTGAAACCTGCGTTTGGTAAGTCGTAACTGATAGGAATCTATATTTCCCAGCCTGCCCTCATCTGGCTCTAAGAGAAAGAGGGACTGAGTTGGAACATCCAACATTGGAACAGCCAAAAGCCAGCCTGAAAAGTGAATTCTAACCCATCTTGCTCATGGAAGTCTGGCTTCAAACCCTGAAAGCCAGAATGAGCAGCTCTGGCTTCTTTACAAACCCCTGACTACTTCCTCCTTCTCCTGTCCTGAGGTATTTTTTATAAGCAAACCCAAAGCATGTCAGTACTGTTCTCAGCTTTATGGCTAAGATCAAGCATAGTATCTGTTCTTATCAGTTTAATATCTGATATGTCCTTTATTTTATTTATTGTTGCATCCGATGAAGTGGCTGTAGCTCATGAAAGCTTATGCTCAAATAAATTTGTTAGTCTCTAAGGTGTCCCAGGAGTGTAACTCTAATAAAGCTCAAAGGGCTGCAAACCTCGTAATGGCAACACTTCCAGTGATGATGATGTCACAGCATCAAGCTACATATTTGTAGTCATTTTCGGGACCATACTTTATCTTTATCAGGGCCATGCTTCCGTACATGCAATCAGTGGGACGGATGGGAAAGACATGTCCCCCCTACAGTTCAGGCAACCTGTGGTGAGGATGGGGCAAGAGAGAAGCGGAAGAGGAAACAGTTTGGCTGACTGATGTGAAAGGCAGGGGCAGCGTCAAATTCAGCCAGCCAGAGGAGTCAGAGGGAAGAGTACATGTTGCTTTTAATAATGTCTTCTCTCCCAAGGATGCACGCGTGTGTGTGTGTGTGGGGGGGTATCGCTCCCCATAAGTCTGTAGCATGTGGGAGAAGGCAGTGGACACCTGTACAACCTCTCTCACAAAGTGATGATGGGTGGTTAGAAAATCACTGCTGGGAGATGCCCCTACTGGACCCAACGGGGTAGGGAGAATGTAAATCCTGATGGGGGACACAGGACACTGGGACACACAGAGCATTATACACATGTACACACACGCACGCATGGTCATGCACACAAACACACTAGGACTTTTGGTACTGGGGTAAATCATGTCCCTCAGCTTTTCTACGGAGTGGCGCAGCTGCACGCATCGAAAGGATGGTCAGCAAGTGCAGTTGAAAGGTGCTCATTAGAACACCTCTGAGGCTTTATCAGTTGTCTACAAAAGCATACAGATTTAGTCACCAAACTCACAGATAAAACTTTTAACTTCAGATAAAACCTGACTTCAAAGCCGGGTCCTGCTTTCAAGGTCTGACTCGGGCTAATAAAGTTTAGGTTTCCTGTTAGCAATACCTACTAACCAATAACAACCCAGTCTGAGTTGATAACATTCAGAACAAGAAGACACAGACTTGAGTGTTCTATAGAGAAAAGGTGGGAAAATGCTTTAAAAATTAATAATACATATAAAATAATAAATTCTAATGATAAATTTTGAATTGCAAGTTCTCTGCCTCTCTGCCAAGGGCTCAAAAGTTTTTTTTACAACACTATTGGTGCCTCACAAGCTGCTGTGAAAGGCAAGGGCATGACAGAAGGGCACTACTCATATCGGGCTGTAAGATGAAGGCGCTGTTCTTATGGGAGATGTACATCATAGGAGTTAGTGTAGGGATTAAGGGGAGTTAGCCTGTCTCTCTCCTATTCAGGTAATACCAGAGGGTCAAACCAGCCCCCCTGTACAGTCTATAGAAGCCCTGAGGGCTGCCATAACTCACATCCCCCACTGGAAATTGCTGGGGCACAGGACCATCCTCCCACCTCTCACACCCAGCCCACCATGAAAACCCTAGCGAGCCTACTGCACCATCTGTGTCTGGTGGAAATGCCCCCAGAAGCGGTTCTGTTCACCGGCCGATGGGAGTTTTCCATCTGCCCTCTGGTCCCTTTGCACATTATAGCAATGGTTGAATTTGGATCACAGAGTCTAATCCTCTGCTGGTAAAACTCTATCACTCAAATGTTTGGGGAAAAACAAAAACAAAAAGGGGCATGAAGAGGGTGAAAATGTAAATGAATCTTCACAGAAAGTTTTTTGCTTTTATCCACTAAGGTCTAAATGTGACTCACAATCTTTATCAAGGGAACTTTTAAATATTCATCTCTTAAGGTGGGCACACTTTATGCACTGTCACTTCCAAAAACAAGTTTTATGAAAAGATTAACCAAATCAATGAGTGGCCTTACAGGGTTATTGCAAAGAGCACATGTCACAGAGAAATCTGATGAATCCAAACGTATGAAGAAGACACTTGAGGAATTGATATTACCACAGGCTGATAGTTTCCCGGGGATTTCAGGGGGAAAGTATCTATTTCCTGAGGATTTGACAAAGAGGATACAATTTGTGGGATTGGGAAGAAATGATAGAGATTTGATAGAATTCCTCAAATCTATTCCGGTGATGAAAAAGACACGGGTCCCTCCCCGAGAGGCCGTCATTTTATCAGCTATGAATAAAACAAATTAAGTGACTCCTGTGAGAAAGATGAAGCAAAACTTTTCCTTATCTCTTTTCCAGGTAATAATTCTTTGTCATACAGACATTTAAATGGTTTGCTATTCCCTAATGATTAGGCAGAAGAAAATAGGTTGGTTTCTACTTTCAGTATCACTGGTGTAAATACTCAGTAATGCCATGAAAGATGTTGGCATTACTGTGGATTTACTCTGCTGTAATTGAGAGCAGATTTTAGCCTCATAGTATGGTAGTTTATTGCCTCATTAATTTCCTAATGCCTAGGGAATGATATACGGTCAAGTATCACAATGATACAGGGAGATACCTGCCTTTACAAACAGGGATACTCTGACTCATTGAGTTGATGTCACTGCTGATCCACATCATTTTAATACCCTGATTGAAGCAAATGCTGGGGCTGATACTACATTCCAAAGCAAATCTACAGATCAAAACAAAACACGGGGCTTTCAATCGCAGCATCTGTAGTTTCGGGTTGACATTTAAATCTGGAATATTTTAAAAAGCAAAACCAGCTTTTAGACAGAACAGCAATAACTGTGGTCTTCCTTTATGGAACACATTAGCGTAATATAACGACTGGTGAAATCAGCCCATCATTGTACTAAATACACAGTTCCTGGTTAGAACAAAAAAGACCACTTGATCTTAGCTGTCAAATCCGAGATCATCATCGAGCCTTTTACTTATCATCTCCTCTGTCAACAGTACCCCTCTAGAGAAAAGAAATGGCAACAGCAGCCAAAATAGCAGCCTGCAGTGCATGAGAGGCGTATAGTCTCAGCAACCTGAAAGGCCTTAAATACATACCATTCTAAATGGGAATTTGTGTGTTACTGTACAAGAGAGGTACCTGGTAGTTTTCAGCAACTGGATTACAGTGAATTACCTACAAGACAAAAAACCTGGTGATATAATGCTGTTGCAGTCAGCATTTATAGTCTGTCTGTCTCCTGATCCGACAGAAGGAGAAAGCCCATGACTTTAGATGAGGAGTTTGTTTGACGGTGTGTTTGTGCTGCTGCTACAGCAATACAAATGGAGATTTTCTAAAATACACATTGTACATTAATGGATTATTATAGTTGAAATCTAAACCAACAAAAGCAAGGAAATTCCATGACAAGCTTCCCTCACTTCCCCCATCTCAGTCCTACTCATGCTTGCCAGGTCACTTTTGTCTTTGACCCACTGTATCTCACCAATAGGATATACCTTTCATTGCTTGAATACATAACATTGGGCAATAAAACATGCCCCCAGACAAAACTCTATACAGAAGCATGTGATCTGGGCCTAGCAGAGTCATTCTGCAGGTAGCCTGTCTTGAGAAAGATGGGCTGACTTGTGCCTCTTTGTTTTAGGAAGCAGTCTGCTTTGTCTCTCTCTGTTTCTGGGTTCCTGTGTGTTATCATTCTGAATTCTAAGAAATATGTTGTAACCTTCCAACAAGAGTATTTTATGTCTCTATCTAACTTCTCCATGTGTATGCCATGAACATAACACCTTTCAGGTTGACTTATAAGACATGTTTGCAAGGATGCTGAGATAGGCATTACTCACCCATTGATCCATCCATGCATTTTTAATGCATTCATCACCATGACATAAAGGTGCATAGAGAAGTTTTAGCTAAGAAAGACAGAAACCAGAGGCACACAACATAATCTGGAGCATCTTTAACAGAAAAATACCAGAAGGTGCTAAATCTGGGGGAGTGGAGATCTACAGGGCCCCATGACAGAATCATCAATGAGAGAGGGTACTGTGTGCCTGACAAAAGGGTCATGGAGACATTTTCATGTTGGTCTGGAGAGAGAGTCATGACCTGTATAGGTAGCCATGGGCCTGTAGGAGTTTGCAGGACAGTCTTTAAAGATTGAGCAGCAGCAATATGGGGCTGAGGAAAGGAGAGAAAAAAACCCACTTCACTATATTTGGGGGGCTGGAGACATATACTTCATTGAACAAAAGAGTCTCTGATACTTTAAAGATTTGCCCATCACTATTTTGAATTAGAACTTCTTAACCCACTACTTTGTTACTAAACTGTTCATTACCTCACCCACTTTGTCTCTCTAATATCCTGGAACAGACACAGCTACAACTACACTGCATATAGCCCGTCACATGTCTGTCCTGATTACTGTATCTCCCCAACTATTTCAATAAAATGGGTTCAATACACAGAATTGTTGCCAGTGGCAGCTTTATAGTAGTTACACTTCCTGGACCTGATCTCCACTCCAAGAATTCAAAACTGATGTAATTACCTTGGATGAAATCCTAGTCCCTTTAAAGTCTCTGGGAGTTTTGCATTGACTTCCGAGATGCCAGGAGGACTTCAATGAAGTTACACCAGTTTGATGGAGTAGAAAATCAATCCCTCTGATTTATTGCAACCATTCTTGGCTTTATCCAGGCATTTTAGGATCGAGAGGGTTTAAGTTAAATAGGTTTCAGAGTGGCAGCCGTGTTAGTCTGTATTCGCAAAAAAGAAAAGGAGTACTTGTGGCACCTTAGAGACTAACAAATTTATTTGAGCATAAGCTTTGAATGAAGTGAGCTGTAGCTCACGAAAGCTTATGCTCAAATAAATTTGTTAGTCTCTAAGGTGCCACAAGTACTCCTTTTCTTTTTTTAAGTTAAGTAGCAAGCAACCTTTAAGCATGTGTCTAAGCAATACTCCTGCCTGGTTCATCTGATTATTAGTTTAAATAAAATTGACTGTTACAAAGTGATTTGGATTAATGTGCTGTGAATATATAAATGAGTGCTTAGTTCTGGACATGACTTTTACCTTCATGAAAAGGAGAGAGATGATAGCTTACCTACCAGTGACTTTATTTGCTTGTACCCACTGAAAGCATCAACACCTGAAGGTAAAGAAGAGCTTGGAATGAAGCAGCAAGTTGTCAAAAATTGAAGGGATTTAAATGGATGTTAGTAAAGTAAAATCAGGAATATGTGATTTAAAGAAGGATTTTTAATATTTAAAAAATCACAGGTAAAAACATACAGTATGATATATAGAGGTATCTTCTACCTAGGAACAAACAATGTGGGCCTTATTTACAGAATGGGCACTCTATACTGGGAAGTAGTGACTCTAAAAAGGATTGTGGGGTGTGGTGGATAATCAGCTGAACATGAACTCCCAGTGTGATGCTGCGGCCAAAAGATTTAATAAGATCTTGGGATGCAGGAGTAGAGCGGTTATTTTACCTCTTGTTTGGCATGGGTGTGACCACTACTGGAATACTGTGACCTGATCTGGTGCCCACAATTCAAGGATGTTGATAAATTGAGGAGGGTTCAGAAAAGAGCTGCAAGAATGATTAAAGGATTACAAAACATGCCATATAGTGACAGACTCACAGAGCTCAATTTGATTACAATCTACAAGGGGTGATTTGATTACAATCTACATGGAGAAAAAATATCTAATAATGGGCTCTTCAATCTAGCAAAGAAAGGTGTAATATGATCCCAGGTTTGGGAGTTGAAACTAGACAAATTCACACTAGAAATAAATTTATGACAGTGAGGGTAATTAACCATTAGAACAATTTACTAAGAGTTGTGGTGTAGGATTCTCTATCAATGACAATTTTTAAATCAAGATTGGATGTTTTCTAACAGAGATGCTCTAGGAATTATTTTGGGGAAATTCTGTGGGTTGTGTTATGTAGGAGTCAGATTAGATTGATCCTTTCTGGCCTTGGAATCTATGAATCTTTTAATCTTTTTGGATACAAATATTTCCTCTCTCTTTTATGGGCTTACTTTATGAGTTTCAAATAGTTTTTCTATAGCAAGCCTAAGGACTTGATCCTATTCATTCACAAGTCACATCGGTGTCTGTGAAACTTATGTCGGCAAAGTATCTGCATGATTTCAGATCAGTTAATATCTTTACTTTTTTCATACTGATAATCAAGTTTAAATTGAGTTAATTATAAAAGAAGAATGTAAAGGAATAGGAAACTGAGTTTAAAGTTCATATTTTAATGTTAATATGGATTTTGCCTTTAAACTTTAGCTTAGGGTACATCTTCACTACCCGCCAGCTCGGCGAGTAGTGATCGATCTATCGCATCTCGTCTAGATGTGATAAATCTATTCCCGAATCGACGCTTGTACTCCACCTCGGCAGGAGGAGTAAGCGGAGTCGACGAGAGAGCCACCATGGTCGAGTCAGCGCCATTAGGACGGCCAGGTAACTTGAACTAAGATACTTTGATTTCAGCTACACGAATAGTGTAGTGGAAGTAGCGTATCTTAGTTCGAACCCTTCCCTAGTGTAGCCCAGGCCTTAGTGATTTGTTGTACCAGTAGATTTGTTTCTGAGATAGAGTAACCAACATGATCCAAATGGTACACAAATGATCATGTTCTCACAGTAAAGGGACCACTCCTACAAACACATTATTTTTGGCCAGCTGTTCAAAAGTGTTCAGCACACAAGCTCCCCTTTAAACTTCTAAGTGTCTGGACTTTAAAAAAAGAGCTCAGCTACCATGTAGGGCCCTGAATAAGGTGGCCAGATTTTTAATGGAAGTTAGGGGCTGTGGGATGCTTTTGAAAACCAGGCCCTGTATTTAATATATTAACAGATCTGCTATTTCATGCGAGATAGATCCCGATGGCTAGCCAAATTTTAAAACAATATATTCCTTTCCTCTATAAAATATTCTTCATACCTTCCTAAAGAGAATTTAAGACTCTGACTCAGGTGATCTGGATCCTAGTCTCAGCTCTCAGTGTTTTAAGATGAGACTTATCGAGGGAAAGTGACTCAGTATTGTCAAGGGAGGAATGGCACACATGAAAGTGAATCCCCTAACTATGAAAAGAACTAGTAAAGACAGAATGACCATGATCAGGTTGAAGGAGTGGAATGAGTGGGTGGGGAATTAATTGGACATGAGATCAGAGAGGTAGTGCAGAGTGCTTCAATGGAGAGTTTTGTAAAATAGGAGGGCAATTACTGTATGAAATAGACCAATAAGACCAAGGCCAAAAATTGGCACCAGGACAGTGGAAGGATGGAGTTAGTGGTAGTTAAATATGGTCCCTCTTCCTGGAGAAAAAGAATAGTCTGGAAACACCATTTTGGAGAAGGAATTAAAGAAAACCATAATAGAGGAAATAATAGAATTCAAGATGGGGACAGATAAGAATTTCACAGAGTCAATGTCAAGGAAAGGACGGATTATGGCATCATACCAGAAGCTATGATAGGCAGGACAGTCTTACAGAAAAAGGAGACATAGGAAACAATAGAAACACGTGAAGTTTATATCACAGTTAAGGAGAGTGATAGTGATCTGGAGGAAAGGTTAGAGAGTTAGGGGAAAGAGGAAGGAAGGGTGGGTCCATCACTAATGAAGATAATGAGGCTTCTGGAGACTTTGTTTCTATTCCTGGCTCTGTCACAGCCACATGTGATTTTAAGCAAATTGTCATTTTTGCTGTGCCTTAGTTTACCAATCTGTGGCATGTGAATGATAATACATCCTTCACAGGGATATTGTGAGGCTAAAATTCTGTAATATTTTAAAACACTTGGTGAGAAAGCTCTCCTGAGGTGCAAGGTATTGTTATTATTTAACCTGAAGCATTTTAGTGGCCTATCCAGGGGCTGACCAAATCAAGACATCAGATAGACAGGAGACAGTGGGATTAGAGAAGGGGATGTGGAATTAATGTCATCTGTGTGGAAGTGATTTCTGTCTCTAGGTCAATCTACCCATCTAAATACCTATACTGTGCTCATCACCATAGTTTGTGAATGCTTATATCCAAGGCTGAAGTTAACAATGAGAGGTTCCAGGGAAAAGATAGAGCATGAAGAAAGCACAAAAAGGGGATACTCATTGTTCCTTCACCATGCCAGGAAAACTATTCATAGCTTTCTTCCCACCAAGGCCTTTTATAGATAGTGCTGTAAAAATCACTATTTTTAGGTGTTGAGTATCCTTACAAAGACATGTATCAACTCTATTAATGTCTTTCTTTCTTGTAGATATTGTATCAGTCAAAGGTGTTGACGCAGAAGGGAACTGTAGTTGGACATACAGTACATACCATTCTCTGCACACAGTTAAATTTACTCAGCTCTGGCTTTTTGAGCCACAACACGAACACTGAAATAGCCAGGTTTCAGAATAGCAGCTGTGTTAGTCTGTATCTGCAAAAAGAAAAGGAGTACTTGTGGCACCGCAGAGACAAACAAATTTATTTGAGCATAAGCTTTCATGAGCTACAGCTCACCGATGAAGTGAGCTGTAGCTCACCAAAGCTTATGCTCAAATAAATTTGTTGGTCTCTAAGGTGCCACAAGTACTCCTTTTCTTTTTACTGCAAATAGAGCAAATGGCACATAAAACCTGTGATTTCAGTGGCCATTCTTTTCAACCCAGGACAATTTTGTGGTGGATGGCAAACAACTTCCTAAAATGTGACTTTCAGCCAGATAATGATACAACTTGTTGGCATTCTGTTTTAGTCAACACTGGGCATTGTGGTCAAATCAAAGGGCTTGGAGACCTTAGGTAGATTACTGGCTCTGACACTGATCTCCTGTGTGACTTCTGGAAGGTCACTTGACCTCTCAGCAACTTAATTCCTCATCAATAGAATGAGGATAATAATGGTTTCTTTCTCCCACACTTTGTTTGTCTTGTCTATTTAAATTGGAAGCTGATTGGGGCAGGGACTGTCTCTTACTATGGGTATAGTGCTTAGCACAACATATCTCTAATCTCAGCTGGGGCGCGACAGTAAGGTAAATCAATAACAATGCTGACCTGACCTGGATTTGAAGAGGTAACCTACAGATATAAGAGGCTTACTATTTCCATTACCAATCCACATAGCCATGAAGTTACTTGAACCGCATACTCTTTGAAAATGCAATTGTCATCTGGAAGAACTCTCATTTTCGTGCTAAATAGCTAGGGTGCTGTTTTAAAGTGCAATAGCTATTTTGCACTAGGCCCCTGCATGTGGACCTTCTTATTCTGCATTGAGTGCCCATAAGTGAGGGATAAGTATTGCTCAGCAGTGTAGGTACAGTAGAGGATGTGGAAAGGTACCTACCCAATTTAAATAAGCATTGTTTTGCTGCAGGTATCAATTAACGTATGATTACAAAACAAACAATGTTTTTTCCCCAAAACTTGCAGGCAGCAGGATGGAAAAAAGCAACAAGCATTTTCTGCTACTTTCTGCTACTTTCATGCTACTAAGCATGAGTGATTCTGCAGATGATTTTTAAAAATGTCACTTCACCAGTTATGGGTCCAGTTTTCCACTGCCTGCTTCCTTTTATAGTAATTTATAGCTGTGCAAAATAAATTTCAAGTCAAGGTGAAATGCTACTACAATAGTATAAATGAGTGGAGAATTCTGTAGCATTTTACACCCGCATTGCATTCACTGGCTCTGATTGTGTGTGAATGTGATCCTCTGCTCAGCACAGGAAAGGAACAGTGAGGAGCAGAGGTGGCTTTAAGCCACCACTGTGATCCCTGTATTCTGGGGCAGCTGGGTGGGGAGGGGAGGATGCATGCCCCTATATAAATTAGATCAGCGTCAAGGTTTTTCTAACTTATGCTATGCTTCCCATGGTTCCCTACTAACCAAAAGAAGCAGCAGACACCTATAGTGCACTGCACTTTGGCCAAGCCCCCTTCTTCCCATCGGAAAGCCCATTCCAATGTCTTGAGCTAGGAGGGGCGCCAGCTTAGTGCCATTACCCAAGTCCCCCTGAACTTGGGGTATCCCCTTAGTCTAGCACTCAGAGAGAATATTACAATGGAGACTGAGGATCACTTTCCACAGATGTAAATTATTACTCAGGGTGGAAGGCAGGGGGGAAATCACCACATTCATTTTATTACTATCTGGAAGAAGAAGTTCATTTTGCAGAAACTCTTGGAGCCCATTCTCTAAGTGCATTTCTGAGGACTGTGTTTGAAATCAATGTGTATTCCCAAAATAGCTCTAATAACCCATTATGTTCTTTTTGTTCCAGCTGAGAACTACATCCAGTCTCACTTAATCCAAGCATTATTTGTGCTTTTAAAAAAGTCAGGAGCTCTTAAAATGGATATATGCATGAAACTCAAACAAAGGCTTTCTTAAAATGCAAATAAATGAAGCCATCCAGTGAACAAATACAGTAATTTACAATTCTAATAAATCCTTTCAGACAGATTTAATTGCAGCTGCATGAAGAAAACCACCCGCCAGCACCAAAGAAGTCATCACAAGGGCCTGATCCTCAGATGGTGTAAATTGATGTCACTATATAGACTTCAGTTATGTTAGTTATGGACTTCAGTGAAGCTATGCCAATGTACAGTAGCTGAGGATCTGGCCCTGCAGTCTGGCATCAAATTTCTCTGAGATGTCAGCAGAATTCCCCAAGCTGCAAACATGCTGGTCTTTATTAAAAGTAATAAAATGAAAAGAGATTAAAAACAGAAGAGGTTGTTCTAGATAGAGGACTTGATTCTCCTCCCACTTACAGCAGTTTTACATTGGTGTCAATCCACTGATTGCAGTGGAGTGACTTGATTTATACTGGTGTACGTGAAAGGAGAGACAAACCCAGAAATAATGTGAATTTTTGAGATGACACAATTATCTGGAAAGACAGAGGATGGGTGTTAATTTCTAAAAGAAATAAAGTGCTGGCAAATTAAATCCTCACCGTGTTCTATGGGCCTACTCTTCTGATCAAACTTAGACACATGCTTGAGTGTTAGTGGACTCCTGGATCCTTTTATGATCAACCATAAGTTTTGTGCAACATTCTCTTAAATAAAATAGCTTTCATTCATTTGTTTATTTTAATTTTTCATGAAAAAATGTAAAAGGGGTTGATTTGTCCATTTGAGACCCAATATGCAAAGCAAGGAAGCTCCACTTTTTTCCACTGCTGCCTTAGAGTTAATCTCACAAAACCGAATTTATATTACAATAATGTAATAAACTTCACTGGATTACTTTTTAATAAAGAGCAGCAGGTAACGCTTTAAAATCCCAAGACTGTCACTCTAGATCAGGGATGACAAAAATCTCTAATTGCTCAAGAGTAAGGTTGGATGTGTGGTTTGCAAGGTGCTAACTGGGTAAAAGAAGCAGGCAGGAAGGATAGCCAGGAGTTTTGTGCTTCGTTGGGAATCACTGGTGCTTATGACTGGAAATAAAGCGGGGAGGGAGTCTCTGTTCTGCTCTCATTGTTTCTGCATAACCTCCACTGATTTTAATAAAAAAGAAAAGGAGTACTTGTGGCACCTTAGAGACTAACAAATTTATTTGAGCATAAGCTTTCGTGAGCTACAGTTCACTTCATTGGATGCATTCATCGGATGAAGTGAGCTGTAGCTCACGAAAGCTTACGCTCAAATAAATTTGTTAGTCTCTAAGGTGCCACAAGTACTCCTTTTCTTTTTTGTGAATACAGACTAACACGGCTGCTACTCTGAATCTGATTTTAATGTGGTTGTAGTCTTTGTTGCAGACACCTTGTAAGTGGTCAGGTTGGCAGAACCACTCAGATATATCATTCTTATACCCTAATGTTCTGGCAACACTCTTCATTTGCCAAGAGAGACAAAATGTCTCCATTGATACTCTGCAAAAATTAAGGCACGTGTGGCTGAGGGTCTTAGTAAGAGATAAGTGTTGTTATTCCTGTGACAATTTCATTTAGAGAGCTGGGCTAACCAGATGAGGAGAAATAAGAGTCACACTCTCACCTATATCCATTTCTAGGGTCAGGTCCTCCTGTACTCTGGGAACTACTTTGTGCCTCTTGATATAATGCAGCCCAAAAGCAGGCTTACAGGCCACTTGAGGATTCCTCAGGGAACGCAGAGTCAATGTTGCAGTTCCTACTCCAGCCCTCCTGGCCCCTATTCTATTCTACTTAGATTTTTATACCATGCTTATCACCACATTATCTGAGCACCTTCCAGTGCTGCATTAAGTGATGTGAGTAACATCTGGCACGTTTATTCTGTTTTTCTCTTCCCAAGGGGAGAAGTGTGTTCAATGCAGTGTTTAGTTTTTGAATTTTTAAAATTACACATAGTTGCACACACACACACTGCATTAGGTGTATGTTATAGAAGGCAAGGTCAAAGACAGGTGCCTTGCACTTGGAGTAGAAGGTGGTGATGGTTGTGATGGACCTGAGTTTCTGGAGGACATAATTTCACAGTCTTGAGCTAGCCTCTGAGGAAGCTCTGTCTCCTGTCTCAGGGCCTACAGCCAGGGATAAAGGAGCATTTTTATGACCAGACAATCCCCCATTTCTGGAACTGCCCACTTGAGGCCATGGATAGCTGGTGTAAAACAGAGCAGCCCAATGGCTGTTCGCAAAAAGAAAAGCAGTACTTGTGGCACCTTAGAGACTAACAAATTTATTAGAGCATCCGATGAAGTGAGCTGTAGCTCACGAAAGCTTATGCTCTAATAAATTTGTTAGTCTCTAAGGTGCCACAAGTACTGCTTTTCTTTTTGCGAATACAGACTAACACGGCTGCTACTCTGAAACCAATGGCTGTTATAATTTATGTTGGGGATCAGCCTGGCAGTGAATTAGCTCCAGGATCAAGGGGCCTTCTACCCCCTCCTCAGGACCTGCTCAGCCACAGCTCAGGATCTAGCTCAGTGGTTCTCAACCAGGGTAGGGGGTACATCAACTCATCTAGATATTTGTCTTGTTTTACAACAGGCTACATGAAAAGCACTAGCAAAGTCAGTACAAACTAAAATGTCATACAGTCAAAATGAGAACGTAAGCAATCTTTCAGTAATAGTGTGTTGTGACACTTTTGTATTTTTATGTTTGATTTTGTAACCAAGTTGTTTTTAAATTGAGATGAAACTTGGGGTTATGCAAGACAAACCAGACTCCTGAAAGGGGTACAGTACTCTGGAAAGGTTGAGAGCCACTGCTTTAGCTCATAGTGATCAGATGCAAGATTTTATCCCCTGTCCCTTCTGGTTTCTGGCCCACACCAGAAGTGCTGAAATTTATCATAGAACTATAATCACCACATATGGTAAGTGATATCGATAGGGAATGCAGGATGGTGTAATGTGAAATGAAGGTTTTATCTGCATGTGTTTTGGGATTGGTTCAGCCGATCATCTCAAATGAGTTCTGATAACTGCAATGGTTTACAAAGACCTGGTGAGAAAGCTATAGTAATTTCAAAGAGATGTCTCAAACAATAAGAATCCCCCCTGACAGATCTCTCTTCAGCAACGCATAGAATCCTTTATTGAGTCTCCAGTATCACTTTATAAATGTATATTTCACATTAACTATATTAAGATAATCAGGTCTGTTCAGAACCTTGCACAACCTAAAACAGAGACTTGCGATAATGGCATTGTTCTTTCACCAGTTGCCAAAACAATTTGAAAAAACATTTATTTCTGGTTAGAACATGATTCCCGCTAGCCTCTTTGCCTCTGAGACTTCCTTCAAATGCCTCTCCAATATCCTCATAAAACAATATGTGCCGTAACCGTAGTCTGTATGGAGACTGTTAAAAGCAGGCTGGTGGAGAGATGCTGAGAACAATGACTGGAAAAAGATGTGGAATCTTCAGGTACCATGGGCCAAATCCACATGAGCTGTAAACTGGCATAGGTCCAATGGACACCAGCTGGCTCCATATTCATAATCATTCACATGTTCCCTTTCAGTTCTAATGCGTTGCCAGTTTGTATTCATCATGAGAGCACATTGTCTTAAAGCAGAGCCTTGCTGCTGTGTTGTGCTCTGACAGGAAACTCTTCCATGCACTGAACTATAGGATCTGCTGATAACATCAGCAAACAGACTATTGAGCACACACCTCATCCTCACACACCCCTGGAGAGGGAATGTTAACAAAGGCAGGAGTTCTTTCACTCTCCTCAATGACACAATCACTGCACCAGCGGAACCATAATAAAAACACGTTTGGGCAGTTAGACTAATATAGGGCAGGATAAGAAATCATAAATCAGCCAATGCTGCAGCCCTACCAAAACTAGCCACTTGAAGCCTTGGCAGTTTGCAAAGTGAATCAGCATCCTACATGCCACATAGTTTAATTCTATCATTGTCCAGCAAATGTCTCCTGACTCTGCTGTGGGTATTGTCTGCTACCCTAAACTTTCAGTGGATTCCTCCTCCCAACCCATCCTCAATTGGCATGTAATAAGTGTCATGAACCACGTGCCTATGATATAAATAGTATAGTGCATGTCTGGAAAAGGTATAAAATATTTTTGATTTTGGTTTTGTCAACTATCCATCAACAAGTTTCAGGGAGGGGAATATATCTCCAGAGTGGACACAAAAGAAAAATTCTTCTTCACCATAGGTGAAGCCAGAATTGCTACTCAGCCTCATTTTCACAGAGTCTGAGCTACTGAGAGAGTTTATTTCTGAACCATTGTCCACAACATGGATTATTGGGATTGGGATTCTAGAGGTACATGTGGGACTCATCTGTTTTAAATTCTTCAGTTACTGCTGGTTCTTAGTCATTCAGTGGGGAAAGTGGAAGTGCACAAGAAGGACATGAAGTGAACTCTTAAAGTTGATCAATACTACTTCTTTTCTTCTTAGAATGGCAAGTCTTTGGCAAGGAAATATTGATTAATCGGAGTCAAAGGTGTTCCACACATATCAGTGCACACTTATTTATTGCTTAGGTAGCAATCTATCTTGGTTAAATCTGTCCAGATAAGTTGGAAAAAATGGTTTTAGTTTCAAATAGAGACTTTTTCTGGAAGGAGGAGAGGGGAAACAGAAGTGTTGTCACTGGCAGGCATAATAAGATGAAAGGCTAGAAATACCGACAACCTAATCATATTGATAAATACTTATAGTAGTATAGAAACAGCGAGATTTCTTTGAAAAATAGTGTTTCCATTTCACTGATCTCTAGAACAAAAATGGGGATAGTGCAGGATGGAGCACATTAGATATGATCCAATCTATGCCATGTAAATTTTCATCATTTTCCAGTTACAGACAAGCAAATGGATAGAACCTCTGGCCACAAGGTGGTGGGAATCTTTCCATTGTGGTTCTAACCATGTTGATTTCACATTGGAAGACAGAGATTTAAAACCATCAAATGGCCTCATTTCGAGTGACCAGCAGTAGATGACAATCACTACTTGAAGATGGTCCAGTTCAGAAACAGTGAACTGTCCCAACACCACACAGTACCAGCAGAGTGATGTGGTTTAGAATAATAGAGCAGGAGCACTTATTAGCTGAGCAACTCACAGATTTCAAACATCCCACTGTCTTACAACAGGAACTAGACCTACATGTCTGAATTTCCCCTTTTAACTTAGTTGTTGGTAAATATGTAAGGAGATTAACACCATCTAAAAATCTTCAATGATTTTTAGCAGGGCACATGCTTGACATCTTGGTAGAGTTCACACATAAAATGGAAAGCTGTCTGTTGTGGGATTTAGATATGCCAATAACTTGCTTTCCTTTGGAGCTTTAGCACAATGAGCTGATAGCAAAGGCTAAGTGTCACACTGCGAGGATCAGCGAGATCGCTCACACAATTGCATAGGTGAAGAAAATGTCTTCTGTTCTTAAGAACTATACAGTATTCATACTGTACTCTTGGAAATACCTATAGATCTCTTCCTACCTACATTTTGATGGAAAAGTAAGGAAAAAGGTGACACATCTCTCTCTTTGCACCCAGCATTTACATCTAGGTTCCAAAAAACAGTGCTTGGAGTGACAACCTGAATGATCCCTATTAATGCCTGGTGTTTGAATGTGGGAAAGGAAGATCTGCCATGGTAAGAAGTGCTATTGTTGTGGCCATTTGGACATGGGACTGTGTAGAGAGGCATTTTAATCAGTCTTTTACTGATGAATAGCTACAGTTTACAAATTTTGATAAATATATAGACCTATTAAAATGGCTTGTAATATTTTAAAGCTCTCTAATAGGAATTCTAGATGACCTTGTAAATTGCAGCTAGCATATCAATATATAACCATTTTTTCAGTTTGAATAAGACCCAGGGCAGTTTCTGACAGTTTCTTGTCCTTAGAGATTTCCATGTACTTTTCATGGGGATGAAAGAATCTAGCCTGTGTTACTCGATATCCTGGCCAAAACCCAGCGTGAGTAATTGCATTCTGTCAAGTTCCCCTGCTAGTTTAAACTGGAGAAAGTGCAGTGGCTGCCATATTCCACAGAGAGTAAAGTCTGCATCGGTGAAATCCCTGTTGTACAAACATAATACACAATGACGTAGAAATACCATAAGAACATAAGAATGGCCCTACTGGGTCAGACCAAAGATCCATCTAGCCCAGTATCCTATCTTCCAACAGTGGTCAGTGCTAGGTGCCCCAGAGGGAATGAACAGAACAGGCAATCATCAAGTGATCCATCCCCTGTCGCTCATTCCCAGCTTCTGGCAAACAGAGATTAAGGACACCATCCCTGCCCATCCCGGCTAATAGCCATTGACGGATCTATCCTCCATGAATATATCTATACCAAAGGAAAAGCCAGTGGACTGGACCTTTGGCAGTATTCATGTATGGCAGAAGTGGTCCACACCTTAAACCGACACTGCCCTACTAACTGGAATGTCTCTTCCAGTTACGACAAGGATAAATTTGTATGCATTTTTAGGATTCAAAAATCTAAATGAAATCAGATTCAAGTCATCTGGATATGATTGGGGAGCTTTGTTCTTAAGATAAGCAAAATACTTTCTGCTCCTTCTCAAGACAATTACATCATCTTCAAGTCAATAAAATTCAGACCTCACACTGAGAGAGATCTGACCCTTCATCTGTGTAAGGCTCAGTGAGATGGGCTTGTGTAGCTTTCCCTGAGGCTTTTCACTGAGGTCATACACAGTAGCCACAAGTATTTCCTAGTTTACCAAACCTAATAGAAGATTACTGAGAGTTGGACAGAAAAAACAACAAACCCCAGTAATTCTACAGAAACTTGCTGGGGAGCAAGGTTACAAACAGAGTTGTATTTGAATCATGCAGCCATGACACTTTGTATTGAAAGAAATCAGACGCAAAGCATGGGGGCAGATTATCACTTCTGCTCCTCTCTCTTTCCACTATTCCAGTGGTGCAAAGGGAGTAGAGACTCATCTTCTGGAGTGGGGGAGTTCCCAGGGGACATGGAACCAGCTTCTATGCCCCGCCTCCCTGAAACTCTTATGCAAGAGGTATACCGGGGCAGGAAGGGGCATGTCATGGTAGGGGACAGACAGGAAGGGACAGTGGCCTGAACATAATGCCTTCATTAGCTTGCAATTGGTCATTTAAGGATCACTGCCAGCTGGCACAGATTGGATCAGCCCTGAGACTGCTTTAATCTGTGCATAGGGTCAATTAGAGACCTAAGGAGCCTTAACTGGCTCTTTGGTAGTGTAAATTGAATCCAGCACGAAATTTAGACCATAATTTATATAAGCAAATTAACATTTGAAAAATCATGATTTATGACAAAGATACAAAATTTATGGACTAGTTGCTTTCTTATACAGTAGAGCAACTGATTCAACAACCTGTGTGGCAGTGTTCACTGGTGCATAGGAGTGCAAGATTCAATGCTGAATTCATACTTCGAAACATAGTACAGTGTAATAACAACAAGGCAGTAGAGCTGTGCAAAACTGCACACATAAAACATTATATTATTACTGGTTTCAGAGTAGCAGCTGTGTTAGTCTGTATCCACAAAAAGAAGAGGAGTACTTGTGGCACCTTAGAGACTAACGCATTTATTTGCGCATAAGCTTTCGTGGGCTACAGCCCACTTCATTGGATTTTTTTGAAACTTGTGCACTTGATCAGTGGTAACATTTTGTCATTTCTTCACGTGGAACAAACCTCCTTGTATGAAGAATTTGAAATGTAACCGAAAGTCAAAAATATTGATAATAGTGCCCAGGCTGCGCTTCCATGCTGGAATGGCAACATTTCAGGGGAAACCGGTGATTAAGAAAGTAAATTTAAGGCAGTTCAAGACAGTGTATCATACAAGTTCAGGGGGCATAGAAAGATGTCCTTCTAGTCTCACCTAGACCAACCTCTGTTTCTATCTATCTCCTGCAACACCACCTACTTTCCTGTAAAATAAATCCAACCTGGGACACAAGAGGGCATAAAATGTTTTTATATATCTATATTATAGGATGCAGGTGATCTTTTATTGTATTCTTTATATGTTTGTTTAACTAGATTATGTAAGTATGCCAAGTTTTCTGGAATTAATTTAAATTTCTAATCAGCAAACATAGCAGGATAGCAAAACATAGGGCTCTCTTTTTTTGCTATAGACCTTACTCCTTGTTCCAGCAAAACTCCCATTGCAATAGGACTTTGGCCAATGAATGAGTAAGGATTGCAGTATAGTGTCCTAGGATATTGGAAATATAATATATTTCAATGTTCCAAATAAATATGCCTTAATACTTTATTTCTAAAATGGGGATATTAATACTGATTATAATACTTCATTTCTCCTGCCCTTTCTTTGTCCTGTCTATTTAGATTGTATGCTCTTGTGGACAGGGAATTTCTCTTACTCTGTGCTGGTAAAGTGCCTCACACAATGGGGCCCAGATCCTAGCATAACACAAACAATAAACAACAATAAGAAGTTAAACCAGTACTTCCACTCCCTATAAAAGTGTCTAATTTTTTAAAAAATGTGTTTTATTGTGATGAGAATTCTACATGCTTTATTGACATTGTTAGCGTTCAGTTATGTTGACTGTGTTTCATTAGAATGAAATTATTTTATTGCAATGACTCAATTACTGTTAAAAGAAAAGGACATAAAGCAGACAACACTTCCCCATCCAGGGTGATTTTCAGGTCTGATGACTGTGCCACCCTGAAGGGGAATGTCTTCTTAACAAATCTATAATATTTGTTTTGCTATATTAGGGAATCAGGTTTCCAGAGAAACTGATGGGCACCACCAATTAATTCTGTAAACCTTGTTGCGGAGAACAAGAGGTCATGTGACTGGTTTGGCTTTCACCCAACCCCAGCATTCCAGTCCAAATGCATTGGAAACATATGGATTAAACATGTATATCAATGATGAGGTAGAATGTAAAGAAATAAGAAGCGATGGAATGGATAAGACAGAGTCCTTCTGGGAAAAAATTACATTGGGGAAGAAAACTATTAGAGCCTCCCCTGGGATAGTGCTTGGGGTATGCTATAGACCGCTGGAATCTAATTTGGATATGGATAGAGCCCTTTTTAATGATTTTAATAAAGTAAATACTAATGGAAACTGCATGATCGTGGGAGATTTTAACTTCCCAGATATAAACTGGAGGACGAGTGCTAATAATAATAATAGGGCTCAGATTTTCCTAGATGCGATAGCTGATGGATTGCTTCATCAAGTAGTTGCTGAACTGACTAGCGGGGATGCCATTTTAGATTTGGTTTTGGTGAGTAGTGAGGACCTCATAGAAGAAATGGTTGTAGGGGATAATCTTGGTTCAAGTGATCATGAGCTAATTCAGTTCAAATTGAATGGAAGGATTAAAAAAATTAATCTGCAACTAGAGTTAAGGAATTAAAACCAATAGTAAAAGATTCTATAGCCATATAAATAAGAAGAAAACTAAGAAAGAAGAAGTGGGGCCGCTAAACACTGAGGATGGAGTGGAGGTTAAAGATAATCTAGGCATGGCCCAATATCTAAACAAATACTTTGCCTCAGACTTTAATAAGGCTAAAGAGGATCTTAGGGATAATGGTAGCATGACAAATGGGAATGAGGATATGGAGGTAGATATTACCATATCTGACGTAGAAGCGAAACTCAAACAGCTTCATGGGACTAAATTGGGGGGCCCAGATAATCTTCATCCAAGAATATGAAAGGAATTGGCACCTGAAATTGCAAGCCCATTAGCAAGAATTTTTAATGAATCTGTAAACTCAGGAGTAATACCGAATGATTGGAGAATTGCTAATATAGTTCCTATTTTTAAGAAAGGAAAAAAAAGTGATCTGGGTAACTACAGGCCAGTTAGTTTGACATCTGTAGTATGCAAGGTCCTGGAAAAAATTTTGAAGGAGAAATTAGTTAAGGACATTGAAGTCAATGGTAAATGGGACAAAATACAACATGGTTTTATAAAAGGTAGATCGTGCCAAACCAACCTAATCTCCTTCTTTGAGAAAGTAACAGATTTTTTAGACAAAGGAAACACAGTGGATCTAATTTACCTAGATTTCAGTAAGGCGTTTGATACTGTGCCACATGGGGAATTATTAGTTAAATTGGAAAAGGTGGGGATCAATATGAAAATTGAAAGGTGAATAAGGAATTGGTTAAAGGGGAGACTACAACAGGTCCTACTGAAAGGCGAATTGTCATGCTGGAGGGAGGTTACCAGTGGAGTTCCTCAAGGATCAGTTTTGGGACCAATCTTATTTAATCTTTTTATTACTGACCTCAGCACAAAAAGTGGGAGTGTGCTAATAAAGTTTGCGGATGATACAAAGCTGGGAGATATTGCCAATTTAGAGAAGGACTGGGATGTCATACAGGAGGATCTGGATGACCTTGTAAACTGAAGTAATAGTAATAGGATGAAATTTAATAGTGAGAAGTATAAGGTTATGCATTTAGGGATTAATAACAAGAATTTTAGTTATAAGCTGGGGACGCATCGATTAGAAGTAATGGAGAAGGAGAAGTACCTTCGAGTATTGGTTGATCATAGGATGACTATGAGCCGCCAATGTGATATGGCTGTGAAAAAAGCTAATGTGGTCTTGGGATGCATCAGGAGAGGTATTTCCAGTAGAGATAAGGAGGTTTTAGTACCATTATAAAGGCACCGGTGAGATCTCACCTGGAATACTGTGTGCAGTTCTGGTTTCCCATGTTTAAGAAGGATGAATTCAAACTGGAACAGGTATAGAGAAGGGCTACTAGGATGATCCAAGGAATGGAAAACTTGTCTTATGAGAGGAGACTCAAGGAGCTTGGCTTGTTTAGCCTAACTAAAAGAAGGTTTAGGGGAGATATGATTGCTCTCTATAAATATATCAGAGGGATAAATACAGGAGAGGGAGAGGAATTATTTAAGCTCAGTACCAATGTGGACACAAGAACAAATGGATATAAACTGGTCATAGGGAAGTTCAGACTTGAAATTAGATGAAGGTTTCTAACCATCAGAGGAGTGAACTTTTGGAATAGCCTTCCAAGGGAAGCAGTGGGGGCAAAAGACCTATCTGGCTTTAAGATTAAACTTGATAAGTTTATGAAGGAGATGGTATGATGGGATAACATGAGTTTGGTAATTAATTGATCTTTAAATATTCATGGTAAATAGGCCTAATGGCCTGTGATGGGATGGGATCTGAGTACCCAGGAAAGAATTTTCTGTAGTATCTGGCTGGTGAATCTTGCCCATTTGCTCAGGGTTTAGCTGATCACCATATTTGGGGTCGGGAAGGAATTTTCCTCCAGGGCAGATTGGAAGAGGCCCTGGAGGTTTTTCGCCTTCCTCTGTAGCATGGGGCACGGGTCACTTGCTGGAGGATTCTCTGCTCCTTGAAGTCTTTAAACCACGATTGGAGGACTTCAATAGCTCAGACATAGGTGAGAGGTTTTTCGCAGGAGTGGGTGGGTGAGATTCTGTGGCCTGCGTTGTACAGGAGGTCGGACTAGATGATCATAATGGTCCCTTCTGACCTTAGTATCGATGAATATATGAATCTATGTCCTGGAGACAATGAAGAGAAAAATTTCAGAGTGGTAGCTGTGTTAGTCTGTATCAGCGAAAACAACGAGGAGTCTTTATGGCACCCTAGAGACTAACAAATTTATTTGCGCATAAGTTTTTGTGGGCTAAAACCCACTTCATCAGATGCATGGAGTGAAAAATACAGTAAGCAGAATATATATTATTGCACATGAAAAGATGGAAGTTGCCTTACCAAGTGGGGGGGTCAGTGCTAATGAGCCAATTCATTTAAGGTGGAAGTGGCCTATTCTCAATAATTGACAAGAAGGGGTGAATACCAAGGGAGGGAAAATTACTTTTGTAGTGCTAATGAGGCCGATGCAATCAAGGTGGTGATTTCCAATAGTTGACAAGAAGCTGTGAGTATCAACAGAGGGAAATTTACTTTTTGTAGTGACCCATCCATACCCAGTCTTTATTCAGGCCTAATTTGATGGTGTTCAGTTTGCAAATTAATTCCAGTTCTGCAGTTTCTTGTTGGAGTCTGGTTTTGAAGTTTTTTTGTTGAAGAATTGCCACTTTTAAGTCTGATATTGAGTGTCCAGGAAGATTGAAGTGTTCTCCTACTGGTTTTTCAATGTTACAATTCTTGATGTCTTATTTGTGTCCATTTATTCTTTTGCATAGAGACTGTCCAGTTTGACCAATGTACATGGCAGAGGAGCATTGCTGGCACATGATGGCATATATCACATTGGTAGGTGTGCAGGTGAATGAGCCCCTGATGGTGTGGCTGATGGTGTCCCACATCTGATGAAGTGGGTTTTATCCCATGAAAGCTTATGTCCAGATAAATTTGTTAGTCTCTAAGGTGCCACAAGGACTCCTCGGGTGTTTTTTTTAAGAGAAAGTGAGTCTGATATTCCACTGCCTTGCCCTCTTACTCCATGTACTCCTGTGCCAAGTGGGTGTCAAATGCTACCAAGTGAAAAAAGTATCATTTTACACTCAGTACAGGTGTACATCACCACATAAGGTGCAAAAGGGCAAATTGATAGGGAAACTGCCTAAGTATAAGTATTTTCAAGGCTTTTGTCTACACACAAATTTGTGCTGAAATAACTAATTTAGTTTTAATTCACATCTTTTGTCATTTCAGTACAAGTCTGCATAGACACTCTTATTCCAAACTAAAGTTATCCTATTTCAGTTTTATGTCTGTAATCAATTTAAGCTAAATCAAAATAGGATACTTTCATTCTGGAATAAGAGTTCCTATTCTATTTTATACAAGTTCATATACCATCTTGATCACTGAGGTACATTAAAGTAAGACAAATGGCTTCTATCATGTTGTCTCTCTCATCCACATGCAGTCTTCCACTGAAATAACCCAAACATGAACAACAATGTAGTTCTTTTTGTGCAAGTTTGTGTGTAGATCACCCCCAAACTCTATATACTTAGTTACAGTCCTACACAAACAGTAAGTGGCCTTATAGATTGCATTTTCAGCAAAGATATTTCAGGGTTTTCCCCAAAAAAATCCAGAATACAGTTTATTTATATGTATCGAGCTTCCTTGCTGAAACATTTCAGGAAAAAAACAGTGATTAAGAAAATACATTTAAGGCAGTCTAAGTTGATGTAAAATACAAGTTTAGGGGGCCAGAGATGGTGTCCTGCTAGTCTTACCTAGACCAACCTCTGTTTCTATCTGTCTTCTGCAACACCACCTACTTTCCAGTAGAATAAATCCAACATGGAATCTACATGCCTGTATATTTAGAAGATTCATCCATAGGTGTGACAGGATGAGGGGAGTGGTAACGGCATCTAGAATATTTCCCTTATCGGTTATTAGGTCAAATCCAAACTGGACTGGCACAGAATGAGGTTGGTGACCATCTAATAGCTCTTTGGTGGCCTATGTGAAATGGGCTGGTGGCCTCAGACCTGTACAGAAATTCACAGTTTATTTCCTACATACAATATTGTTATTGTATCTATTGATAGTGTATCCAGCTTCATCCCAAGAGGTCCAGTTTCATAGACTAGTGCTCTGCTCTAAGAAGCAGGAGACCAGAACTCAAATTTGGGATAGGTTTCTTAATCCAGGATCCCAGGGAGCTAGAAATGCACAGGAGATATTCTGGGGCAATTAAGTATCATGTGACACAATTGTAACAGCCTTTTATGGATTAGCTGTGTCTGCTTAAACAGAAGTGAGAAGGAAGCCCTATTCATTGCTCCAAGCCAGAAAATAATTGTGGTGATGAAAGGGATGGGACAGTTGATTATGGTAAAAAAATACAAAGCCTTCAGAAATGTGCACATTCTCGCTGCCAATATGCCATCAATAAGGCTGCAAGTTTGTCATGGAGATTGCAGAAGTCATGGATTCCGTGACTTTCTGTGACTTCTGTAAAAAGAAAAGGAGTACTTGTGGCACCTTGTGACTTCATTGGATGAAGTGAGCTGTAGCTCACGAAAGCTTATGCTCAAATAAATTTGTTAGTCTCTAAGGTGCCACAAGTACTCCTTTTCTTTTTGCGAATACAGACTAACACGGCTGCTACTCTGAAACCTGTGACTTCTGTGAAACTCTGCAGCTGCAGCAGCCAGTGTGTGGCTGACCTCAGGGCCACCTAAACAACTGACCCTAGGGCCAGCTGCCCTAGGGCCACCTGGGGTCCCCCAGAACAGCAGTGCCCACAGACCCCCAAGAGCAGTGGGGCCCTGAGACAACTAAGATTTAGTCAGGGTGTTTATAGCAAAAGTCATGGACAGGTAGGGTTGCCAACTCTCCAGGATTATCCTGGAGTTTCCAGGAATTAAAAATTAATCTTTAATTGAAGATTTTGTCTTCTGATGAAACCTCCAGGAATATGTCCAACAAAAGTTGGGAACCCTATGGACAGGCCACAGGCCGTGAAATTTTCTTTATTGCCCGTGACTTGTTCATGACTTTTACTAAAAATGCCCATGTCTAAATCTTAGCCTTAGCCATCAGTTACCATTAGTCATGGGTATTTTTAATAAAAGTCATGACAAGTCACAGTCAATAAACAAAAATTCACGGCTTTGATCTGTCCATGGCTTGCACTATAAATACCCCTGACTAAATCTTAGCTGGGGGGCTGCTGCTCTGGGGAACCCTGGGGGGGAGCTGCTATGGGGGGAGGGGGCACATCCAGTGGCACCAGCTGCTGGGGGCCACAGAGCAGTGGCTGCTCCAGCCCCCTCAACCCCTGCTGCTGCTCTGGCCATCTCTGAGACCATTGCCAGGGGCCACTGAGCTGTGGCTGCTCCCTCCTGTCACCCCCAGGACAACTTATAAGGCAGTCCCTGAAGCCATCCACACCGGCAGCTGCTCTGGTGGTCCCTGGGGGCAGTTGCCCGGGGCCACCTGAGCAGCAGCTGGTGTGGCTGGCCCCAGGCCTGTTCCACCAGTGGCTGGTGAGGCTGGTAGTGGCTGGGATGGCTAGCCATTGTGGAAGTCACAGAGGTTGCGGAAAGTCATGGAAAGTCATGACTTCCTCGACCTCCATGGCAGACACGGAGCCCTAGTTATGACAACAGTAATCTCCATACAATATAGATAGTATCTTCCATTTGAGGGATACCAAAGTGAATTCTACCTGAGATGGAGCTATTTCTTACAGTGTTGTTTTATAAGCAGATTTTGATTTCAAGGCATATGAGAATTTATTGCAGCAGTAGAGTATTTTTTTCAACCCAGCTAAAACATAAATACACCAATTATTGCGGATATTGGACAGACATAAAGGATACAGATGACAGTTTTTGTGAAATTTTCAGTGAACGATGTACAGTAATCTTGATACCAGAGTGCATTGGTAATGCCCATTTATACACAGAATATGACCTTTGAAATAATTTTCTTTTCTTTATTATCAGTAAAAAATATGATGCATATTTCCTTTGAGAAATCTGCCTACATAGTCTAATTGATTGTGTCACCTGGAAACCTTTATAAGTAGAATGCAGGGAATATTATTTATATGCCAAAACATTTTATTATGGCAAAATGAAATGACCTGTTGCATTTTATGTTTTGGTCACACATCAGTTTGATCTGGAATAAGAGTGATCAGTTTGAAAATGAGATTTTAGCTTAAATTTGCCTAGGAATATCGCTTCTGTAATAAATAAAAAAAGACAACTCATTGCCCAACTCATTTCTCTCTGTCTCTCTTTCATACACACATACAAGGACAAATACTTAGCTGGTGTAAATTGAAATGTCCTAATTTATACCAGCTGAGGATCTGACCCCCAGAGTCTTAGAAGGTAGAAGGTATTGAGTATTATCAATGTGTTGATTTATCAACTAGGAGAAAATTTGTTTTTTCAGAAGGCCTCGCCAGCATGAATGACTCTGGCCTTCCTTTCTGTCAGTTGAATTGAGCTGTAATGATACATTCTGCACTCCCAAGAATTGAGGCAGTTTTTACCTTCCAGTTTGTTTTCCCTGTTCATTTGTTTGGGTTGTTTTACCTTTTATCTATTGAAGGTGCATTTCTGGTTCAGTGATCCCAAAAAGGCAAGAGGAATTAGTACTGCTGAAAGAAATTTGCTACCGAATTGTCCTTGTGTTGTTTGTACCTCATTATTGCTTCAGTTCATTAAAACTAAGAGATGGACAGCTGGAAGAGAGATAGATTAGCTGGCAGAGGCTGTTCAGGGCTGGGCAGTGGTCAGTTTTCTTTGGGGAATAGAACTGTCTTCTTTTTAAAATAACATGATGAAAAATGTCAGAGGTGAAAATAAAAGGCTGGGTAGGCAACAATCTATTCCAAATTCTCCGGAGAAAAAGCTGTCGTTTCATCATGTTCTAATCATATTAAGTGCCTCATCTCACATTCCTACAAGTACATGGAGATGATGTGCATAAAATCTCTTGACTACTTTTCCAGTTCTTTAACTTAGGTTGATGTATTCTTTCATGTACTCCACCAAATACTTAGTATTTCCTTTAAACAGCAGCAAGAAAGATCCATTCAGGTCCTCTTGCTGTTTAATCTCATAGACTCAGGACTTGTCTCCACTTACTGGGGGGATCAACACACGGTGATCGATCCACCCGGGGTCGATTTAGTGGGTCTGGTGAAGACCCACTAAATTGATGGCCGATCGCTCTCCCGTTGACTCCAGTACTCCACCAGAACAAGAAGCATAAGGTAAGTTGATGGGAGAGTTTCTCCCATTGGCCCAGCACAGTGTAGACACCACAATAAGTCGACCTAAGGTATATCAACTCCACCTAGGTTATTCACCTAGCTGGAGTTGTGTAACTTAGGTCGACTAGCCCCGTAGTTTCAGAGTAGCAGCTGTGTTAGTCTGTATTCACAAAAAGAAAAGGAGTACTTGTGGCACCTTAGAGACTAACAAATTTATTTGAGCATAAGCTTTCGTGAGCTACAGCTCACTTCATCGGATGCATCCGATGAAGTGAGCTGTAGCTCACGAAAGCTTATGCTCTAATAAATTTGTTAGTCTCTAAGGTGCCACAAGTAGCCCCGTAGTGTAGACCTGTCCTCAGACTTTAAGGCCAGAAGGGACCATCGTGATCACCTAGTCAGACCTCCTGCACATTGCAGGCCACAGAATCTACCCACCCACTTCTGCAATATGCCCAGAAACTCTGGCTGAGTTACCGAAGTCCTGAAATCTTGATTTAAAGACTTCCAGTTATAGAGAATCCACCATTTACTCCAGTTCAAACCTGCAAGTGACCTGTGCCCCACGCTGCAGAGGAAGGTGAAACCCCCTGCGGGTGTCTGACTCTGCCAATCTGACCTGGGGGAAAATTCCTTAATATGGCGATCAGTTAGACCTTGGGCATGAGGGCAAGACCCACCAGCCAGATACCTGAGAAATAATTCTCTGCAATAACTGAAAGCCTTCCCCATCTAGTGTTCCATTTCTTGCCTTTTGCTAGAGATGAGACCTCTCACAGTGCACTATGCACTGACAGAGAGTCAGCAATGTGGATACCAGATGAAAAGGTCTCCTTCACTGGCTCCCTAATGAATTCAGATGAGAAAAAAGCGGATCCCTGAAGGAGAGTGGTAGCTACTATCAAATATTCTCTCTCTAAAAGATGGAAGCAGTTAACAAGGGGAAACCACAGCTTATTGAGAAAAAGGGGGGATTTTGGGGGGAAGAGGGAGGATCTCAGGCTGGGTTGAGCCCCGATTTTAGGTCCTTACAATTCTCAAAGACTCATTATTGGGTGAAACTCAAAAGTGTTGCAGATCTTTATTAAACTGAACTTCCTCTGTCTCTCTGATCTTCTTTTAAGCAAGATTTCTCAGGAAGACCCAAAATAGGAATAGAACAGAATATTGAGTGTTTCCAGCTGTCATGTACTGAATGACAGTTTCTGCTCTAGCACTTTTCTTAAGATGTTCTACCACTGCACTGTGAAATTGCCCTTTTTCTCTGATATATGTTGATATTTCTATAGCCATTGACTAAAGGTCCAGAACATGAATTTCTAGTTTGACAAAGAGCAGACTGGAAATGCCCATCAAACTTCACATCATTACAAAGAGTGTCTTGCATCAACTCTGGATGCTAACTGCTCCAAATAACCTGGCTAATTGCCCCAAAGGTATTTCTGTCCTATCGACTACTTGAACAGCATATTTGCCAGTTATGCTAATTTGAACAAAATCATTTTATGGGCAGAGCAAATTCATTGAAAAGAAAATGGCATATAGGATCTTATTTAAAAAAAGCAGAAAACAGATAATATAACTTTTAAAAATAGCTACTTATGAGGACGAACCGAAGATGCATTTAGTTACCACAGAATTGCAAAATCTTAGGGACCTTGAATATCAAGTTCTTTAGTTGTAACTCATTTGTGCTGGAAACTTAGTTAACAAGTCAGAGAATGCATTCAGAATAATCTAGGGCTATAAAAGAAGCTGATGCTGACACAAAAAATAAAATACATCTACTTTTATGTCCATTCCTGATAAGGGTAGATTTTTTTGCAAGCCATGTGGAAACTGAAGGGTATTTTAAAATATAAAATGAAAAAAATTCAGATCTCTCTGGACTTGGCCAGGGCACCTCATTCACAATGAAAATATGTTTAAACCTTAGTCAGTATTTACTTTTGTCAGGAATTAAGGCTTCATGACCATAATCTTCCTCCCCCCACACCAGTTTCTTTTTTCCTAGTAGTTCTATTCTAGTCATCATAACTTATTGTATTTGAGGAGATTTGAGAACTGTATGAAAGCCCCCAGAAGTTTCACTTAATCAAGATTTGCATAAATACAGTATTCATCGCTGTGAATTTTCCCTTTTGGAACCCAAAATAACAAAGTGAAACTCAGTTCCTGCTGGTTTTGTGAAATATCCACACAAAACCACAGATTTTACATGAATTCAATGAGATACACACCACGCACCTTCCATTCAAGCTATTTTGAGTTGGGGTTTATAATGAAATACTCAGCCAGGATAGCGTTATGTGTAGTTGCAGTTTTCATGGAGAACATTACACTTACCTGTGTATGGAAACTCACTCCTCCCAAATTGCTCAGCAAGCTAGTTTTGTAGATTTCTTAGATTCAGAGCTGAAGGGAAGCATTAGGAACATATTAAAATGGTTAAACTCATGAGACATAAACGTGTCCCTTTGATAAGTAAGTCAGGTGAATGCAGAAATATTAAAATTGCAGAAATGGTGGCTTTGGTCAAATAAATAATACCATGGCCTATATATAGGCCAGTAATTACAAAGAGTGAAACAAGTTATTGGCATTGTGCAGTTCTCTGAGATCTTAAAATAGAAGAGTTCTGTACCTCCAGCTCTCTCTGTGGCATTATAGAGCCCTCAATTAAGCATGCTCGAGTCCATTCCTATTCACCAAAACACTTACGCACATGTTTACATTTAAGGACATGCTTAAATGCCATCAAAGTCAATGGGACAATTTACACTACATAAAGTGAAGCAGGTGTGTAAATCACTGGATGATTCTGTACTTCCTGATTTTAGCTAGGTGCTGAGAAGTGAAAATAGTGAAATATCTTAAGGATGGTTATTCATCTACTATTTTCCGTCTGGTTAGAACCAAGATATAATCAGAATCTTGTAAAACAATCTCTTCCCATGAGATTTCCAGCCTGACTTCTAGGCCAAGGAAGTTCCTGTCTGGTAGGTTTCAGATAAGGCTTTCAGCTTTTGGGTGCTTATCAGAGCTGATCAGTCAAACCTTAGGAGGTTTACCTATCATTAGTTATGTAGTTTGTAGTTTAAACTAAAAAAAAATGAATTACCTCCACCCTCACTGCTGTTCTTTGCTTCAACATCTTTGTGATTAACACGCCAAAAGAAAGGAAACCTAATCCAAAGAGAGATACTAGAAGTAGAAACATGCTGTACGATCATATCAGCTGTGCTCCCATCGCACAAGATTGGACCTAGATAGCAATGGGGTGAATGGCCTTGTTGATGGTTCAGAAGGTGGCATTCCCTCCTCTGAGGGTTTGTCTATACACAAAAGTTGTACTCCTTTAATTATACCAGTATCATTAAACTATACTGGTATAAGGCACTTGTATACTAATATAACTGCATCCACTGTAGGGGTTGTATTGTATTGTATACCAGTGCTACAGAGTGATATAACAATTTTAGTTTGGGGTGTGATTTTTTTTAACCAAATAGTTATACCACTCTGTAGCACTGGCTTTAATCTCAGGGTAAGTCAATGGAACATAGGCTCCTAAGTCATGAAGGTACTTTTGAAAATTTTACCCCTGCGCTTAAGAGGTCCTGGGACACTTTTCACAAGAACAGAACTGTTAGCAATTATATCCTGGTTCAATTCCAATCTGGATAATTCCTTTCCATCTTCCTGCAAGAGTTTCAACTGGATAGTATTCTTGTCTTCCTATCGGAAACTACTATACCACTTTTCAGAGTAGCAGCTGTGTTAGTCTGTATTCACAAAAAAGAAAAGGAGTACTTGTGGCACCTTAGAGAATAACAAATTTATTTGAGCATAAGCTTTCGTGAGCTACAGCTCACTTCTCTCCGGTCACATGATTACAGACCTGAGAGTAGCTATCCTTCAACAAAAAAACTTCAAAAATAGACTCCAACGAGAGACTGCTGAATTGGAATTAATTTGCAAACTGGATACAATTAACTTAGGCTTGAATAGAGACTGGGAGTGGATGAGTCATTACATAAAGTAAAACTATTTCCCCATGTTATTTCTCCCCCCACCCCACCCCCTACTGTTCCTCAGATGTTCTTGTTAACTGCTGGAAATGGCCCACCTTGATTATCACCACAAAAAGTTTTCCTCCTTTCCCCGCCTCCTTCCTGCTGGTAATAGCTCATCTTAAGTGATCACTCTCCTTACAGTGTGTATGATAAAACCCATTGTTTCATGTTCTCTGTGTGTGTATATAAATCTCCCCACTGTATTTTCCACCGAATGCATCTGATGAAGTGAGCTGTAGCTCACGAAAGCTTATGCTCAAATAAATTTGTTAGTCTCTAAGGTGCCACAAGTACTCCTTTTCTTTTTTACTATACCACTATATACACTGGTTTCAGAGTAGCAGCCGTGTTAGTCTGTATTCGCAAAAAGAAAAGGAGTACTTGTGGCACCTTAGAGACTAACAAATTTATTAGAGCATAAGCTTTCGTGAGCTACAGCTCACTTCATCGGATGCATCATGCATCCGATGAAGTGAGCTGTAGCTCACGAAAGCTTATGCTCTAATAAATTTGTTAGTCTCTAAGGTGCCACAAGTACTCCTTTTCTTTTCACTATATACACTGTGGCTTGTTCAAGAAAAACTGCGTTGTGATATGAAATACGTTTCCAGAGACTTAAATCAATGTAAAACCTGATTAAATTCATAGTAATTATTTATTTTAAATGTTCTACATGTAAAAAAAATGTTAAATATAAAACAATGAAGCAAAGAGGCATCTGTATCTTCCCCAGATGACATGAATACAGTCAGGTAATTCATAGGAGCAGGTAGATGCTTAAGGGAACAGCAGAAAATATCCATAGCTCTTTTAAAGTATGTTCTGTTTAATTTTTTGGAAGGATCTATATAATATTTATATTTTATGTCCCATCAGAGCTTCAGGCATATCAGCAAACTGTAAATTGCCTCCAAAATCCATGCTCTTGCCCTATGTTTCTAAGCTAGAGGCAAGGAACTATGCTTGGGCTACAACACAGGCATCTGTATCTGACTCTCATCCTCCCACATCCCCTCCTGCCTTTCCAGACTTCTTCTTGGTCCTGAAACACACCACATTCTGCTCCATGGTGCACTTCAGCCACACACGATACATTATAGCATATGGCTAGCTTCTTCAAATCTGTGTAACCGCCCAGATATCCTAAGTGGCTAGCACTCCCCAACATCTCTATGTACTATCACATGCTTTCTCTTTTCCTTCCCTTGCAGACTCTGAACTTTTCTATCTCTTCACATGCCTTCCTTTACAGATCTCTAACTTCTCTACCTCCCCACTTTTATCCTCTCCCCCTTACAAAATTACAACAGTTTCTAGCCCCATTCATGTAGATTTAAGAAGCTTGGTCAGTTAAAATAAGTAGCTAAGCTCTAGGGTATTTATCCACACCCATTTCCTGACCCTTTTGATGTTCTTCCATCACTTATTCCTTAGGTTTGGGAGGCCAGGTGACGATCACTGTGGTGCTTTGATGGAAAGCTGCTTTGCTGCTTCTTGCACAACCACATATACAACCATCTTTCATTGATGTCTGTTGCCACCCTCTTGCCTCCTAAACAGTCACCAGAGATAGAGCAGCCCAAACAGATTGACAGAATCCCTCATTCCACAGATGGACTTCCTATGTCCTGGAAAGTATCACAATGCTGAAACCCAAACTTGGGATCCTTGTAGGCCTTAGGGCAGTATCTCTATCAAATAAACCACTCACTAAGCGAGCATGAAGTACGGCTAAGCTTGTCTCAGCTGGGGGTTACTCTTTGCATATTTTACACAGAGGTGTATAAACAGTTCTTGGGATTAAGAGAAAAATCAACAAAAGCTACTAGTCTCTGTTTGCATGCATTTGTATGCAAGGGCCACAATAACCCCCCCACCCCCATCCCTGACAGTCATTTTCCTTGTTCTCACATACAGTGAAGTGTCAAGAGAAGTTTACTAGCAGTCTCTTTCTCTCTCTCTCTCTCTCAAATTTCTCACCCAGCTGAAGAAAATAATGGCATTTAAACAGATCAGAAATAATGATAAACAAACATTTCAGATATGATTGTTTCTGAACATTAAAATGCTGGGAGAAAATACTTTTCTCTACAAGAAGCATTTTGTTGTGGCAATAAGGTAGTACCACATTCTGTCAAGCATTCGTGGAAAAAAAAATCAATAGAAATAAAAATAGCTCCATCTCAGACCCTTTTCACATGTTCCCTCAAATTTTTAACTTCATCATGTACCCCAAGGGGATGTCTAGTCTGTTTCTCGTGAGAGCTTACACAACGCAAAAATGTCCTAGCAAATCACCTATTATGGAGTATTGCCAGCCGCACACTGTGACTAACTCAATTTAAAGACATGAGATCACTCTGAAGAGGCCTATAGCAGTGATCACTGTCAGCTGCAGCTTCCTCATTAGTTACTCACAGTGACATTAGTGAGATCTTGACCAAGGTTGAAACTAAAAGAAACAAAGATAGCTGAAAGTGTTTCTTTCAAGGATCCCCAGTACTAAGTGGCACAATGAAATGAAATGTGGCGTGAATTCATCATTGTTCTGGAAAATGAGAGTAGGGCCTGCGGGAGATGATTTGGAATGAAATCTTGACAAACATTCAGATATTATTAAAACAATAGGTTCATTCTTTAGGTGATATTTCTGTATTCTGCCTATTTACGTTAGTAGTAATATTAAGTTTTCTTTATTTTCCCCATCCACCTTATTTTTTGGAATTCTTTCTTTTCATTATTTCTTTGTGAAAGTTTTAACAGAGGCAGCTAATTATAGCCATGTTTCATCAAGGTTCTTAAGCACAAGCCTAACTTTAAGCACACAAATAGTCCAATTGATTTAAGGCCCTGATTCAGCAAAATACTTATCACCTAGCCATACAAACCTTTTGCATGCGAGGTAATCAGTCCCATTAAAACTAATGGGATTACCCATGTAAGTAAGGACTATAACCGCTTTGCAGAAATGAGCCCTGTGTAGGGGTTTAGCTTTACTTGTTTAAATCCCATTAGAATTCCTGGGAGTCACATGTCTAAACGATCTGCAGCTTTTGATCATGCTAACGCTGTCATCCAGAGTTTACCACAATAAGATGTAGTGAAAGGTTGACAAATTATCTATCCATGTATTTTTCAGAGCTCTTGTTAATAAGTCTTTCTACTCCTTGGTTTGCAGATCTTGGGTCCTTGGGAGCAGTAAGGCTCTTTGGGGAAACTTACCCACCTACTATGTGTTTCTGAATTGTATGTATCCAAAAAAAAAAAAAGTAAGCATTTACAAAGCATCCAAGTTGTAGGTAATTGGAAGAAATTAAATCCTATGGAGTCTCCAGTTGAGAATAAAGCTGATGGTTCCAAGCTGGAATCCCAAGGGAGGGCAGACAGTAGTACTTCTACCTGCCCTCCTTTGAGCATTATAGACTAGGCTGGTACCTGCGAGAGTATATCTGTTCCACTGCATATTCACTGGCTCTAGCTAGCTTCCCTACATTGACAACACCACCAAACACCACCAAACATTACTATATTTATAGCAGCATCCACTCTCCTCTTGTTTTTAAGAGGTACTGAAAAATTTTAAAAACCAAAAGAGCTAATAATTAAACAATTGCTTAGCCAAACTATACAGATTGAGAGAATCTTGTTATGAGACTGCTCTAGGTCTGCATGTATGTAAATAGTTAATAGAGAAGGTGCCAGTAGAGGACGCTGCAGAATATGTAGCATATTTTCTGAGGTTTGTAAGACCAATAAATCTTCTTATTGTGGACTGCAGTTGGCTTCCTTTGTGCAGCTCTTTACTTCAAGTCTTAATGCAATTATTGAAAGCTGTAACTAAATAAATATTAAAGGCCAGACCTTTGGCCTCAGCATAGCCACTTTGTACTGCTCCAGTGGTACAAAAAGCTCATAAAGCTGTCTTACCCGGATATTGGGCAATTTCACTTTGATTATTAATATTATTGTGTCTGAGTTCACAATACTACAAGGGGCTGTTTAATTTTTTTAAGACTGTTATTTGTTGTAAAGTTAAAGAATCTTGAAAACATTTCTATTCATATTAAATTCAGGACCTAAACTAAACTGTCCCTTTAATTCTTTGTACCCTCTGTGGCTTCCAGCAGTTACTTTCATGTTGCTCAGGGCGGCTTTTTCACTTTGAAATGGGTGCTACTGGAATTCTATGAGCTTTTCCTCTCCAGTTTGTTAATTAAATGCTCTGATCCTGCAAGTTGTGCCACGTTGATAGACCCCTCGTACGCTCTCTCTCTTTCCCTGTCCCATGGATGAGAGCTGCTGTTCCATGTGGTGGCCCTGGAAAGGGGAACGGGCTGCTGGGGCCCGGGGCTGGGTCTGGGGAATCTGGCCTTTGTAGACCCCCATTGATGTCAGTGGGGCTCTGTGTGGATGCAGCGATTCACCTGTGTAGCATGTTGCAGGATCAGGACCTTAGGTGCTGATCCTGCAAGCAGCTATGTATGTGCTTAGCTTTCCCCTTGTGAGTGGAAGTGAAGTCAAAGGGACTACTCACATGAATAAAAACTAAGCAGATGTATAATTAGTTTAATTCTCGAACACCATTTCTTTTCTATGCACCTTAGTTGCCTGTCTCCTTGGATATCATCAACTGTGATCAGTGGCTATGGCAGAGGAGCCAGATGGGGGATTTCTTTTGAAGCCTCTGAAGTCACAGTAAGTCTGTCTCTTGGGAATAGCTTGAGTTGGCAGGTCTGTCCTCGTGTTAAAGATTTGGTAAAGATGAAAAGTCATCTTTTCACTTCTACCTGGTGAGGTGGGGGGGGTTAAAAATTTTTGAAGTAGATCCAAGTACATTTTTTCTGTTCTTTTTCTGATTTTGTTTACTCATGACTTCCCCCCCTTTACTATAGTTCTGTCTATTTAATGACAGAACTATAGTAAGCCACTGTTGTACATGTACTAGCTGCCCGTTTACATCTTTAAATGGAACAGACCTGTGAAAAGAATACATTTTGCACATATTAAAACCAAAATGCAATGGAACCCTTGCCAACAAATACCTGATCAAGGAAGGACTCTGATAAGAGAAATGCAATAGAAATGGGGCATATGAAGAAATGCCCTTAGGACTTTATTCAAAAACCATTAAAGTTCATGAGATTTTTTTGATTGACTTCAGTGGTTTTGGATTATGCTCTATATCTGATTAATGAACTGATTTTCTAGAAATGGTGGTCTGACGGTGTAGTGACAGGAGTGGTGTAAGGAGATAGATTTTAGACATATATAGGTAGATAGACATGGAATTTAAATATATACCAGAATGAAACTCCTTTAAATGAGTGTCTAAGGGCAGAAATACACCCATTATCAAAGTGCACTTTTTTGGGTAATCCTCTTCTACATTTAATAGACGTAGCTTTCAGCTGTTCATAATGAGCCTTAAGATTATCTCAGTGTGATAATGTGTCCAGAAGTATTAAGGGGCTAGAGAAAAATCCTCATTTTCTTTGCTATGAAATTTTAAAAACTGCATATTATCTTTTTAATCTTTTTGCCGCTATCTGTAGTTTGTTAGAACGTGAAGCCTTTATTTAGGGCCTTTCCATAATTCAGCAACTGTGTTTAATAACTGTTGTCATGCACCAGAACAATGCCAAACAACTATCTCTCAACACTGTCGTGAGTAACACAATTCTATCATTGTTTCCCCTGTCCAATATAATCAAAGATTTTGAACCATGATAACCAAACTATGCTATGGAGTACTAATTGTGTTATAAATTACTAGTGATAGACTTATTTATCTTAACAAAGAGAAGGTTAATGGGTGACTTGATATCTGTAAGTACCTACATGGAGAACAAATATTTGAAAATGGGCTCTTCAGTCTAGCAGGGAATGGTATAACATGATCCAATGGCTGGAAGTTGAAGCTAGACCGATTCAGACAATTTACCCAGGGTTGTGGTGGATTCTTCATCGATGACAATTTTTAAATGAAGATTGGAAGTTTTTCTAAGAGATCTTCTCTAGGAATTATTGTGGGGAAGTTCTGTGGCCTGTGTTCTACAGAAGGTCAGACTAGATGATCACAATTCTCCTTTCTGGCCTTCTTGTAATCTATGAATCTCTGATTATAGTGAAGCCAGGCTCAAACTGCAGGATTTAAATATGGATTCTAAACACCCAAAAGTTCAGGAGTGTTTGAATCCAGGATTTTGTTTAGGAGCAATCATTAGTTTATAGCATGATTTCTTAGCATAATTGCTAAGAAATGGTGCTGTCCATTCAAACCTGAACAACCCAAAGCAGGTCTTACCTAAGATCAGAGCAACCACACAAAAAATGAATAATTGAATGATCGAGTACAAAGTTAAGGTTAGCTAGCAGCATGCAAAGGTTTGGTAAATCTGCCCCCCTTCTAAATATGTATTATTTTCATGGCAATTGCGTCCTTCATTGTGCATATGGCACCTGATCTGTGTCCACTGAAGTCAACAGGAGTACACCATTCCAAGGCCCATTGAGAGGGGAACAAGTGTTTAAGGACACAGGAATTTCCATACAAGGCAGACCAATGATCCATCTAGTCCAGTATTGCATCTCGGACAGTGCCCAGTAGCGTTGGTATCAATGACAAACTGGAGCATTCTAAATGGTGTACTTAGTAAAGATTATGAAGGATTGTGAGACACTGCTAGTACACTGGGGTACCGGACAGCACAATGCAGATTACGTTAAGTCTGGTTCAATATAATGTAACGCACACTGGAAAAGAAGAGTCTGAATTTCTCAGATACACTGATGGGCTCAGAACTTGCAGATTCCTCTGAGGATTTGTTGTGAATACAGCATGCCAGTAAAGGTAGCAGCCCAAGTTGTGGTAAAAGGTAAAGCAAATAGAATGCTTGTGTGCATTAAAAAAAAGTGTTAGAAAATAATACACAATATACAGAGCCAGATTTTCAAAGTTACATGAAAGCAAATATTCCCTTTCTTTGTCAACATGACTCCTGAAAGAGTAGACATTGGAAAGTTTGGTGGCTCCAAGCAAAAGTCTCAAGTTCTCCTACCTCCTTAGAAGGACATAGAAGTAGGAAAAGTTCGAGGTATGCTGCAGAAAGAGGTATATAGATTATTTCATGTACTCCAAGCAAAAACTGTTCAGCTACCTCCTCCTTCTCCTCTTGGAACCTGGGATAAAGTCAATTTCCCCAAGAGTTCATTTGGTAGCTGTTGTGGCCCCTTATGAACATTTTGAGCATAGGATAATTTCTCTGCAATCCCTTAGCATCATTTTAAAAAGCTTACATGTTATGGGATATTAACGTGGTCCTAATTAAACTTGAGCTCCTTTTGAACTACTCAGTACTGTGAGTTGAAGTGTCTTACATGGAATGTTCTTTTCTTGGTGGCAGTGACTTGAACTTATTGAGTGAGCGAGCTGCATGCTCTAGTGCCTAATCTACCAAATGTTAAATTCTTCAAAGATATGGCTGTGACATGAATGCCTTCAGTATTCCTTCCTCAGGTAGTGATGGTTGCACCTGAATCAGTCAATTATTAGATTGTTAGCTTTTTGGGGCAAGGAGTTTTTTGTTCTGTTTGTACAGCACTTAGCACAATGGGATCCTGATATATGACTAGGACCCTTAGGCATTATGGTAATAATAAATAAATAAATAATATTTAATAAATAATGTGGCCAACATTTTTCTGCATACTCACCTCAAAAGGTGAAATCCTTTTCCATAAACTCCTTTTCAAGAGGTCCCTCAGCTTAAATCTAGAGCAGATTAGAGGCCTTATCCAAAATCCAATTTTCTGAACTTGAAGGTCACATCTAGATACATTCTGTGAAAGGTAAATCTTTTACATCTGGTTCTATCCAAGAAATTTTTCAAAGCATCCAAATGATCTTTGCCGAATCCATTTACCAAAAAGGAGCAGAAATTTTGTGTGCTGCGGTTACAGTTCTTAAGAACACCCAATGACTTCTACTCCTCTGGAGTTTTATTGATTCATAGATTTCCCTTTAATTATGTTGCTCATCTTGTGCCTTTTTATTCTTATAAATACAATTTTTAAATGATGCCTTGTTCAGTTGTTTTCTTTGTGCTGTCAGATTGTTTCCCAACTCTCACTTCTCATTACTTCTAGAGGCATCCCTGGAGCTTTCGGGTTTCCAAGAGTAGGAATGTGTCAAGATGGTGTGTCTTTGGCCAACGGAAAATTATTAAACTGGAACCGTTCTCTTAAGATAAGACTTTTGACAGATTGGCACTCGCCCACCCTTGTCCCAGAGTTTAAGTTCTGCAACTTTCTGTTTTTACCTTCATTTTTAATTAGAGTTCATTTTCAAAGTGCTCCCACTTTGTGCTTTGAAAGGAACTAACTGGCAACTGAGTAAAAAGATGTGGTGTGACCTATCTGTTTGCTGGTTCTAATAGCTCAGAAACCCCGCCCAAAGAGTGCTAATCTCAAGAAACATATCTACAGGAAAGTAATTATCTCTTAGTCACTGCAATGGGGGCATGGGTGAGCCTTGCCTCGGTCTCCCTTCACAAAGGTTACAGACAAGTCCAGACCAAACTTTTTATTCAAAATGCGGGCCCTTCTGAGTGTCTCAGTTATTAACAGCCATCATAACCATGATAGGGCATTTGTTGTCTCAGGCTCAGTCCAGCTAGCAGTCTCTAGCTCCTGCCTTCATGATACTCTTCTTTCACATATCGGGAAATGGTGTCTTTCCTAGAACCCTTTCTGGTCCCTTCTGTGGGTTACTCCTTTTTAGTCCTTCCTTAAGCAGGAGTCCCCAGCGCTCCCTCTTAGAAGTGGGATGTGTTAATTAGTCCCTCACTCTCTCCTCAGACAGGAGTCCCCCCCAGCTCTTCTCTCTGGAGCTGGGTTCTATTAATAAGACCCTCTGGTCCTTCTGAAGCAGGTGCATTTATCTCTCCTCTCTGGAGCTGAGTTGTAGGTTGGCCTTTGCCAGCTTTTCCCCTCTCCTTAAGTAGCCCTCAGGCTGTGGGGATTCAGCCCTGATTATGTGTCCTGGTGTCTGCCCTGCTATGAGAAAGAAGGCAGCCTGTAGGCCGGTCCCCAACTCATCCCCAATTAGTTGGGGGAGAGGGGAGCCTTGCCCCTCCCTCTCTGCAAGCTCCAGACCCCAGGCTCTTAAGGGTAAAAGGATGGGATTTCCTTCCAAGCACCACTCATTCCTGAGACCACTTCCTCCCTATCCATATCCCTGTTAGGTCCTTTTATATATCTATATCCATTGGGCTTTCCAAACTCTTAAGGCCATGCCACTTGGTTGGAATGGGCTGACCACTAAGCATGATTACCCTTAAGGGACAGACTATTCTGTTACAGTCACCCTTCCCTTTTGTTTCAGGAAAGGACTTTCTCATGCTCCAAAATATTCTCCTGTAAGTGTCCGATAATTCATTCTACTAAAGAAGCATTTTGCCAGGGGACATTTGAGACACAGCCGACATATCCACACTTGCTTCATGCCCAGCCTCTTTCTGGCCGATACTTTTTTCAGAATTTAATTTTACCAAATATATGTAATTAATCTCTCCAATTCACCAGCATCCAGCACTTCACAGATACTAGAATAGTAGAGCAAGGTGTGGGATGTTTCTCTTAATGCTGTATTTAATCCTTATGTCTTCAGTTTATAACATAGCTTTCCTATTATTGACATTATTATCCTCTCATTATCTCAACCAGAGCTTTTTCCCTAGAAAAACTGAACACTGATCATTTTTGACCAAAAACTGATGAAGCTAGGTTGGGCCAAGTACATTTCCATCCACTAGTACAGCGTATCAGCTGGTCACGCCCTTCAAATACCATTGCACTCAACCCCTCCTTCTCTCACATTGCCCTCAGCATAAGCTTCCTGGCCTCGCTCCACCTACCTGGGCTCCCCAGACACCTCATATCATATCTTAAGAACAATCTCTTTTCCCTGGAAATGACTCCTAATTCTCTTTCTAATAAAACAATCAAAGTCTCTTCTCCAGACCTCCTAATATCACCACACTTAATCATTCCTCCTGAAACTAGGTCATTATATTCCTCTTCAATGCCTGCCCTACCACTTGGACAGATTCTAACTAGTGTGATGATGAATCACCATGTAAACACTCTAATCAGCTGTGAAGCATAGTTGTATTTTAGTATCAATGACAGTTTCAAAGAACAAATTCTAGGATATTGAACTGTCAGTGAGTTAATACCAGACTTGGGACATTACACTTATTACTGTGCTCAGTAAGCTCCCTGTAGTTTATCTGATTTAGTTATATTTTCATTTTAGTAGGCATTTGATTATTCTGATTTTTATCAGAGTCTTATGATCAGAAAATTAAAATTGCAATCAAAATCTTGCACGAATTCTAATTTGTCCTACTGCTTCATTCCTACCTATGTCTTGTTGCATCTTCAAAGATATTAGATCATTGGACCATCCATGAAATTATATCAGTTTAAGGCAGTTCTGTCCTATAGATCCAATTTCAGACACCAAAGGTTGTAACAAATTCTCATTCTCCAATCAAACTTACATTAAATTTACACCTGCTGGCTCTTGGTATTAAATTTCCTGCACTGGCAGCTGATCATTTTTAGAGATTCTGAAGACATTTTTAGTTACAATTTTATTCTCCGTTGAAAGTCTGCACACTACCTGTTATCTCATCTAATACACATGACTCCTTTCTGCATTCATTTGTTACTTTATATGTTTATTCGCAGCCCTAAGAATGCCCTATATAGCATAGACTATTAGCTCTTTGCCGAGTTTAATGATTAGGAGAAGCTCAAAAGACAATGAAGAGAATATTAGACCCTGAGAGTTTTGCCTGATTGAGAGCAGCCGGAGCTGGAACTCTGTGTGTGAGCATGTGTGTAAGAAACTCTTAAGTATTAGCAGTGTACAGTTTCTTTGTGAAACATGCACAGTATAACGTGCAAACCCCCAATCTAGACAGTTGTTGGTAATAAACTTAAACATCATATAACATATGTGTGTGCAGATCAGATTCATGGAGAGTGTATCCATTGAACATGCTGGAGTTAGTGGGCTTAAAAAATAATTTGTATATTTCATGTATTGATCTAATGAATGCGTGATGTCATGGGGACAGTGATTTAATCAAAGTGACAGCCAGCCTTAGTCTTGTAAAAGTCTGTATTAATACGTAACACTTCAAGAGAGTTTGGCTGATCTGGGCAAGTCTATATGTGAGATTTCTCAGCACCACAGTAACAGCATCAGACTTAATTACAAATCCCCATGTGTGCGCAGAAGCTTTCAGGGAATGATGGAAAGTGAAGCATCAATCGGCACCTCCTATTTTTCCATATTCATGAGTGAACTCTCTCTGTGTGGCTACATTTTTAATGTGTGCTCTCTCAGCAGAGTAATCAGGGACAGGACAAGCGATTGTACTCAAAGCTACGTTTGTGTGCAAATACAAGCCTCGATAAAGTTCCCAGAAATAAGCAACGGCTGCTGGGAGTTACTATTAGCCTCCCCTCAGATAGTATCCAAGACTGAGATTTCAAGAATATTTGAATGCTAATCACACAGCATGCGACCCTGCAGACTTTATTCAGATGAGACAGTCATACTCAGCCGAGTAGTCCCGTGAGTGGGACTGCTCACTGGAGTATGGCAGAGGAAAGGGAGGAAAGGTTTGCAGGATCAGCCCAGAACTTTTTATTCCATCAGGTGTGTTATTGCACTATTTTGCTGTGTTGCCCTTTGCACTCCTGGCTTCTAACTGCCCAAAGGCAAAGTGTCTCAGCTGGGCTGGGCTTGTACGTTCTGGGTGGTAGCAAAGCTCTGTGCCAGCTCATGTAACTGGGTTTCACTGGAAAGGTAGGAACTCATCCATGGGCATCTGAGCCAAGGGCTCATCCTTTTTCTCCTGTTTCAAGAATTCAGGAATGTAAGTGAGGAGTTTTCTCCTAAATTCAAGTACTTTTTCCTCCCCTTAGAAACAACACATTGAATTTCCCTCTTTTGTGTCAGCCAGTGAATCAATTTTCAACAGCTCCTTCGTCTACCGGGCCAGCTGTGAAGCTTGCTGCATATGGAGGTGCCCCATTGAGCTGACACAACACTTGTTATGCTGGGTCAGACCTCAGCTGCTCTAGATCAGGGCAGCTCCATGGAAGTCAGTGGAGTTCTAAATCAGTCGAGGCCCTGGCTCTTTATGTTTAAGATGTCACATTTCAGTGACAGAGGTTAGGTATCTTTTCAGCCAAAGTGAAAAAAATAAAATATAGTAAAAAGCTTGTGCCACTCCAAGATAGAAAAAATAAACCCCCTGTAGCTGGGGAAATTCCATAATGGGGTCATGCTATTGTAGAGTTAGCAACCTCTTCCATGAATTCTTTATCCAGGCCACTTCTTAAGTATTCCCGATGTGATAGTGCTAGGCAGCATTAGTTGTGTTTAGAAAGCCACAAGCCCTCCTGTCTTCCCTCTGCCAAGAAGGTGTTTTAGGGCCACCATGAACACAGCTGTGTAAGTGCTGCAGTAGTGGTTTGTGCCTCTACCTTGCAGCATAGGGAGAGGATTCCTTCCCCATCCCAGCCCCTTTCAGAGTCCCTGTGGAACTATACAACACAATCACAGTGTAATATTCAGGATGTGCTCTTGAAGAAAAAGTTGAGGACCAAAGTCTCTAAATTGTGCTGCTCCATTGACTTTAATGGACTTTCATCCATTTGTACCAGCAAATGGCTATGGTTCTTAATGTTTGCAAATGTTTGGGCTATGTAGATGGCCTGCACTCCAACAAACCGTTATTGTTATTATGCCCATTCAGTAGATAGGTAAACTGTACTTTGGCTCAAAGGGGGTTTCACTTTGTCTAAAGCCACACATGCAAGTCAGTTGCAGAGTTATCAACAGAACCCAGCAGTTCTGATACCCAGTACTCTGTTCTAACCACTAGACCACCCCCACCCTAAATGTTTATATGGCTCAGGGTCTGGCCTTGGCAAGCAAAGAAAAACCCATAAAACAACAAAGCTTCCTACTTTGTATAAGTCTGGGGTGTGCCTTCTTTTCACATTTCTCTCTACTATCAAGCCTGACATATTGGAGGTGGATCAGGATTTGCAGTCGCTTTGAACCATCCTCAGAATAAATGGTGAAAAGCTAAAGGAGCCCTGGTGTGCAGATATTATTGATTTTATGACTATTTCAACAGCTCCATCAACAGTGGCGTGTAAGCGAACTCGCCATTTATAAATTGCGTCTTCCAAAGATCAAAGGCCTGTCATGGCAACAATTAGTTCTGGCAATTTATCAGATCTTTGTGCCTGTCAGGTGGGGAGAGAAGGGCAGTTCTGCATGAGCTCCCCTCCAAAGTTGTTACTGTAGCTAAGGCCAGGTAGGATGTATAGGGGAGTCATTTGCTGCATATTTCATTTCTTAAGCTGTTTTGTCAGTCTTTCCGATACCTGATCCCATTTGTTAGTCCATCAAGTGAAAAAGAGGCTTTTCTTAGCATTCTAATGTCATCAAACCATAGATTCTCTCTCTCTCTCTCTCTCTCTCTCTCTCTCTGTCTTCAACAATACCCCTGTCAGATCCCCATAGAGTGGCTAAATAAACTGGAATGCAGTGAGGAGGCAAAAAAAAGGGCTTGTTTTGTCTTTTTAACAGATTAGTCTATAAAACACTCAGACTTTTGAGCTGTGCTGTTGAGAGAGTAAAAACTGAGTGCACAGACACTCTCTCACCCACATCCAGACCCTCACATTAAGAAACCTGAAATTTCACTATAAACACATGAACTCAGAGAAATCTTTCACCGGAACACTTTAGACTCATGACGCATACGGAATGGAATGGATGTAAGTTCCATGCTAACACAACAGTTCTGTATTGTTGCCTGTGGGATTGTGTAACTGGTGTGATGTTTTGGACAAACAGTGCAAGACATTCTTTCGGAAAAGTACTCACATGGTTCACTTATATTAAGCTAGCCACTGGCTTAAATGGGGTTTAAATAGGGTATAAATCGGGGACGAATAACCTTTGAGTTTGGACTTTTCTGGTAATGGAAAGGAAACAAGATTCCACATACATTTCCTAGTCAATGGAGTCACTCAAGGTCAGAAACACTTTCATCACATTTTACACTTACACACTTAACAGTTAGGAAATATCACAATTAAGATCGCATGTGCATTCTGGTACAATCTTTCATCAGATGATCACATTATATTTTATTCACAGGACCCCCTGCCTCATACAGTACATAGAAATGCCAGAATTAAAGTTGCCCAACTTCTGAGTGCTTGACTTTACAGCCTTAACACACAATAAACACTGTTCAAAAAAGTTATCGATAGTTCCATACAGGTGCAGGAGTGTGCATAAGCTGTATTTGACTGGCAGGATCTGGGCCTAAATGCCTATGAAAAAATAAGGGGTTTTGCTGCTTGCCTGGAAGTTTAACACACTATCAGAGGCTCGTTCACCTGTACATCTACCAATGTGATATATGCCATCATGTGCCAGCAATGCCCCTCTGCCATGTACATTGGCCAAACTGGACAGTCTCTACATAACAGAATAAATGGACACAAATCAGACGTCAGGAATTATAACATTCAAAAACCAGTCGGAGAACACTTCAGTCTCTTTGGTCACTCAATTACAGACTTAAAAGTGGCAATTCTTCAACAAAAAAACTTCAAAACCAGACTCCAATGAAAGACTGCTGAATTGGAATTAATTTGCAAACTGGTAAAATTAATTTAGGCTTGAATAAAGACTGGAGTGGATGTGTCATTACACAAAGTAAAACTATTTCCTCATGTTTATTCCCGCCCCCCCCACCCGTACCCCCTGTTCATCAGATGTTCTTGCCAACTGCTGGAAATGGCCCACCTTGATTATCACTACAAAAGGTCCCCCCCACACTGGTAATAGCTCACCTTACCTGATCACTCTCATTACAGTGTGTACGGTAGCACCAATTGTTTCATGTTCTCTGTGTATATAAATCTCCCCACTGTATTTTCCACTAAATGCATCCGATGAAGTGAGCTGTAGCTCATGAAAGCTTATGCTCAAATAAATGTATTAGTCTCTAAGGTGCCACAAGTCCTCCTTTTCTTTTTACATCCATCTATAGTTGCTTCAAGAAATCCACATAATGAGAAATTATTACTCAACAGAATAGTTTATTTATGATTTATTTTTAAAGAGTAAACTATGGCAATATACCACTGAATTGGTCTTAAAGGGCTGGATCCGGAGCCCATTTAGTTCAATGACAGTCTTTTCAGTAACTTCCATGAGCTATGGATCAGGGCAAAGAGCTCAAGTATTCAGGTGGGAAGCAGCCTAATGGGTGAGGTAACTTTAAATGAATCACTTAAAAATCATATTGCGTGGAACCTGCTGAGCTGCACATAGCAGGAATATGTCCCAGTAGCCAAAGGAATAAATAGATCTGAATATACTATATATCAGGCCTCAGTGGGGAAAATCAACAGTCAGATCCTTATGTGGATACAGTCAAAGCCAAAAAATATTTAAAAGAACCTAGACGAGCATTTTTGAAAATTAGAAAATGGCTAGAAGCGCCTTCTACTGTACATTAAAGAGTTGTGCACAATTTCATCTTATGAGGCTATTTGTATGTGGTTTCGCCAACCACGTACAAGTGCTAACTGTAACTCATGCAAAACTCTGAACCTGCTCTTCAGCTGGTGCAAATCAGTGTAACTCCACTGAAATCAAGTGAGTTTCATCAATTTACACTAGCTGAGGCTCTGTGCTGGGAAACACTGATAGTACAAGGACACTATAGCTGGAGAAATGGATTCAGAAAAATGGGCTGTGCACACTGATAAAACCGTTAAGGGGGATTTTAAGAATGGCTTTGCAATCAGAATTTCAAAATCTGACTCAGTCTCCCAGTTACATCTGGCTGAACTTTGCATTTATTTATTGTTTCAGTGTATTAAAAAGTACCATGCCAGGACTGAGCGTGAATGGACAGAAATGACAGAATAAAGAAAGAGCATCATAAATAGTGAGCCTTCTAATATTCTCACATTAGAAAGAAGGTTTACTTCCAAAGGAAGTTGAATGGACCTGCCTGCTAATTCAGGCTGCACATTAGTAGAGGATGACACCCTATGCAGAGTACAAAATAAAACACATATCTTCAATGCAATCATTTGCAAACAGTGTTATTGATCAGATGGACAAAATGTGAAGCTTTATAAACAGTTTATGTCTAACCAGGAACTAATTCTGTCACAGGGTGTCAGGCTCTGTGACATTATACAGCGATGCAGGGCTATACTGCTGACTCACTCAGTCACCCACGCTGCGTAGGTCCAGAAGTCCATAAATGGACTGAGGATCTCTTCTCTGAGGTAAAAAGAACTAGGAGCAGTGACAGAGGCGTCTTATAAGAAACAACCTTAGAAACAGGGCAGCCCCAGAGTAAGCTCCGGCAGCTCATCTGTTTGTTAAGTTGACAATAAAGGAAACGATAGGGAAGGGGTAAGTTGGACCCCTATCTGGGACAACTGTGCGTGCAATGTTAGAAGCAGTGTGAGACTACCACAGAAGCAAAGCAAACTATACAGTTATGTAAGGGGTTAAAAATGGATTAAAGTGAGACCTATTGCCTACTATGGATATTTAAATGACAAATTCTTTTTAAAAATCTCCTTTCTTTCTTATATTAGAGGTTGTTTGTCATGGATGTATGTTATATTATACCATTAAATACAATATATACATGCAAGGCATTCACACTATTATTTAGAGCAATGGTTCTCAAACTATGGGGCGGTTCTCCCAAGAGACAGGGAAATGTGTCAAGGGAGATGTGAGCTGTGTACTCTTTTTTTGTTTTTGTTTTTTAAGAGCTCTGGCTGTCAGCCCCGGTGGCTGGGGCTCCTTCAGAAGGACTGTGCACACCCAGAGGTGGGGATAAAGTGGACAGCTGGGACCCTGCCACCCGGGCTCTGGTTCTCCTTCCCCTCCCTCAATCACTCACCAGGGGCATGGATCATTGTTCATGTTGCGCTTCCCATCAGTACCCAGCCTGGGTTGGGGAAGCTAATGATCCAGCCAGCAGACAAAATTCTGTGATGAATCCTGGTCACATGCTACCTGAGGCACATTGCACATATGCTAAGAAGAAGGAAGTCTGGGCTCAGGTGCTCCCTCCACAATTCCTTACCTGAAGGCAGTGGAGCTCTGGCTAGCAGCCCTGGGATGCCAGCAGCAGTGCAGAAGTAAGAGTGGCACTGGATCACTAAATCTGCTGTGAAAAATGATATTGATGAATATTACTTTTCAGATTGCCACCCTTACTTCTGTGCTGCTGCTGGCGTGGCGCTGCCTTCAGAGCTGGGTACCCAGCCAGGACCTGCTGCTCTCCGCTCTGCCTTCAGAGCTGGGTACCCAGCCAGGACCTGCTGCTCTCCGCTCTGCCTTCAGAGCTGGGTACCCAGCCAGGATCTGCTGCTCTCCGCTCTGCCTTCAGAGCTGGGTACCCAGCCAGGACCTGCTGCTCTCCGCTCTGCCTTTGGAGCTGGGTACCCAGCCAGGATCTGCTGCTCTCCGCTCTGCCTTCGGAGCTATATACCCGACCAGGACCTGCTGCTCTCCGCTCTGCCTTCAGACCTGGGTACCCGACCAGGACCTGCTGCTCTCCGCTCTGCCTTCAGAGCTGGGTACCCAGCCAGGACCTGCTGCTCTCCGCTCTGCCTTCAGAGCTGGGTACCCAGCCAGGACCTGCTGCTCTCCGCTCTGCCTTCAGAGCTGGATACCCGACCAGGACCTGCTGCTCTCCGCTCTGTCTTCAGAGCTGGGTACCCGACCAGGACCTGCTGCTCTCCGCTCTGCCTTCGGAGCTGGGTACCCGACCAGGACCTGCTTCTCTCCGCTCTGCCTTCGGAGCTGGGTACCCAGCCAGGACCTGCTGCTCTCCACTCTGCCTTTGGAGCTGTATACCCGACCAGGACCTGCTGCTCTCCGCTCTGCCTTCGGAGCTGGGTACCCAGCCAGGACCTGCTGCTCTCCGCTCTGCCTTCGGAGCTGTATACCCGACCAGGACCTGCTGCTCTCCGCTCTGCCTTCGGAGTTGGGTACCCGACCAGGACCTGCTGCTCTCCGCTCTGCCTTCGGAGCTGGGTACCCAACCAGGACCTGCTGCTCTCCGCTCTGCCTTCGGAGCTGGGTACCCGACCAGGACCTGCTGCTCTCCACTCTGCCTTCGGAGCTGGGTACCCAGCCAGGACCTGCTGCTCTCCGCTCTGCCTTCGGAGCTGGGTACCCGACCAGGACCTGCTGCTCTCCGCTCTGCCTTCGGAGCTGGGTACCCAGCCAGGACCTGCTGCTCTCCACTCTGCCTTCAGAGCTGGGTACCCGACCAGGACCTGCTGCTCTCCGCTCTGCCTTCGGAGCTGGGTACCCAGCCAGGACCTGCTGCTCTCCACTCTGCCTTTGGAGCTGTATACCCGACCAGGACCTGCTGCTCTCCGCTCTGCCTTCGGAGCTGGGTACCCAGCCAGGACCTGCTGCTCTCCGCTCTGCCTTTGGAGCTGTATACCCGACCAGGACCTGCTGCTCTCCACTCTGCCTTCGGAGCTGGGTACCCGACCAGGACCTGCTGCTCTCCGCTCTGCCTTCGGAGCTGGGTGGTGGTATATGTAGTTGAGGGGGATGGGGACGTAAATGACTACAGGCACAAAGAAAGGGGTCCCCCAGATCAAATAAGTTTGAGAACTATTGATTTAGACTATTTGTATTTGACTTAAAATGTTCTCAAAATTAATTTTAAAAACAGCTTCAGGCAATGTAAGGGACATGTTTGCACAGGCCTCCTGCTTCTATTCTTCTTCACGTATGTGCACACCTCGATGAGTGCATGGAAAGCAGAAAGTAAAACACAGCAGACCCTACCCAGCAAGTCAGTGTCAATTACTCATCCTGCAGTACAAGATTCTGATCCCAATGTGCTGCTCACATCATAAAATCAGGTCTCTGATGGATGGGTGAGGTAGTTTGCGTATGAGAAAAAATGCCTGGTTTTATGTCGGTTGAGACGGACAGCCATCAGGACAGATCCCAGAGGCCATCCTCGAGGTGTCTGTGGAGAATGTCACTGTTCTTGTTTTACATTCTGTACCATAGTACTCCAGCCATGCCCGCAGAAGTAGATAAACAAGTTCGGGACAGACTGAAGTAGTAAGAAATCCTTTCATCCTCAATGAGGGGCTCAGTCCGCCAAGGTGTTGGGTGTTCCAACACGGATTCAGCAAAACGCTTAAGCACGTGCTTATCTTTAAACATGTGTGTAGTCTTATTGAAGTCATGGCCAGAGATGTTGGTGCATTGCAGGATCAAGCCCTAAGGTTGTTTGCATTATTGGTACCAGACCTTAACAGCTTGAAATGAAACACAGAGTCAGCTGCAGTGACTGTAAATTTCAGCTAGCAATGAGTCAGCATATTTTGCCTAATTTTTTAACCCACTCGAGTACTGTGGATTTGAACTTTTTTCTTTAATTTGAATGTTACTGGGTTCAAGATCTAGTTAGGAGTGAGAGAAAGTGAAAAATAGGAGGGTGGAGAAAAAAATCCTGTGAAATAATAGAAATAAAAAGAAAGGATAGAATGGAAGAGGAATACAGAGGGCCTGATTCAGCAATGTACTTACACACATGCCTCATTTTAAGCATATGAGTTGTCCTGTGGACTTCATTAGACTATTCTTAACCTCAGTGGCCCCAATTCAGTGAGGTACTGAGACATGTGCGTAACTTTAAACTCATGAAAATAGGTGAAGGAGGCAAGGGAAATGTAAATACAATATAGCATAAATAAGGCACCTTTGATGTCAGCCTAGCTTTTTTGGAGGCTGTTTTTTAATCCCTTGTACATAACATAGACTTTCCCTTAGCTAGAAAAGCATGTTTGTTTTTTAAACTGAATCTCCCTTGAGGATGGGAGTGGGGTTGGGAGGGAGGGCTTAAATTACAGGAGAAAGAGCTGGTTAACTCAAACCAGTTTTGCAGATCCAAAAGAATACTTGGACAGGTTCATAAAATGTCAAATTCTGTGGGGTTTGTCCATCTCTGGTTTAAACTTTCAATTAATTAAATCCTGGTCAGGAAAGTTGTTCCATTGCTTTCAAAAGTGGCTTTTATTAAATTTGTTTTTAACAACTACATTCTGGTAAAAAAAAGAAGAAGAAGAAGAAGAAGAAGAAAAAGACTTTAGATCTGCTACCAGTACACAGCCAAAACTTTGATTTGCCACATCAAAGTCTTACAAAAAAGGCCACAGACTTTCTGGCCCAAATTCTGCTCTCATTTGCACTGGTGTAAACCTGTAATGATTCTACTAAAGTCAAAGAATTACTTTGAACCAAGCTAATTTAGGACAGAGTTCAGGTCTCATTGCAGTAATCCGACTACAGGAACTTGTCTTATGCACATAACTATTATAAGACTGATTATTCAATGGCACTGAAAAATCGAAAAATTGGCTTCACTATCATTTTTCATCTAACATTGTTTTGTATCTCATTTCAATAAAATCAAAAAGAAAATTCAGACTCAATCTGGCTGAGTTTTTAAATTGTCACTGCTACTCTGAAACCACTCATCCAATGTTTATCTCAGGAAAAATGTTACCATCTTTGTATTTTACCCTCAGCATTCTATCCATCCTGTGGCTATCACCATAGTTTATGAGCATACGAATCTAATTGCTCATAGGTCCTAATTTCTACCTGGTTCCTAAAATATGAAGTGAGGATTCTAAATTAAATAAAGACATCAGCTGAGGCAGGAAACTGGATTTGTTACATGAGAAACCTATTAATAGTGCCACGATGCTGATGAAGTCAGACTGGGAATTGACATGGTTATATATACACAATGGAAAATAATCTGCCATCGAGAAAGCAAACAGCCAGATATCTTTCAAACCCTGGTTATCCAGCTCACTGTGTTTGTAAATACAGCAATGTATTGCAGAGACTATATTTATCCAAACACAAGGAAACATGAACAAAGAGGCTGATGTCTGGCTGAGTAAACGCTAAACATATGTAACATTAGGACATTATGGATGTTTTAATGTGGGACAGCTTGTGATAACGTGGCACAGATTAGAGTAGCCATTAGTGGAAAAATTAGGTCAGAATCATGTAGATAAGGTGCAAAGAATTCCAGTATCATCATATTATTTTCCTGAAATAAATACAGTTTGAGTCATGTTTTAAATCCTTGTTTCTTTTATGTACCTCATTTTGCCATTTCAATCAAATCAATCTTTGCCCAGAAAAAGAAACAAAATTGGCTGATCAAGAACGGATTGCAAATTATATTTAATTAAATAATTGCTGTAGGTTTAGTTTGATTAAAATAGTGCCCGGAATCTGGGCAAATGTCCATTGGTTTCAATAGGAATTTTGCCTGAGTGGGTTTATTCCAAGTAACATATATTTCATAAAGGGCTGGGCCCAATTCCAGCAATCTCAATCTCAACATACTAAGCCCTTCTTTTGCGCAGAAGCAATATTGACATATGTTGACTATTTAATTTGAGAAAGAAAAGAACTTGGGGATACCTCAATTCATTTGTATTTGAGGGAACCTGGACTTAAAAATAGCTTGTGTTCCCTTTTTCATGATCACATCAATAAACTGACTTTTAAATTCCACCAATGCCTGTGTTTCAGTTTTCTGTCACCTATCTATTCTAGCCACTGATGTATGCTCATCACCAGGAAAGTGACTCTTTCTGTTTCTCATGGTTTTCGAGTGTGTTTTGCCCTTTGTAGGCCTTTAAGATAATGAAGATAGTCTCATTGGTTGTTGTATGGGGGCCTTGTTTGGGCAATTCCAAGACAGACTCTCTGCCATATACAGTATGGTAGCACCCTACCAGCACATGAGTGCAGTTTATAGCACCAAGGTGGGCACAGTCATGAAGAGCCCTAACAGGACTTTTTCTGCTTTATTTGATTTTAAATCCATTTTCAGCACATCTTTTCAGGTGCCAGTTAAAACAGAGTCATGTCCAGAGTCATTAGTAATTGCACAAAAACTTTGTTAATGCACAATTAAGGTTGTTTAATCATGCCTCCTGACCTTCTGAAAACTAGGAAAGAGAATCTTTCCGCACATATGTATTTTACTCTCTAGTGCATGCCAGTTAAGCTTTGACCCAACGTGGAATTCTAAACTTAAGCCTAAATAGCTTTGGAGATATTGCTTCCCCACAGGGGCAATGGGTGCTATGCATTAGCTGAATTAAATCCTGAGGGGCTGAGATCAGTTTGGGAAGGATTAGAGCCGTTTGAGCTCTGGACAGGTACAAAAATTATTAGAAGAACCAAGTGATTTTGTAACCAGGATTTTTAAGGAGAGGGTGCAATATCTCAGGATCTCCTTGCTCAAATAACCCCATATTTGGACCATTAACCCTACACTACACCTTCATAAGGCACAGCAACTGTTGAGACAATCTGAGTCAACATGTGGATTTAAGAGCATTAAGAACAGTTGTGTTTTAAATAATTAGCCACTCTGAACCATAGCTAAGGTGGCACCGCCATTCTGCTATCCACCAAAATAGGTGGTGATATAAGAAAAATGTCAAAAAACCAAACCAAACTAAACCACAGCCCAGGTCATTTGACTCTCAAACTGTATTTTTCCTTCCTACCCTGACAGTGACCATGGCTGCAGGCGGGAGTGAGGGGGCTGCTTTTCTCTGATCCTAGTCTGCTTACATGCCTCAGTTCACACCTTTGCCTTGCTGATTCCTGCGATGTCACCCGGCATGATGCTAGTCTTGTGGAAGACCATGTTGAACATGCTGTATGTTTGTGTTTCACTTAAGCCAGAAAGCAGGGGAGGAAGCATAGCCTGGAGTATTTATTTATTTATTTAACAATGGAGGTCAATCAGTGGAAAAGGAATGAACTTTAATGAGGTCTTTTCACACCTGACAAGGGTCACCAAATCCTATCTGCTAAAGCAGTCAGAGGGCCTATTCCCTTTAAAACACAAGAGATCAAGGTTGCAACCCCCGCTGGAGACTTGTTCTCGCTGAAAAGTCGGGTTTGTAATTAGTTTACACTTCCCTTCACACAAGGGAAGCCCATCTTGGTCTCAGTAGAATTTTCCCAGAGCACCTGAGAGGAGAAATTGGCCCTGTGTCTAACTGAACTATCACAAAAAATGTATGGGTCTATTATAGGAGTGGGTGGGTGAGGTTCTGGGGCCTGCAGGAGATCAGACTAGAATGATCACGATGGTCCCTTCTGCCCTTAAAGTCTATGAGTAACAAAGTGAAGTCTACAGCATCCAGTACATAAGTGTTCTTTGGATTCCAGCAAACAAACCGGTCACCAATATATGGAAGGGTTGCAGAATGTTTTAACATTTCAAATGCATTTTCATTCCATTTGTGTTCTTAATAAAACAAATTTTCAAAATGTTGGACGAACGTAATGATTTATTTTAAAAAGCCTGGTTTTTCAAGCAAAACAAAGAAATGTTCTGTTTGACAAGTTTTTACCAGCTCTATTTCCTTTGGCTGTGGGATTTGATAACAAATTTCATCACATGGTCAAAGTTACTTTTTGAGCCTTCTCTTCTCGTTTGATTTATCTGGCATATAGTCCCTTCAAGCAGCATCCATCCAGCTGCAGCCGACTTAAGCCAATGAACTTGGAGCGATGTAACTGTTAACTATGGATCCATCTTTCCTATGAATACCTCAGGGTCTGGTCTAGGTCCTAATGAAGTTAAAGGGAGTTTTGCCATTAACTTTGCTGGGAGGAGGCTCAGTTCCTCTGGATATAATATTTCTTCACATGTATCCAACCCCAGCAAGGTTACTGAATTTTTGAATGTGAATCCTTTTATACCCTATTAGACATCTCTTAGGGCACAAGCAAGGATCCACTGCCCCAGCTATCATGCAGTTTGCCAGAATGGCTACTTTATGAGTTAACTTTTTCATGAGAATAGATTGCTGACCTCTCACTCAGCCTCTTGCCCCACCTGGAGGACCAGTGGACTGTTTTTCATTTGGTCCTTTTTCACCCGTCTGGCTTGGGTGCCCCCACCAGGAGTTAAAACTTCCATTGGCATAACTCTCAGGACCATTGGAACACATAAGCCTTCCCACTGCGTCCAAGGGCAGTTCCAGGGAAGGCCCAGCCTTACTCCAGCCATCTTTTTGACATCTGGGAATATTAACCATCAGACCAATACAGTAGTTAAAAATATTTATTTCTAAAGATATTTACCTTGACAGGCACAAAGCATTTCCCGATTTCACACAGAAATACATAAAACATGCATAGACCAATATGGCCCGTTCCAATGTATATTCAACATGGTAAATATAAATGAATAATTTGTAGGGACATAAATATTTGTTAAAAAAATAAGCACATCATAAAATTCCATCAGACCTCAGTCAGCAAATTTAATAATGTGAGTAAATTCACTGCTATAAACAGTCACCCAATATTAGCCTTTTGGTTTCATATTAAACAACCCTCTGTCTCCACACATTTACATCAGACAAACGCTGAAGAAATCCTTGATCTAGCAACACTTTCTGTTACACATCAGGGTCAGTGGATTATTGGCAACCTGCAATACAGTACAACCCCTATTATTAGACCTTCAGTTGTCCAAATCTCCCTATTATGTTAAACAAGATCATGTCCCCTGTTGTCTATTATTTATGTAGAAAATTCCTTTCATTATCCAAAACCTTGGTTAGCCAAACAAGCACAATGTCTGCCCCGCCGTTCAGATAACTGTGATTGTACTAGTAAACTAGACTGCTGAAAAAGGCAAAGGGTTGTGGTTGATAAGTAAAGGCAATACTTTGTAAAAATACTTTGGCAGGAGTGCAACATACAGTATGTGAGGTAGACTTGTATCTATGCAATGAGTGCTGATTAAAGTAGCACAGTGTCATTCACTTTCTGTTTTAATTAATAAGTAAAAAAAATAGTCTCTCCTTTCAAATCTTGATTTCTCTTCTTTTTAGGAGTTTCTGTATCAGGTATTCCTTGCATCATCTTTTGGCATTAGTCTTTTATTTTTCTCCCTGAAATCTGCCAAACTGATCAACACCACTCCATTTTACACATTCTTTTCAGAAGCAACATTCAAATGTTCACTTTCTTCTCCTGACAGACGGTTGTCAATCAATGTTTGTTAATGTAACACATCCAATTGGATTCCAGAAGGATGACCTACTAGGTCTTTATTGCTTTTCCTTGTCCAAATACAAGATTTCTTTAGGTTCTCTTCTACCTATCTTTTTTTGTGGGTGAGTGGCTTAATATTTAGGATAACATGCCTTTGCCACGTGGAATGTGAAAATCAAAAGAACTTCGGCAATGCTCTATCAGTTATTGTCAATGGAGGATGGTTAGGGTTGGTAATCTCCCCACTAAGAAGTTGTTTTCAGACTTTCCCAGATGCTTTGTCTTTTATGTGTTCTGTTATGCTTCAGCCTCTTCACTTCATGGAGTGCAGCCTTTAACTTTGCGATACTGAAGGAAGCTTTGATACTGTTACCAATGGCTTCTAGTCTGTAAAAACAAGAAAAACACCAAATACTATTATAAAAATTGAGATCAATCTTGTGTGAATATAATTGTGTGTGTGTGTATATATATAATCAGCATTTTGATTAAATAAATCTAAATCTAGACTTATGAGGTCAGATCCTCATGTGGAGTAAATTACCAGAGATCCATTGGAGCTGTACTGATTTAAACCAACTGAAGATCCAGTCCATTAGATATTGTGGCAAGTCTGAAAACCCTAATCCCCAGAAATTGTGTGTATTCAAATTAAACGATATTCTGTAGTTGTTGGCTACTTTTTACTATTATTGTTTTTTTTTAGATTAAGTGGAACCCAGTTTTAGTGAACTCAGCTAAAGGGTAAAATTTTCAAAAGCACCTAGATGACTTGGGCCCAGATCCACAACTTCCTAACTTCCATTGATTTAAATGGAAGTTAGGAGCCTAAATACCTTTGATGATCTGGGCCTTAGAAACCTAAATCTCATTTTCAAAAATAACTTAGTCCCTTAGGAGCCTAAATCTCAGTTAAAGCCAATAGAACTCCTGTTCCTGTATGCCTATCCCACTTTTGAAAATAGGACTTTGGCACTTTTGAAAATTTTACCCGTAGTCAAATTCTATTTAGAGAAAAATGGAATACGTCATAAATTGCTTCAAAAATAGCAAGGTGCAAATTGCCTCACAAAAGGTGCTACTGCAAAGTTGTTCTTTGAAAAAGTGGGTTCACTCCTATAGGGCTTCATCACATTGCATCACTTACGTCATTCAACTGGGATTACACTGCATTGCAATATTGCCAGCTAATGCCACTCAACCTATTACATGAGGATCTCCAAATGCCTTCTCAACATTAATTTAATTTTGTTTCACAACACTCCGAGGAGATAGGTCAATATTGTCCTCTTTTTACAGATGAGTAAAGTGAGAAACAGAGAAGCTAGTGAATTTCCTGTAGGCACATAGGTCTGATAGTGCAACCTTTACACACTTATATTCCTTCTCTTGAATGGAAGTAAGTGGCAAAGTGGGGAATAGAACCCAGAAGTCCTAATTCCTAGGTCCTGTCTCCTCCCAGCCTTACCCCTTTGTGTGCTAGTTTACACTGGCAGCATTTTGCACTCACTTTGCATACGTTTATTTGACAAACACAAGGGGCAAGGCTGTGGAGAATCAGACCCATGATGTTCTATAAAGCCAGCAATGCCTCGCTGAATAGATGGCATTTTTAACCTGGGTACCTGAATAACTTACATTTCAATAAATGTGGACCACGCATGAAAAATCAACCCTGAATGAATTTCATCTTCTCATTTTACAAGGCTAATAGGGACACATTAATTTCAAACAGTTCAGATCATGCATGAGCACACTAAAAATCAATGTATATTTCTGTCAAGATTTAATTTTCTCGTACTCTGTTTCAGATGTTCTGCTAAGCCTAGTGCACACATAAGAAGTGAGCAGTATGGGGCTCAATAAGCTTAATTGTGCAAGATAAGGATTTAAAGCTGGGATGGCCAAACCATGGCTCATGAGCCACATGTGGCTCTTTTACAGTTAAAGTGTGGCTAGTGGAGCCCCCACCCCCACCTCCCTTCTCCACCTACCAGATTTTTTGTGGGGAAGTCCTCTACCTTTCAGCAGAGTGGTGGGGGAGGGGCTTATGCCCAGTGGGGAGGGAGGTCTCGGGGCTTCAGCCCTGCAGAGCGCGTCTGCTGGGGTCAGGGGTTCAACAGGAGTGGGGCTAATGCTCCAAGCCCCAGCAAGTGCATCCCATGGGGCAGAAGTCTAGGTAGGTGTGTCCCTGCTCTTGAACTTCTGAAGATTGTCTCATTTGGCTCGGAGGGACAGTAAGTTTGGCCACCCCGATTTATAGGATGAGCAACAATCATAAGAAAGCATCAATGTTTTAGGGCTCCATTCTGCTCCCTGTTGAAGTCAAAGGCTAAACTCACACTGATTCAACTGGGAATAGGATCAGTTGCTGTGTGGATACTTTATTGAAACTTCATATCATCAGCCTGTTCAGGAGCGGGTACGGTAGCTCACCTTCTCATTTTCCTGCTGTTAAGGAGTTGCCTATGCACACACTTCAGTCCGCGTGCCATGCAATCTTCACCTTTGTTAAGATGATCCCAGCCCTTCTCCATTGTGGACTGAACCCTGTTTAAATAAAAGAAAACAATATTGCTATTAAAAAACAAGGCTTCGGTCTACCTGGTTACACTTTTACATGATCCAACTTCTTAAGCTAAGAAATGTAACAGATGCTTCTGGGCCAGATTGCAGTATCCTTTAATGATGCTGGTGAGTTGTCAGGCAAGTGGTGCCCCTGACTTCCCTGGGACTATTCACCTGAGTAAATACCAACATGAGTAGATGTACCACAAACTGGCCCTTTACAATGAGTGCAGTTCAAAACTGATTACAACAATAATAATAATAATAGTAACCCACCAGAGTTCTTTTCCTATCTGGCAGAAGTTCAGACACCTCTTGTCTTTTTGGTGGGCACATCGGCATCTCTTGCTAGATTCTGGTTGCTTCCGAGGGGCTGTATCTCCCAGAGACCGTCTTGATCGAGAAGGGCCACCAAGCCCATATGGCACAGTCCGCCTATGATCAGAAAATCAACATGAAAGATATTAATTGAATTCATTGCCTTAGAACTGCGGGGTGTGTTCTGTGTCATCTTATCAATGGGACTGTTTTTGTGAGTAAAGGTGGTGGGACTGGGAAGGCTCTTTTGGTCATAACTTTGGGATCATCAGAAAAATTTGCACTGCAGCACTGTGATTACGGTGTCTGCTTCCATGACTAAGGCATTTTTAATCATGAATTAAGAAATATGAATCAATATGCAATAGAATGCAACAGATTTGTCTGAACTTTGGTAAATTGCAAGTACAGAAAGAATCAATTTTAAAAAATGAGAGAGATCCTCAGCCGGTGTAAATCGGCATAACTCCATTGAAGTCAATATTCACTACACTAACTGAGGATCTGCTTCACCCTTAATAAGGAAAGTGTAAAACTGTAATATATTCTGCATTATACACAAGCCCACTAGTCTATAAAATGTCGTAATTCACAATGGGGTCTCCCAGCCATTCTTAAGAACTAGTGCGGTTTCACTGAATATATTTACAGTTATTTAGGGCCAGATTTTGCTCTGAAGAGACTCCCAAAGAAAATTACCACTCTGGGGGAATAAGGGTGGCAGAAACAAGACACCAGCATTTCACCCTTCTGTGTTTCTCAGTGAAAAGTATTTTATAGCATCACCCATCCAGTCCTAACTACGAAATAGTCTTGGTTGTATCTTAACACTTTAAGAACTCTGGAAAGGTTAGAATTGCTGTGCCTAGTGTTAAAAGTTATTTGCTTCATCTATAAGGCCAAATCCTGCTTGCTTTCCTCATGTGAGTGGTCTCTCCATTAAAGTCAATGGGAACACTGGTGTGAGTACAACAAGCAGGAGATGTGGCTCTATATTAGTATAGGGAAATCTGTGCTAATAAATACTGTTCCCATCCTCAACCACTCATTCCTCTCTAGCCATCTTAAAAAAATATTCCTCTAGAGCAATGCATGGCCTTTTTCAACCTATTTTTCAACCAAAGTAAAATGCCTGCTAAAAACGCACAGGATTCATTGCAGGGTTTCACTTGGGCTGGGTACTGAAGAGCAGTCTAATGGCATGAACTCTTCAGATGCAGCCTATGAGCCCAGGCGCTCTCACTGACCATGCTGGTGCATTAGCTGCACGGAGGAGGTTACATTTGCTGGTGTCCCGGGGAGCCATTGTCAGCGGTGCCCCTTCCCAGCGCCCTGGGGCCCTAATGAAAGGGAACCGTAGCAACCGGCTTACAACAATCGCCCTAAGGCCCGGGTGAACGGGAGGTTAGAGCGTTCCAAGGGCCCGCCACTTACTCCGGGGTGTTGACCCAGATGATATCGAGGTGGCAGAAGTAGACACACTCCTTATCCATCAAGGTGGAGCAGGAGCAGCGCTTGGCCCTGCGCAGCGGCCAGGTGGCGCTAGAAGGACGAACCTCGGCGACGGAAGCGGTCGCAGGAGCGCTCAGCTCAGCACCTAACGCTGCAGGGGAGAAAGGGAGAGCAAGGGGCTTAGCAGGGCGAGGGACCCCGGCAGCTGCTGCATGTAACCATTGGAGCCAGGCGGCTCGGACCCAGGCACGCGCGCTGACGGGAACGCAGTGGTAGGAAGGGAGATTGATTGGTCCCCAGGGCCACCTATCTAGTCCGTCCCCCCCCCCCGCCCCTGTCCTGATCTTTGGCTCCAGGGGCTTGCAAAGCGGCAAAGCTCATCTGCCTGGCGGAGATTGAATTAGTGTGTGAAACACAGTCACACGCAGCAGCTGTACCAGGGCGCTGGATTACAATGCTCACGCTCTCTCCCTGCAGGACTCGGCCCAGCTCTTCTGGGGGCTTTTAACTCAGTGGTTTGCTGGAGATGTCCAGACGCTGGTGCGTTTCCCTGCTTTGTTGTAAGGAGACACCCTCCCAGCGGTTGTTTAAGGGTTCCCCAGCCGTCCGACTGTAGTTTTCCGATTCCCCTCCCTCTCCATGCTCTCTTGGGAAGAGAGCGGGGATTGCAGGCGAGGGAGTCAGGGCCGTGGAAATTGCTCCGGGCGCTCCTGCCGCCGGGCCCTCGGCTCTTCTACCTGTCCCTGGTGTCCCTCCCCATCTTCCCCATGCTCAGGGGCTGTGACGACTCTCTGCAGCCTCTGTCCCCACCAAGGGGGTGGCTGCGCTTGCAATTCTGCATCAGAACTACCAGGTTTGGAAGCCTTCCCGCCTCCCTCTGATTGGGGTCACCCAGCTCCGGGGAAGGCACGTCGTTTGGGGAGGAGAGAGGATGGAAAGAAATCAGCACGCCCATACGATCTGCTTTTCCTAGCCTGGGTGTCGTGAATATAGACCAAGCAAGACTTCAGCGCCCCCAAACCTGCAGGAGTGTGCGGGACAGAAAGGATTTGGGGCGAGGGGTGATTATTAAGCCTTCCCTTGAGTTCCATTCAGTAGTGAGAGGTGACTGATTCACGTCCATTTAACAGCCTGCCATTTCTTATCAGCAGCGTGGGATGGGACTGCGGCTCTGACCGGGCTAGTTAAATCATCTCCGGGCAAGTTATGGGGGCGGGGGGAAGCAAATCCTTTTCAGCGGCTTGCTGAAAACAAGAGAGCAGCAAGCCGGCCCAGGGAAAGCCCATTGCTGGACATGAGCACGCTCCTGATTTAGTCCTACGTGCGCTGTCTGCAGAAAGGACGAGGCAGCTCTGGACCATTCTCCTGAAATCCCACCCAAGGGCCCAGTTTGTACAGCGGGGGCTGCTGAGAGCCACTGAGCTACACCGTAAACCCTGTCCGCGAGGAAAGTCGCTCCATGCCTGGGGCTGCAGCAGCACCCCTAGTTGCAGCACCTCTGGTCCCACCTGGATGTGAGCGGAGCCGCCGCGTCCCTGCTGAGCTCCCTGCCCTCCGTCCTTGCCCCGCAGATCACACCTACCTGTTTCCTGGGCTCCTGGACAGAGCACGAACAGCAGGGAGAGAATCATCTGCGCACAGCCCATCCCGCCGGCCGCTCTTTTGCAGCCCGAAAGCGCCAGCCGCAAGCCCTGCTCCCCGCCGCGGTCAGTTCTCCACTGCGGAGCGCCGGGGGAGCTTTTCACCGCAGGCGCCCGGGGAAAGGAAAGCTGCTCCCTTGGGACGGGGCGAGCTGCAAACCCAGTCACCGTCCCCCAAGCAGCACTGGGAAACCTGCAGGCTCCTGCTGCGGCGCGACTGCCTGAGCGCTTCTGGCTTGGACACCTCTCGCCAGCTCCCTTTTATACCGAACCCCCATAGAGCGGTCAACAGCTCCTGCCTCGCTTTATCCCGAGACAATGTTATTGTGCTATTAGTCACCGAGAGGCAACGTGCAGACCGAGATAAGGCCAGGCTGGAAAGGAAACCACTGCAAACTTCAGAGAGGCAGACGCCGTCTGGCAATCCAGGGGCCGGGCTACACGCTGGCAGGGTGGGCGGTGGGGAGTGGAGAGAGAGCGCGAGAAGGAAAATAAACAGCCCGGGCAGACCCGCCAGCAAGAAACCCGAGGGCAAAGGGCGCCGACGGCACAGAGCCAGCAGGGGGAGCCCCTGCGCCGAGCACCTGCCACCTGGCCAGATGCTGCTGCTTCGGCGGCCGCCGCCTTCCCCTCCCCTCCCCTCCCCCTTCCGAGGTGGCCCGCCGTGGAGACAGCGGAAGGGGGCTGCTTAGAAAGAAAACAGGGGTGCGGAGCACGGGGCTCTAGCCAGCGTCTGGCTGGATTAAAAACATCCGAAACCTCACCGCGTTGAAGCCCACGTGGTTCCCCCCTCCCCCCCCCTTCACTGGTCTAGGTGAAGGAGGCACCGTAGTGCCTGTGCTCGGCTCGGCTCCTTGTTTTCAGCCATTTCATGGCGAGGGTTTGGCTGTTTCTAGGGAAGAGGGCGAAAGGGAGTCAGTTTGGGATGGGGAAAGGCTGCTATCCCCTCTCCAACACCCTAGCTCCCTGGATGCGATAGAGCAGGGGTTCCCAAACTGTGGTATTGGTACCACTGGGGGTACACCAGGCATCTCTGGGGGGACGCAGGAGAAATTGAGCAATGGTGGATTTGATTTATTAGTCATTGTATGTATTGCATGTTCATTTTGGCTACTCAAAGAGGCTATAAAACTCCCTGGAATTTGTTATATAAAATAAGGTGGTTAATTTACTTCAGCATCTATCAATGAGAACATAGATACACAGAGACCCTAGAGACCACAGAGAACATAGATACACAGAGATACACAGAGAGCCCTCACCTCCAATCACCCTACAGAGCAGATTCAGGGGCCCAGCAGTTACCCAGTCTAACCGAGCACAGAACTGAAGGGTGGGGGCTTTTTTCAGTTGTATACCTTCCACTCTAACCATATCTGTATGTAACAGTGAAACATGGACATAAGGCTAAAGACAGGGAGTGTTAAGAAGAACACACAAAGTGTCAGCAATGAGAAGGGTAGGGGTATGCAGGCAATTGGTAGATCTGGAAGGGGGTCTGCAATAAGAAACGTTTGGGAACCTTTGCTATAGATCACACTCATAGTCTTTTTGAGGGGGCATCGGGAAGTGCAAGAAGCTGCCTATTTCACTGAGAAGTCAGGGTAGACTAGAGTTTCCCTAGTGATGAAAGGGTCCAAGGAACCTGATGAATTGAAAGAAAGAAAGAAAGAAAGAAAGAAAGAAAGAAAGAAAGAAAGAAAGAAAAGAGCTAGTCTCCTTTTGTTTTTCTCTTTTATCCATTAAACCATAGGTGTATTAAATAGCATTAAATGTAGGTCATTTTGCTACATCCAATCCACTGCAAAGAGATATGCATACTTAATACCATATACATTTTAATAATAATAATAATAATAATAATAATTAATAGAGATTGCAAGGTCTTCCAGGCAAGAACGATGTCTTTCATGAAATACCTAGCGCAGGTATAAAACTGGAAGTAGTAATTGTAAGAAGAATGAATACAATAGCATTGCTAACACTCAGATCTATTTTTTGTGATTTGGTTTTGGTTCCTTTAGAACATGCCTGTCCTGTTTGTCAGTATTTCTGTCACTGGACAGAACAAGGATTATAGCAATGACATGGTATGGTGTGCACATCAGGGGCCTGATCCTGTTCCTTTGAAATCATTTAACCCCCAGCTATTGACTTCATTAGGAGCAGGAGTAGGCCCCAGGTGCTGGTTTCTGATGTCCTATTTATATTGTGGTCTCTTATTTAGATTCATGCTCTTTATTTGACAGTTCAATACATTTTTAGTGATTATTGCTGGACACCAGCCCTTATTATAAAAATACATTAAACCAGATAAACTAACTGAGATGGCTTTCATCTGAATGGAGCTCACATGAACAAAATATGCCTCTGATCAAATGTGCAGTGATAATACTGAAAAATGTGCCTATTTTACCCCAGATAGATAGTTACCTCATTATCTGTTATATTTTCTTCTACTTCCCTATGCTTACAGACATTTCCTCAGTTATGGCAAATATTGAAGTTGCTAAATTAAAATCTTGTTTAAATTATCTCAGGAGAATGAAAAGAGTGAGCTGTAGCTCACGAAAGCTTATGCTCTAATAAATTTGTTAGTCTCTAAGGTGCCACAAGTACTCCTTTTCTTTTTGCGAATACAGACTAACATGGCTGCTACTCTGAAACAAGTTTTTAAGTGCCATCATAATACATTCATCATTTTTTCTGTACAGGAACTATCACGTTATATTTGAGGATGTGAGTACTGGAATAATAATAGGGTTCTATCTATATACACACACTACTACTGCTACAGAATAATAATCCACCAGCAGTCATACGTTTTAAATATTGGATGCTTTCACTCCAGCACAGAGCCTCAAGATGCAGTTTCGCAAGTAACTCTGGGTTGTTTGCCCAGTAAACTGCTGGTTGTATAAGAAGTATTAGTAGCACATTAAAATAATATACTTCATTTTCATTGCTATCCAAATGTTGGGAAAGGAGGGAACTGCATTCAGAAAATGGAAAATGCTGACAGAACGACCGTGTGGGGTGGAAGATGTCTCTCTACTTCAATCAGTTTTTTTGTGTAACACCAAAGAATGTACAACTTTGCCAGGTCTGTCACTTAAAGATGGCATTACATGTCAGCATTTTTTAATAAGAGATTTTTCCAAAATTGCCATTTCCAAGAAATGCATCTATCAGTGCAAGATATTTTCTTTTTCTCTGTCAAAATGCCTTGCTAGAATGTATTGGGTTAGCTGGTGGAAATGGCATGTAGACTCAGAAACATTTTTTCCCTGGAGTACCAAAGCAAAAACATCACGTGGTGGGGGTTTATTAAAATGCCATTCAATTTTTCAAAAACAAAAACATTGGTGATTTATGGGAGGGTTTTAAGTATTAGCATTGACAGAGATTTATCTATTCTGGTTCAGCAAATCGTGACAACTATATTTCTTTCTGATTCTGGAACTAGCTGGGAATAAGCTGGTCCTGGCATCAGAGCAGACTCAGAGTTAGGTCCAACTGCACATAGATCCAAAGGAAAATTTCAGCAGCCAGGGATTACCAGGGCAAAGAAAGACTGCACACTCTTTCTCCCAGGCCATGCCCCGTAAGCTGGGAGGTGTATGGCACTTCTATGCCATTCAAAGACTGCTTGGAAATGAAATTCCACGAAGGATTAGATTCACTGAATATTCAGCTGCTTTGCACCACTGGAGTGGCACAAACCAGCCAGAGCTGGGGCTAGAATTTGACCGAGAGTCATGTTTTGCAACCTGGAAATCCAAGGTCACGTTACGGCTTCCTACTTATTCAATAAATCACTCCACTGCATATGAAGCCCATCTCCCCCAAATCTTTGGTGAATAGATGGGCCTTGTTAACACATTAGGGATATTTTGGAACAATTAGAGAGCTGAGGGTCTCTCATGGAGAATAACCTTCCAGCAGAGTTTTTTCCTTTATACTGAGGGAATGCCAGCTTCAGCACCTCCACTGACGGCAGCTTTGGCAATATAGTGTGGGGAGCAAAATCAACTAGACAGGCAGGTTCTGGCTCTAGAGTTCCAGCTGGGAATTGTCATGGCACTGACTGAATTTTCTGCAGGACATTTTGTCCAGTGTCAGAAATAGAAAATGCTGGCTTATCACAGGAACAATAAGCGTAGATTGCAGAACTGGTCCTTTGTGTCTAGAGAGCAAGGGGAGCAACTTGTTGTTTTCTATGGATTTGAAACATAATATTAAGCAAAATGAAAGTTACACAATCCTTCCCTTCCTTGTCAGGGTTGCCCGTCTTATGTCCTGGACTTTCCAGTCGTTCTTTCACTTAGCCCCAGTCTTATTCAAACACCACACTGAAGGCCTAAATTTATGGCCCTCATGAGTCATCTCGTTTGATACCACACAGCTTGCTTTCTATTTACCCCCATTCACTCTGTCTACTGACACCACTGCCACTGGCCTGCTCTGCTTGCTCATTGGCCAACTGAAAGGTGAGTCCATTGTCAACCAACCTTCTTCCTTACCTCCAATTAATGAGCTTCCCGAAAGGACATAAAAACTGCTCTCTCCCTACAGTTTTGGAGCTCGTAAAGTGTTCGGGTGTCTAGCCATAATGATTAGCAGATATTTCCAATTCAGCACATCACTAATAATTATGTGGTTCCTCCAAAGTGTCCAACCAATAATTCTCACACACCCCAAAACAACAAACCAAGAAAAAACAGCCCCCCCCACCACCACTTTCCCACTCCATATACTCCTCGGGAGGAATCTATAGTGCTACATTTTTGTTCCACCTGGACATGGGGTAAGCATTCCTGACATAGACCTTTAGCAGCAGACTATAGATAAGGAATGATTATCCTGTAAACAGCACTTCCTGTGTAAAATGCCACTAAAAGGCAGGCATAAAGGGTATGATTCAACCTGTTGGGGGCCAGCATAAAGGCCCATGGTCTATGATCTCAGCCCTAGTTTGAGTGTTTAAGAGGTGCATGGGGTGAACTTCACTGTTAATACTGAGAAGAGAAGAGACACTTACACATTATCAGGAGTCATTTGGCACAGGCATTGTCAAAGAGTCTTGACAATCAACATGGTCAGCCAGGAAACACTGGACTAATGTGATGCCATGAAGAACCTAATGGGAAAGTACACAAAGGCTGCCTCTATCATTAAGAAATCAGGTGCTGGGACTGTATTTTAACATATTGGCTAGTGTAGATGTGGATCACTGCCCTCTACTGGATGGAATCAGAACTGTGTAACTAATGGTTTGTGTCATACTCTAAATGAGGAGAAGAAATATGGTTTATCCCTATTGTCATTGGAAAGTTCCAAGTGGCTGTTGTGTGCAGCATGGTGGAACCACCAAATTCTAGAGGGCCCCAATGTGTCCTAGTATCAATAAGGATTAATTTTCTGTTTAGTTCACTAGGAGCCAGTATTTAGTGCTCATCTTGGTTGCATAGTGTTGTCATACCATGGTGAGACTGGCTTAGGGATCCGTGGATAGTAAGATTGGCAGGAGAATAGGTAGGGATCCAAAGGCTAAAGACTAGGGTGGTAGTGCTGGTGTTTGCTTTTATTGGGCTTATCTTTTTTTTTTTTCTTTCTTTCTTTTAAATGAGTGGAATTTGGCCGTTATTCTTTGGGCCATAATTGTTTGGGGATCTTAACAGCAATGGGCAGCCATTGTGATAAAAATAATACTAATAATTATTTTCAAGCTTGCTAAAAATAGAAGAAGTGAACTCTTGGGTACAGCAGCTGAAAAAAATCACCCTCCATTCAAATGTAGGAGAATGTTGGCTTTACTGAATGCCGTTTGCTGCCTCTTGGAGGGTGAAGAATGATGTCACCTGAAACACAATTACAAAGATTCAGGTTTCGGAGAGATAGCTTTGTGTGCCTCCCTCCCCCTTTTCTTCTGTTTTGCACAGCAAAGAGCTAGGAATGTCAATAATTAGCTAGGAGCCAAATCAAGGATTAGGAAAGGGAAACATTATGTGGGAAGAGGAGAAGATTTAAATAGTCTGGAAACAGATAAAGAATCCACGGAGCTTTAGGTGGAAGGGAGTTTGCCAGTAACACCATTTCTCCATTCCCCTGGATGGCACAGTTGTCTCACCCCTAGTATCTTGGCTGAAGGGGGAGTGGTGCTGTGGTCCCATAAATGCAGGACATTGGGGATATTGAATGTACTTCATCCTCCTCCATCCCAACAAGCTCTAGAAGCTTCTTTCATCTGCCCCACAATTGCTAAAGAGAAGTAGAGTACCTGAAACAGAGGAATGGACTAAGCAGAGCTCCCCTCTGCTTCCTCCCTGTGGACTTAGACAATGCTGGGCCAGGGACCAAGGCTCCTAGCACTCTTCCTCTACCGCAGTCATCATGTAGATGACAGTGGGTCACTCTCCCCCTCCCCCCCAACCCCTGAGGAGTGGCCGAATATATTGCACCCATAACCACGGAATCTGAGCGCCTAATCATGTTTATCATTCTATCTATTTTTATTTATTAGTTGTATTGTAGTAGCCCAAGGAAATCCACAATCCTATTGCACTAGATGCTGTACCAAAAAGTCTCAGTCCCCTAACTGTTGACATTATAAACAATTGACCGTAACATTGTGCTAGAAGGCCAGCTTTGATTTCTCTTTCCAACTATGGTATGTAACTTTCTTGTATGAAAAGGAATTGATAGAACATCTTTCTGTCTGGATTCTGGGTGTATTGACTCATATTCCACCCAAAGTGGGACAATGGTTTTTTTAGGATTGCCCAGCAAAATTTTACAGACCTAAGAGGATTGTGTACTCTAAATGTACCTTTTAAAGCAGCATCTCGACTTTTGCTTTTTAGAACTTACCTCCTGACAGGTTTGCCCATTCCTAGGGTTTTCTGTTGCTTTGTTCAAAAAGGCTAGGCCTTTTACTTTGTACAATTCACTGGGGGCCAAATTTTCTTAGAACTCATTTTTAGACTTTTAATGTTTCCTTAAAATTCCTAGGTTCTCTTCAGGTTATACAGACCTCCCATCTTTTGTGTGATTGTATCTCAAAAGACCCAAAACAATACATAATTTTTAATCCAACCTGCTCTCCCCTTTTCTCCTTGTATAAGGGATTCATGGAGATTAATTAAATTAGCAAAGGCATTGTTCGGAGAGTGGTGCTGGAGATAATTATTTTACATCAATAGCCCTTTCCCTGGAGCAGTTAGCACCTTTTGTGGTTGTGAGACAGTTTGCACTGATTCTAGGGTTAGCTGGGCTTTGATGCATGTTTGCTAGTTCCAGTGGTGTTTGTGGGTTTAGGGTTTTGGGTTTGTTTTGTTTTGTTAGAGCTACCAATGCACATTATGCAACATGAAATATGTTTACAGTTATAGGAGTTGGTGTTTAAAAGAGGTTTGGGGAAATGCTACACTGAATATGGCCCTGCTTACCCTTTATTGAACAGCCACCACTGTGAAGAGGAGATGCAGCCTAGTTGGCTGCCTCTACCTGTCTCCAAAGCAGTGGAAACTTCTGCTCCACTTCCAAACTCATTGCCACTGGGGTTTCCTAACATTGTCTCATGGAAACTAGCTCAAACGAACCAATCTTCTCAGCATAGAAGAATTATCCATTGACTATCTGAGCATCTGGAATTTGAAATTTAAGGAATGAGGCCATCTTTAAGGGCTCTCTCTGAATAAGCAGTTTGGAGCTCTGGCTATACTAGGAAGTTTTACCCAAATATTTCCATGTGGGTGACCACCAGGTTCAGCAGAACTGGGTTAATGCTGGTGGGAACTCTACTGCGGACATGACTGGCAGCTGGATTCATTTTTTTCTATTGGGTCAGTTAAACCTGCTTTTCAATAGGATTATCCAATATCACAGTAAAACACAATGGAAGGAGCCTTGTCTACATTAGGCCTCCCACCTGTGCTAACACTAGGCTCAGCTGAACTGGTGGAAGCACCAATGGGAATTTTATTTTGTAAAGATTGCCCCATTTAGACCCAGATGGAACAGCAAAATACAAGAGGCATCTTGTAAATGCAAATTTTCCTATTGGGAACTACAGTTTGGCCTGGTTTAAGGACCAGTAGTTCTAAACCTGGAGCTGAGACTGTACGGTAAGTGCATCTTCAGATGAATATAGCAGTGTAGGTGTACACTGTAGGACATGAGGTGGGGCAAACAAACAACAGAATGCATGTCCTCAAGAGCTCACACTTTAAAAGGCTTGAATGGGTATAAAACAATATGATGCAATATGGAATGAACCTGGAATGGTATCTTTAAAGATTAAATAATTCATGGAAGAGATAGGCTTCTATATATTCAGTGGTGCAAATAGAACTCATTTCTTGCTGGTCCTGCACTCACAGGAGGGACACAAGGGGTGCATGTGACCTCCCCACATGACCCTCTATGTCACTCCTCCCCACCCCCAGCTCAGATCCCCCTCCCTCTCCCAGTCCCCTCCGACACCGCCCTTTGTATACACAAACATCAACATGCTTAACTACTCACTTTCCCCCCACATATGTAGTATTCAGTCTGTTTATATGGAATATGGGAGTTGGGTGAGGAGCCATTTCAGCATCTGTATGATTTATTAAAAGACAAATTTTAAGTAGAACTGTATCTTAAACTGCTTTATGGTATTGTACCCAAACATTGAATTTCAATGGGGGATTCAACTTCCTTTATAGGAACAGAACAGACTCTTTCCAGTCCACAAAAGTGGTCCATGGTCATGCAAATAGTTCCATTGAGTTCAACGGCACTGATCAAATGATTAAGGGTTTGCAGGATTTGATTCCAAGTTTGTAAATTGTTCTGGATGAAACTGACAATGTCTGAGTTGTCAGATCAGAAGGAGCTTCATTCGAATAAAGGTGGGCAGATATGTGATAAGTCTTAGCTCCATTGCTAAGATGAGGAACATATTTTCAGCAAAGTTCTTGGCAGATTCCTGAGGCAGCCGGTTTAAGGCCATCAGTGTCCAGCATTATAGTTTTCACTTATAGTTCTCTTACTCACAAAGCTGGAAAATGAGGCATTTGTTTTCTTTGTTTTTCTGCTCCAGTTCCAGTTAACAAAATGCATGTTAGACCAGTTTGGCTTCAAAGAAGAATTCTAGGTACACTAGGGACAACACCTGATTCCCGTCAGGCTGCAGAACTGGGCTGACATCAGAATCCAAACATCCTCTGGACAGTGCAAACAGAGGCATTCCTCTAATGATTTGGATTTGATGTGATGTCATGGATAATTCAGACCAATGGGGAGAAACAGAAACAAAAATACAGTTTAAACACCTTCTGTCCCCCATACCCCTCCATTTAAAGAATGAATGTCCTTGTGGAGCAGAGTGCAGCCCCAAGTCTTTCCGGTACCCCATACCGGCTTAAAATCTCTCACCGGTACTGGTGGGTACCACTCTACTTGCACTCCCGTGTATATTTATCTGCATATTGACATATGAAGGGAAACACTCAACATCTGACCAGTTTTGGTTAGATTTTCTGTGATCAATCTCAATTTTAAGACCAATTCTTGCCACAGAAATCCCTCTACCATCAATGGGAGTTACACATAGAGCTTGAAATGAAAAGAGACTGAGAGCTATAGCATCCACCATCTTCTAACTGGCCAGTCACACATTTCCAGAAAACTCAAGTTTTCACAGTATCTAATGTCCCTTCATAGTTCTTAATGACGACATCTTCCCCATCACCCTCCGGCTCATTCTGTGGAGACGAGCACTTTGTGTTTCTCTTGCCAGTATCAGGTTATAAAAATGGGGTGCAGGGTGCTCATAGTGGATTTCAGTGGAGCTAACCACGGATCAGTAGGTCTTATACAAGGTATATAAAGAGCTTGTAAAGAGAAAGCACTGCATGCATCACAAGACAAAATTTCAGCCCTCCATTTATAAAATAAGCATTTTCATTTAAAATTATAACAAAAGTCGAAATCCTGGTGCCAGAAATATTTGATCCTGCAAATTCATATTTCCAGAGAGGGCCCTCGTTCCTCAAAATTTAACTAAGGCCTTGTCCACATTCAAAGTTGCACCAGTCTATCTTTAACTCAGTTTAAAAATGGATTTATTTAAAAAAAAACCCACAGTGTGGATTATTTTAGATTTAAGAGGTTTATCTCATTTTATCATCAGTCAATTCCTTAATGAATTAAGCTAAATTGAGAAAAGACTGGTTTAAACTGGATTAAGAATGTCAACCTAAGGTTTTGCACCAGTTTAACTAAATCAGTTTTAAAATTGCACCGTTCATTAAACGAGCACAACTTTGATTATAGACAAAACCCAAACTTAACACAGAGAACAGTAAGGGGCAGATCTAAAAACTGATAGATTTTCTTTTAATGTTGATTGGGTTTGGATCAGAGAGGACCTAGCATTGCCCTTTTGCATTTCTTTCCAGAACTGTATCTATTCTCAGAAGAGTTGGCACTAAGTTTGCTAGTACAAATATGGTATGTTATGTTATAAATAAAGAAATGTAACTAATTAGGACTTTACCTTTCATTTCTATAGCCCTGTGAATGACATCTTTGCCTTTAGATATTCATATTTATTTCTAGCTCGTTTCCAAGGGGGGAAAAGAAACAAGAAGTTTTTAATCACAAAGGAAGCATTCTGTAGATGTATACTAGGCAACACAGAAATGCCCATTTCCTCTTTCAAGAGAAGTGATTGATTACACATTCATCACCAAGATGCTACTATCTTAACACCACTCATATGTGGGGAAGAGAGTGGGCAGCCCACCCAGTTATCTTTTGACAGATTTACTATTCACACAGCTTTCCCCAAATTACTCTTTCTTCCTTGATTTCTTTCATTACAAGTCAATCCTGTTTATCTACAAAATATTCAGGATTGATAGGGATTCATTATGATGAGTAGGTGGCATTTCCAAGGCTGGAAACAATGTGTAGTTTTTGCTAGACACAATGATCAACTATCAGTATATATAACGTGTGTGTGTGCAAGTAAAACAGTGGAAACCAAGTATATTAGAACAAACAAGCTATTACAAATCCGTTGCCATTAGAACTTCACGTTTCTCACTTTGCTGCACCCCACAGTAAACTGGAATTTCACAGCAACTTAATGGATAAAACCCAAATCCTTCATCTCCAAAAACACTGATCCAGTTCAGTTAAAGAAGAATCTCCATCAACTGTCAGCAGTTTATGGCCTATGGTTCTGATTCTAACCCATAGAAGACAGTGGTATACAAACACACTAGTCAGTTCATCACTATGAATTACATACATCTACTGTTTATTACTGGGTTGTAGGGAATATTCACAACTAACTCCTGTTGGGCACTTACAGCATGCTGCCTTGGAGTAAAGTAAGGTGTTGATTAATCACATATAATATAAACTGCATTTTTATAAGAATGAAAGGACTTCTTTTTGCCTTATCAACAAGTAGGATTATTTTCTCAAAGGATATTTCACAGCCCAAAGTATAAGAGTGCTCCAAGGCCTGAGAAATATGATCAAACTATGAAGGAACTGGGATGCAAAGCAACCTCTAGGCAATATACAGAAAATAGCACTAGAGTGTAATTTAGCCACATACCAGCATATTTCCCTCATCTAACAATGTGGGTCAAACTCAAGGAGCTCAGGGATTAAGCCTAATATGGACATGATGAAGAAATATCAGCTCTTTTACCATTTAAGGACTGGAATCCCAATTAAAAAAAAAAGATACTATCTACTGAGCTTGCCCAAGGTCATATGGGGCCCAAGCACCCACCCCAAGGTTGTAAAAATAATAGCCATTTAGGCCCTGATCCCACAAAGTTATGCATGTGCTTAACTTTCAGTATGTGAGTTGTTCTATTGACTTCAAGCATAGCTTTATGCAGGTACTTAAGTGTTTGTAGAATTGGGGCTTGAAATTTGAAATTTCCTTTGATTCAGGTAGGAACCATGTCTTCCTATGTGTGTGGACAGAGCCTAGCACAATACAAATAATAAACAACAATGCAAGTCTTGCTTCCTACTGAGAGGTACCTGGGAACCTAGAAGTGGGAACATCACATGGTTTGCAGGCATCTGTGATCAACCCTGGGTATATACAGGGCACTGAGTGTTAAACTGGAGCAAAGATGAAGCTCAGACCAGAGGCTTTAAGTGAAATTTATTATCATCATCTTACCTCAGCATTTTATATTGCTGCCTGTCATAGCAGTGGCTGAGCACCTTTTATGTAAAATAATTGCAATAGTGAAGTCCTTAGTGGATTTCATGGAGTCTCTGACACTTCTCCTTTTTTTGGGGCGGGGGGGATCAGGAGAGGGGGGAGTCCTTGGTTTTAGTCTCTAAGTCAGGTGCATTGCTCCTAGGAAAGGTACTGGGATAGGTATTGCCCTTCAGCTTAGCTACATCAGCGATGAGGTCCTCTGTGTAGGTTTGCATCAAATATTACTTAGGTCACAACCCATTATCAGCAATGGCAACTGCAACACCTCCCAATGTTGGTGACGGGTTATATAATCCATGCCTAGGAAAACCACAATACCCACTGTTGGAGCTCTCTTCCATTAGCACAAATAGAAAAAAAGGACTTATTCTCCTCTTGAGAGGCAGTCACCTTCAGTGAGAGTTACTCACATACATGGAGTGCAGAATAAACCTCTTGGTGTCTCTTCCATGACAGAAAACAATACAGTGGAGGTTTTATTCTTTTATTTTATTTTTTGAGAGAGACAAATAACAGATTTGTGGGGAAGGAAAGAGAGGGAGGGACAGAAAGGAAGAGACTAACCAAGGAAGAAGAAAAGAAGAAGAGGAAAGTCAAGAGGAGGAGACAGAAATACCAGGAATATGGTTGATTTTCAAAAGGAGTTTGTCCATCAGTTACTAGACAGTGGATCATCAGGATAGGAATCAAAATTTCAGGATTGTCAAAACATGGAATAGGTATGAAGATTCAGAGCGAACATCCCAGAGGAAATAACTAGAGACAAAAAGAGAAATCAGACTCTTATATCACACTACACTGAAGGATCTGGTCAACTATTTTCCCCTCCCTAACGAGATTAAAAAGGACATTGATATTGCTCAATAAAAGATACCACACGTGATGATAATGAACAAATGGAATAGCAGCCTTTGCTCAGTGCATGAACTTTGAAGCTGGGCTTTTCAAGACAGCCTGAAAGGAATTACTTGTAAACTGAACACATTTGATCCGGAGTCCTTCAGATGCACCAAATACAGAACTTCAATGCCATTTTTACTGCCATTTTGCAGATTGAAACCCCGCTTTAATGTATGGTATTTCCCATCTCCAGTATTTTTATCCAAAACCCATTCTGGTAATTTCTCTCATAGTTTTGCTGGATCTGCATTCATTGTCCCTGTTGAGTCCTGTTTGTTTATAAGAAGAAGAAACAGAAAAAGTCATTCAACCACAGCACTGATATCTTCAGCTGGAAATAGGCCCCATATTGTTAATATTCATTTTACAGAGAAGAAAGGGAGCACGTATTTTAAGCGTTCCTGCTTTAACAAACAGATCAGGCCACCAGGTGGTGCTTTGCTCTAAAGTTTGCTATCAGGAGACCAGCAATGTAGCAAATGTAGGCTGCTGCATTTGCATCAACAAATTACCCGTGGGATTAGCTTAGAACAACTCTGTTATTACAGGTTTCAGAGGGGCAGCCGTGTTAGTCTCTATCAGCAAAAACAACAGGAGTCCTTGTGGCACCTTAGAGACGAACACATTTCAAAAGCTTATGCCCAAATAAATGTGTTCGTCTCTAAGGTGCCATAAGGGCTCCTGGTTGTTTTTCTGTCATTACAACCACTAAACATGCCCTTCCTGTGATGGCAGATGATAGGCGAGAACTTGAAGCAGCTGAGCCTTCCTAGCCTTTTTCACCAAGGTTGTGCTAGAAAAAAACCCCTTCTTTAGCCAAAGGAAACCTCTGCAACTAGAGAGCTCTTGCACATGGCCAGAGATCTACTGTATCGATTTAGGGCCTGACCCAAAGCCCGCTCAGGTCAGATGGAAGGCTCCCTCCCATTGGTTTTCAGGGGCTTTGGATCAGGCCCTTACTCCTGAAAGCAAGCAAAGATGATGGCAAACACCTAGCCCACTGTTTTTAAGTTAATGGCAGAAAAAAACCCATGTCAGCTAGAGAACTGGTGTCAGTAACTATGTCCTAACAATAACAGACCTAACACAGATCCTTCTCTCCACAGCGACAGACTGAGGGCCAGAGACAGCTGTAGAGGCTAGGCACCCCCTTTTCTCTTGCCTAGAGCCTGTTTTGGCCTTTTGGGTGGCATGAGGGGGTTACGAACTGGGCAGAAACTGCCCAGGAAATATCCATGGTGCAAGTGGTATACCCAGATAATGTAAAGCTACTGAAACGGCTTTACACCCTCCCCATCTTAGTCCCCAGTGTAGGGGAAGGGAGAAGGCCTGGCTGGAACATGGTACTGGGGCTACTGCAGCCAGAGCATTAGCTAAGGCAGCCCTAAGTACAGGAATGCAGATTCAGGGTCTGTAAAAGTGACGTGCTTTACACCATTGAGGAAGGAGAGTGGGACAGGTGGGTTCATAGCCTTTGGATAGTCACTTGCCAACCCTTCCCCCCAATTACTCATGCCTATTTGTACGTACAGGCACATGCACACAGGGGAGACAGCATAGGCCCCTGCTTTGAAAAAAGCCATTTATTACACTCTTACCCCTACATCTGCAAAGCATTTCATGGGCCCCCGGACATGTCACTGCCATCAAAGTACTTGACAATCAATCACAGGGCTGAAACCCCACACAGCTCTTTGTCTGCCAACTAGGCAGAGCTATCCATAAAAACTGCAGCACCCCAAGACAAATTATGCTGGCTGCAGTGTCCTCTGGTTAGACACAGACGTATTTGCACTTGGGATTCTCCCTTACCTCTTGGTGCGTTCATTGGGTCATTTGTTTTGGGAGTGGCTCTGAACAGCTCTGCAACGGAAACATCAAGGAGGGAGAGGAAAGCCAGGAGAAAAAGGGTGATTGTGTCCCAAATGGAAGGATATGTGAGGAGAACCACCTCAAAAATTCATTCACAAGGCAGGATGTGTCCTGCACTGGTGAATATCTTCCGCGACTTGCACTGTTGTCCTGAATAGGCTAAAGGATTAGCTCTCAGACGTGTTCTCCAGCTGATCCCATGCTAAGATCTTTATGTGGATTTGGGCTGGCTTTCCTGCACCAAGTCCTTTGACCTAGTAATACTTCAGAAATAACCTGTTTACTCTTCACCCCCCCATCCCTCCAGTTTTTTGGGTTTTTTTTAAATTCTTCTCACATAACATTTTTAGAGAGTCTGAAACAGCCTTTCCAATAGTTTTAGTAGTTAGGGGCCTGATCCTGACATCCTTACTCATATTGGTTGGTACCTTACTACACATGTACTCCCACTGAAGCCCAAGGGAGTAGTCACAGAGTAAGGCACTGTAACTTGTGGGTAAGGGTGGGCAGACTGAGGCCCTGGATGTTTTAAAGGGATGTATACACAACTTAGTCCTTTAAAAATAAGCCACTGGGTAACCATTTCCCTTCCTGTACCTTAACTGAACATTTGATCCATCAGAGTGGAGCGCCGATTGATCACACGGTTCTAAAATTCACCTGGAATGAAAATGACACGCTGCTATCAGAGCTTGCAACCATTCTCTGTTAACAGCACTCTCTCATATGCTCCCTGGGAGAATCAAGGAAGGTGCTGCCATAGGAGGCCTTATCTTGAAGATGGGAAGAAATCCCAGCAGTTACAGGTTTACTCTGAGGGCTACCTGTTCAGCCACACATCAAGTCTGAATAAAAACTAAGCACCCTGTTGTGGATCAGGAGGAGTATAACACAAGGGACATTTTTGCTAGCCCTGAAGTGGCAGCCAGGGTGCATATATCTGACATATATCCGCCTAAATCCACACACTCATTATCATCTTTTCAGTGGGAGGGAGCATTACTGATGCCTCAGCCAGTACAAGATGAGCCCACACCAGGTTCTCTCCCAAACAGTGATTTCTGCTATTCTCTCTTTTTCTTGGCCTTGGCTTCCCCTTTGTCTCCTCCATTACCATTTGCTGGCATAGGACAACTGCAGGAGACCCCTTAGACATCTGCACACCTATGCTGAGGATAAATATTTAGTTTTGGCTTATTGTCCCTGGACCTGGCTTCTCCATACTGCAGATGCACTTGCTGTCCCTTCCCAGATCATCACTGAGCCTGTCTGCAGGGGAAAGCCTCCATTTAGAAAAGCCTCCATTTAGCCTCCATTTGGCCTCCATTTAGAAAAGCACATAAACACAAGCACACAAAAGTTAATGCAGCTTAAACATATGATACGTTACGCATGTGCTTAAATCCTTTTTTGAGTAGGGATGACAAACATGGGCTTGAATGCTTTCTTGAACCGAAGCCTTTGTTTATTGAATAGAATGGTTGCTTTATACAACATCATGGATGGTTTAGACATGACAAATCCTGCATCTTGGCATCGGGTTAGATTAGACAACCCTTGGGATCCCTTCTAACCCTACGGTTCTATGAATCTCCGATCTGGCTGTTTCTAGGAGGGGAAAGAATCTGAACATTTTCTTAGCTTTTAACAAGAAAGGGGTGACATGCCCACCTCTCTTTGGATGCTGTAGCTCACCCTCATTTTTGGAGGGGTGTGGAGGCTAAGTTTGATCTAGTCAGAAGGCACACAAAAATCTGAAAGCTGTGGATTGAGGTGAAGAATGCATTGTATGATATTTAGCATATGATCATGTGACCCACCAACAGATAGATAGAGAAGAAGGGGAAAATCCATTGCCCACTGTAAAGTTATTTAACGTTCAGCACTAGGGAATAGAGAGTATAGGGAGGAGTGGAATTATCTTGGTCCCCCCCCCACCAACTCCTTTACAAATAGATCACTGCCAATTTCCTCTCCTCCAGGGCCTACAGAATTCTTAGCACAGCACAAAAGGTTGGTCCAGTTTAGCTTTATAAATCAAACCTTGTCAGGATCACAAATTCTGAGCTGACCACTATCCCACACAGTAGCTCTGTGCTGTCTAAGAGAGTGAAGACCATATTACCTGGTACAGTTCTCACACTCCTATACAAATCTGTGAAGAAAGACTCCTCAGATCTATAGCAATTACTCTGTAGGGCTTGTAAAAATTTTCTCAAGTGTGATATAGTATACATATTTATAATTAAAATTGCTGTATGAATAGTCAAAGAAAAGGTATGATCCTCTCCTCATCTACTGTGTTGCCCAGAAGAAGTGATTTGTCTCATTTGGAAACCTCCAGGCTCCCACAACAAAACCCCCCAAACAAAACAATAATCTTCCTTCCCAGCTTGTAGGAAAAATAGCTTAATTATACATTTCTGTTTGCTTGCGTGTATGTGAGAGAGAAGGAGTGAGTGTGCGTGTTATGGTTGCCAGCCCCCCAGGATTGCCCTGGAGTCTTCAGGAATGAAAGATTAATCTTCAGTTAAAGATTATGTCATGTGATGAAACCCTCAGGAATATGTCCAACCAAAATTGGCAACCCGTGTGTGTGTGTGTAAGTGTGATCTGTTATGGCAAACCCTCTGCAGTCTACCCAAGCAGAATCAGGCTAATTTAGGAAGGCAATAGCAAACTCACACTCATTTCCTGAGCAATACACACACACACACGCACCCCTCCCCCCAAATTAAACTTCATCAGATCTTTAAAGCTTGCTTAAGCAAACTCAGAAAGGAAGTAGTGAATGGAATGAATCAGAAGGAACAAGAGAGGAATCCAGCCAGCATACAGGAAACCTGACACTTCAGCCCCAAGAGAGACCTGGATGCCAAACTCTCAGAACTTTATTGTGCCCAGCCTGCACAGGAGGTACAACAGAGAAAGCGGGGTAACAAGGAGCCATCCCAGGTTGCATACTCTCCCAGAGGCCAGACACAGTGTCAGCCTTTATGCTCCTTGGAGCATAAGGTCTACTTCAAGCCAATGAAACTTCTAGCCCTCACCTCCCTTGGCCCTACACTGGGGAAAGGGTGGCACATTGTCATGTTCTCTTGGCATTTCTGGTGGCTTTAGGCACCTCTCATTTATACTGGTGCAAATCAGGAGTAGCTCCACTGAAATCTATGGAGCCACACCATAAACTGATGTGAGAGGTGAATTGGACCCAAAGCTTCCAGTAATTCTTCAAGTATCAGGGGGTAGCCATGTTAGTCTATATCCACAAAAACAATGAGGAGTCTGGTGGCAGCTTAAAGACGAATAGATTTATTTGGGCATAAGCTTTCGTGGGTTAAAAAAAAACCCACTTCTTCAGCAATTCTTGCTAAGGCAGTACAGTTCCACACCCTTCCTTACTGCAGGATATGGCTTACTAGTGCCATTTTGCCCTAGACCTAATGCATAAAGGTTTCTAGCATTATGCCATTAGTAACGGAGAGGAAACCCGAAGACAGAGGACAAGGAGTTCTCTCTAGAGGGAAAAACTGGGACCTGAATTCTAAACTCACTTTTCAACTTGAGCAAAAGCTTGCTTCTGGCTTGGATGCTTCTGGGCTTGAGTTTTGGAAATGTTTAAAATGTATATCCCAAATGTTCACACTCATCCAGCAACTCAATGGATTTAGTGGCAATGACTGGCCTCAGAGAAGCTGTTAGTTTGGTTTTCAGTGCGTCAGAGGATCTTATGAAAACAGTACATTTCCGTAAGAAGTGCTACTGCAGCATTTTTTAAGAGGGAAGTTCTGCTAGGCTGGTTGGATGATAGCAACACATTTGGATAATTTGAAGACCTGAGTATTTGGAAACAAACAGGGGATGCTCAGCTCTGGGCAAAGCTATAGAGCACCCACTGGGAATTAATGCTCACACAGTTCCTCAAACATTACTAGTACTAATTCAAACATTCCCTACTGTACGTGGGATTTTACTAAAGCAAACGTAGAGAGAGTCCATCTCGTATCCTCGCTCTTTGTAAATTGTTCATGTATCTCTTTAACAATCAGAGGGCTAAGGAGTTTTCCCCCTCCCCCTTCATCTAAATATAAAATGAATGTTTCAGACACCTCCCCATTTTTTCCCCGGGGCACACACTCCTGAATTCACACTGCTGTCAAATTAATTTGCAACACCAAAATTATGCCTCAGTTGAATTTGTTAATGTGTTGCTGGCTGTTTTCATCTTTCATATAAATATGAATCTGTTTGTAAGCACAGAGCTCGGTAATTATGAGCTCCTTCAATGAGGCTTAAATAGCTGGCAACTGAAAATTGTAAATTATAGACCCTGATGTTCTCCTAGAGATTTGAATTTAGTGCACAAAAGGAAGCTCCCACTTTCTACTGAGCTTGTGAGAAATATTTAGCTTTGTATTTCTGGTGAATAGGGTAATTGGGACCATTGTAGCTTTTTTCTCTTCTGAAAACATGCTGGTCAGTTTTGATTTTCTTCAAAGGTTTACAAGCCCTGGGAGTGACAATGCCTAAAGTTTGTTTTGTTTTGTTATGTTGATAAAGAGCGATGAACATATAAGGGCACCTATTCTTTACTCCAAGCACCTTCAACATGATTCAGAATAGAATGTAATGACTTTCACCATTCCTACAGCACCAACAATTCCCCCGACTGTGTCCCTCCTGACCCCAAATGAGACATAGATAGGCATAATAACGATTGACTCAATTCCCACTTCTTTCTGCTACTAACCACTCTGATGGGGCTTGATCTTGCCGGCTACTGATCAGTCTGAAGCTGATCTGCCAAAGCACTTAAGCATAGGCAAACTAAAAAGACAGGATGCCCTGCTAAAAAAATATGCTTTAGCTCAACCACAAGTTATGACCCAGCATTCACTGGGTGAAATTCTGTGCAACATATTAGGCAGGAGGTCAGACTAGATGATGATAATGGTCCTCTCTGGTCTTAATATCTATGAATCTTAATTGAGCATGTGAATAGTTTCATTGACTTCAGTGACGCCAATGAGACTTCATTGGGAGTACTCACGTGCATAAGTCAAATTAAGCATGTACTCAAGTGCTTTGCTGAGTTAGAGTCAGAGTGCTTAGCATCTTGCAGTACTGAGCTCGTAATTCTCCCTGCTTTCCAAGAGGTTCAGGAAACAAACGTGCCTGAAACATAGACACATTTTGGGCTATTTGGACCAATGGGAGGGGAGAGGTCCAAATTCAAGGAGCCCTCATGCACTCTGAGAAAATAAAAAACAAAGTAGAACATTGTTGTGGGAAGTTCAAAGCTTCCATGTCCTGAATTTGCTTTTAACTGCGTAACCATAACCTTCCATTGAAGCAGAGTTTTGCATTGAATATAAAATGAAGCCAAGCGATTATTAATCATGCTTCCTGTGATCACATAGTACGTAAAACACACAGAGTGTGAAACACGGTCTAATTTCTAAATTGGGAGAATTCTCCAAATAGCATTTGGCACTTAATGAAGTAGATAGGAGAGTGGGTAGCCGGAAAACAGATTCACCCCACACATACCGTTAATGCTCACCTGTGATTGAACCAGGGAGAGATACAGCTAAATAGCTATTCAGACAAAAATACGATCTGAATAGCTGAGCTATAATAAGAGTTCTCCAAATAGCATATATGATGCTATTATTTTTCCCCAGAGCATGCACAGAATTCTTTGAGTTCAGGGTGGGTTTATTTTTTTAAATGTCTGTAGAAAAGCTTAGTAAAAATCTTGCTTATGTTGATGAGGTTCCTCCCAGGAACTTCAAGCACAAATAATAATATTCCCTCAAATAACTCACCCCGCACCTCAAATAAAATGCAGAAAAGGAGGGCAATAATTGAAGCAAGGAAGAATACTTTTTAAAAGCATCTCTTCGTGCTGATATACAGCTAGTACAGTTAACATAATAAACACAGGATGACTTAGGGAAGAGAAGGAAATAGCAGTTGAAAATAGAATCTTTTAGCAAGAAGAATTTTGCTAAGCTTGCTGAACATAAGAAACAAATGAGTGTTAGAGGGAAGAGGAGGAGAATGGGAAGGCCATTGTGGGTGGTCTCCTTTTAGAGAGTTATCATTTGGATTCCAGGATATTTTTCCTTCTAAGGTTCTGTTGCCCCTTTAGTCTGAGCAGTTAACCAATAGTCAGGGACTTGCAGGTTTGTTTCCATTAGGGTGAGAAAGTGAAGATCTGAGTGAGGTGTATTCTTGGTTTAAACTTGTTAATTTACAAATTATGTACACAACATCCCATTTCCCTGAATACTGTAGAGACATGTAACAGCAGGCAGGTTCTTTACCTGCCACTCCAGAGAGCTCTGTGCCCAAGCAGCCTGTCCCTTTGCTTTTTCTCAGGGTCACAGTCACAGCACCTTTACCTGCCTTTCTGGTTCCAACCCACACAGGTAACAATCACTATCCCAGTCCTTGTGTCTGCAATCGGGGAAATCCCTCAGTCCACAGGGCTCGGCTCTCACATAGCATGCAGCCTCATTCCTCAGGTGGCGGGCCCCACTGTTTGCAACTCTTTTTACTACATAAAGGGGCTTGTTGATTCCTTCTGTTGATCCTGAAAGAGTGCTTGGCACACCCATTGCCGTTAAAGAGGTCTGGGATTGGCTTTAGATCCAAGATCACCCCTGCCAGTAGTCATTAGCATCTCGCAGCACAATAGGTCATATCTGTCATCACGCACAGCTAATTAGAATACAGTATTAAAAGTGAGGCATGTGTGACTGCACTCTCCTCTGTAAACTGGGGCAAATGTTGCTCCCTTGGTCTCTGTCCCATGACTTGTCTCATTAGGGCCCTGACTCTGCAAAGACTCATGCATGTGCTTAACTTTTGGCACTGTGAGTAGTCCTCTGAGCTTCAAGTAAAGCTGTGATCATCATTTGGAATGTACTGGCTGTTGTCCCCCCCATAGTTCTCAGAGAGATTCCTCCAATGGGATTACTTGTAGTAGGTAAAGTTAAGTATGCGCATAAGTCATGGCAGGTTTGGAAGCTTGGACTCTTTGGGCAGGAATTGTCTTTTACTGTGTGTACCTAAAACACTCAGCACAATGGGGCTCCAATCTCAGCTGAGTAGAGAGGTTCTACTGTAGAAAGAGCGTAAGTAATATAATTACTCAAGACCAGCAATTGCTTGGTGCCTGGCACCGTCGTCCTCGGTCCACAGCCTAAATCCGCTCCATTCCCTCCAGCCATATGACAGGAGGATGAGGCCTTGTCCTTATGTTAATTACCTTGCTTGGGGCCCTGTAAATTCATAGATTTTAAAGCCAGAAGGGACCATTATAACCATATAGTCTGACCTCCTGCATAACACAGGCCATAGAACCTCGCCCAATAATTTCTCCATCAAGCCCATAATTTCTGTTTGAGCTATAGGTTATTTTTTGGAAAGATACCCAGACTCCAAGTGAGGAAGAAGCCACCACATCTCCAGCTAGGTTGTTACAATGACTAATTCCCCTCATTGTTAAAAGTGTCCATCTTTTGTTTAGTCTGAATTTGTCTAGCTTCAACTTCTGCCACTAGATCTTGTTAAACGCTTGTCTGCTAGACTGATGAGCCCTCTGCTATCAGATATCTCTTCTCGATGTAGGTATTTGTAGTCCATGATCAAGTCATCTCTTAACCTTCTAAGTAGATTGAGCTTCTTGAGCATCTCCTAAAATAAGGCATGATTTCCAGGCCTTGAGTCATCACATTCCCTGTGTTAGTCATAGGTTAGCAGCTAAACTGGTTCCTTCTGTTTTCTTCTCCACATTATTTATTATTGGGATTGGGTAGAGGTCCAATCAGTGATCATAGTCTCATTGTGCTGGGCACCATGCACACATCTAATGAAAAGAAAGGCCCTCCTCCAAAGAACTTGTAATGTAAGTAAGTGATTAAATATACCAGACGAGGTATACCAGACAAGGTAAAAGAGAGATGAAAATGAGTAGTGCAGTAAGCAGCTGTAACTTTTTATTTTTATTTTCATGTCATGCTTTCTTGTTCTTCTTTTTGTTACTAGCTAAAATGACTGCTTAGCATTTTGAGTTTTTGAAATCCTTCAGACTGTTGTGTGCCCCAGTAACTGCTTCCTTCTGCCTTCTTTTACACCTTCCATCTCTCCTAATGGCACTCACCAGCCCTGTCTGGGAATCCAGATCGGAGTGTTGCGTTGAGCAGTCAGTGAAGACAGCACTGCCAGTGCTTGGTGGGACAGCCTAGCCTGCTCCATCCAGACTGCAGATCACGATGAAAATATTAGCAAAGGCTTAATTTATTGTCCTGTTGGGGACGGGGTTTGTATCCTCTCTCCATCCATAGGGGCCTATCCACAAAGCTGCCAGACACCTCCACCTCCTTTGTACCAGCTCTTGCTACAGCTGCTCAAAAACAAACAAAAAAAATCAGGAAAACATGTGGAATTTTATTCTTTTGGGGGGTCAACATTTCAATAGGAAATGTTGAAGTTTTAAATTTAGAACAATTTCATCCAGCTCTAGCTCTGGCCCATAGTAAAGTCCACCCAGGTCTGTGACAGTGCAGTGCTTTAGAGCTTTCTTTTCTCTGGCTGCAGATGCCTCCAGGGACCAGCAGAAGGTGTCTGCAAAAGTCAGTGTAGGTGGAGGGGATTTATTACACTGCATAACTCTTCAGCACTGGAAGGATAGGGCAATGTACTCCACAGTGCTGGAAGCGAAGGGAGATGTACCCAGCTCCTGCTACACCCATCTCCTCCCCCCAGGACAGTTTCCATCCTCCCTTCCCACTGAGAAGCCTGTGTGTGGTTGGGGTTGAGCAGGAGTAAAATGTTGTGGATGCAGCTGTACCTACCTTTCATAAGGTAGGGAGGAAATCTATGCCTGACTATCCCTCTGTATGTATGGATCGCAGGGCATGATCTAGGCTTTCATGAGTCTCTCTACTCCAGAACACTTAAACTGTGGCTTTAGATCACACTTCTTTACGCTGATGCACCAAAGCTAATTATTTGCACTTAATCTAGCCAATATATTTTCCATGCTGCGAACCCAGCAGGGGAGCGTGTGGCAAGGATGCAGGCTAGAACTGTAAGAGACCCAGAGCCAGTGCAAATATATGTGCACATCTGTGAGGTCCATTGGATCTGTGGGACAGAGTCCTGTTTTCTTTTGTTGATGGGGGACAACCCCTCCTTGGAAGGATCAGAGGATATCTCTAGTAGAGTTCCTTATGTGGGCACCACTAGGTAAGGTAGCAAATAGGATCTCTGTTGCTCTTTCAGCTGCTTTGCTAAATTATAAATTATTCTTTCAACCTCCATCACTTAATGTTTTTCAATTTCAAATCCCTACAACCCAAAGTTTCCATGGCTTTATTACTTCCAAACCTCACCAGATATGTTGGATCTAATTTGTGACAGCCACTGGTAAAATCATAGGTTGAATTTGTGTTGATCTAAAATAAAATAATTTATAATTTTCCATTCATCGGTATCAAAACACTTACAAGTGTGGGTAAGTATCATTATTCTTATTTTACAGATGGCCAAACTGAGGCACAGAGCACTTAAGTAGCTTAACCAATGTCACACCAAACAGCCAGTAGTAGCAGAACCGGGAGTAGAATCCTAGTTTCTTCACTCTGAGCCCCATGTTCTAACATATGGGTTACAAGAACTGAGTACAACTGCTGTCTCACAGAGAGAGTGTCTAAGAGGCTAGAAATGAACCAAACTAGCAATGAAGCGTTTTCAAGGACTGTCAGTGCTCCCACTAAATAGCTTTATTTTCCAAGGATTTTATAACATACCAAAGACAATGGCTTGGTCCTTTAACCTGACACTCATCCTCACAATTCAAAAGCAAAATACCGAGAGCTCCATATGGCTTCTCTTTAACATCTCACATGGGAAAAGGCTAATTTTCAGAATCAAAATGTGGCACATTTTTAGAGTGAAATTTCAGTTCCTTTGTAGGGCACACAGCTTTTAAGCTTTATATGTACTAACATTTAAAGACCAATTACAAGATTGGAATTTGATCAATGACACTTGAAAAGCCAAGTTTTCCCATCAGATATACTGTGTATATATTTCCCACTCTATTCCATAGCAGCTGTGAATATATACAGCTGGAATTGGGGGAGAACAGAAGACAGGACAGAATCTAACCCATTGTTTACAACCAATTTAGCTCACATAGGATATTTTCTATTTCCTTTTCTTCATAGGGCCTGCATGCAGCAATACATTAGAGACGCTTCTACAACCACTGATTCTGGGGCTTATTTGTGTTTCCAGATGTGTCTTTTTTCAGTGATTTTTGTTTGTTTGCTCTTTGTACTCTACACCTGGGAAAGCTGCAAAGGGATATGCTGGGATGTCCTTCTGTAGCTGCTTCATATGCAAAGGCTTGTACTTCCTCCTTGCTTCAGAGTAAAACTAACTGGTAGTCAATTTCCCTTTGTAGCCAGCATTGCGGGAAACATATTTGCTTTGGGAATAGGGATAGATGGACACAGCACAGCCAGATTGTATTTGGGTAAGTTTCTATAGAGATAATAACCACATCAAGAAAGAAGACACAGGCAAGCAGATTTTGCTTCCTCTTTTGTTAGTACTATGCATATCTGTGCCCTGTGTGAGCAACTGATTGCAGTAATGAAATGCAGCCAGCAGTAACAAAATGGGCGGGCTAGCCAGGGTCAATAGTACTATAATAGCAGGTAAGCAGTAAGAATTTAGCACAAGCAGAAACATGTAGAAAATAGGCAATATGAGACCTCAGATAATTAAATTCAAATCTAGGCAAACAGTCAACCCCTGCAGCAGTGACACTAAGGTCTATCCATCATCCACTGTTGTGTTTAAGATTGTGTATATGAAGAATGAAAGACTTGGTTGTCTCTGAACCCAAACTAAAAAGCATGAACAATAACACCTGTAAACCTGACATGCCAATATTAATCCCAGCAGCAGCCAGCAATACAAGTAGCTGAGCTCAGGCTGATAGAGGAGCTATCGCACTGTTTGCACTATCAGTAAAAACCCTATATTGTGTGTTGTTGCATGCAATCTATGTGCCTGCCTCACCCCCTTCTAGTGTTGATTTTTCCTCTAAAGTAATGCTGCAGCTAATGAGATACTGGCTCTTTCCTACTCCATTTCCTTGTTTTACCCACAATACCCCATTACACAAACCCCACTCCCTTCCTGCTCTGTAAACCCAGCATTTATCTGTTCTCCAGCCAATCAGCATTTATTAGGCAGTAGTTCCTGTTCCCTTTGGCCCATTGAGATTGCAGAAATACTTTCTTTCCACACTGCTCCCACCTCCCATTTGGTTTGACTGCTAACTCCTCCCTAAGAGGAAGGATTTGTCAGAAAGACACCATATGGACAACAATAATACTATAGTTTTCATCTCACTGCTATATCCTGGTGATACTAATTTACCTAATAACAGCTATCTAGAGGGCCACACCCCAAACACAGAGAAAGGTGAGGAATAGACACCGAAAAATGAAATTGTAGACAGGAAAGCAGGCATAACCGAAAAGATGCACAAGTACCCTCACAGAGCTTCAGAAAACCAGTTACTGGATATTTTGTGATGGGGTGACTGTATAGACAGATACTTATTTTTTTAATTGAAAAATAGCACCACCTGTATGATACAAGCGCTAATTGCCACATTCCCACACAGCCCAATCTTCTTACCTTCCTCATTACTTTCTTTCATCTTTTCAGTTATGCCTGCTTTCCTGTCTACAATTTCATTTCTCCGTGTCTATTCCTCACCTTTCTCTATGTTTGGGGTGTGGCCCTCTAGATAGCTGTTGTTAGGTAAATTAGTATCACCAAGACATAGCAGTGGGAATGAAAACTATAGCATTATTGTTGTTCATATGGTGTCTCTCTCTTTATTAACCTTGACCAATTTTATGGGCCATTTTCTCCTAATACCTTACATGAGTGTGTGTATGTATGTGTATATATATAATTGTCTGGTTATATTTTTCAATAATTGTGCCATTATTTCAGGTGTTCCTACTAAGAAATTCTGCAGGCCAAATTAGCCCACAGTTGTGTGCAATGCTGTCTTCAAATTTTCTCCTACAACCAATTGCTTTCAAGGTAATTATTATACAGGTATAGCTTAGATAACTCTGAAGTTGTTCTATAGAACTCATTACCATAGTGTCTATGGGATACTGATAGAACAGAATCTATAGCTTTTGGCTCAGCAGTGCTATCTTGAGGTCCAACTGAGAGGTTTATTTTTATCTGTAATATCTATGTTAAGAGATTTTCCCTCATGATCTAGATAGATATGTCATGAGAGATTTTGTAGCACCTGGAAGGACAGCCTTGGGGTGGGGGAGAGAGGATAGCTCTGTAATGATCTTGCGAATCAGTATTTACATAAATCCCTCAACTTCACACGGACTCCTGCTGGACTGATGCTATCTACTAGGAAAAGGAGCCTTTGACATGAGGGCTTCCCTACTCTATAAGGCTTATTTCTAGCTCCGCAGCTCGCTGCTACATTCCCTAGTGCAATGGAACCTGGCTGGCTGCTTTGCCCCATGTTCTCTAGTACTACTTTGCTGGGTGAATTTGCTGAGGGGTCACAAGAACAATGACTGTGAGGGTAGCTGGACAGTACCTACTCTGGTGGGGATATATAAGGCTTCATGTGAAATTGGATTAGCCATAAAGTTAGATTGTGTGACAAAGCTTTATGTTCTAATTTCTTTAAATCTCCCAAGGAAAAAATCCCTTGTCAAACTCCTCTTATATCATTTTGGCACAATTACAGTATTCTCAGATTAATTACAGAGCTTTTAAATGCAGCAGAAAATGGTGTCTGTTTTGACCTTATTCTGAGCCTCCTGTTAAAGTGACTTTTCCAGCAGACCCCAATTTGCCACATTTTATTTGTCCTTTAATTTTATTTATGGACAGAACAAGGAGGCTGGTAATGGGTTTCTTGATGTTCCTTTTGGAAGTGTGAACTGTGCCCCTTCCTTCCATCAATCTGCAGTCAGTTGATGAAGCTGCTTTACAAAATGCTATTAACTGTTGCTATGAGCAATTAGTCAAAACAGCAAGTCAGCTTCAAACCGAAAGATTACAGATTCCCTCCATGTGTTAGGAAAAGCACATTAGTAGGATTAAGTCTGGCCAGCTGACACAAGCCTTACATCCCCTGCAGACATCTGGGTTAATGAGGCACAACTGCAAATGTATCAACCATTGATCTGCATGAAGAAGCAACCCCAGGTTTAAAAAAAAAAAAAAAAAAAGCACTTCCCTCTGTCATTAATAATGGTGAAACACCCACACAGCTTTTCTAGATTTCCTCCATGGTTCAGGATGTCCTTAAACATCCATGGGTGAAATGCTGGCCCCATTGAATGCAATGGGAGTTGTGTCATTGATTTCAGTAGAGCCAAGATTTCATCCCATTTCTGATTTAATCAATTAGTTAAAAGCAAAAAAATAAAACCAAACAAACCCCCAAACCCCTCTTCCCATAGAGCAGTGGTTTTCAAACTGGGGAACGGAGTCGGGGGGGGGGGGGTATGTGAGAAAAATCCTGTAATGGCGAACAGCGTGCTTTATTTAGTACAGAGGTTTTCAACCTGTGGGGCGCCACCCCCAGCGAAGCATGGAGGAGCGTTTGGGAGGGCGAGCGGCCATGCCCTGTGTGGCAGGGCTGAGGAGAGAGCGGCACCTCAACAAGCCACCCAGCCTCCCTGAGCCCCTGCCTTGGAGTTAAAATTTTTTGGTTGCCTTCCCGCCAGACAGGCAGGGTGGCCCGCTGAGATGAGGCTGGGTGGAGATGGTGTGCCTTCCCGGAGCCCCGCGTTGGGCTGCCCAAGCCACCTGGCATCGCTGCTCACCCCCCAGTATAAGGGGACTGTTGTCCCCTTACTAAAACTCAGGGGGGATGTTTTGGTTGCCTGGCTCCCAGTACCAAAGAAAGGGGCAGGGTTGATGGGAAATCAGGACCCTGAGACTGACAGTCCCAGGGGCACTGGGGAGAGGCCAATGCTCCAGGTCAGCCTGACTGACAGGGCGGGCAGGCTAATGAGGGAGTCAGGAGGCCAGGGAGGTCCCGTCCTCTGTGCGAGCTGGAATTGCCTGGGTCAGACAGAGTGGGGCCGAGCTAAGGAGAGAGCAGAGCCGTGCCAGCCAGAGGGGCCAGAGAAGCAGCCCAGGAAGCAGGTCACTGCAGGGAGCGGAGTCACAGAAGCAGCCCAGAGAGCAGACCTGCGCTGGGAGCAGAGTTGCAGCAACCAGAGAAGCAGCCCAGGGAGCTGGAGGCAGAGTGGAGCTGGAGCTGGGGCAGTCCGGAGCCAGGGGCGGAGAGCAGCTGGGGAGAGCGAGGGGCGACCCTGGGCCATAGGCCCAGCGCAGGGAGACGCTCCCAGCCAAGATGCCCTGCAGGCCAGACTTGGAGGGGGATCGTAACCCCGACAGGGCGGGGGCGACGCTGGGAAGAAGGGTCCTTCCAGCCCCTGCCAGAGCAAGTGTCCGACCTGCAGCCTCCCTGCAGCACAGCCAGGGTCTGAAAAGGAGGCCTGGGATTTGTGAGGAACAGACAATGTCCCTGATGTTCCAGAGACACTGGTTGTGATGTCCCCTGCCACAGAGCGGGGTGATGTGTTTCCTTTAACCTTTCCCGTTTTTTCCTTATTTTTTTAATTGATTGCTGTTTAATAAATTGTATTTGCTTTGAACTGTATGTAATGGTCAGTGGGTCAGGGAAGTGCCCAGTGCAGAGACAGTACCCCGGAGTGGGGATACTCTAGCCCCTGCCCTAAGTGACCATGATAAGGTTGAGGGTTGAGCCCCCCAGGAATCCTGGGCCCAGCCTTGTTGGGGTTATGAGGACTCTGCCACACAGGAGAGTGGAAGGGGAGCCTTCGAGGTCAGGCAGGCCTCAGGGTAAAGGAAGCAGGAGAGAGGACTCAGATCCTTTCGCTAGCCCATTTCACTGGGGTAGTGTATAAGCCAGGAAAGTTCTCTATGATAGCGGGACCATTCCCTCGCTTACATCTGGAAACTGTTACTAAATAGAAGGCAGAAACTGGGGGGGACACAACACCACATGCCGCCTCCCTCCCCCCCATATTGTTTCTGCCTCTCTCAATATAGGCACACTGTACTACGTTATTTGGAAAGGGGTATGTAGCCTAAAAAGTTTGAAATCCCTTCTTTCAGTGTATCAGAGCATACTGGAAACTTACTAGATCATTTCTGCAAGAAATTATAGAATAATGTAGCCCTGTGTATGCTAGTCTTTCCCCCCTGATATTTCACACCTTTGGTTCTGCTGCTCTAGGTTCTGATTCACCACTCCAATATTCCAATTTCATGCTGGTGAAAACTTGTCACCTTGGCATAAAACTCCTGTAATTGACTGGTGAATCAGGCCCCTTGGGGAGATAAGGCATCAGGGAGCTGCTGCTATTTCTGCCTCTATGCAGGGTCAGATGACACAATGCTTAAAATATCAGTGGCTGTCAATATGTTGCCCACACTAGTGCTCCCAACAGTTGTAGCAATGACAGGCAATTTTAGAGAGAGAGAGAGTCTTCCTACACATGCATATACTCATAGGTTTAGCAGAAAATCACACAATCATAGGATGGGATAAATGTCATAATTTTTCCCTCTTCTGAAAAGGTTTTTCTTAAATATTCCAACACTTGGGATTTTTTATTGGTAATGCATTGCTAATCTCACTTGTCTTTCTGTAATTAATATGTTTTTTTCAAAAATGGCAGCAGTACCTTAAATTATTAAAAATAAAAAAATGTTTCCATTTTTGTTTCCCTCAGCACTGAACAACAAAGAGAGTCTGGTAGGATTATCTTTCTGGCTTCTATATGAAAGCCAAAAGCTTTAGGAGTGTAACACTGCAGGAAAGTTTTACATCAAAAATGCTTCCAACGTTTTTATTTCAATTTTAATATTTTTGCAGAAGCTAAACTTTGAGCCTCACTCTTTTGACATTCATATAAATCACTTGAATAAGGAGAAAACTTTCTCTAAAACACTTAAACTATAATCTTGATAGAAATGAAACTAATGCATCTCTAGAACATAGTCGCAATCTTGCAAAGACTTCTGCATATATTTAACTTTGTGTCCATTGATTTTACTGGAAATGTGTGTGTCATGTTGAGTTTTCTCCACTGATTTCAAGGGGCCTCCTTAAGCTCTGGAGCCCAAATTTGTAAAAAGTAGTTGCTTGTTATGTATTAAACTATTATGGTGGTAGGCTAGTAATGATGAGTAACATTGTGACTGTGACAGGCACCTACAAGCTCAGAGATAAGGACATCTATCTTCCTACTGTATGAGCTTAATGATAGAAAAAGGACAGTTCTCTAGGCCCTCACTCAATTATTTGCAATTACTGGAGGAAAATCATCTTGATGTTGGGAAAAACAATGTGTTGCTCAAATATTTTTTTATAAATAGTTAGAGGGAGCACTCTAAACATACTGTCTAATGTACTACAAGCCATGTGGCTCTTATTTTTAGTATATAAGAATTAAAAGAAATCCACAAAATCTAGTACCTGAATGAACGTAAATGCTATTTTTAGAAGAAAAAATAGTTTAAAATCCCAAAGCACTAATCCCACATGCAATTTTCAAGATCAAACTTTCCTTGAAGAAAATTATTCAACCAGTTATTCATTCATTCATCTGATAAGACCTAAGTTCATCGATTTCATAAATTTGAAAGAGAGAAGGAACAATAAGAGTCTAGTCTAGTGTTTCTCAAACTGGGGTCTGTGGACTACTGGGGGTCCCCAAAGGTATCCCTGGGGGTCCACAGGTCCCTCTGATCAACTCCTCCCCCATCCCTCCCAGCACCTCCTGCACGCTAAAAGTCCAGCGGCACAGTGGGGCTAAGGCAGGCTTCCTATCTGCCCTGGCTCCGTGCCATTCCCAGAAGCAATGGCACATCCCTGTGGCCCCTGGGAGGGAGGCAGGAGGTCTCCGCACACTGCCCCCCTGCACTGAGCACCAACGCCGCAGCTCCCATTGGCAGGAACTGTGAGGGGCAGCACATGCAGGCAGGGGCAGTGCAAGTGCATGGAGACCCCTAGGCCCCCTGCCTAGGAGCCGCTGCCAGAAGGATGGGCACCAAACTCCCTCCATCCCAGAGCCCAAACCCCCTTCTACACCCCTGCCCAAGCCCAGAGCCTGTACCCAAACTCCTTCCCAGAGCCTGCACGAATCACCCCCTCCTACACCCCAATCCCCTGTCCCAGCCCAGAGCTCTCACCCACTCCTGCACCTAAACTCCCTCCCAGAGCCCGCACCCCAAGCCTGCTCCTGCACCCAAACTCCCTCCAATAGCCTGCACCCCCTCCCGCACCCAAACTCCCTGCCCCAGCCTGGTGAAAGTGAATGAGGAAGGGGGGGAGCGAGCGACATAGAGAGGAGGGGTGGAGTGAGTGGGGGCAGGGTGGGGCCTCAAAGAAGAGAAGGGACAGGAGCATGGCCTTTGGGAAGGAGGCAGGGCAGGCGCTGAGCGGGGTTAGGGACTGCGGGGTTCCTGAAAATTTTTAAATCAAAATGGGGGTCCTTGAGTTGCTAAAGTTTGCAAACTGCTGGTCTCATGGCCTGAAGTTTCAGCATTTCAGTGTTAGAAATTGAAAAAGAAAACTATAACCTAGAACAATGAAATGGAAGATCCACAAAAATCTAAAAAATGGAATGTACATAACCTTCTGTAATAGATTAACAAGAAGTCATGTCTGATACTCTTATTTTCCTATTTTGAACAAAATATGGAAATTTAGAGAAGTATGCAGGACTAACACTTAAAACCATAGGGTCAGATCCGCAAATAGCATAAATTATTTTGACCAAATTATACCAGCTGAAGATCTGACCCACAGTTTACCCCAAATATTAGAATAAGTTAATGTGTAAAACTGGAATTACTCAAGAAAAGTTAATTTGTAAAAGATTCCAGGTAAAATAATTTTTTCCTATGTGGTTGTTTTGGTCTGTGGCATTATTATGCAAATAAATCTTCAGCACAACCAGAGGGAGAGAAGCTGGCCTGCAACATTTTTTGCCCTCTCTAATCTGCTGAGACATTTGATGTCTTCACAGCTGAAGCATGCTAGAGCTTTGCTCTAAGTTAGGGAATGTACTATGAGGCACTGCTGGTACAGGAAAACCGTGACTTCTAAAGAGAAACCAATCAGTAAGGCCACAAGAAAGTACTAGGCTGGGGTATCTGAGACTCCTAAAGATGGATGACGATCAAGCAGACAGCCCCATGGGTTATTATAGGTAAGGAGAATAAAAGATGTGGGAGAGAGACCGTAGAAAGGTCTGATAAGCATCAAAAAAAGTTTATCTGAACCACCTAACCTGTTGAATATTTGGTAGCAATCAATGCAGATTGGCAGGGGATATTTATTCCTTTCTAATTTCTATGATTTGCCTGGCACTTACACAACACAAAGGTTAAGACTTCTCTGCAAGAGACAGGAGATAGATACATGAGGCAAAAAGGCAAAGCTCCCAAAACACATTTCAATAATTAAAGGTGACACAAAATAAGGTGCAGACCAAGTCAGCGTTTTAAATACATCATCTTATTTTTCAGGTGTGCCACACTAAGAGAATCCCCCTTCTTTGTGAATCTAGGACCCAGTACAGTGTGAATTCTAGGATAAAAAGTCTTACTAAACCAAAGTGCACAGAATTCAGTATCCAGTGTGTGAAACAAAACAGCATTAATTGATAAGATATTGTGCATAAACCAAAATATATTTTCAAATTTCAGATACCTGACAAAGGGGATACATTTCTACACAAACTACAACTGTTAAGAAAGGCTTGATCAAGTTAAGTACACAAGAAAATAGGGCATCATAGACTACAAGTTTGTGTTGACTAATGAGTGATTGGGATAAGTTTTCATTGGTTCCTCTAATACATCATATAGATTTAGGAGCCTTCTGTACCCATTTATGCTTTTTTATTGATATCAATAAAAAGTAAGTCCGTGGCAGGATTTTGACTTCATTGGAACACAGAATTCTAGTGTTCCTATGGTTTTGTTATACAACCTAATGTCTTGGAGTTAGACAGCTAGTTAGTTGACATGGGCCAGCTGTGTGTTTGGCTAGTCTTGCAGAATAAGTTAAAGCATCCTTAAAACAGGGCAAAATACCAAAAACATGACATTTTTTCTTGGAAAAGGGTTTAAAGAAAATCTCAGCTTGGGGACAACGGAAACTGATTTTTCCAGCTTCCAGAGGCAAAGAGCCAGGCCACTCTGCCTACATGAGCTCTGGGAGACAGAGACAGCTCCTGGGGTCTTTGCCTCTCCACCCCTGGAGGTGGGGTGGGGGGATGCAGTGCATCCGCCAAAAGTGAAATTGAGCAACTTTCCAGGCATGCAGCCCCATAACCAGCCTTTTGATTTTTCCCAACGGAAAATAAAGTTTTTGGTGAAACTGAAATCTTCTTGTGGAAAATTGGTTTTGCAAAAAAGAGCGGTTTTCATCAGAAAATCATTTGAATGAAAACTTTTCAACCAGCTGTACTGCCAACAGACCCAATAGCAAAAATGGCAACAAGAGTCAGTAGAGAAGAGGGAAGCCACGGTCACAATGCCTTTATTTCGGTCATGGACCTGATGCTGGCAGTGAAGGTAGGAGTAGATGAGCTACTGTGCTCACTCTACAAATTTAGTACCCTTTTTTGAAAATCTTGGCCCAAAACGAAGGGCGAGATTGTGGGCTGGTTTACACAATTGTACAAGGGAGTATCTCCTTGTGCTAGCTACTCAGATAACAGGGAGTCGAGCAACTTTGAATGCTGCTGCATCTATGCAAATGAATGAGGCTTTGACTCGGTCCTTCTTTCCTCTACAACGTGTCAGCATAGCTACACCAGTGCAGAAAAGAAATAGCTGTGCCTGGGGTAATCCTGGTGCATGGTATTTCCTCTGGGGATAGGGTGTGGGTTCATTGGGAGGGAGACTCCAAATCCATTTCCCAGGTTTGCTCAGAGGAAAGCCATGACTGAGCCCTATGAATTTAAGAGATTATGGCTGTACTCAAAATGTATTGATGTGTAATTAAGCTGATCTACATTTTAAATTTTTAGCATCTTGAAAGGCTAATCCAGTTACAGGATTTAACTCAATGTCTATAGATATACGTGAATATGAAATGAGTGATGTCTAATTTGAAATGAGGACATTTTAACCAGGTAACTTCATGAAAAGTGAAACCAGTGGATTATCTGCGTTTACAAGCCATCTTCAATCAGCCTGTTTCCAGCATTACAAAATGTCTCATTGGTCACAGACATTGCGATGTAAGGGATTTCAAATATACTAAGAGTATAACCACAGAATCAAACAGGCCTTAACATTTGACCACACGGGGCAAAACAAACCTGTTATTACCAAAGACAACTAAGCGTGCCTAGGTCATTGACTGATCTCAAGACAGGCTTTTCTTTCCATGGCTGAACTTTAGGAATGCAATGCCTTGTCATCTTTCAATTAGCAGGGTTTTCTTAGACTTCATAGGCAACATTTGTATCTGAGCTACTCAAAATATTGTTGTGATTCTGGGGGGGGGGGAAGGCACAGCGTCCAATATTTTTTCTTTTAAATAAGGGAAGTGTGGTTATTAAACACTTTAGGATCAATATTTTTTGGAACACACAATGATATGCTTCTTTCTTCTCCTTATGCCCTCCCTGGTTACTGGATAATCTGGTAATGGAATGTATTTTAATGGGGGGGGGGGGGGGAAGAGAAAAGACTTAGTTTGCTTCTATCCTAAATCAACCAATAATCCACAACCTACACGTGACAATTATACATACAAATGTCAATGCCTTTATACAATATTGTCATCCTTAGGGATATAATCCATCAATGATTTTAATATATTTTTAAAGAAGTCCCCTGTCTTCAGCATCCTATAGATTACATCATATTGTCATGTAAAATAGACTTCTCTAGATATCCATCCCCATTTTTGTCAATAAGGGAGAAATATTTTTCCAGTGTTTTAAGACGATCCTCGAAAATATGCTTCAAATCATCTATAATTTAAAGTGCACAAGAAGAGACTGCCCACAAACTTCCATTTAAGACTGATGACAGTCCATCACCAATACTATAAACCACAATAATCCTAAAGCAGGGGGTGAGATTTCCTTCTTCGTTCTGCCATCTCACTGGCCCCAGAGGAGTTTGTCAAAGGCAACAGGCTTAAAGACCTTCCTTTCACATGGCAAGCAGCAGATAGAAGCTTGTAGTCGATTGTCTATGGAAACTCTCAGACTGGGATGTTTTTACAACACCTGAAACAGCAAGTCTCATGTAGATAGTTTGAGTCTCTGGGTTTTATTCACTTGTGAATCAGTTAGTGTCTCCATGTTTTATCCAATTTTAGGAAACTCTATCCATAGTAAAAAGAAAGGAGGACTTGTGGCACCTTAGAGACTAACAAATTTATTTGAGCATAAGCTTTTGTGAGCTACAGCTCACTTCATCAGATGCTGTAGCTCATGAAGGCTTATGCTCAAATATGTTAGTCTCTAAGGTGCCACAAGTACTCCTTTTCTTTTTGCGGATACAGACTAATACGGCTGCTACTCTGAAATCTATCCATAGTGTACCATGCTGATTTAAGTACTATCAGACTGTGAAAGGAACTCTGCAGACACACTCAGGTGTGTTTATGAACATTTACTTGGCATCATCTTGTGAAAATTCAGACTTCTGGGATAAGCAATATGGTGACAGTTTCCTTTTTTCTTTTTGGACACCACCTGTGAATAAACTCAAGGGAGATTAAACTGTTTATCCAATATCTATTCCAGGATGCCATGGTACACGTTTGCCCTTTGGGGGTAACGCCCCCTATTTGACCTAACTAGAATGATATCAATAAAAAGTAAGTCCATGGCAGGACTTTGACTTCACTGGAACACAGAATTCTAGTGTTCCTATGGTTTTGTTATACAACCTAAAGTCTTGGGAGTTAGACAGCTAGTTAGTTGACATGGGCCAGCTGTGTGTTTGGCTAGTCTTGCAGAATAAGTTAAAGCATCCTTAATGCAGGGCAAAATATCAAAAACATGACATTTTTTTCTTGGAAAAGGGTTTAAAGAAAATCTCAGCTTGGGGACAACAGAAACTGATTTTTCCAGCTTCCAGAGGCAAAGAGCCAGGCCACTCTGCCTACATGAGCTTCGGGGGAGAGAGACAGCTCCTGGGGTCTTTGCCTTTCCACCCCTGGAGGTGGGGTGGGGGGATGCAGTGCATCCGCCAAAAGTGAAATTGAGCAACTTTCCAGGCATGCAGCCCGGTAACCAGCCTTTTGATTTTTCCCAACGGAAAATCAAGTTTTTGGTGAAACTGAAATCTTCTTGTGGAAAATTGGTTTTGCAAAAAGAGCGGTTTTCATCAGAAAGTCATTCGAATGAAAACTTTTCAACCAGCTGTACTGCCAACAGACCCAATAGCACAAATAGCAACAAGGGTCAGTAGAGGAGGTGGAAGCTATGGACACAACACCTTTACTTCGGTCATGGACCTGATCTGGCAGTGAAGGTAGGGATAGATGTGCTCACTCTACAAAATGGGAGAATCTGGGGCTGGTTATGACAAAAATGGCTGCACGACACACTGGGATCTTGCCCAAAGAGTAAATCAAAGCTCTAAGAGGGATTAAGACAGAAATTGCTTCATAGATTACACAGTGAGAACCTACATCCCAAAAACAATATTGCTACCAAAAAAGCAGTTATACAGGATGGACTACTGGAAATCCATGGTGAAAATATTACCTACGTTCCAGATCTTCAAGGTGATTACCAAAGTGGCAAGCTAGTGCCATGCATTATTGATAAACACTGTGCATCACCACTGTTACGCGAGACACCAGTGAAAATAGGGAGGTCACATGCTACTTACCTATTCTTCCTGTAATTAGGGTTTTCAAGATCTGTTTGACAGATGTTAGTATGTGCTTAAGTCCTACTGAAGTTAATGGGACTTAAGTGCATACTTAAAATTAAGCATGCGTGTATATGCTATCCTTAATCAGGGTTTTAGGCATGGATCCTCAGCTGGTATAAACTGTCAGAGGTGCATGGAATTCAATGGAACTGTGATAGCTGAGGAACAGCCCCTTCCTTTCTAATCCTGCATGGTCAGTGTCAATGAAAGTTTTGCTACTGATTTCAGTGACAGTAGGAGTAGGCCCTTAGAGGCAAGGAAAGGATGAATCACCTCATCACGAACGGTGCCAAAGCAAATATGGGAGGGCACAAGTATAGACAACTTTAAAAAAAAAATAAAAATAAAAAAAGGAAAGCCAGGATTGCTCTGCATGTAGTCACATGCTTATATCAATGGTCAAATAACCATGTGTGACATAGAGAAGTTCTGTAACTTGGAAAATAAGTGCACTATGTGAATGTTATATGCCTTTTATGTTCTTGACAACCAATTTTCAGTGCATAAAACTGAAATAAAAAATGTTCTCCTAAATAACTAAAAGCTTCTGTTGGCAAGGTGTGTTAATTAAAGCCAAGTTGACAGACACTGAAGAGGAGCAGGCAAGAATTCCAGGCATCTGTAAGCTATGGCCACATTTCTGATACTAGCCACAAAGTGGCAGGTGCTGTACAAACACACAATAAGGCCTGGACCATATCATGTAATATACAGGAAGGGAAAAAGGGTGACAATTATCCACATCTAACTATTTCCTTCCCCTTCCCCTTCTAAAAATACTATCCATATGGCTTATTTGCAATTACCCCTTAGCCTGGTCATTAGTGAAAATCCTACTTCAGACATCAGTTCAGCTGTTTGCGTGGGGTAAGTGATGCCAGCAGTTCCTAGCTGTAGTACTGGTGTCACTAACGCTCCACCTGACAGCGTATAGGTCCTTCTGCTCCTTATTCCTGCCATTGACTTACCAAGTGAGACACTTGTCTTGTCACTGCACTTTTCTTCTCTTCCATCACGCTTCTTGATGTCATTATAAAACCTAGAATAGAACAGAGCTGCATATAGATTGTCTGAGTCACTGGGTTTCATTTATAGTGAATCAATCACTTCTCTTCTACTCTGCTAGTATAATGCTTCTCAGAGAGAGTTAACCCTAAGAATGCTGGCACATGCAGTGCCAGCCAAGGGAATACTTAGACGGAACTATATACAGCAAAATAAATCTCTGCCAACTCCCACATGGTTAGCAAATTAAGGATTATGGTATAAGTGTAATGAAATAAGCAAAAAATTGCTATCTCCTTCTGTAAAAATCATATGTGTACAGTGACATTATTCCACTCAAATTATATCCTTCGAACACTTTTTAGAGACTGTTTTTCTTTTGCTTAACATTGTCTCATCCATTTAATCTCTTTTCCAACCTGATTCATGCAAAGGATCCTCAAATTAATCAGTAGTGTAACTCACATTTGTTTATATCCACGTGTGCACTTTATGGAAGAGAGCTAAAATTAAACAAAGCTTCGTAGAAAAGTCATATGAAAATTATTTGCACTTTTCAAAAAGCTCTAAGCAAGAACTCTTTCAATAACTATAGCTAGATAAAACAGTTAAAATATCAGAGGCATATTTAGGGCCCAATTTTGTACTTATTAAAATCAAGAACTCCCATTGGAGCAGGATCAGTCCATTAAAGAACATATAATGGAGCAATGCTTACACACGTTTAGTAGTAAAGATGACTTCATATAAATCTAGACATGTCCAATATAATGAAAATGTAGTAAAAGATATCCACCTTTACATTCGAACAGTTATAAAAATGAACATATCAATACACAGCAGCTGAATGCAAGGCACACATTTGAGGCCCAATTTCGAGAAGTGTTGATCACTCTTAACTCCCAGTAACTGGGGGGAGTTGAGGGTGCTCATGGTTTCAGGTGATCAGATCCCTAACAAAACTCTATGAAAGGATAACATGACAATTCATTCTCAACTGAGTGTGATTTTTCTCTGCCAGTACATTTGGTTCTAACTGCTGTGCATTATTGCAATCAGTTGACAATCCCATTGATATGTTCTTATACTGTAAATGTTATTTCTTAAAGTCAAAGGTCAACATTGTATTCATTGGATTATTTCATTACTGTGTGCTGTAATACTGTAGACAATGTGAGTAAAGTACAAAAACAGATAAACAGCTAAGGGATATAATATTGCACTTGAATTAGAGCAATGTGAGATAAGAGTAGTTGTAATTTACAGGAATAAATCTGTGAGCAATGCAACACCCAGCTAACATTCAGTTTCACCTGTGATTTTCAAGTTTCTCAGTCATCATTACCTATGCACACATCATCTTTACTTTCACCAGAAAGGTTGCTTATCAGCTTCATTACTTTGTTCTACTGAATTTTTAATACAATTGTTAAAATGGCTTTATAAATCTGCTGTTTCTAAAATGCTCTTTTTAACCCACTTCCATACACTTATTAAAAGGAAAAAAAGAAGCACTTTGTGTTGAGAGTTTTTTTTTTTAAATCTCATCAATTTCAGGATAATTCCAAATTTAGGACAGCTTAAACTTGTATATTATCTCTTCTCTTGAACACTTCAAGGCCTCTTGGTAATTTTAAATTGCTTGCACTGTGCATGCACAATCTCATTCACTTCCAATATTTTGGAATTGTTCCATATCTTATATGCTTACAATGAGATTGTTGGAATTGGGGAAAGTTAATGGTATGCATCAAATTATTTTCTTTTTCCTGAATGAATAAGATGAAACTGTATTTAAGGCAAAATTAGCAACCTATTGCTAGAAGTAATAATTTCCTGAAATGAAATACTTATGAGAAGCTAAGGAAATATCCTGACAACTAGTACTGCAAAACCCTCACTGTTGCAGCATCATTCTTTTGCCACTTGCACTAGTGATACTACAAGCAAGAAGACACAAACTACTCCTTTGATGCTCAGCTATATTTTAGTTTCATTAAAATGGTGCTTTATCGTTCATAGTTACAAAAGACAAGATTATCCTCAAACCTGGTCATTTTTGGTAAGTGCAAAAAGACTTATTTTGACATTCAGGCTTTGGTAATAAATATGAAAAATTTAGAAGCAAATACGCTCCCTACGGGAATTTTAAAAAGGAAGCCTTTGTTTCCTGAGAGCATGAAACACCTGCTAATTCACTCTTTATGGGTGAAACCATGGTTGCAGGCAGTTGATCAGCAGTTTCAAAACAGAAAGTAAATTATGGGGGCTGTATTAAAATAAATGGTCTAGGCAGCTCACCAATCACTAATTAGTATCAAGAAGGCACAACATAAGCAATGGTAAAGTCAGTAAACAAAATTTTACTGTAATATTTCATAACACAGATACTGTATTTTGTTTTAAGTGTAAAGCTACTGTCTTACACAAGAAAGATGGACAGACCCTTGTTCCAAGACTAATATGGATACAATAAATATGGAGTTTTACATACTAGATCTGTACACAGAAACTTTGCCCCACAGCCATAAAAATTTACATTTAACAGTGCAACATATAATTTAATCATTTTAGTTTTTCTGACATAAGATGTTTTTACTTACTAAACACAAGCAACTACCTGGTTTTAATATACATATTATATATATATATTTATATATATTTTCAACAATCTGTACAGGTTTCTAAACATAAAACTCCAAAAAGGCACAATTGTCTATACAACATGTACAAGAATGGCTGGAGCTGACAAGAAACAACAATTATTGGTCAAGAGTTCATGATTGCACAAAGATTAGTAATGAGTTTGTCTCAGAAAAATGTGCTTTAAGGAAAGGAAGGTTTGCAAAGAAACCTGTAAGTGTTATAATAATAATAACAATAAAAAAATCTAGGTTGCTATTACAAGTCTGTCCTCATCATCACTGCTGCCATCACTAAACTGTACAGTATTCTGCCTTTGTGACAATCCTGCTGGCCTATGTACCTGTCTCTTTGGAGAGAGAGTTTGATGGACAGGGGACTTGGTTAAAACTTCAGAATTCACCTTCAAGAGGGGTTCTGAGGTGGAAGCCCTTTTGACCTGAATGGAAATGACATCACACTTTGGTTTGATATGATTTACTGGGTCAGCCTTTTCAGTATCTGTTTTTCCAGGACCATCGAGTCTTTCATACTCCTTCGAAGGAAAAGGCTCTGCAACCTTTTTTACGTTGTACCACTGGACTGTCGGTGCTGCTTGAGGAGATAAAGCACTAGTGATCGGATTGCTGTCAGCTGCAGGAAAACTCACAGGAGTCTGCTCTTGGTGAATTTCACAGGCTTTGTTACTGGAAGCTGGTGTTTCTGGAACTCCTTGCCCATCTGTAGTTACGGGGCTGACTGAAGGAATCAACGTAGGCAGTGCTATATTCAGTATTTGCAGGCCTGGAATGTGTGTATGAGGGCTGGGGTTGCTCTGAGGAGAAGGGTTTGCAGTCAAAACTTGTAGTCCCACAGCATTTAGCGTGAGTCCTGAAGGATGTATTTGAGGGGCTATATTTGTATTTGTCAGGCCTAATATGTTCACTGTCTCCATGCCTAATGGTGGAAGAGGTTGTAAGCTTGGTGCACTCAGACTCTGGATGCCTGGCCCATTAATCTGACCTATTGGAATACATGGCACAACACTGTTCACTTCAGCAACTCCTAGTGGATTTGCAGTGGCAGAGACTGTACATGCCGTGTCACCAAGTGCACTTGTAGTTCTGTGAATCACGCTAACAGCCGGAATGCTGAGTTGCACTGGCCCAGCTTGAATTGGTACAAATGTGGAGTATGTGGCTAGGCCAGCAGGGACCACATGAATTCCCCCTACTGGAATCATACCATAAGGTGTCTTGGCTTGCTGCTGTGAGTGCAAAGGAAGGTGGCTAAATAAATGAGTCAGAGGAGCTGTCAGTTCTGTGGCATGCAGCTTCTCTTCTTGGATGTCAGGATAAGGTGAGGCTGCTGAAGGAATCACCATTGTTGTCTGTGTGCTTTGGTCCATGGGTGGTGAGGGAAGCCCCACAGATGGTGTGCTCTACGAAAGAACAGCAAAAACATTTCAATATTAAGAGTGCTAATGCAGCTAAATTAAATCAAAATACTCTAAAAGAGGTTGCTTGAATTATAGCCTACTTTCCCTTTTGGAAGTTGCAACAAATCAGTTCACAATGCAGCTCATGACTTGAACAATTATTGACTATGTCTCTGCATCCTCACCCTTTAATAAAACTTTCCTAAGTCTAGTACATCTGCTTTCTCTCTAGTGTTAATACTTAACAAGCATTTTGGCATTTCCCTTATAGTAAATTAATTGTGAAAATCAGCTCTCGACTGGGGATTAACTACTGTGGTATCTTGTAACTGGTCATCCAGATCTACAAGCGTCCTCCTCTCCTTGGTGTATTTATTTAGCCACGCAGCAGCAGCATTACAGTCTCTGCACTGAAAGGCTAATGCTAAATGCATTTGTTAATACAGGATTTTAATCTGGAAGATTAGAATGAAAAGAGATGGATGATAAAGTATTGTTATCATAAACTGACATGGTTAAATGGAGAAGGCACTGAACTGGGACTTGGAAGACCTGGGGTCTGTTCGCAGTTCTGCCATTGACCTGCTGTATGGTCGTGGACAACTAACTTTGCCTGTGTGTGCCTGTCTCTTCTCACACTCCTTGTCTGTCTTGTCTATTTAGATTGTAAACAGTTTGATATAGGGATACTCTCATCCTGTCGGTTTGTACGGTGCCTCCCACAATGGGGCTCCCATTGCAACTGGGGCTTCTAGGGAAAACTGCAATACTACTATTACTACTAGGGCTTACTATCCCGTGACCCTACCTTACACGTCAGGTTACTGCAGAGATCAAGGAGGCAGGTGCCCAACAACTAATCCTTTTGCCTAGGTGAAGGTGCACTGAGCTGGAAACTTTGAACACAAGTCTTAATTTTTTTATAGCTTGAAATTAGTAATTCTGTGCTCTTCTCAGCCCTTGGTATTGAACAAAGGCAACTATTGTGCAGGTTTTTTGGATCCTGGAACATACCATTCTATTCTAGCACTAAATCTATTTGGTATATACCACTAGTTAGTCTGAACAGTACAGCCAATTAATTCAAAACTTTTGCAAAAATCTAAAGAACCATGTTATAACTAATCCTTTTAGTCCTGGAGATACAAGCTAATCTACACACTTTTTTGAGGGGAGGGGGGTAAAAACTGTGTTTCTATATTACTACTATGCTCCTGCACTTGGAATTCTTTTTTTTTAAATCTGCATCAGTCTGCAACAATTGTATGAAGAATATAAGGAAGGAAACTAGATGGCTTTTAGAAAAATCACCACAATAAGGATAGATAATACGTTTGGCTCCCAATCACAGCTCTTGAGAAGGATTTAAAATACAAGTCTCCCTTCTCCCCCTAAATTGAATACTCTAACCTTTGAAACAACAGTAATTGGTGTTGCAGAACTTCCCAAAGTTTCTGCTGTATCTGGATAATCTACAGACATCTGATGACATGGAGATCTAGGAGAAGGGCCAGGGGAGATGGTAGGCTCTATACTTATTTCCTTGTCTTGTATTTTCTCTTCTTTTGCCTCTTGATGTGCGATTGCTATTGGTGACCTGGAATTCCTGCAGTCTGATTGTACTGTACTGAGTACAGTCATCTTTGTAAGTAGTGCTTTAGGTAGACCATCCATAGAGTCTGTGTGGACCCCAGCAAAGCAGTCTATAATTCTGATGTCTTCATCAGCACTTGTGGTCTCCTGTAGGATGTTTCTAGATGGATGATGCTGAGGGCTGGCGGTAACTGAGGGGGTTGTAGATAAGACTGATTCAGCTTGGCTGTCTTCATCATCATCTTCATTGTCATTGTCATCATCCTCCGGGCCATCAGAATCCTCCACATCAAATCCTGATCGATCACAGCCAAACCTTTGCTTCTCACCTGTAAAATAGACCCAATACAAAAATTAGAAAAATAGTTATTCCACTGAAAGCCTAGCAAAGTTTTTCTAACAGAGTTATCAGCTATGGAGGAATAGGACAAAACAACTTGATATCATCTGAATTGTAATGCTGATACAAAACAGAATCACATATGTCTATCACCCAACACTCAAAGTACAACACAAGTGCAACAGCTACTTTCCACTACTAAGTCACAAACAACCAAGGGCTCTAAACTTCCATTTTCCAAAGTATATTAGGCATACTTATGCCAATCCTCTATCTTTTACTTATGCATTGTTCTCGTGCCTTTAAGGCTGCCATTTTCCCCCTTAAATCTGCTCTATACAAAGTGTTTCTTTTAATAAATAGTTATTTTGCAGGGGGTAGAGGGAATTGGTTTCATGGTTCATTAAGTTTCTAGTGATGCCAAATTTGTTTGCCAAGCTTACCAGTGGGATATTCCCAAGTTTGTTACTGACTCATAAGTGGACATCCTTGCAGTTAGTATGAATCATTACTACACTATCTTTTGAAAGAGACAAACAAAAAGAATGGAAAGTGCTAATCAGAAATGTGTCTAGTTAAGAGGCAGAAGAGACTAAAATTATATTTTACCAGAATTCTTCACTTTAAGAAAAAAGCAGTAAAAGCATTAATTAATATCAACCAAATGTACTAGGAGTTAACTGACAACTAGTGCACAAAACAGCCTTGATTCTGCAGACACTTAACAGACGGGTAACTCTATTCACATGAGAAGTCCCATTGACTTTAAGTCTAAAAGCTGAACTGACACTACTGTCTTTGCCCATCATTCAGAAATCAAACTCTTGATCAGTTTTAGTTGGTAAGCTAAACTACAGATATTCTCTCTTTTTTTTTTTTTTGTATCGTACCTTGGGAAGAGAAGAATTTTCTTCAGTAAAGAGAGAAACCCCATCTGTTGTATCTGATTCCAAGCCAAACTGGCTGGATCATATTTGACAAAAGATGAACTGCTTGGATACACTAATATTTTATTTTATATTGGATTAAATGTCAGTCTGCTGAGCTCTCCAAAGAAAGTATCAGCACAAAACAGCATTTGGCTCAGAAAAAAACCCTAATATTCAAGAATGTCTGGTATTAGTATTAAAATTTCAAAAAGAGCCTCTGTTTATGGGAATTTACACAGACAACATACTGTCAAGATGAATGACTTATGAAAAAAAAAATCAGACCTTAAGAATTAAGACCTACTACCATTACTCTATCCAGCTGTGAAACCACAAACAAAACATGCATCACACAGAAAAACATACGCACTAAGCTTTAGGTAAAAAAATTTGTATCGTTAGAACGACCTCTCAACATTTCAAGCCTTTATGCTTTTAAATTAGTAGTAGGATTAGGATATGGAAGAGCTCTAAGTCTGTAAATAATTCTTTGCGTAATGATTCAGCCCTTGCATCCTAGATAGTAAGCTGTGCATTAACTAAGAAGGGATACTATATATTTTCTTTCTGTGCTCATAGCAACCATTCACAGAAATATAATCTAACAACAGGTTTCAGAGTAGCAGCCGTGTTAGTCTGTATCCGCAAAAAGAAAAGGAGTACTTATGGCACTTTAGAGACTAACAAATTTATTTGAGCATAAGCTTTCGTGAACTACAGCTCACTTCATCGGATGCATGCAGTGGAAAATACAGTGGGGAGATTTTGTATACACAGAGAACATGAAACAATGGGTGTTACCATACACACTGTAACGAGAGTGATCAGGTAAGGTGAGCTATTATCAGCAGGAGAGAAAAAAACCTTTTGTAGTGATAATCAAGGTGGGCCATTTCCAGCAGTTGACAAGAACATGTGAAAAACAGTGCGTGTGTATGTGTGTGGGGGGAATAAACATGGGGAAATAGTTTTAACTTTGTGTAATGACACATCCACTCCCAGTCTTTATTCAAGCCCAAGTTAATTTTACCAGTTTGCAAATTAATTCCAATTCAGCAGTCTGTCATTGGAGTCTGTTTTTGAAGTTGTTGTTGTTGAAGAATTGCCACTTTTAGATCTGTAATCGAGTGACCAGAGAGATTAAAGTGTTCTCCAACAGGTTTTTGAATGTTATAATTCTTAACGTCTGATTTGTGTCCACTTATTCTTTTACGCAGAGACTGTCCAGTTTGGACATTGGCATAAGAATCATGCTAGTGGAAAAGTTTGATTACATTTTAGCCTGTCTTCATTTAAAATTTTTACCTGAAGACAAAACTGTTCTTCCAAGAGAAAAAAAGTTCTTGGAAAAATTAATTTTAAAAAGCCCATTCCTCAAATATGCTCAATAGAGGAATAGTTACATAAATTATTAAATCAGTCTTCACACATTTTATGGTTTTCCTTTACTTTCTCATCTCTATTTCCTAAAAGGATAACCAAAAACTTTGCATAATTAATTTAAAGCACAAAAACATCCAAATGAAACAAAACCACATCCAAAACCACACATTTAGGTTCTTAATTGGATCTATCAGCTTTAATGCCACTACAACTATATGAAAGACTTCTTTACATACGACACCTCCAGAGTGACCTATGACTTTCATCTATATGTGTGAGTCAGTGATTTTTGAAGTTTTGGGTCTTGGGACTCAGTCTGGATTCTCTTTTAAGTAGTATCCTTGGGGGGGAGGGGGGCGGAAGGATTAAACCGCACCCGTCTAGGAGATGGCATTATCCCTCTACCAACACTGCATAAGTATTCTTTGAGGAGTCATACTACTTCTCTTCTCCCTGTGCAGAGATCACCTTTCCTACAAATGTTGGTGTAAACCATATTTGTAAGTCCTATAAGTAAGTAAATCTATCTGAATTAATTTGACTGGATCCTCACACCTATGCAGTGAACAAAATGAGAGTCACATAGGCTTGTCTTGACTATGAAAAGTGGTAGAGTTTAGGATGGGTTTAGCTCATAAATTCCCCATTTGTCTCCAGTCTCTTAATTTGACTTAATACCTAGGTTCCCTGTCTTGTCCAAAATCCCAAGAGATTTGTATTCATTTCACGGATTTCTCAAAGTAAGATTCCCACTTACACTGGACTCTCGCTCTCGCACACAGATATTTATAGATCTTCAGAGTCTTATAAATAGGCAAGTTCCCTCCTCAATTTCAATATTATTAAATATATATTACAATTCTTCTCTGACTTTACTAAGATTATAAAATCAGGGACTGTCCTTGTTCTGTATTTGTACAGCACCTAGCACAGAGTCCACAACTGGGGCGTCTATGAGAATACACATAATGAATAACTATCTGATGAGAATATAAAAGACCTGTTTTAATTATAGTATACATTACTCTCCAAAGCAGAGATGTGTCCTCATTTTTGAGGACTGTTTTAAGATATCACGGCATTAAAGTATTGTGAGCCAGGAAGATGTGAACCAAGAACATACTTAATACCTAAGCAAGAATTCAAACATTCTTAAAAAAAACATTGCAGAAAAACTCTATTTAAAACGGGCACTTCTAATACATAAATTCCTACTGTGTATCGTGTAAAAGCAAGAAAGTGGTCAGTTTCTGGATTTCACCTTTGAGTTCTTTCTTGGTGTAAGCATTCATACCTGTGGATAGCTGATTTGTTCTGGAATATACTGATCACTATATACACGCACACATATATTAACCTAATACAACTTTCTATGATCTTCCCCCCCCACCGTCAGTGGCAAACATTGTCACAATCTTTGACTCAAAGCTTATTGCTACTTAAGCTTTCTGCCTTTAGAGGATAAGATGAAATACTTCAAATGAACAGCAGTAGGAACACCAGTGTTTTAACTACACATATTTTAAGCTTTTGTTATTGAAATACTCTCTTTTTAAAAACAGACTTCAAAAGAAATTGTCATACTGACAGCAAAATATATATTTTCTATAGCTCTTCAATTTCCTGTGATAGAATTATTGTGGTTGCAGTAGCTTATGGAACTGCACACAGATGTCTGCAGAAGACTTAAGCTCAGCACTTTAGCAAATACTTGATATTTTAAACTTATGTTCGTGCTAATCAGTATGGTCCGTAAAGATTTATAACTATTGAACCAGATTCTTATTACGCTTATGTACTCCCTTTCTGAACTGTGGGAATTTGAGTGTGGCTACCATTATAAAAAGTATTTTGTAAATGTACAAACTCAAACTATGGTTCGGATCCTACGAACATGTAGACAAAAGAATAACTTCACATGCGTAAGTAGTTCTGAAAAACAGTTGCAGAGTCAAGCATCCAAAGGCTAGAAAATGCCAGATGTAAGGTTAGCCTTTCTATCTGTGGCTGTGCCAGAGACTTCCTATGATATATTGGCCATAATGTATATGTGAACTAGGGACAAATTAAGGTTTCACAAAGACAGTCTAAGTTTAGGCTTTTCTTAATTTTTGAGTTCTTGACTTTATAACCTTATCATACTTCTAATGTAGTATTTTGTATGTAATTATTTATTACTATTAATTAGAATTAAAATTGAGCTCTCCTTCCTTTGCCTCTCCATACCCCAGTGCTACTTAGGAAGACTCAGATCCCATTGCCCAATGAGTAATTTAAAAAAAAGTAAAGCCAAGATTTTCAAAATTAGATAGTATACATCCAGTTATGAAAATGTTGACCTTTAAAACTTCCCTGGCTCTTCCTTCTCCCAGCTCTCCCTATCCCTGTCTCTCTTTGAAAAAAGTGTGTTTTTAACCATTCTGAATAATTTTAAAAGATGGATTATGCTGGGGAAGGGATGGATTAGGATGCTGTTCCCTATCCACCCTCATATGTTTCAGGGAGGAGGGGAATCTTTCAACAATATCATGCACCTAAGAAAGCAATTTCTGCAGGCTTCCACTCTAGCCTGGTCTGGACTGGCTGGGAATGCAGACTGCACATCTACACCGATGAATATCAGGCAGGTGGAACCACCTTTGTGAGAGGTGTCTGCAAGTGGAGTCCATCAGGAAGCAGATAAGAGCTGCAAAAGGAAGTGGCTTGTTTGCGCAACAACCAGGAGCGCAAGGGCTTCATTGACAGGACATACATGGAAACATCTGGGACAGAGGTTGCTAGTCAAATAAGGATGACTACAGCAGCACCAGAGGAAGAAGGAGACTGTTTGTTGGCCCCCTCGGGCAGTAGACCGTGGTGACCAGATGCTTAACACAAGTATTAATTGGGGAGGGGGTAGACGGAGGAATGCAAGCAAATAGTGAAAAAATAGGTTAAAGAGATAAGTTTGATGTATTCAAGTCAGCAGGGCCTGATGAATTTCATCCTAGAGTACTTAAGGAACTAGTTGAAGCTTTCTTAGAACCATTAGCGATTATCTTTGAGATAATCTTTGAGAACCCAGAGATCCCAGAGGACTGGAGAAGGGCGAACATAGTACCTATCTTTAAAAAAGGGAAGAAGGACGACCCTGGGAATTACAGATCAGTCAGCCTAACTTTGATACATGGAAAGATACTGGGACAAACTATTAAGCAGCTTGTAAATGCCTACAAAATAATAGGATTTTAAGGAATAACCAGCATGGATTTGTCAAGAACAAATCATGCCAAACAAACTTAATTTCCTTCTTTGACAGGGTTACTGGCCTAGTGGATTGGAGGGAAAACACTAGATGTGATATATCTTTATTTTTAGTAAGGCTTTGACACAGTCCCACATAACATTCTCATATGCAAAGTAGGGAAATATGGTCTAGATTAAATTACTATGAAGTGGGTGCACATCTGGTTGAAAAACAGTACTCAAAAAGTAGTTATCAACAGTTTGCCATCACACTGAGAAGACACATCTAGTGAGGTCCTGTAGGAAGGGTCAGTCCTGGGTCTCATATTATTCAATATTTTCATTAATAATTTGGACAATGGAATAGAGAGAATGAGTATAAACTCTGTGGATGACACCAAGATGGGAGGGGTTGCAAGCACTTTGGAGGAGAGGATTAGAATTCAAAACGACCTTGTCAAATTAGGGAATTGCTCTGAACTCAACAAGACGAAAGAGGATGGTGATTAATCGTTCTCCATGTCCCCTGAAGGTAGGAGAAGTAGTAATGGGCTTTAATCTCCAGAAAGGGAGATTTACGTTACATATTAAGTAAAACTTTCCAACTATAATCATAGTTCATCTCTGGAATAGGTTTATAAGGGAGGTTGTGAAATCCATGTCTTTGAATGTTTTTAAGAACAGGTTGGACCAACACTTGTCAGGGATGGTCTAGGTTTATCTGGTCCTGCCTTAGCACAGGGAGCTGTACTTGATGATCTCTCGAGGTCCCTTCCATCTCTCCATTTCTATGATTCTATGAATTACTCCCTCTTGTGGAGCCACAATGGTTTAGTTTTTCCATAGGAACAAATACTAGCAAAAGAAGGAGCATGGTGGGTGGTGGTGAACAGTGGCAGGTGGCATAACATGGTAGTAGGAAGAGGTGAAAAGCTTAGGTTGCCAGAGTTTCTGTGCACATATGAGGTACATTCTGCAGAGATTACGTGTGTGGGATCTGTGTTGCGTAGCCAGTGAGAAATAACCATAGCTGTCATGCAAAACAGTGTGTTGTGAGTAATTACTGATAGTTGTGATCTGAACATTGCACAGGGGTTGACACACTTCACGGTTGTTATTGAATAGTAACATCAATCATTGTCATTCAGATTTTCAACCAATCAGTATTCAGGGATTTACATATCTGAGTGCTTTCACTGTAGTCAATGCTAGCATCTCTGCATTTTGATTGACTGAGCTCCTAAGCATTAAACATCTGGATTCCAACTAACTCTTTACTTTTCTCTACATTAGTATGCCTGCTGTGTGCTAATGTTTAAGTCTCGTTTCTTTTCTTTTGTTCCTATAATTAAATCTCCAATAAAAAGAATATTTTAAAACAAAGCTTGTTCAATGGCACAAGTAACAAAGTGAAGAGGGATATTCAAAACATTGGCAGGGTTTCCCAAATGGAGAACACCTGCATTATTAGATTAGCATTCATCTGGTTTGGGTTTTTTTTTAGATCCAGGCCCACAATAAAGATAAAGGAGTAAGATTTAGATGAGCGGTATCCAGCACACAGGTAAGCCTGGTTATTTGATGCATTAAGCACATATTTTAAGAGACAGATTTTTTTAGATCAACTTGCAATTTAGCTTTAAGGATATATTTTGATATTTAACATATATATTTTATTCTTTAAGTACATTTTTGTCAGCTGCATTATATATTGCAGAAGCTTTGGTTTGTATCATCACTCTGAGGTGACTACATTGATGTGCACAGAATACATTTTTATATAAACACTAAAAGAGACCCCAAGGAATTAGGCCAAAATTCCCCACTTCATTGTGAGAAATTACCTTCTCTAAACACACATTTAAAAATAGTATGAATCTCACAGGGAAATACTGTTAATATAGGACCTATGCCAATATTTTGTAAACTTATGCATATGCCTCAATCTCCCATCATCAAAAAGTGGAAAGCATGTAGGGGACACTGATTCCTTAAATGCAGGGCTTAATGTGGGGACATCATTCCCCCCCGCCCCGTTTCCCTACTTCCATCCATCATTTGAGTTTGCCAGCTTCTGCTTAAAAGTGTAGACCTAGAGCCAGAAGCTTGCATTATAAGTAACCTGACAGGGATGAGTGTAGTTCCATTACTCCCACACTGCTTTCAAAACATTAGATGTGAAAAAAAAAATCACTCAAGTTCTTTTGGCAATGCAAAAAGGAACACTATGCTTTATATCCACGTGTGCATGATCACTGCACTGATAGGTCCCTGAGCTTTTGTAATTAATGAATACTTAGAGTATTATAGGTGAGGTTTTTCGTAGAAGTGGGTGAGTGAGATTCTGTGGCCTGCGTTGTGCAGATCGGACTAGATGATCAGAATGGTCCGTTCTGACCTTAGTATCTATGAATCTATTAATCTAATATTAGAGATGTTACTTATGATAATGTCTGACTCTACAGTTTCTGCTTTCTTCTTATGTGGAGGGGAAGAACCATGAAGGTTACAGGTTTTTAACAACAAGGTACAGTCTTTGGAAGAGATGTCAAACAGAGGCTGTGACCGCTTATTGTAACCGAAAGAGCCTATAGCACCTTTTTTTGCAAGCTGAGGCTTGTTAATCAAGATGTCTTAGTCCAATTCCAACTTTGGTAATTGCTTTCTGCCTGCTTAAGTTCCCTGTAGAAGTTTAGTAGGAAAAATGTATTATTTGCTTGTTGACCTAAGTTCTGTATAATATTGTTATTAAATAGTTGATGCATCACAAGAGCTGTGTGCATTTTGCTGTGATATCAGTGTAAGTTTGTAAAAAAATAGAGGAAATTTTATGATTAGCAGCATTGTTATAATGATTGTGATTAAATATTTAAATATTTGTTTTAAAGGTTTTGGCACATTTCGTCTTGGTCACAAAATAACCAATACAAGGATCCAGCTTAGAGAAAATAGTGTCTACTATTACAAAAAGAAAAAAAGGGGGAAAAAGAAAATCTATTTGGAGAACTTGAAGGATGTTTGTGTAAAGCACTCAGGATAAGTGAAAATTAAGGTTTCCTGCACCCTTCTTAACTCTACCCTCTTACATGTATGCAGTTTGACCCTGTCTAATTATGTGATTTAATACTCTCTCAAAGAAAAAAAAAAAGGATACATTCCTCTAACATCTTAGATATGCCTGGGTAACATTCCACTACTTAGTACAACTGTGTATGGATGAGTCCATGCATCATTTATATGTGGGAGATAGGTACTGAATGAGGCAAGGGATCTTATGGAAGCCCAAACTTAACTGCATTTCCTGACTTAACTGTGCAAATCTAATGGTCTTTAAGAGGTGGTTTTGTTTGTTTGTTTGTTTTTGTTTTATGCAATTGAAGTTCCTATTCATTTAAAAGAAAAAGGCTCTATCCTGCTCAATGTCCACAATTAATAAAGCAGATTCTCTTTATTGATAGGGTGCCTGACCCAAAACCCACTGAAGTAAATATTCTTCAGACATTTTCAGTCTGCAAAGGAGCCCTGCTTTTTTCAGTGTGTACCTCAGCAGACATATACTGTATGTTCACTGAGCACCTGAGTTAGCCTCCCCAGATTTGTTTGTTTGCTTAGAACTTTGGTGAATGTGCCTAAAATCTAGTATCCAAAGTTCTGCAAATGCTTATTCTAGGATTTTCAAGCACTTATAACTTTGCAAATACAAAACTTGTTTTCAGTCTAACTTTTCATGGCTCTTCTGTTCTATAAAGGTTATTTCCCAGTCAAAGGTCTAATCCTACCATTTTAGCACAAAAACTGTTTTACAAAAATCAACCTCAAGAATATTTTATAAATGGCAAAAACATTTGGAGGAGGAGGATGAGGGTGTTTTGTTCTCCCTCAAAACGTGGCTGAACCACCATTTTTTCTTCCAACTTTTCCAAAGAATGTTCTCCTTAGGCCATAAATGAGACCTGAACCTTCCAGCCAGATAAATGAAAATTTCAGGAAGTTAACTGCAAACAGTGATTTAATAGAAACACTGACATAACTTTTCACTATAGATTTGCTAGCACTTCAGCTAGTAAAATTGAGTTTTTAATCCTACTTATTGAAGTACACTAGCTTCATGGGTAAACCCTCTTGATTAATTTTGTCCTTATGTCCTTGGCCGGCCAATCAGATCAGTATTTTTTAAAATGGTGTTGATTAGTTAGTTGTTATAATGGCATTTTACCTCCAAGAGGGAAAGAAAAGGATTAAAGTTCCTCCACACAGCAGCATTAGTTGGAATTATTAGCATCTTAATATGTCCATTACTGAGAGAGCCTAGGGCTGACTAACTCCAGCCCTGCTCTTACCAGATGAGGATGCTACAAACTATAGGACTGAGATAGATAATACAAGCATTTCTTGACACACTTTTGTAAGCCCTTTATTTTAAAATATTTTTCCTGCTTGAATCCGCTCTTCATTTTAGTAATAATATTTACACGCTGCCTCATAGCAAATGTTTTCGTAGTCTAAATTTATAATTTTTCAATATTGATTCTGATATGGTCAGAAATAAGTGTGGTGTCTGATTTAACTTTTCAGGGCCTGATCCTACAGCCACTTAGTCATGTAAGTAACTTCCCACTGACATCAAATGGCAAAGTTCAGGGGCTTATAACTTGACCATATCTGGGTAAATTTTCATGAGAAAAGGAGAAGACCAAAGGACTATTCCCCTGCCAAATTCCAAGCTCCTGCTACAAAGCAGGGAGGCATTAGAACTCTTCAAAGAAACAGTTGGGGAAAAAAATACATTTAACATGAGCATAACTAAGATTTTTCCTTAACCTTGTTTTTTAAAAGGGCGGAACTCTTTTGCTGCAACTTTCCAAAATTGTTCAGCTTGAGGCAGAGGGCAAGCATGGAAAATTTCAGCCTATATGGCTACGTCTGGCAAAGTTTATAAGCAACTGAAAGCAGGGAATTATAATGGAAAACGTTAGGCAATCTTAACTACAAGTGTCCCGAACAGCTCTGCTTATGAGAGACCGAAGGTACTTCTTACTAACTGAATAATATCCTGGGCTGATAAACACTTCTACCTGCAGCCTTGAGTCTATTTCCAATAAATGCACCTGCCTCAGTTTATTTTGTCCAGAAAATGGGAACATCTAACTTAACAACTAATTAAGGCATTTATTCCATACTATCAAGTTATAGTCTTTATCCAAGTTTAAGAAAGATATAGTATACTATGGCAACAAAGGTGGAAATATTTTCAAATATTACACTGTATTACCAATAATATACAGCAGCATCTCCTTTGTAAACCATCACCACCCGACCTGTTTTTCTAATAGTACTGCAGGTACATACTTAAGATTAAGAGTATTACAGTCTTGCACTGGACATCTCCAATTCCCCAGTGAGACAATTTAAAACTACTTGGCAGAGAGCTTTTACAAACTTATAGGTAAATGTTAACAAGAAAATTATGAAACAAAATTAGCACCTCTTTCTAAATTTGATGGATTACTATTTTTTAAAGTAAACTCATAGAGATTAAGTGTAAATACTGCTTCAGCTATTAGTCTCTGCCCATTACTGTCTAACAGACTCATAGTGACATCTGCTGGAAGAAACTTAGGATCCTCAGATAAGCAGCTGTAGATGTTTGAACCTGAAACTACGTAAAAAAAAGAAAAGAGCTTATGGCTTCTCACATTCTTTTCTTTAAACAAGAAGTGTTATTCACAGATAATCCTGCCTTGTGTAAATCTCGTATTTTGAATTACTGGTAGCCACAGACATTCTACTCCCAGGTCAGAGGATGTAGAGTTAGAATGCATATTACATACATTTAAGCTCAGCAAATAATCATGTTAATTATTATTTTAAAAAAGTCTTCCTTGGAAAAGAAAAAAAAGGTCTATTTTAGATTCTTCCAGATTATTGGTAGAAGATTTTTACTGAGGTTTTCATTTATTTTAACCTTTTCTATGCTAAAAACAGAATGAAACAGCATTAAACTAATCCAGAGCCTTGAAAATGAGTTTATGAACTACTGTGATAAATGACACACTGCTAATTAACTTGGAGAAATCTGATCTTTAGAAAGGCTAATGTAATATTGTTTGAAAATTACAATTCAGTGTATATTACATATAAAAATATCTAACAATTACAGTGTGGAAAGCAAGAAATATTTTTAAGATGAAAACTTTCTGCATAGAGACTGCTCACAAATTCTTCTCATCACTGGAGTTTATTGTTAAATAACCTGTATAACATAGCTGGCAATTTACTTAAGTCTGCAAACTCTTACACTTGTGAATAGTTTTATTCAGGAAAGCAACCTCATTCATATGCACTTGGCAGGATCAGGCCTAGAACGTTTACAGTTCAGAAGAGATACAAATTCATTTTATTAAAAAGACTGCAAAGTAAAAACCAACATGGTCAAAAAGGATATCCCCAGTTGGATTTTGTCACACGAAATGGTTCACTTCTGCTGACAGCTGAATTCAGATATTAACATTCCTTACATTGTAACCCTTGGGGACAAGAACATTCCATGGATCAGAAGATGAAAGGTAAAATGACGTGGGGATGGTTTGGAACACAAAAGGTGAAACCAAAAGTATTTACTAATACCCAAATGATGACAAATCCAAACAAAAGAACACTGTTAAAAGCTCCGATCCCACAGATTCTTACCCAGCAAGGGGGAATCTCACTCTCGCTCTCTTTTAAAGAGCATCGTAGTCCTGTAAATTCTTAAGTGTAAGGACTGCAATGTATCAAGTTGTTTGAAAAATGGATAGCATTAAGTGTATGCACACAATAGGGAAATATCTACAACAGCTTTCCATTCCCTTTTTCTATATGCTGATATTAAACTGTGAAGTACTTCTAGGTGAGAGTCAACCTCTTTCTGATATTAGCTTAAAGAACAGGGCTACTCATATAGTGGCATTAGTGCTGGTATTAGTAGGATAACATAAGTAGTGGTAAATTTTAACTGTGAGACTCAAACAAAAAGCTAGTAGTTTCTTTAAATGCCAAACACTAATTTCAGCTGATTAACCCAAGGAAAAACCTACTGAGTTTTATTGGAGACAACAGCTTAGTTAAGTAGGCATCAACAAAAGTCTAGACATGTATATGGCCAGTAAGAATATGCATTATTACATATGCTAGGATAACAAATTATAACATAAGACCTATAGACACCCTGCTGTTTCAGGACATAAGCGAACAATTAACTGCCTTTAGGGAAAAATGAAATTTCCTCTATGACCAAGTCATTTCCCAGTTGTCCCTTCCTGGATTTCTTGCACCTTCCTCTAAAACAGCTGGTATTGGCTGCTGCCTGAGGAAGAATATTGAGTCAGCTGGACCATTGGTTCCTATGATATAAACATGCCACTTCTAACAATCAGTCAGCTCTTTGAATAAAATATAAAAGCAAGCAAAGCTGTCGTTTATTGAAGTAAAAAAAAAAAGCATATTTGACACAAATAAAACATTCACCACTGAAAATCAAGGTGGTGGAAGGTGAAAGGATCAAATAATACTGATGTTATTAGGTGAAATCAGATGATTTACACAATCTCCAAACATAATAAACACGATTCAATCACTATAAAAGTACAAGCATAACGCCATAATTTAGATGTATTGTAGTATCAGATCTTACTGTGCAGCATAAGCATTAAGTTCTATTAAAAATAATTAATTTTAAATAGTGCTGCAGCATGATACACATGTAAACGTACATGCAAGGTGAAGTAATAATCTTTTTTTCCCCCAATTTAACAATGGTACAGTTAGTAAATTCTAGCTTATCAAGCACATGATATTAAATTATTTAGGGTAAAATTTTCAAAAGTGCCTACGTGACTTTGGAGTCTAAGTTCCATTTACTTTACACGGTCAGTTACTGTAAATGAACTGTGTTAACTCAGAGGTTAAAGACTCTTATTATGTAATAGAGATGAAGCTTAATAATGTGGTTCTTCTAAAGAACATGTGTAATTTCTTCCACAGAACAACACAGACCTTTAATAAAACAGAGCAAATGGATTTTCAACAGGACAAAGGTTCCTAAGTGACTCAGGCACTTTTTAAAATGTTACCTTTAGTAAACAAAGGTAAATATCAAGTACATTTCCCAATTTCCCACCTCTACTGGAGATTCTCATATTGATTTTAAAATGTTTGTTTCATATGTAGTTTTGCTTCTATTTTTGCTCTGGAACAACAAGAGCACAATAAAGGCTGAAGAAAGTGGCCTTTGGAAAAGAAACAAAAGGGGGTAAGAGGTGCACAGCAACCATTTACAACTTTTGCATGCCCCAAGGGGAGACTTCCTGTACATCCTTCATGAATTCAGGTTGCTTGGTTACATACATCAAAATAATTCTCTCTCTTTTGTTTGGACAAACAAAGACTAGAGAATATTGATGAGAAATAAAACTTTACACAACTGTAAAAACATAAAACTAATAAAAGGGTTTAAAAAAACCCTATGTGAAATAGCAGCAATTAAATGTACAAACTGTAAGCAGAGAAGAAACTTGGCATACAGTCAACATGCATTTCTTTGCTGATGCAATCTTAACACCTTACAGTGCATACCCCAAATTCATAACCTTGTCTAGAGCACTGCTTTTAGAAAGTACTATGCTTGTATAATGCTGACAGATCCCAGTTGTCAGCAGGGGGGATTGAGTTTGGGACCTCTGGAGCTTAGTGCATGAGCCTCTACCGCATGTGCTAAAAGCCAACTTCTTGTTAGCTAAGGCTGTAGAGCAGACTCATTTTCTCTCTTGCTAAATGCTCTCAGTGCCATTAGCTGGGACAGAACACCACATCCAGAAGGTGTGTGGGTTACATTTGCATGTACTGGCACACAACTCCAAAACTAAAGATACATGGAGTCAGTTTCTTTAAGGAGAAACATTTTAACTGTTCCCCAAAACTTGCATTATTTTCTCTGTAAAACAGAGTAAAATATAAGTCATTCTATAATATATAGTACATACTACTACTAGGGTAAATTTTGATATACATTAGAACTTTTACAGAGATTACTGAAAAATGTTCAGGTCAATTTACATCTGGGACACAGATGTACATGAAACACAATGACAGATCCTTGCTATGTCTCGTTAAAGACTGGGTATCAAGTTTTCTTCCCTGAAAAGAATTATGCACTATCTATCTAGGTGCTTTGTTTTCTCTTGGTATTTGGGCACTTATTAATGATTTTAGCAATTTCTGGCAAGTGGACACTTCAGATCAGGCTAGGATTTTCAGAGGAGCCTAATGGAATTAAATGTCTAAATCGCAATGAATTTCAAATTTTCTTTTTTTTTTTTTAAATCCCACTAAATTTAGCTATAGCATTTTAGTAATTTTCTTGCAAAAATGTTGTGCCCTAATATATGCTAGTGAATTACTACATAGTCTAACAGTTATAATTAAAATAATAATTTAAAAATAACTCAATTGTCCAGAGTACTAATGATGATTTTAAATCCAAAACCATAACTCTACTACTATAAAGGGAGATCTTTAACAATGCAAACATAAACCTATCAATCACTTATGTTTTTTCACTCTAGTGAATAGAACATCCCTGATTACCTATGCTACAAAACGCCAAATAAGATTATGATACCTGCAGAATGGTATTTAAAAAAAACAGTTTAGCTTTTTTTTTTTTTTTTTTTTAAATTGTGTGTGGAAACTTAACATTTGAAATAAAATTGTTCCTAAGTGAGAAATAAATGTGAATATGTAATGGGGCTGCATATTTTCTGTGGTACTTGTTTTGTACATCAATTAGTAAGAGGACTAATTCATGAATTTTGTTGTCAAATAGAAAGATTACCTTTGTTTTTTCCTTGTCTTCAGAAGGAATAAATCAATTTGTGCTCAGAAAGGGCAAGTGCCATTTCCTTTGTACTTAGAACATTACTGAGTCATACCAACTGAAGAACATTGAGTCACATTCTCAACATTATTAAGAATTCAATTCAGACTGATTCACTTAGTCTGCTATTAGTTGTCAAGTGGGAGCAAGTGCATTAATCTATTACCCTTTCTTCTTCTTTCAATAAACTCTTCACTAGTTTTCTCTTTAAAGCCTTCTCCACAATCTAATAAACTATTCAATGTAAATAAAAAAAATATACCGAAGTCAAAAATATGTCTGATCCTACTGCAGTACAGGTGGGTGGGGGGGATGCATTCCACCACTACACTGATGAATTTCAAGAGCCAAAACTAAGTGCTAAAATCATGTCCTGTCTTACCTCTCAGAGTTGCCCAATGCTAGTGATCCAGCTTATTCAACTAATCAAAATCTGCAATGTCCCTAATTCTGCATTTCTGGAACAGCTTCAACCTCCTACCTTCTTCCATGGGTAGCTTTGAGTGTTTTAGGAATACAGGATTTGGTTCAAATTTTATCGGCTGTTATAAATGCCTTTTACTGATGTTCATGTTATTAATGAAAAAGTAAAAAGCGCGAAGGTGGAAAAGCGGCAGAATTGTTAACGGCATATCACCCCACCTAGTGATATACACTCAATCACTGCTACAAGAGCACAGTCTTCTTCTGCATGCAGCACAATGCTTTCTGGGATGAGCTGCACAAAATATTTACAGCAATATGTTCATAATTTGAGCATCTTATTGAAGATTTGACATTTGGTCCAATTTTTGTGAGACTTTTGAATTAAAATTTAATGTTTTAAGCAAAATTATTTTCAGCAAAAAATGTGAAATTTTGTGATGTGGAACTGCATGTTCTGCAGGAAAATTTATGTTTTTGAGATATATTGAAGTTTTGTAAAATTGGTTATATTAAACTGGGTAGCATTTTTTGAACATTTCCCAACAATGGACTTTTAGCAAATGCCATCCTTTTTTTTTTTTTTTTTTTTTGTGGCTTGTGTGTCTTTCTAGAACCTTTTACTCTCTCTATCATATTTCTAAGGTGTCTATCACACTGGCATTTCCTTCTAACAGAAGTCAAAGGCTTTGGGTGAGAAAGGCTAGATACGTGAGATGACAGAAAAATAAATCAATAAAAAGGTGGAGTAAAGAAATGAAGATTTAAAATCCATACCATATTCTTCTCCATCCTGGTCATCTATTAAGCCTACTGAAACTCCTAAATCCATACATTTCTTGCTGTGTGCCTTGGACTTCATATGTTTTGTCAAGTTTCCTTAAGAGAAAAACAAAAATGAATTACTCTTTAAATATACATATCTATGTACCCAAGATTTACTCTTTAAATATACATATCTCTGTATCCATGTCACATTCTGCACATGGATCTACACTGAGAAAAATACAGTTACAGGTGTACTTTGATTTTGTATATGATGTATAACCAGCTCACTCTTCCCCACACCCGGATACGCAGTCCACAGTTATCAAACATTTAACACCCTGAACCAAGTGTCACAACACCTAACTTGTAGGGACCTAGAAAAATCACTGGAACAAACACTAGAATCAAAAATGCCTGAGTTGGGTACCTAGGCTCACTATACAATGAATGGGGACAGCTAGGCATCGAAGAATGAGATCCACAAAAAACAGCATGCGAGATGGAGAACCGCCTAAGCTAGCCAATGGAAAATGCAGAGGAGAGGGGTGAGTCCTAAGCCACACCCCGCTCAGGGAGGCACCTATCTCTGCTTGCCTATCACAACCAGGAACCCCTCTCCTGGAGTCACTTGCTTAGGTGGCTAAAGTGTTTCTTGCAAGAATGAGGTAGGGACTTGCCACCACCGCAGTGGAAGTGCCTGTTATATTAATTTTGATGAAATAAATAACTCAAAGAGTTAAAGGAGTTAACATGACCCTGTCACTGTCCACTATTAAACAAACAGTTTTAAACCAAATGGGTGGTTTGGTATACAGAGACCTTACCCTGCTTGGTGCCATGGCAAACATGCCATAAAAGATATTTTTAATTTTTTATTAAAGTTACAGAAATGGAGGAAAAACAATTAAAGCATTTGAAATGTGAAGCACTAAGGAAAAGAGAAAAAGTTAGTAGAGATTGGCTGGAGCGGCTGTTGATGTTTGAAACAGTTTCCTAGAAGGCAAAACAAGACAAACGCACATAAATGGGGAAAGAAAAGAACAACAATGACAGAAAAATGCTGCTTCTGTCTCTGGTGTTGATTCTCACCTGAAATCTCCTTGCGGGAGAAACACGTGGTCTTTTCAGCCACTTTGAGACCTGGCTGACCTCTTGTAACAGAGTTGTGCTGTTTAGGGCATTGCTTTTAGCTGCCTTTCTGGCCACCAACTTACAGCAGTGTTGCAAAATATGCAGTCTTGGCTGGCTTGGGCAGAAAGCAAAAGGAGAGAGACAGGAAAGAGAAGAAATAAGATAGGGAAGGAAACATGGCGGGGCGTGGGGGAGAGGAGAAAGAGGGTGAAGGGTTCGACAAATTCTCACACCCCACTGGTTGGGATTTTGCCACCTCCACTGGCTATGTTATCTGAGTCCTTCTCTCTGGTCTCGCTTGGTTAGGACATCTCTTAGGATTAGGTTGACGAAGGCCCAACAGTGTCACACTGGATCCTGAGTCCCAGGAGATGGTGAGGGTGGAAACCATGATGATGAAGCTCACTTCTTCCCCTTTTTTCAGTCAGCAATTGGCAGACTCAAGTTTCACCCCCAAAGTCTTTTCTCTGAAGAGCTCCAAAAGGGAGTGATGGGTGAAATAGCTCATCCCCTCATTATGTTGTCCACCAATTAGACCTAATTTCCAGTCCCACACTTCTCTTGTTTACCAGGCATGATCTTAACATAGTCCTAGTCCATGGTTATGTCAATAGGTCTTTTTGGTTAGACTAAGTCTTTCGGTCTCCATTTTGTAACTTTTCCCATCAATATTTATTTTTGTGACATTTTATGAACTTTGATACACTTTCATATAATAGCCTTGCCAAAAGCTGCATCAGCTCTGGGTGCAGTCACAAGAGAGTAATGCTGGGAAAACATGTGTACCGAAGATCAGGTTGCTGTCCTGCAGATATCTCAACGGTATGTTTTTCAGCAGGGCTACTGAGGTAGATTGAACACTGGTGGAATGAGCTCAAGACTTGGAGGAAGGTGAAACCCCGAGGCTTCATAACAGGTTAAAATGCATCCTGCAACCCATTTGGATAGTCTTTGGGTGGACACTGCTTGTTCTTTCATGCATTCTGCAATTGAGATGAAAAGCCTGGTTGAAGCCCTAAAGGGTCTACCTCTGTCTAGGTACAAATCAAGAGTTCTCCTTGCATCCAGTGTGGGAAAGCTTGAGTCTTTCCTCTAAGTCGGAGTCTTATGATAAAACACAAGGAGGTGGATCTCCTGGTTGATGGGAAACCTAGGGAAGGAAGCGAGGGTATGGATCCAGAGTCATCGTGTTGTGATAGAACACTATATACCGTAGGTCAGTGATCAAGACTCCAAGCTTCATTACCCTCCTGCTGAATGGATGGCTATGAGAAATGAGATCTTAAAGGGACAGATGAAGGAGGGAACAGTTCACCATAGGTTTAAATCGAGGTTTCCTCCATGCAATAAGGAGTAAGTTGAGGTCCCATGGTGGAGTTGGTTCCTTGACAGGAGGGAAGAGATTGAAGAGGCCTTTGATAAACCTCATTGTGGTTGGGTGAGTAAAAACTGAAAACCCTTTGACTGAGAAGTGAAAAGCGACGATAGTAGCTAGGTGAACTTTGCCGGAGTTCAATGATAAATATGAAGTTTTTTAACAGAACAGGTAATTGAGAATGTGTGACAGACAAGACTCAAAAGGAGCTGTATATCTCTGCCCACACCCAGACTGGAAGCATTTTCACTTCCCCAGGTACATTTTTCTTGTTGGAGGTTTTCTGTTATGAAGCAGTACAGTTTGTACTTCTGGGGAGCAGTCTTGTTCTATACCAGAGAACCATCTAGTAGCCAAGCTTCAGGTAAAGTGCTGAAAGATTCAGATGAGTGATCAATCCCAACTCTTGGGTGAGGAGGTTCACTGTCAGGGGAATAAGGAGAGACAATCACAGAAACAGGCGAGTCAGCTCTGGGAACCACACCTCTCTTGGATAAGATAGTGCTAAGAGGATGGCTACTAATTTTTCTTTTTTCAATTTGTTAAGAACCTTAAGCAGTAAGAGAATTGGAGGATAAGCATAAAGCATTACATGAGGCCAAGGAATGTTAAAGGTATTTCTTGTCAAGTTGTGGAGGTCCCATCGCCTATAGCAGAATTGTCTGCACTTCACACTGGATGGAGTTTTGAAGGGATATATCAGTAGCTGGCCCCAAGTAAAATATCTCTGGGAATACCTTGTTATTCAGCTCCCATTGTGGTCGATGTCTGCAGAGGGAATCTGCCAATGTGATCTGTAGCCCAGGAAGATAAACTGCTGAGATTTGCCCACAGTGTAATATTGCACTAAAATTCCAAAGTTTTATGGATTTGATGCATAAGGACTGGGATCTTGCTCCTCCTTGATGACTGATATAATACACTGCTATTCTGTTGTCCAGCATGATCCTGATTGGGTGGTGCCTGTTGCGGGTAGGAAGTGCTTGCAAGGGTAATGAACCACTCTGAACTCTAATATGTTGATATCGAGTATGGCCTCCCAAGGAGTCTATTTTCCTTCCGCTGTGATGTTCTGGGAGTGTGCGTCCCAGCATATCACCGAGATGCCTGGAATGATGGTCCTTATAGGAGGAGGCTGCAGGAACAGAACTCCCACACACTCTTCTGTGGATCTTTCCACCAACTTAGAGTGTTTAGTACTCTCCAAGGAACTGACACCTGTTCCAATAGACTGTGCTTGTTGGGGATATAGATGGTTCTCAGCCAGGCCTGAAGACACCAAGAGTGTACTATTGCTAAGGGTGTCACAAATGTACAGGCTTCCATATGGCCCAGAAGTTGTAAGCAAGTCCATGCTGTGATTTGCTGTGTCTTTGAACTTCAAGGTAAATCTGTCCTTGGGCAAGTACGCATTGGCACTGGAGAAGTCCAGTGGCCACGATGAAGTCTGTTATCTGGGTATAAGAGTAGATTTTCTCAGGTTGAGACCAATGCCTAGTGAGTGGTAAAGAGCTAGAGCTTTGCCAGTTACTGCCTGAGCCTCTAAAAATGAGCAACCTTTCGGGAGCCAGTTGTCCAGATAGGGGAAGATGATTACTTCCATCTAGCAAGATGGACTGTGGCAACCAATAAGACAGTGGTAAAGCCCTTGGGCTGGCAGAAAGGTGATATGGAAATAAGCATTCTGAAGGTCAAGGGCAATTAACCAATCTCCCGGATCTAGAGAGGGAATTATCATTCCTTGGGTTATCATTCTGAAATGCTGATCACAGCTGAAAGTGTTGAAAATCCTGAGATCCAGAATTGATCTCCGTCCTTCAACTCTCTTCAGGACCAAGCAATACCAAGATTAAAACCTTTTTAGAGGAAATCCAGTAGAATAAGTTCAATCGATCCCAGAGTTAGGAGAGATTATACCTTCTGTCTCAAAAGATCCTTGTGAGAATGGCTCTGAAGAGGGATAGGGAAGAAGGGTGAGGGGGTGGTAAGGAGCTGAACTTGATGGAATGGCCTGTGAAAATCAACTCCAGGATTCATCCGTCTGAGGTGATGCATAAAAGTAGAAAATGGGACAGATGATTGCCATCAGGGTGGTAGTAGTGGGAGAGAGGGAGGTGCAGCGTAGGATCCAGAGCAGATGGTAGTTCGTGGCCCTTGACCAATAGGTCAAAACTGGTATTTTGAAGACATTGCTGGTTGGGAGTTCACTGAAGAGGAGGGCCCTTTCTTAGGGAACTTGGGCTTCTTCCTGGGGTGGGGGGATTCAGCTGGTCTCAGGGGCTAGTAGTGGACTGGACGAGATCACTGAGCAGTCTGCAACCTGCGAAGAGACCCGCCTGTGGTGTCATTAACCAACTTGCATCCCTCAAAAGGAAGGCCCTCAACAGTAATTTTTACCTTCTGGAGGAGGCTGGAAGACAGCTGCCAAGAAGCTTGGTGCATGGCTACTGGTGTAGCCATGGAAAGTGCAGCTGTGTCAGTGGCCTTGAGCAAAGCCTGTAGAGGTGCCTTAGCAACTGTCTGGCCTTCTGTAATGAGGGCCTGAAATTGTCCTCTCTGATCCTGAGGCAAGTGTTTAATAAAGCCTGAGAAAAAGAATAATTTTTGAAGTCATACTTTGCCATCAGGGCTTGGTAATAGGACTTGGTAATTGGCTATTCTGAATTGCAAAGAAGCAGATGAGTATCTTGTGACCCAGAAGACCCAGTCGCTTCAGCTCTTTGTCTGATGGCTTTGAATGGAACTGATGCCATCTGTTCCTCTTGTTTGTGGTCTCAACAACCAGAGAGTTGGTTGTAAAATACGAGAAAAAAAAAATACTCTGACCCTCTGGGTGAAATATGGTATTGCTTGTCAGCCCATTTGCAGGAGCTGGAATAGTAGCTGGAGCTTGCCACACCTTGCATTACTTGGGCTAATGAAGCATCATTGATGGGCAAGGCAATCTTGTCCTGGGGAGATGGATGAAAGATGTCTGATGGAATGTTGGCATCCCTGTATCTCCTCCAATGAGTTTGTAAACTGTCCACTATATGTTTCACCAGGTCTTGAAAGGTCTTGATATTATCACAGTAAAATTATCAAAATAAAATGATATTATCACATGACAGCCTCATCTGATGAGGAGGAGCACTTGTGGAAAGATGTTTCTTCCTCCTCAACTAGTACTTCCTCCTCAGTGAGAAGTATTGTAAGAGCAAGGCTCAATAACACTGTTTGTTGCTCCTGACATGCCCTCTTACAAGAGGAGACCTGGTAGAAATGGTCACCATATGGGTCGCAGGGATTCCAAAATGCTCACTGAACTGGGACAAAGTAAAAAAGGAAGGGCCCCATGGCAGTCCTAGCCAGGGTCCATGGGTGCGTTTCCCACTAAGAGTTTCCTCCTCAGGTTGAACCTTAAGAGAAGGTGGCAGAAAGGCAGAGGACCCTTGTATAGACACTTCAGAGTCAGATGAGGTGTCATTCCCCATATCCACTGGGGAAGTGGATGATGCCAGCACTGGAGGTTGAGTTGATACCAGGCTCTGGCATGGTATATGCACCTTTATTGGTAAAGAGGTTTGATAGGTGGTTGGCTGATGAGGTGGCACCGGGGAAAGTTGTGTTGGTACCAACTGGAAATCTTTCTCAGTAGCCTCAAAGTGTGTGCATGGGGACCTTGTTGATACCAGAGGATGAGACACCATCGAAAAAGGCATAGACGGAGAGTAAGCAGGTTCAGAAAAATGAGTTGATATGGTGGAATGCGTCTCAACAGTGGCAATTCAGGCTCTTCCAGGGAACAGAGGTCCTTGTCGAACAGAAATCTGGATGGTATTGGGGACTCTAGATGGGGATCCTCAGGAGTCAGTATGGCAGGTGGAGATGGTACCAAAGAATGATAAGTGTGTGATGAGGATTTTGTCTAGACTCTGCAACCCCTATGTTTTGAAGGCACTGAGTCCAGTCCAAACGTTGATGCCACTTAAGGAGGCTTCTAGGTAAGTGGCTTCTTTGCCACTGTTGCAGAATTAGTACTGGAGGGGATGAGAGTCTCAGAGGAACCCATAGAAGGATGCGAGGTCTCCTGAGACCCAGACCAAAGGGAGAATTTCCTCATTTCTTATCCCTGTTTAAGAGAATGGAGTCTTTTCTTCTTGGAAGGTCTGCTGCAGAGCCCCCTGGGTCTTTGCTTACTGCTAGAGCAGAAGCAGTCAGACAGGTCCCATGTACATTGGGGTGACATGGACCCATGAGTCACAGTAAGCACTCAATTAGCAGGAATTTTAGCCTGTCTTCTCTCTATTTCTTATATCTGCTCTTAAATCCTGACCAGAGCTTACATTTGGAGGAGATATTCAGTGTTGTCACAGCTGTGTCAGTCCCAGAATATTAGAGAGACAAGGTGGGTGAGATAATATCTTTGACTGGTCTGTCTTCTGTTGTCTCTCTCACCAACACCTGGTCCAATAAAAGATATTGCCTCACTCACCTTGTCTCTCTAATTTGGAGGGGGTACGAGACTCCCAAAGGCAGCCTGAATGTTCGTCACTGTGGGGAAAAACCTATGGCATGTCTGGCAGGGTTTGAAGCCGGGGGTGCTGGGCATAACCCATACTCAAGATCATATAGTGAGGACCAAGAAAAGCGATTAAGGACCATATTAGGCAAAAAGAGAGGATGAGGGGAACCCCCACTCCAATTGTGCTAAATAATGGAAAAATAATAAAAGTACCAGTAGAAAAATAAGGGAAAAAATAAGCGAGAGGTATACAAAGTAGCATGGCTAGAAAATGGACATTGCGATGTACCATGTCAAGATGCAGGCAACTAAGAAGGAAATAGAGTGGCGGCGGGTCTGCCCCTTCCTATATACTATTGCACTGGGGCATGAGGGTGTTTCGGGTGCAGACGTAGACCCTGCTGATGAAAATCAGGACAGGAAGTGAATAAAAATATTGTATCCAACTAAAGTGACAGGGGAATTGAGGTAGGCGGAATTTAATTAGGAGTTTGGAATATGGCCAGCACTCTTGCAAAAACTCCCATGGGACCTTTCATGATCAGAAGTGATAAAGACCTCCATTTGACATTTCGTTAAAAAGACTGCACCACAAACATGGGTACTCCCTACACTGTGATGGAGTACTAAGTTCCGATACACCTGCTGAATTACGTGCATCACTTTCAAAACAAAACAAGATACTATAGGAAGTTTTCCACTCCAATGCTGACTAGGCCTGACCCTACTTAACACAAGAGTTTCTCTGAGATCATAGTGATATAGTTGCATGAAAGTTTAAAGCAAAGATCAGATTTATTTTTTTTTAAATATAATTTAAAAACACTATAATGAACGTCATTAGTACAATGTTCGTTACTCTGGTACACATTCAATTAAGAAGAAAACAGTTCAGTCACATGAGACAGAATTCTATAGTTAAGAAAATAATTGTGTTAGAAAAGGACTGATCATTTAAAAGATCAAATTAAAGCTAGCTTAGTTTCCTGCTCAGAAACCCATATATGATTATGCTGCCTCTGCAATTCAGAACTCCCAGATCGTAGGTGGAGAGAATGGTGAAGAATGAGAGTCCCTCCCTATCAATTTCTCTGGCTGCTCCTGAGGGAGGCTCAGATACTACCCACCCAATTTCATCTTGGCTAGAAGGTCAGTGGATGTGACACAGAGTGTTGAGAGTCCAAAGCAAGTAAAACAGAAAATCCATATTCTTGAAGAATCACTTGGTGAGAACTATTAAGATTGGTAATTACTTTAATCCTTTGTCAATCTAATCACATGTACAATATACATGAACCTAGAACAAGCAAATCTAAAAATGAAGGCTACTCACCTGTTACCAGAATTCTTTGAAATAACCTCTGCACATTCCCACTCTTAGGAATGTGCAGAGGCCACTTAGAGAAGGAAACTAAGTTAAATTAGAAACATAACCATTACATACCATGTCAGAATTCTAAATTTTATATTTTAAGAGCAGTGCAGAACTACACTCAGACAATTAGGAGTTCTTCACAGCACTGAGAATCCTGAAAACTAAGTGTCAGGTGAGTAGGTAATGATTCATCATCAGGTTACTCACCTTGTGCAGTCATTGGAGTTCTTCAAAACGTGTGTCCCTATGGGTGCTGCACTTCAGATGCGCTTATACGTGCCTTCAATCGGAAATTTTTGGTGGTAGTGCCTGCTCGTGCTGCACACCAAGGGCATATAGGGCTGCACAGGCAAACTGTCCTCAGTTTGTTCTCCATCACAAAGTCCCATACAAGAAACACTGAAACAGGGGAAAGAGGACACGTGGCAGAGCATTCACAAGGACACACATCTCATAGAACTCCAGTTATTTCACAAGGAGAGTAATGTCTCTTTTTTCCTTTGAGTTGTCTCCCTTTGGGTGCCCCATTTCAGGTGACTTTCAAGCAGTATCCTCAACATGAAGAAGCTTTGGAGTTGAGTCCAATACTAAAGACAAGACTGCATTCCCAAGGCCGTGTCTCATCTAGAAGAATGAACCAACATGTAGTGCTTGGAAAACATATGTATTGCAGACTAAGCTGCAGCTCTGAAGATCTGAACAAGGGGAATGTTTTTGAGTAACGTCACAGAGGTAGAGAAAGACCTCGTGGAACGGTCAATACCCTAGAAGACGCTTGTAAATTGGCAGATTCATAACAAGGAATAATACATCCAGAAATCAATCTGGAGAGTCACTGGGTGGAGATTGTGGATCCTTTGGACATTCAGCAATTGATAGTCTTGGAGATTTTCTAAATGATCTGGTTTGGTCCAAATAAGAGGCCAGTGTTCTCCTGATGTCTAGGGTATAGAAGGCAACATCCATCCTGGTTTGATGTGGATCATGAGGAAAATTAGAAGATAGATATCTTGATGGATATGAAATTCAGATCACACCTTGTTTAGAAAATTTGGTAATTGATATAATGAGTCTGAGTATGTCTGCACTGCAATTAAATACTCATGACTGGCCCATTTCATTTGACTCAGGCTCTGGAGTAGACTTGTAAAATTGCGATGGAGACATTTAGGCTTGAGCTGGAGCCTGAGTTCCGGGCCTCCCCCCGATCACTGGGTCCCAGGATGGATGGAAGACTCATCACTGGGCAAACAGCAAGGTGAATCAGGTAAGTGTACCAGACCTATCTGGGCCACACTGGAACTATTAATATGATCTTGGGTTTGTTTTGCTTGATCATGTTTATCACCTTCAATATCAGGGGCACTGGAGGAAATGCATACAGAAGGCCCCTCATCTACTAATGAGGAAAGCACTTCCCCCAGTGAGTGAGGGGAAGTGCAACTCCCCAAGTCAGAAAAATGTGACTGAGAATCCAGGATTCCATCTCTCATTTGTAATTGCTTGAGAAGTGTCTGCTGAACTCATCAACCACAGTGTTTTGTACCTGAGAGCTAGGCTGCCAAAATTAGGATGCAGTTGGTTATACAGTGGTTCCATAATCTAACTGTTTCACACAAAGGGGATCTCACGCCTATCCCACTGTCCATCACACCAGTTGAGACAGAACATGCAGACTACATTGTCTGTCATGATTTTTATGAAACTGCTCCTGATTTAATGGCAGGAAGTAGATATACGCATTTCTGACTGTCCTCAGCTCCAGGATGTTGATGTGCAACTATGCTTCTTATGCAGACCATTTGCCCTGAATGGTGTGGATCCCTAAACGTGCTCCCCAACCCGCCAGAGTTGCAGCTGTCATTATGGTGATGGCTGGGGAGAGCTGGATGCATGGAACACCTGCACAAACACTGTCTGGGTCTTTCCACCAATTGAGTAATTGTACTCGATGAGGGACTGACACCAGTTTCTGCAGGCTGCATTTGTTCGGGGGCATAAACCATCCTGAGCCAGTCCTGGAAACATCAAAGGCATAACCTAACGTGGTGTCACAAAAGTACAAGTTGCCATGTGTCTGAGTAGTTGAAGGCAATTTCTTGTTGATGTCTGTGGACTGATTTGAATTTTTGAGATGAGGTTTGTTAAGGACATGACCCTGTCCATGGGCAGGTAAACTCTTGCTCATAGTGCATCTAAAGATGCCCTTATGAATTCTATCCTTTGCACAGGGCTTAGAGTGGATTTATTGATGCTGAGATGAAGACGTAACCCGTGGAACAGAGACATTGCTGTCTTTATGGTGGAGAGAATCTCGTAAGACTGGCCCTTGAATAGCCAGTTGTCAAGGCATGAAAAAACAATTATCCCCAGATGAAGATAAGCAATGACCACTGCCAATACTTTCAAGAATAACCTTGGTAGAAGACAGGCCGAAAAGAAGCACCTGATACTGGAAGTGATCTCATCTGATCAGAAACTGAAGGAATCTCTGGTGAGCTGGATAAATCGTGACATGAACATAGGCATCCTGAAAGTCAAAGGCTGACAATCAATCCTCCAGTTCCAATGACGAAGTTATAGCTGCAAGAGTCACGATCCTGAACGTTTGTGCCTTCAGCAAGTTGTTTGGGAATCTTGCATTCATTCGCTGCTTCCAAAACCAGAGAGTTAGGTGCAAGATTGGAAAATAAAAATTCAGAGTTCTTGTCTGGACTTTTTTTTTTTTTTTTTTTTTTTTTAAATCGGCATGCTTACATGTTGGTGGTATTGTTACCAGAGTCTTTCAGATGGTCTTGGTAGGATCCAGCAGGGCTTATTACTTGGCAAGGCTACTCGAGCAGAGGGTGTCCACTGAAGAATATCCAGGAGCTTATGCTGTGACTCTGACCTCCTCTAAGGGGATCTGTAAAGAGTCTGCAGTACATTTCATTAAGTCCTGGAACTGTTTTAAATCATCAGCCAAAGGTGGAGGCGGCATAATCTCCTCATCTGGAGAGGAGGAGGAGATATTAATTTGCAAAGTAGCAGCATCCTTATCTGTTCTGGCCTCCTGCTCTTCAAAGGATTCCTGCACGTGAGATAAAGGAGGAGGGAGAGATGAAGTAGGAGAAAGTCTCCTTCTATGGTCTCCAAGCAAAAGACTAGGGACGCATGAGAATTGCTGTTGATATTTAGGCCAAGGATCCCAGGATAGCCACTGAGGGGGGTCCATAGGAAGTGGGATGTGGCATCCAATGGTGCTTGAATCAGTTCAGGGCACAGATTTGTCCTGGGTGTAACTCCCTTCTCTCCCCAAAAGTAACAGGAGGGAAGTTCCTTTGGCGAGTATGGGAATCCTGCACTGAGATTAGGAGTCAGAAAAGAATTCCTCATCTAAAGGAAGTACTTGCCACTTTTAGAAGGTGCTGGAGGACTGAACGGTACTGGGGAAAGGTCCAATCTCAGTCACCATGTCACTCTCGCTACCAACAGACATTTGGTAACCATTATTGGTGAGACTTCAGCTCATCTGAAACGAATAAATAACTGGACTGTCTGAATTCCTGTGGTACAGAGTGGGTTGGCACAGGGCAAGTTTCAGAGTCAACCAACAGCATAGACTGCTCTGGTAAGTCTCATCTGATGGAAGTAGACAGTAATAAAGAAGATGGCTTGGGAGGAACCGAAACAGTGTAAGTAGTATGCCTTTTCCCTGGCACATCATTTCCCTGGCCTAGGAATGGAGAATACTGAGCATGTTGTAGGTGTTGTCCTTTTAGGAGTAGAGTGCTTAGACTCCTTCACTGCAGTGTCCTGCTGCTGTGTGGTATGGAGAAGGATCCTGGTACCAAGGCATGTTTGGTGCCTTTAGTCTTAGAGGAGCTCCAGGCATAGGGCTGGTACTGATGGAACATGGAGACTCAGGAGTACCCATATTGGGATGTGAGATCTTCAATGTGATCTTACTTTGAGGAGATGAAGGTTTTCTCAAAGCAGAGAATTGGCCCTCTTTCTAGGAGTCTTTCCTGAGTTCTCTGATTATCCTTCCCAAGTAGACCTGGACAAGTATGTAGATATTGACGGGACACTATGTTCATTCAGAAACTGCTGTGTGGGGATGGAGATGGGGGTCTCCTTGCCTGGATCCAAGGCCGGATGGAGAAAACACTCCATCGTTAAGAATTTAAGCTTTGTCTCCAGATTCTTCCTAGCTCTGCTTTCAAAAGCTGAGCAGACGATACACTTTTGAGGGATGTGTTTCTCCAAGCAACACATATGCCAGGAATGCCTATCACTGACCAGCATAGCTTCCCAGCAACTGTGGCAATGTTTAAAACCCAGAAACTCTAGTATACCCTGGGATGATGGGGATCTCAAAAAAAAAATGGGGGGGGGGTGATTATAGAACAAACCTCTCCACAAAATGAACTATTGAAAAGATTAAATTTAAGGAAAGGTAAAGAAAGAAATGAGACTGAAGACAAGTGGGTACATTAGCATTCCATCTTAGACCAAGTCTGTTGAGAAGGAACTGAAGGTGGTTAGTCTGCATGGCCCTACATGCCCTCGATAAGGAGCATGAGGATGTGTATGACTCATGTGTGGCCTGACCAGGATCTACATAATAAATCTCCAATCAAAGGCACAAATGGAGCACGCTTAGGGACATTGCTTGAAGACCACCACAACATTTTATAGTTATCGTAACACCACTTGTTCAATTCATTTTATTACCTCCATACTCTATATTCACTCTTGCTGTTTAGATTTAAAAAAAAAAAGGCAGTTTCAAGTAGGTAGAAAAGAAAAGAAAAAAAGAAAAAGGAAAAAAAAAAAACTAGCTGTGACAAGTGCCTCTACCTTTAGTTTTGAAGGAGAAGTTGCAGTAGTTGCAGTGGTAAGGACGGACATCTGTATGCGTACGAATATGCTTCTTCAACATACTTGGTTTCTTACAACGTATACCACATTCTTCACAGATATACTTTCCCCTTCCTCTTCCCCGAATATACACGTATTCTTCATTTGATTTGTACCTAACAACAATATGGTAACAGTGAGGAGGTTTGTTATGAAGTGGGTTATTTTCTAGCTAAAGTCCTATGTCAGCTAAAGTCAGAAAATTAGAATTGCAGTAGAATGAACGGAATTCCAGAAATAATGTAATATGTGAATGAATGACGTCCAAATCAAAGCCTGTCTCTGATCAACTCATGGCATTTTAGTCTTCAGTTATTTTACTAGGTGGAATCCTAATGTCTTTAAGAATGGGCTTCCCCCCATACAACAAACATCTAGATTCCAAACTTAATCTTAAATCTGTTTAACACATACACACACTTCTAAAAACCGTCAATTTTTGTGGGGAGGAGGAAGGTGCTAAAAGAAGAACATGTTGGAGACTGAGGTCTATGTAACAGGAATAGCCTGAGTTATGATAGTGAAAAATTCCTCACACATCCCTACCAATGTACTTCACTCTTAACCTAGTGGGACCCCCTCTGGATGAGAGTCTACTGCCATTCATTACTTGGCTTCTCTGCTGAGATCATCATCCAGGATGCCACTTGAGGTGATGATTTTTTGTGAAGTGGATCCTACCCATTAGGAAATGGGCAGAGAAAAGCGACATCACTTTGCCTGGGCAGACGGTGATAAACTTATGCTCACCATTGCCCTGGATTGGATTAATCAGCCTAGAAATGAATGGCCCTGGGATCTCATCGTCACCAATCACCCAAGTCATGTCGTCTCGCTTCTCTTTGTTCTCCCCCAAAACCTTTAAAAATGTCAGTGTTACTTTATTATTACAAAGAACTGTTGAAATATGTTACATGGAGGGTGCCACATGCAAGTGACTTATTTTGATGAGCCATTTGATATCTGATGCAAAATGTTACAGTACTTATTATTTTCAGTAAAATTTTCAGAGAGTGCATTGGAAGCTAGAGCTCTCCAACTTTTTCACAGCATAGAATGCATGTAAACAGAGATTGTATTGAGGACCACCATCCTGCCCAGGCCTTATCACTTAGACCAGCTCCCCTCCCATCCACAATCACAGAACATCATTGTGGCAGCAACAGAAATCACTTACATGGACTGGTAACATTAGGAAAATACCTATGCCTCTAGCTATAACATCAGACATTTTTAATATGATGAGTGTTATGTTCTTTGGAAAAAATTAATCCCACTCTTTACTGTTTCTTCGTTTAAACTTTCTCCTTTTATCTATGCACCACCATGGAACATATGGATTTGCTGTTTCTCTAGGGAAAACCAGGAAGCATTTCACAGACCATCACTGGTCTACATGCCACAGTTTAGGAATTGTTAATTGAAATAAATTGAAAGAGGAAACATCATACTATCAAACAAAGCCCAGAACCAAGAAATAATTATCCCCAACAGTTTTTGGGTAAAAACATGTATACTTGCCCTCCATCAAATATTTTAACTCTTCTTGGTTCGGTTTTGGTAAAGGAATTTTCTTTATCGTGCTCAGTGCTTGTTTCAGAGTTTTCTTTATTGCTGAATTCATTTGGAGTCATTTTTTTTTTATTTAATGCCCGCTGAAAGAAAATAGGAAATTTATAAATTTCTGACTATTGTTGATGTTAGCACCCTTCATTATGTTATTCAAGTCAGTAAATTAAAAGTAAACAAAGTAAAAAACCAATTATATGTACAAATAACTGCTTTAGAAGCCATACCTGTAACAGATTGCAGATCTTATTTCCTACTTTTTCCTACTACACATTGAGAGTTTATGGACCCATTGACCCTTATGGAAGTTACTCTCTCATGGCAAATGGGAATGCTGTGAGTTTGCATTCAAAGTGGCCTCCTCATTCTGTGTCAAGGGCTCGGCTTAGGTGGGGTTATGGAACAAGCATTAAGTTTGGGCCACAAACCTACTTAGTCCCCTGAAATCTGAAGAAACCCTCCTATGCCTCTCCATGTCTCTTGGCCCCTTTTATCTCTGTGGCAGAAGCCATGAGTGGCGGTCAGTGGCGGTCTTGCCAGCTGCAACCACAGGACTCTCTTAGGTGATGTTCCTCAGCTGCACCAGGATGCTGCTGTCCTCCATAGTTCGACTAGAAGTGAGAACTTTTAGCCATACAAACCAGTTATTTCCACTTTCTCCTCTGGAACTACTAGTATTGTATCAGGACTACATTTCATAAGCATCATACATTCCAACCACTTGCTCATTAGAGCAGTCACAGGGGACTGCGGGGGACATGTCTCCCTCAAAAATTTGTGTCTTGTAGCTGCAATGCTCAGATTCTACCGGGGCACATGAACCACTAGTATCTCACTGCCTCGAAGGGCGGCTGACAACTGGCAATAGAGATGAAGAGGGGAGAAAGACAGACGTATACAAAGAAGAGATACTTATAGGTTATATTAATTTAAACAGATGTTACATTAAGTATCACTAGAGGAGGTTTTGGAATTAATTGAGAAACTTAAAAGTAACAAGTCACCGGAACCAGATGGCATTCACCCAAGAGTTCTGAAAGAACTCAAATGTGAAATTGTGGAACTATTAACTATGGTTTGTAACCTGTCCTTAAATCAGCTTCTATGTCTAGTGACTGGAAGATAGCTAATGTAATGCCAATATTTAAGAAGGGCTCTAGAGGTGATCCTGGCAATTATGGACGGGTAAGTCTAATGTCAGTACCGGGCAAATTAGTTGAAACAATAATAAAGAATAAAATTGTCAGACACCTAGAAGAGCAAAATTGTTGCGCAAAAGTCAACATGGTTTCTGTAAAGTGAGATCATGTCTTACTAATCTATTAGAGTTCTTTGAGGGGGTCAACAAACTTGTGGACAAGGGGGAATCCAGTGGACATAGTATACTTAGATTTCCCGAAAGCCTTTGACAAGGTCCCTCACCAAAAGCTCTTACGTAAATTAAGTTGTCATGGGATAAGAGGAAAGATCCTTTCATGGATTGAGAACTGGATAAAAGACAGGGAACAAAGGGTAGGAATAAATTTTCAGAATGGAGAGGGGTAACTAGTGGTGTTTCCCCAAGGGTCAGTCCTCGGACCAATCCTATTCAACTTATTTATAAATGATCTGGAGAAAGGGGTAAACAGTGAGGAGGCAAAGTTTGCAGATGATACTAAACTGCTCAAGATAGTTATGACCAAAGCAGACTGTGAAGAACAACTTCAAAAAGATCTCACAAAACTAAGTGATTGGGCAACAAAATGGCAAATGAAATTTAATGTGGATAAATGTAAAGTAATGCACATTGGAAAAAATAACCCCAACTACACATACAATATGATGAGGGCTAATTTAGCTACAACTAATCAGGAGAAAGATCTTGGAGTCATTGTGCATAGTTCTCTGAAGACGTCCACGCAGTGTGTGGCAGCAGTCAAAAAAGCAAACGGGATGTTAGGAATCATGAAAAAAGGGATAGAGAATAAGATGGAGAATCTCTCATTGCCCTTATATAAATCCATGGTATGCCCACATCTTGAATACTGCATACAGATGTGGTCCCCTCATCTCAAAAAAGATATACTGGCATTAGAAACGGTTCAGAAAAGAGCAACTAAAATGATTAGGGGTTTGGAACGGGTCCCATATGAGGAGAGATTAAAGAGGCTAGGACTTTTCAGCTTGGAAAAGAGGAGACAATAAGGGGGGATATAATAGAGGTATATAAAATCATGGGTGGTGTGGAGAAAGTGAATAAGAAAAAGTCATTTACTTGTTCCCATAATATAAGAACTAAGGGCCACCAAATGAAATTAATGGGTAGCAGGTTTAAAACAAATAAAAGGAAGTTCTTCTTCACTCAGTGAACAGTCAACCTGTGGAACTCCTTGCCTGAGGAGGTTGTGAAGGCTAGGACTATAACAGGGTTTAACAGAGAACTGGATAAATTCATGGAGGTTAAGTCTATTAATGGCTATTAGCCAGAATGGGTAAGGAATGGTGTCCCTAGCCTCAGTATGTCAGAGGGTGGAGATGGATGGCAGGAGAGAGATCACTAGATCATTACCTTTTAAGTTCACTCCCTCTGGGGCACCTGGCATTGGCCACTGTCGGTAGACAGGATACTGGGCTGGATGGACTTTTGGTCTGACCCAGTATAGCCATTCTTATGTTCAGATTTTCACTGTAAGAGTGATCCATTCACAATGTAGTAACTTTCAAAGCAGAGATACCAAAAATCCTTGATAACAGTATTCCATATTTGTTTCTTATTGCCAGAGAAAATTAAGAGAGAGTGTACCAGTCATCTAACAATGCAAAATAATTATTTAGTTTTCCCTTGATTATTAAAGGAGATTATTTTCTATCATTTTTTCTGAGAAGGCTGAATTCTACAACATTTACCAGTTGAAATCTAATCCTTCCAAGTCTAGGGTATTTATAAAATGAGGGAATGATCTAATTAGCTGACAGTTATTACAGCCATATTTATAAATTGTTCTACCCACATAGCTGGCATAACTAGCACATTTTCTAATACTAATAAGTCAATAAAATGGTAGGAGAAAAATATTAGACTCATTATTTTAAATGCTTTTTATTGGATATAAAAGTGAATGCTGGAGGTTTTAGGATTCACACGAAAGGCAATACCTCAGCGATTTATTTACATTGATTGCATATTAAAATAGTGTAAAATATATTTCTTAAAGGGTGACAGTCATCATGGTATGAAGGGATTGCACAAGTTCCTCTATGCCACTTGAGCCATGCTTTTGCTTTTTGCATGTGTAGAAGTATGGTGCAGAGAGGTGCAGCACTGGGGATGGGTCAAAGGAGAAACTAGTATATTCATAATTTCACATATCCAATGACCCTAACAGTCTGCACAAGTGCAGGATGCTGCAGCTGCTACTCCAGCATGTAAAGTTGATACATCTCTGTGCCCTGACTGGTGCTGGTCTTTCATTTCTCCAGAGTCTAAATACTTCTTCCACATCAAGTCTTATAATTTTGGCTCTATACAGTGGAACATAAATTTCACCCTCATACAAAAATATTGTTAATGCAACATGAAGGATAAAGGTATCTAACACTCTGGACAGGAGATACCAGAAGTTCAAGTGGCTGTGCAAACTTTACTCAACCATACTGAACTTCCTGTATATTTCATGGCATATGTTATAGCTTACACTATAAAAAGTAAAGGAGTACTTGTGGCACCTTAGAGACTAACAAATTTATTAGAGCATAAGCTTTCGTGAGCTACAGCTCACTTCATCGAATACATCCAATGAAGTGAGCTGTAGCTCACGAAAGCTTATGCTCTAATAAATTTGTTAGTCTCTAAGGTGCCACAAGTACTCCTTTTCTTTTTGTGAATACAGACTAACACGGCTGCTACTCTGAAAACTATAAAAAGTAATAGACTAACATTTATGTTTAACAAGGGAAAGGGGAATAGAAAATGCAATTTATGTGCAATGTGGCCAGCAGTGTGTGATCATTCCCAGCACTTGGAATTTGCTGACTTTAAGTGCTTGATCTTTCAGTCTTAATGAATTAACTTTTTTTTGCACATTTAATTTGTAATGGTGTAAGAAGGAAAAGGGGAACAGAATCCAGAGGTAATTGGTCTATGTAGCTTACAAGCTCTTGGGCCATCTGCACCAAGGTGAATTTAACTTCTATAATTATATGACCTATACGTAATGGCAGTGAGACAGGATATTCAAATCCACGTGTTCAAAACTACCATCCCACAGTCACATATTTTAATGAACTGGTTTATGCTAATTTAGCACTGGTTTTAGTGTTCATAACATACAAGATAACCCCAGTGAGATATAGCAAAACTTCTGCTATTACAGAAATGCACGAATAGAAATATTATTTGAATTTCTGTCAGAGAGAATTGCAGGAATCACTGAGTAACCTGGAAAATCTGCATTTTTATTTATTTTTTTGTAAATAGTGTTTGTGAAAAGTACCAAATTGACCCTCATGACGACTGAGGTCTTCTCTATCTGTTTGAGAGGTACAGTGCAGGGACAGGCAATACAATCCATTAATGTGCCCCACTCCTAACCGAAAGGACCCCAGCTAGTGGTCAACTGATAAGAAAAATTATACTGGACAGTAAAAGTTTTCTTTCTTCAATTACTAATTCCTGACAACCCTCTCAGTGGCTTTTCCCCTGTTCTTATGACTGGAGGCAAAGGGCCTGATTCACCTCTGCATTATTCCAGTTTTGTGCCACACTAAATCCACCAACTTCAGTTAGTGGTATAAAACTGGAGTGATAGTGATTAATGCAGCACGGAGACCAGGATTTAACAGCTACTGCTGGCACGTACAACTGTCCCATGGAAAACTACACCCAGAACCAAAGTCTTCCAGAGCTATCACTTTCATTTTTCCCCGTTGACACAGAGCAATTTAGGGAAAACATTTAATATTTTGAGGTAGTTTTTTAGTTTAATACAAGACTGCTCTGATTTAACTTCTTTCCAGTGGTGACTTGGATTGTTGTCACACATAATCCAAGAAAGGAAATGATCTGATTAGTAGGTATTTTCCATTCTTCAGCCTACTGATGGCAAAAAATCCTCACAGTGAACTATACCAAGAATCACCTCAGAGAGGGAATCAAATTTTAAAAGAATAGTACACAAAATTAGGTAATATGTAGGCGTAAGAGAGCTACTGAGACACCACAGATAATATCAGGTGATTGAGCTTGTAATGTCTAGGGAAGAAAATGGAGTTTGGACCAAGTAGCTACCTCTCCTGTCCAAGACACTGCATTAGCTCACTGGGCCTTTAATTTATTTGAACATACTGTATTTATTTATTTTAGGAGCAATAGCCCCTCATCCATCACACACATCTTTGGGGTGTACTTTAATCAATGGTCCATGCCCACACTATTTCCTCTGGTCCACTCAATGGTAAAGAACAGAAAAGGGCCCAGGATTCCTTATTGCCTGCATATACTTCATCATATCTTCATTCTTCTCCTGACATCTAATGTCAATAGAAATACCTTTTTAAGGATTGGGATTAGCTCAGAAAGGTGATATTGTAATAGCATTCTGAGCTCCAGAAAAACAGTTCAAACCCCACTGCTTGAGTCAGTTAAACCTGAACTGGACTGGAAGAAACAGCTGAGACTATACTATAGGAAAAAATCCTGCATTGGTAAGGTATATGCTAGACACGTTAGGTCTTTTCAATCCTTAGTTTTTATTTTTTTCATCCTAACCCTCGCACAATCTGAGGTATACATTAATCTTCACGTGATGATTTCTTTCAGCACTTTCTTCCTTTATAACTCTTTTAAGTGCTAGTCACTCAGGTTTGATGCCAGTCAGAAGCTGGAGAAATGAAGATGAATTTCTCTCCAGCCTCACCATAATAATATACTTTGAAAAAAAATCAGCATATAAACTTGAAGAACAATTAATAACTTCGCTTCTTTGGCAGCAGAATAAGTGTAAATGTAAGTAATGGCCACATATGACAGCAGCCTCTGTTTAAAAGGACACTTGTCAAAATATTTTTCAGAATCTTGTTACTCAGTATTTACACTCTAAACTGAAATTATTTTCCGACAGAATTTTCTTTTCTTCATCATACATGCACATGGGTTTGTTTTTGCAGAGGCTGCTCACAACTGTTAAACTGTTCTTTTAAAAAAACAAAAACTAAAGTATCGTGAAAAGCCCATGCAAAACTTCGCTTTCCCAAAGAAAATGGCTAAATGCACATAACTGGAAAAAAGACCAATTTAATCCTACCTGTCCTGACAGTATCCCTTAAATTTTCTTTGTTTTAATTTAGTAACATTTAAATACATCTTATCTACTATATGAAGGAGACATCTTAAAACAGATGAGTACAAGCAAGAAAGAGAAACAATGACCCACTCTCCTGCTGGTAATAGGTCACCTTTCCTGATCACTCTCGTTACAGTGTGCATGGTAACACCCATTGTTTCATGTTCTCTGCGTATATAAAATCTCCCCACTATATTTTCCACTGTATGCATCCGATGAAGTGAGCTGTAGCTCACCAAAGCTTATGCTCTAATTAATTTGTTAGTCTCTAAGGTATCACAAGTACTCCTTTTCTTCTTGCGGATACAGACTAATACGGCTGCTACTCTGAAACATTTGCGATACATAATACAATTCAGTGGCAATATGGATCAGAAACAGCAGTCTGTATTGAAATGCACATTTTTTGTTAACACAAAGGGTTAAGTCTTCACCCCAGTGAAATTGATGATAAAACTTCCAGTGACTTTAATAGGGCCAGGATTTCACCCTAATACTTTCCTGCCTTTAGGGATTTAATAGAATATCCTTACAGCTCCTTTTGCAATTCTGAAGTTTTTTTTCCCTAACCTTACGGTATTCTCTCTCCCCACCTATGAATATTTTGTATCTTAACCTTCTCTTCAGCATAGAAGTACTAGACACATCCCTTTGGAGCTGCTCAACTATAGTCTTTGCCACTGAACAGCAACACTTCTTTCCCTCAGACGGTGGTGTGTTTCTACCACAGCAGTTTCAGGCCCTGTTGACCCACATTCAAATCCTCACATAGCCGCAGCAAAAAGAATGTTGTGCTGTCAGTACACTGAAGACTAACCCAAAACAATCATTTTTAATCCCCCAAATAATAATTTTGTATGTTCTAGACATTCTTTGCGTGATTCTAGACAAACTGATCTCTGGGGCTAATGTTGAAGCCTTACAGCTGTACCCAAAAAGAAAAAACCTGTACAGAACTGGCATCAGGCAAAATGGTAAGGAAAATATAAAAGAGAAATTTCAAACTGTACTGTGCAGTGCACAGTTTTCTTTATAAGATGATGATACAGCTCAATGTGCACATTTCTACATTTTCTTAGTAATTAATCTTTCAGTGTCTGGGACAACAAATTCAGGCAGACTAGATAAACACTGACCCTTGTTGCCAATTTATAATATCCTATTGGTGTAGCATCAATATGGAAACATTCATAGGGTACAGAGTCTTCTTAATCTATTCGCAGAAAGGTACATCAGTTACTAAAGAACATCAAATTCAGTGCAAATTAGCATACAGCTCTGTTCATTAGTTTTACAAACACTGAAATACATGGCCATTGCAAAAAAAGTCTCCTTTCTTCCACATCTTTATAGTACACCAAGGCATTAAAAATGTTATCACCTTGCAGCTTAGGGAGTAGTTAATTTTTAATGATCATACCTGTTAACTTTTGAAGCGGGGGGTGGAAGGAGAGAGTGGAAATACTCAAAGTAAAAACCAACTGAAATCCTTTTGTCAGACAAAAGGGTGACTGTTACCCCCCACACAATGAAAAAATAAATTTGAATTTGTTTTAGTTTGAAAAAAAGTAATTTTATACTCTGATAAACATTTTTCAATAGCTCTCTGTCCTTGCATCTCTCTGAGGCAGGCAGGCAATTACATTGCTACTTCTAATGCTGGTGTCCTTGGCATTGCCATTCTGGAGGCTTACCTGACTGGTCAAGGACAAGATAGATTATGCCAGCCAAGATATGCATTTGGTTACAGGCCTTCTAGAACAGTACTGTAACAGGTGGCTTGCCTCTTAAGGGCTGGAAGACCTAGGGCTAGTCAACCCTTATTACTAAAGAGGCACACCTGGGTTGGATCAGGTAAATCCCTATAAAGTAGCTGTAGTGAAGGGGGAAGCCTAGGAAACTGCAGGAAGTGAGAAAGGTTTCTATGGGGAAAAACCCTGATACTATGCGGTCTAGTAGCCAGAGCCAGAAACTTGAGGTTCTAGTGAAGTAGGGCTGGGAGTGGCCTGCCAAAGGATGAAAAGCCCCAGGCAGGAAGCCCTGGGAGTGAACTGGAGACTTCTGGGAGTGAGCAAGCTCCAGAAGACAGACCTGGGATGAGGGGAAGGAAAAGCCTGGACATAACCCGACAAGAGGGTGGTAAACCTGACGGACTGTGTTTTGGGACTTTCAGCTTGATTTTGGAACTTTATGCATGTGAATAAACCTGGACCCTCCAGAAAATGTGGTGAATTTGTCAAGAAAAGCCCTGGTGCCATTTGAGGGAGAAATTGTTAGCAGGGCCCTGCAGAGCCACCCCTGGGGAAGAGGGAGTGCATAGGAGGGGCCCAATATATGAACCAACTTGCATATTCTTGTGTGTGTTGTGGGGGATTTTTTAATAACAAAAACAGGGTAATTAATGGATTACATGTGGTGACCATCATGCATTTCCAGTTGTCTAGTTTCTGTTAATGTTTTAGTGCAGAAGGAAAAGTTACTCAAATTCTCCCAAAATGTGCACAGAATATTATACTCTAATAAAGATTCTGATCATGTATGGGAAGCACCAACTGCAATGAAACACTCATAGAAAAAAACCAATTTTCAGGACACCCTAACGGATCTGAGAATAAACTTTATAGATATAAAATATGTGATCTGAGATATCGCTATGCACTGCAGCGATATTTTATAAACATCTATATTGTAGCCAGTTATACTGCTTCTAACTTTTGGAATTTTGCCTAGATATTCAAGCACATACAAGACAATCATTTGAAAAGTGTATTGAAGTCCCATTAAATAATTTGTACTGTATACTTTGGATTGAAACAGAAATCCTGTAATGGCCCCTAATACCTGGCAGCATTCAAAATGCATATATTTCAAAGCAAGGATTCAACACTTTTTAGCTGAAGACACCATATTGTATAGTCATATATCATTCTCAGACTTCAACGTTTTTACTTTACTGCGGTGCTCACGGAAATGAAATGCTGTAACATTAGCTGTAACTAGGTATTGTGCAGGTAGATATTGTGCAAGCGTCTTCAACAATTTGGATTTTTCAATCTTAATCTATTATTCCAGTCAAAGGCCTCTCTTCAGTTGGAGGCTGTCAAATGCGCGGAATAGTATAGGGCTTTCTGTTGAGGACATATGAGCCACTAAAGGAGTCTGATGCTCTTTTACCGCTGATTCCATGTCAATGGTGTTATTCATATGTATGTGGATTATGTACATTATTTTGAACACGTTCTTACCTCTATAGATTTAATGGGTTCAATATCAATGGAACAATATCAATCAATAATATGGAACGGGTAGTGAAAATTCTAAAGAAAGCAGTAACCACATTTTAAATGACATTATCTTGGCAATTATTTCATCCAAACTATCAAACTGGGGGATTGGGGTGGGAATAGTACACGCTCTTTCCCTCCCTCCCTCCTAAATTCCCTCTAAGTTGTACGGCTGCGCAGTAGGCTATAAAGGGCCATGCACCACAGGGGCCTGGAGAGAAGAAAGGTAGGGGGTGGGTGGGGACTGGGGAGGGGAGCAAGTTAGGGCTTGCAGGGCTGCCATGGGCCTTTCCTCCAGCCCCAGAGCTCACTGCTGTTGCTGCTGGTGGGGAGAGAGCTGGGGGGGAATCCTCTGGCCGCAGCCCCAGGGCAGCCTGCACCCCAAACTCCTCATCTCTGGCCCCACCCCGGAGCCCTCCCCCACACACCAACCCTCTGCCCCAGCCCTGAGTCGCCGCTCCCACTCCAAACCCCTTGGCCCCACCGCCACCGCACATCACGTCCATACTGTTGCATACAATAAATTCATTCCGCACATGGATATAAAAAATTAGAGGAACATTGCCTCCCACCCACCTTGTTTCAACTAGCAACGATATCAAATGCGTTTGTAGAACACCCATGGATAGTGCTCTCAGATTGAGCTGTTATTTTACATCAGACAATACTCACTTTATAGGGGTCTAACACCTGCAAAATCTTCATTTACAAATAAAACTGCTTTTAAATAGACAGTGTTAAAGTATTTCAATGGAAGATATTTTTGGTACACTCTTGTTGCAATTTAAAACTAGCCAAATGGATTTCTGTCCTGTCCAATTTTAAACCACGAAGAATTTTTTTTTTATGAAAAGCGATAAACCCCTAAAACAAGTTTCTTAATTGAAATAGCATAATATCTTTATAGTAGTATACAACTGTAACACATAAGCACATTATGCATATAATTAATTAAAGGTAGGAAAAAATCAAGGCACAATACATTATTAAAATATAAATGCAGTATGCTTTTTCAAAGCAAGTACTCTATACACAAATTTGATCCTTAAAATTAAAATACATTAAATGTACTTTAAGTACCTTAGTTAAGCTGTTCCTCCACTTGCTTGAGTAAACCAATACGTCGGATCTGGCGTGAGTTGTTATTGCTTGAGTGTATAGTGGTTTTTCAGCTTTTTGTTTTGAATTTAGGAGGGAAAGAGCAACCTTTGTTGACAAACCAAGTGGATTTGGATTGTTGAGACTAATAGTCCAAGTCGAATATGCTGAAGTTTTTTGGTCATTTTGTAGCAGATGTAATGGCTTTCTTTTTAACAGATAACACCATGTAAAATTTGTTGAAGTCTTTAGGCTTGGAAATGTCAACCGCTGTGTATCCCCTGCATTTGCCACAGACAGAGTAGTTCCAGAGTTTGCTTGGCCTTGGGTATTAAAATTTGTGTCCTCATTATTAACCCGTGGGGACCACCTTTCTTGACTGTTACCTAAAGCCTTCAGAAGAGAAGAAGTCTGATTATTCACTGCAGAAGGTTCAGATGGCTTTTTAACTTCAAAAATTGGAGGTGCAGAAGATGTAAGATTTTCAAATTCTGGTGACTCCTTTATGGTTTCAGAAACTCCAATTTTAACACTTTCAGATGAACGTTGGTCAGTTAATAGCACATCTGGTGAATTGCTATCTTTGCTGCTTTTTTGATATTGTGGAATAACATCAGGCTCTAATAAGAGACCTTCAAGAGGCTCTGTGGTGCAAATCTGTCGCACCAATAATGGTTTCTTTTGCCTATTAGGGTCATTGGCTCGAATGTTCAATGGATGCATTGATCTAGCATCTGTTGTGCAAGCTGCTCCACTTTCATCTTTAACACGCTTTTGGTGTTTTTCCATGGCAATATCTAAACTATTGGCTGGTGAGAGCATGCGTTTACTTGATGCTGTAGCTTCTTGTTGGGGGAAGAGTCCACTTACTGGCAATTTCTGAATAATATTCAAGGAACTTGACAAAGGTGAATTTCTGCTTCCAATCTCAGAAAATGAATGATCAAATATAGATGCTGACTGTGGATTTGGCAAAACCCTCTGATGATCTCTGTGTAATTTTGGCAGCTGAGTTTTCCCTTCAAGAGTTGGCACTGTCACAACATTTGTTTTACAGACAGACTGATTTACCTGATCCTGCGTCACTAAAATTTGGGGAAGAGGTGTAACAGTAGCAAATCCATAAGATGGAACATTACTATGAACACGAACAGGCACCACAAAAGGTGGGATGCGATATATTTTACCACTGGAGTTTTCAGGTATCATATGTTTTTGGGGAGGCATTGAATACAGATTAGACATACTGTCAGCTAATTTAGTAGGTACAGATAATGAAGTCCCACTCTGATCCACACTAATTTGACTTGGAAGAGGGTGAATGGGGAAAGCAGCAGTTATTGGTTGAGAAGAATACGACTTACATGCATGCAGAGCTTTAACTTGAAGCTGATACTTGGGAGCAAAGTAATACTCCTCTTCAACAGACTGACAAGAAAAGGTGTTTGTGTCTGCTTGTTCTCCTGGGGCCAGTACTTTAAGAGAAGTCTGTGAATGCTGTGTTGAGGGCTGCTGTCCCTGATTATGCAAAACAGGACCTAAAGGCTGCTGAACAGAAGGGAGGCTAAGAGGGTTACAGTTCTGAGTTATTGATTGAGACTCATGTAACAGCTTAGAGTAAGTCTGTGAGTGCTGAGAACTTGAAGAAAACTCAACTGAAGTTCTATTAGAGGTCTGCAGCCTGTGAAATGGTACTGTAGACATGTCCGGTGCATGAGCTATTTGAAATGAAGATGAAGATTTAACTTGAGGCAGATGGTTTTCTGGAGCAATATTTAAAGATATTTGTCTTACAAGTGGCCCCCTCCTCCTTTCTAACAGAGGCACATGTCCGGTAACTCCACAGCCAGAAGACAACTTTGGAGAGGATATCTCTACAAGTGGCGTAGATTTTGATGAAGACATATTTCCACAATCAAAAGATTTACTTCTGTAATCTACAACCTCCATGGATGGTTGTGTGCAGTTAATTTGTTCTGATGCAGCACGTCTCATTTCCCTGCAAGGAGGACCAGGCACCCCAAGTGTATTTGAGCCAGCTGGAATCGTAAGGAATTCTGATGATTTATTAAGATCTATTTTGGAAGCACTCTCAGTTTTAGAAATGTCTTCTTTATCAAATGAAGCTGAGAAACTAGAGGCATGAGATAAACTACTCTCCTGACTTAAACTTCTAGAAAGTGTGGAGTCAAAGCTTGATTCAGCTGAAGAATGCTCAATTTCAGCCAACCGGATCCTTTTCTTCTTCGGTGGCAGTTTTTCTGTTGGCAATTTTGACAGAGTTTCACTACGCTGAGGCCAATTAAACTTCTCTGTTTTTTCCTGATCACTGAATTGATTTTCCTGGTCCCTGTCTGGTTCTTCTGTGACCAGTATTTCAGGAACCTGGATGTTATGTTGGCGAACTAGTTTTAATGTATGCATTACTGCATTTCTTTCATTAGAGACTATTTGACTTTCCTGAAGTTCTACTCTGGATGCTTCTGCTGACACTGACTGATGATGCTGGGAAGTATTCAGATGAGAATGCCTTTCCTCTTGAATTACAACTGTGTTCAAAGAATGGTGCTTCTCAGCCTTATTAACCTCTTGAAAAGAAACTGGTGAAACTCTTTCAAAAGATTCTGATTTCTCAAATGAACTGGGTCTGCTCAATGAATTAGTGTGCTGTATTACTGAAATGCCAGTTCCTTGTCTTTTCAACTCTACCTTGTCTTGTGCAACTGAACTTGTCTGCTTTTTCATAAGTGGAGAGATCTTTGGCTCAGTGGTTTGTTCTGTGCCTCGAGCCACAAGCTGAATTTGAGACCTTTGAAGCAGAATGCTACCATGCTGTTGTGAACCTACTATTGTTGCATTAGGTTTAGATATACTGGGAAAATCTCCTGGCTTACTTTGACCCTCTGTACTCTTTGATGGTATCCCAGTATCATTTTGCTGTGGCTCGTCATCATCGCCAACACTTTTCATTTTCCTTCTTTTTCGTATCTGGGGTGTCTGCTCCCAGACACCAGTTGAACTGGCAACTCTGTAGTGCAGAATTTGAGGTTGTGTAGTGCTGGGGACTATCTTATGTTCAGGCTCTCGGATAGCTGCCTTGGTTTTTGGTCCATGCAACTCTGAACAATAAAACTTTTTGTGGTTTTCAAAATTCTCCAGTTTTCTATATCTGTTTCTGCAAGTTTCACACTCAAACATTGTCCCTCGCCCTGGATGTGATTTCTTTATTTTTTCCAAATTTGATACTTGTGCAAGTGACTTGCTCCTTGGTAATGAGAGTTCATTAGACAAATTGCATCCATGATAACCTTCTTCTACAGATCGTGCTGGGCTGAAAGCGTGGCTTTCATTAGTTGAGGAGTCTTCTATTGCTGTCTGTCTAACAAGAGTGCGAGTGTGCCCCCCTTGGTGCAGTGGAGTGACAGGTCCTGATAGAAAGACATCATCATACAAAGAGCCAATTTTATCATCAAATGATTGACTTCCTCTAATTGAATGAGGAGGTGGTATTAAATTTGCAGGGACAGCTGAATAGCTGGTAGTAGGCATAGAATTACTTCTGGTTATAGGTAAACAGTCAAGGGATGGTACAGACAGAAGAAAAACTTGCTTTGATTTCTCAGTTGGTGTGAAAGGAGACTTTGGTATGTCGGAGCTTGAACTAGTTCTTCTTCCCATCGGTTTTAAATCAAACTGGAAGGAGTCTTTAAATATGTATGATTTTGGTGAGTCTATACTGCCTCTTCTTGAAAGAGATGTTCTTCTTGGTTTCACACTATCTAACTGTTTGTCATCCACTACAGCTTCGTTATCTGATATTAACTTTGAGATGCGTTCCTCAAGTGTTTTTGTTGCCATTGGTGGTCGCATTTGACCAGAGAGAAGTAAATGTTTTTCAGCACAAACTGTTTGTACAACAGATGCCACTGTGGCACTTATTCGTGGCACAGAAGGCAGATTTTTATTTGGATCTTTTTCAGACATAGGCAATCCCCTGACAAAAGGAGTTGGTGAACTCATTGTTTGATCTGCACTCTCAGAACGTGAAAAGTAACCAGAATCAGTGCTACCTAAACTCCTAGGGCTCAAAAGACATTTTCCTTGTTCCTGGGAACAATCAGTTGCCTGTTGTCTTTGTAACTGTGCATGCACTGTTCCTACAGCAGACCCAAGGTGTTCTTCTAATGAACTCATTTCTATTTTCTGGTGGTGCTTAACTTCGGTTTCCTTGAAAGAGACCATGTGTGTTACATTTGATTTTATATTTGTAACGTTAAAATCTCCTTGTCTCTGTTCTGCAGTAAGCTCAGGCGTGGAGTCTGTTACTTCTGGACTATCAGCCCTTAAAGGAGAAACATTCACAGGATGAACTACTACTTTAGGTAAAGCTGCCCTAACTTGTGGTTCTGTGTCATGCAATGAAGAGTCACCTATTATATAGTTTGGATTGCTTAGTGGAATGGGGCTACCTTTCCGTAATGTTTCAGAATTTGAAATGATTTTCACTATTTGTGCAGGTTCCAGTTCTAAGGATCCTTGATCATCTTGTCTTTCATCAGCAGTGCCTTCATCTTCACTTTCACAACTTTCTTCCACATCTGAATGAATACTAAGTGCTTTATCTGATTCATGGGATAGGAATAAACCACCAGAGTCCGGTTGTAGGACAAGTCCAAGTTTGATTGCATGTGCATGTGATTTTTTGTGCTTGTATAGATTACTTTTGGTTTTAAATGAAAATCCACATGTCACACAAGGATACGGTCGCTCTCCTGTATGGGATCTGATATGCTTTTGGAGAACACTAGGCTTGGCACAAGCCCTATTACAATACTCACAAACATATTTTCCTAGTTTTTTAGGCTTCTGGTCTTTCAGAAGATTACATATTTGTTCTACACCATGGTTGACAACTGATGCTATTTGGGCTGAATTATACAGGGGAGCTACAGGTAAGTGTGTTGAATGAGATGGATTAATTGACAAAGATGAAGATGAACTAGCTACTAGCTGGTTTTGAGGAAAAACCTGAGTAACAGTAGAAGAGGGGGGGTGTACTACAGAAGAGGTTACTGCTATACTGTATATCTGTTGGAGTTTGGGGTTTTCATGACCCTGTTGACGTACCAGTGATCTAGTGAAACCTGGACACACAACAATCTGTTGATTTTGCTGTCCAGTTTTAGCAATAAATTGTTCTTGTGAATGAGAAATTGACTGGGTCTGTGCTTGTTCGCTCTTCCCTGATGTTACTGCATGCACATTATGTGAAGGGTAGTAGTGCGATCCAGCTACAAACTCTTGCTGTGACAAAGAAAAATGATTTTGGACACTCATTATATTGGATGTGAGACTCGAAGAGGCGCTTGTAGTTTTATTTGGTCTCACTTTTTCTATTTGCATCCCACAAGGAGGGCACTCTTGTGCTAAGATGTTCAGTTCAGGCTCCATAGCTTTTAATAAGACATCAAATGCAGTACTTGTACCTGAGGATGAAGTACTACAATCAACAAAAGTAATACATTCATTATTGTCAGTCTTTGATTTACTTGACAAGGAATTAGAGAGAGGCTTCTTCTCTGGCAAGTTTAATTGGCTTGTATCACAGTCTTCTGCTGTCCATTTACTCAAATCCAAGGACTTATGTAACAATGAAAGATCTGTCTGCATCGATGTCTCAGATGTGACTGTTTCATCAGTTACCTTGCTACTATGTGTTTCCCCATTTTGTTTCACACATTGTTTTCCATTTTGTACAGGTAACTGATTCTTTGCCTGTAAGTGTTCCAAAGCATCAGGAAGAATTTTAGATGATGAAGATTCTTCTACATTTTGTTTATGTTTGGCCTGAGGGGGGTTTCTCAAAGGCGATTTTGGTATCTTTTTCAGATGGTTTTCAGTTACAATCTTTTTCCGTTTCACGCCTTTAACTGTATCTGAAGTTCCTCTAGTACCAGCCTCTGAGATATGTTAAAACAAAACAGAAAAAGAAATGGTAAATTTACATAATCACTGTATGAATTATTATTACAACACAAATACATTATATCATCATAACAATGTAATGACATCTTACAATTTTAAAAAAACCTAGTAAAACATTTCAACATGTTCTAAAATTAAAATGGAAATAATTCTAAATAATTTGTAGTGGAATGAAAACTAACAAGTCTGTTTGATAGTCCCATACAACACATGTCTTATCCTGAGCATTAAACTATCTAGCAGAGAAGAGGTGGAGATAGTTCCTCATTTCTAGGGACTGAACATGCTGAACCCTGCACCTGTTGTCCTGGGAAGCAAGAGCTGAATTTTGATTCTGTGACTTGTATTGCTAACACACCTAAGACCAGCCCCATGTTTCCCGCTGTTAACATTTTAATCTTCTTAGCTGCAAGATCTCTCTCTCAGCTACTAATGCTAGGCTTCTTTTGAGTAACATCTCACTGCTGCATTACGATCAATTAGCTCTGTTAGCATAAGCAACGATAATAGTACAGATGTTAACTGGGCAATGCTGTTTTTACCACCATGTCACCCAACTTTGCTCATTGAGAAATATGAGTGTGTTTAAGACACTGGGACTCAGAAAATCTAGGTTCAGTTTCCAGTTCTGCTAGACTTCCTTTGTGACCTTGAGCAAGTCACTCAAGGTTCATCAGGAACTGAGCCTCCGAGCCCAGGTCCACAAACTTGTGATAACAGGGTTTGCGCTAGCATGCTAAATAGCCACATAGATGTTGTGGCTCAGGAGGGGCGGGAGGAGCCTGCAGGAGCCTGCAGGAGGGGGCTCTACAGAGCTATGTTTAGCATGCTAGAGCAAGTCCTGCTAGCACAAGTCTGTGGACCTGGGCTTAGAGGCTTGCTCCCAGATGCAGAGCAGACATCCCCTTCAGAAGAAATTCTGTCCCCATTTAAGTCAATGGCAAAATTTTTGTTGAATTAGATGGGGTGTGGATTTCACACTAGTCTATCTGTGCCTCAGTTCCCAATCTGTAAAACAGATATTTTCCTGCTTCATTGAGAGTGTTGTAAGAATAAATTAAAATGTATGTGACGTGGGCCACACAGAGTACATCCATACGACAAGATGGCGAAAACACTATGACAGATAGGGCAATTTCCTGAAATATCCTGTACTACTGTATTAAGCTTATGTCTTATTGTGGGCCAGGATTGTATATAATCTCTATAGGGGAAAATATGACAGATGTAAGAACTAGGAGTTCTAAAGACTATACTGAAAATGTGCCAGAAAAGTATGGACTTTGGAGACAAGTGTTCAGTTGATTGGGGGCGAGGGGGAATTTTTAGGGAGAGGCAAATGTAAAGTCCACAACACTGGTTATTCAAAAACCCAGCCTTTTAAAGCTATATCCTGAGTAGATGGTTATTGTCTGTTGATTACTTGTTACGGAAGGCAAAGATAAATGGCCCGAGCTATATAAAGAAGCAACTGATCTGCCCAGCCTTTGTTCTGGTTCTGGAGTGAAGACAACTGTGAACTTTAAACCACGATTCGAGGACTTCAATAGCTCAGACATAGGTGAGAGGTTTTTCGCAGGAGTGGGTGGGTGAGATTCTGTGGCCTGCGTTGTGCAGGAGGTCGGACTAGATGATCAGAATGGTCCCTTCTGACCTTAGTATCTACGAATCTATAACTTGTAACCATGGGGGAAAATCCAGTTGTGGGTTTAACCTACCAGAGCCCTACATTGGTATTGGGGGTGACCTCCACTGTTGGTTCTAATATTTTACATCCACGTACGGAATGAATTTTGTTATGTACACCAATATGGAGGCGATGGGTGACACATCACCTTCATATTGGTGCACATAACAAAATTCATGTGGTGGGGGTGGGGCCGAGGGGTTCGGAGTACGGGAGGGGGCTCAGGGCTGGGAGGGTGTGGGCTTTGGGGTGGGGCTGGGGCTGAGGGGTTTGGAGTGTGGGAGGGGGCTGAGGGATGGGTCAGAGGGTTGGGGTGCGGGCTCTGGGGTGGGGCCAGGGATGTGGGGTTTTGGTTGCAGGCTGCTCTGGGGGTGCGGTGGGGAGAGAGGACTCCCCAGCCCTCTCTCACCGCAGCAACTCGGGGCTGGGCGAGAGGCGCCTGTCCCCGGCCGCTCTGGTGGGGCTGGGCAGGGTCAGGCCAAGGGACGGGCTCCTCTTCCATGCAGTTCCGGCAGGCCTGGGGGCGGGGTGCCTTTCCCCACCTGCCTGCACAGCCCTTGAGAGCCTGCCGCATGGCCATGCAGCTTACAGGGAACGTAGGTGACCTCTGGTAAGATTTTTAGCTTGTGTGTAGCAACTTTTATTGTTATATGTTTTCTCTGCAATGCTTTTACCTAAAGAATAAATGTGCTTGCTTAGAAGGAGCTGTGTGATAACTTATAACTGTGGGCAATACACTGGGTATAAGCCTTGGAGAGGAAAAAAAGCACAAACACTGGTCTTTTTAGGTAGTCTGGCTGCTGGGGATATCACCATGTAAGTAAGGCAGGGAGTTGTTCAGCCTTAAAATCCCCAGTCAGTAGGGAGTGAGATGTGGGTCTCCGCCAGAGAGGTGACTGGTAGGAGCGGGAAGCCTAAATTGGATGCCTTTGGTGGACCACAGACGCGAAATACAGGTACAGTGGCCCTGAAACTGTGACAAACTGATTGGGTTGGAGGGGTGGACCATAGATATTAATTTTTTGAAACACTTTAAATTTTTTTTTGGCCATTTAAACCTAAAAATAATGGCTTAAGCCACAAACTTCATTATTCAAACTTACTTTATTATATTGGTTTTCTATGCAAACAAATACAGAGACTTGTGCGTGTCTGCAGGCTCTAAATTTTTAATTTTCCAATTAGAGGCTTCATCAGGTAACAATTATTTTTAGCCTACTTTATGTTATAAAGGATACTTTAGAATATCAAAACTGCCAGAATGTAATTCACTTTTGTTTATACTATTTACTGATTTCATCTCTTTCAGTTTAGACAGTGAAAATAAGACTAGTCAGTTACAGTAAATCCTGTACTGCCAGGGAAATGGACCAGACGACTGAATAGGTATTTTCCATATCTAGACTCTGTGATTAGATTAGATTAGATTGAGAGAGATTTTTTTTTCCCCCTGAAAACTATTCTTGATTGTTGATGCTGTAAGATATTCAAAAGTCACTATGCTGGTATATATGAAATTCTGCAAAGAAAATATAAAGAAACTGAGCTATTTGAATAATATTTTTGGATTTATAGCAACTCCTTTCCAGTCATGGTAAAATTAAGCCTTCATTTTGTGCTTGTTTAAAAATAAAAATCATTATAGTGGAACAAATGAAGCACTGAGCAACAAATTTGTTTTTCTGTCAGGACCTCTCCCCCCACCTCTACATTTGGCAACAGACAAGGAATGAAGACACCTTCCTTCATGGCTATTTTTGTGACTGGATTTATCAGTATCGTTTCAGATGAGCTACTACCACAGATGAATGAAATCAATCAAGTTTAAAATTTTCCATTTGTGTATTCATGAAACAAAACTAACAAAATTTGAATTATTTCCATATTTAACTACACTTGTTGCTCTATTTAACTAGGCATACATTGGGAGTTTCAGGGCTTTCCTGAATAGCAAATGATCTATAACATCAAACAAAAGTATAATTGTGTAGCATAGGCATATATTATTCTGTACGGAGCATGCATCAAAGCACAGTGTAACACAGCACATATAAAATAAAAATAAATAGTAATATTTACCACACACACACACACACACACACACAAGTATATGAAACTTGCTGTTATGCACTTTTGTTTACCTCATCTCTGTATCCTATTCTAATCTGCTAAATATTTATCTATTCCTAATGCACAAGTATCCAGAAAATCAACACCACCACCTCAAGTAGCATTGTTGATGGTTATCACAGTGGAAGCTAATAATTGTATATGGGTGCTCTCTCACCCTTGCAAACCTTTACAAATAAACTAGTAGGTCACTAGCCAGAAGATTTCCGAACTGATTGCTGATGCTCAAAGTGAAGGAAAGGTACGGGAAGAGTAGGAGGCAGATGCCCCTCAAAAGATCCCAATGAATAGTAGTTTGAGGGGTGGTACTATAGGCTTGTATACACATGGAGTTATTCAGGAACAGCTATTCTTGAGTAACTACTTGTATGGGCACTTTTCTGAAATAAGTGTCCACTCCATACTTTTTCTTTAGTTAAGCAGCAACAAAGTACTCTTATTCCAGAATATACAGACAGGCGAAGAATTTTTACAATTAACATCCCATTGAGATGAATGGTGGCAGTCCTACTTCTAGCATGGATGAATTCTGCCTCCTCCTCTGTACACTGAGAGTGGCTCTTGCAGAGGCATCAGTCTGCTTCTATTCTGCAGAAGGTGGAAAGCATACATGTCATATACGCTTCCTATATGACAAGGAGACCAGCAGCTCTGGAGGGGACTGTGATGTACCACAGTGCAATTGGGAATTAGTGGTGGGATTGGCAGATTCAATGTAGATCCACTAATCATCCTTTGCCCCATGTAACAGGAATATAAGTGATGCAGAGACAGCTTCAGTCTGAAGCTATAACAGCAGACCAGAGCGGCGGCTGTGCTGCTCCAGAGCAGCTGGGAGAGAAGACGAGGAAATAGAGTCCATCTCACTTCATCTCAGAAAAATGCCCCAGCACATAGCCTGGCTTTTTGGACTGTATGGTAGGGCCAGAATTTGGGTATTAGGCAGTTCACACGCTTGTTTCAGGCTTGATGTCTGCACAGAATGCTTTAGTTTACAGCATGTTCATATTTAGAAGATTTTCTTTCAACCTTCAGGGCTAAAAACATTTTTCTATATAAACAAAAACATGGATTCGGCAGAAAAGGTTATTCTCTCCCATTTGCTAGAGGAAATTTAACCACAATGAGTAGGCAATGGATTGATCAAGTTCCACATTCTTGTAAGGGATGCACTGCCTCTGCAGGATGTCACTAGAACCCAGTGGCTCTGAACTCTAGAACTACAGGAGCTCCTGCTGTTCTTGTGCACAAGACACGGACTCAGATAGGAACCCACAGTAATACATATGTTTGGATAAACAGTGTATTTAGTGCTTTATCACAAACAACTAAGTGACATCCAAAATATAACTGCCTTCATTAGGATGTTTTATTGTTTCAATAATATTGCAATTAATTGAGTCTTACATCGATAAATTTCCATCAGTATTACTAATGAAGGCTTTTTTAAGATGCAGCATTTATTGCCAGTTTTTTAAAGCCGGGGTCAAACAAACAAAACAGTTGACATGAGTCAGAGAAACTATTAAGGTAATTACAAAAAAAAAAAAAAAAAGGCCCTGCCTGCACTAAAATTTTTGATGTGATTTTGTAACCTGAAAGAGGCTTGGTCATGTTAACAGGGTGCAAGGAACACAGCTCCATTTATATACATATTGCAGCTTTTCTGCTATCACAACCATACCTCCACACCTATTGTACTGCCTGCATTTGTATGAGAAAATCTAGGCTGCTCACCTGTAGCAGAACTGCTAGCGTGCGCATGGAACAAGAACATAGACCTGGTCTGGACAAAAAAGTTAGGCTGGCCTAGCTATGTTGCTCAAGTGTGTGAAAAATCTACCTCCCTGAGCAATGTAATTAAGACAAATTAACCTCAGGTGTAGACAGTGCTAGGTTGACAGAAGAATTCTTCTGTCGACCTAGATACAGCCTCTTTGGGGAGATGGATTACCTATGCCTATGTGAGAATCCATTGACGCAAGTATTGTGTACACTTGAAGCATTATAGCAGCACAGCTGCAGCATTTCACGTGTAGGCAAGCCCAGAGTGGAAATAAGAAGCATGAAGGGGAATGTCCCAGTGGCCAAACATGTCGTAGCACAAGGGTAAAATTTCCTGTCCAAACTGCTACAAACCGTGTACTAAATCAGGAAGACAACCACGTGGGGAGAAATGGTGCTAAATGACTCTGGTTTGGAACATGTTGTGTGAGGACACACATCATATTTAGACCCAACTACTAGTTTGTTAGTAAACTTGGTTAAAAGTTATAGAGTGGACAGGGTCTTTTAAAACAAGTACAAATGCTTCAACATCTGACCTGTGCCTAGCTTCTATCAATTCAGTAATTAGGAATCTCAAATTCACTGTGAAAATAAGCTCAAGAGTTTTGGAGGGTTATCTAGTGCCATATTTTGTAAAGACATACTAATACATGGTGACTGTATATTTCGGGGGGGCAGGGAATGAAGACTGTGTAGAAATGCTCTCACAAAAGGCAAACAACTTGTAGAAAGGGTTTATAATTTGTTTCATTCTTCAGCAATCACTGAAAGTCGGATTTTCATACTGAAAGAACTTTGAATCAGCAGGAATTATGAGTCATGTTGCTTGTTTTTATTCTTGGCTCTGTCATTGACTCCCTCTGTGATCCTGACCAGGGAAGGTGTTAAACTGTACCTCAGTTTACCTATCTATAAAATACTGTAAATAAAGCACTTAATGGTATTCTGAACTTCAATTGTTTTCAAAAAATTTTGAGATCCTCTGAAAATAGGTACTATAGAAAAGTGCAAAATATTTATCTTAATCTTGCTAATTGCAAAAGCTAACGGAATTTTTATTTTTAAAAGGAACTGCTCCCTTACAGCCAATCTTCACCTATGTTTTTACTTTCTTCTACCTTTTTGGGTAAATGTTCTTGAGGATATCTCTCACAGTTTCAGGGTATCCACACATGTATTCTGCCTGTGGCCCCTTGTGGGCACCCATTTACTGGTTTCCAGCTCCTCGACATCTCTGGGCAGAGACCTGTGCCTCACTCCTTCCTAACCAGGGTTTTTCCAGGTTGTACAGTTCCCTGACTAAACTGTGATATCCACAACAAGGTAGACTACCTAAAGAGGCCTGTGTCTGCGCTTTGCTTTCTTTCCAAAGACTATGAACAGGGTAATTGCCAGCAGTTACAAATTCCCCCACAAAACTTTCTGAGCACATTTATTCTAAAGGTAATAAAAGTATTACAGAAAAATCGTATTAAAAAAATAAAACAATCTGCACACATGCAAAAACATGCATCAAAAGACGCCCCCAACTCCATCCTCAGGCTCTGATAAGTAGTAGTTTTTCAAACCCCGCAACTGGATTTCCCCCATTTTTAAATTCAGAACCAGAACTCAGGCTGAGAAGTTCAGCTCAGGTCTTTGATCTCCATGAACAGATAACGAACCACATCCAGGGCTTAATTTCAAAAGGCTGGGTTTTTGCATAAATGGAGGTGGGGAATTTACATTAACCTCCCCCTAGATAGTCACACTTATTGAACCAAAAGCAAACTTTTGTCCAGCACATTTTCAATATAGCCCTTTGAACTCGTAGGCCTCACATTACATCTTCCCCCTAGAAAGGTTACATATAATCCTGGCCCACAATAATATGTAACTTATTGTATTAAGGTTTTTATGGATATTGCATGAAATAGTCATATCTGTCAACTTCATTATACAACTGTGTTAATTTACAAAAATCTTTATCAAAGTAATGCAATGTTTGAGATCTGATTTGCTTTTAAATAGTAATTACATTTGGGCAAGACAGAAGCAAAAATCAATCACAGAATGATAAACTCCCTCATCAAATCACAAAAGCCTCATCCCTCCAAATCACTGTGCTTCTATGAATGCTAATACTTCCGTTGGCCGGTCAAATGATTCTTGGTCAAACTCGAATAAGATTTCTTAAAACATTTTTTCTCAATCTATCTTGCAGTATGGCAACCGTTGCTAGGGTGACCAGACAGCAAGTGTGAAAATCAGGACGGGGTGGGGGATAATAGGAGCCTATTTAAGAAAATGACCCAAAAATCAGGACTGTCCCTATAAAATTGGGACATCTAGTCACCCTAGCCGTCACCCACATGTATCTAGATGGTGGGTATAAAAGCAGTCCCAGGGTGCTGTACTGGCTCTCTTTGACTTGTGCTTCCATTCTTTCCCATCAGACCCCATACCAGCTTATCTCTAATGTTTTCCCACTATCATTTTTCCTTGTTTTTTGGTTTGCTTTGCTTTCTTTTCACTTCCCCTTTCTTCTTCCCTGCTCCCCGGTTACTCTCAGAGATGCTGGAACTAGGGATACCGGGGGTGCGGCAGCATCCCCTGGCTTGAACTCCGGCTTGAAGTAGTAATAACAACCAAATATATGGTAAAAGCTTTCAGCACCCCCACTACAAAAATAGTTCCAGCACCTATGGTTACTCTGTTTCATTCTGCATTCAAGTGTGAGCAAGAGACTCTGCCAAGATTTCTACACATTATTTCAGAGACCTGCAATTTGTCAGTTAATCTTTGCTCCATGCACATGAAGAAGAGCAGTAGAATACAAACAACCCAGTAATATAATAAACATGACAAATAAAGGAAAAATATAAATTACTTGAATTTTTCTTCCTTTTTATTCACCCAGAAACCTGACACTGGCTTGAGCTCCATGGCTCTGTGGAAGTAATTCTTAGAGCTGCCTGTCTGAAAGTCTGCTCAAACCCACATGTTATTAAACATCCACTTTCTCTCTCTCTCTCTCTCTCTCTCTCTCTCAAAAAAAGCTGTGGGCTTAAATAAAAAAAAAGAAAGAGCAACAGAGAGCAGAAGCAAGGTATCTACTTCCGTTCCCATACTACTCTGTGAAAGTTACCTTTTGGATTCACAGTTTTCTGGCTTACAGTCGAACAGATAGTACATTATTTAGTTTCTAGTATTTTTAGTTTATTCTATAGAAGTATTTTAAAACACACTATAAATCCATATACTAGAGCCAACATTTACTCTTAAAATGCATATTTTCTGAAATAGAATGCAGTTAAAGATGTGCAAGCCTCTCAAAAGAGAGGCAGACCGTTGCTAAGGGTCTTCCGCAAACTAAAATTAGAAACCCTAGGGACTTGGTATTTTAAAATATTTCTACAGTCCTATATGTGATGTCTATTTAATTACAGCAATGATCTCTGAGCCTATTGCAAAACAGTTATGAATCATCCCTATGAGTGTGTTTTCATGAATAAACAGAAAACTTGAGTGCTAGATACAGAAAGTAAGTCTAAATGGTGAAAGCCAAAGGATCTTCATTTAAATTAACAGCAGACTGCTAAAACCTTTTGTTTCTGTAACTGACCAACTTTTTTAAACCTCATACAGCAGACTGGAGATTCAAATAATGACAGAAATTTTTAAAATATTTTTTCCTTCAAAGTTGAAAAAAAAATTTAAGTGTCAATACATACATACATAAAAATAATTAATGAGGCCAAGATCACATTCTACCCAAATTTAGTCCCCAATTAAACAAAACACTTAAGCACATGCTTAATTTTAAGCACAAATAGTCCCTGTACACTAAAACTGATGCAGGGGAAAGGCTGGAGCAGTACTGGGCCAGGAAAGCTCTGCCTCTCAGGCACTTCGGAGCATGTTTCTGGGGGAAAGGAGCAGTAGAAAGAGAGCTCCAGTAGCCCAGGCAGGAAGGAGGAGAAAAGCAATTTCCTAGAGGGGCACTGTTCTACTACAGTAGGAGAAGAAGCCCTTTCCGCAGAGGTCCAGCTGTGAGTCTGTCCCTTTAGACATTGCCCAAGAGGCAGTGAGAACTGTGTGCATGGGCATCAGAGGGTCACCTACACTAGTCCTGAGACTCTGGCGTTTGAAGCTAAGGACTACAAGTGAACAGCAGCCATACCGTAAACTGAGCCATTTGGTGTGATAGGAAGTGGCCCAGAGGAAGGTGAGCAGGCCGTGGGCCAAACGTAGGCCATCCCATGCTATCATACTTTCAAAGGCCCTAGGCAGTCACCTGGTGGACCCATGTCCCCGTACATACCCCAAGTTCCCCTATACCTAGCCCTGGGATGGGTAGGACTAGGGGGTTACTGACAGGTAGGCTGATCCAGCTGAACTCCATTCAGAGGGTTCCGAATACATTGAACAAAAAAGGACTGGAGCAGCAAGCCCTCATCACTAGGTCTGATGATTGAAAAGAGAATCCCAGTACAGTCCCCTTAAAGTCAACAGACAAAATTTTAAAATGCAACTAATGGTTTTGGGTGCCAAACTTGAAACACTTTAAAGGGCCTGACTTTTTTCAGAGGGAGGGTGCTCAGCACTTTCTGAAAATCAGGCCCCTTTAAACATTTTAAGTTGGGTACCAAAACTGGAGGCACCCAAAATAGGTTGTCACTTTTGAAAATCTTGGCCATTGGGCTTAAAAAGCCAAGCATGTACTTAATTGCTTTGCTGAACAGGAGTTTTAAGATTATTTTTTCTTCATGAGGTGAATGAAACCTTAAAAGCCATGTGATCTGCTTTTACATAAATCACAATTGGAAATAAGTCAATAAAACAAAATGTTATTTCAATATTCAAAAGGATCAAATACACTGACTAGAAACCTGATCTAATGCCCACTAAAACTTATGAATTTTTCTATTTACCTCAGTGATCACTGGATCAGTTCTCTAAGGCTTGCTTCTTCTACACACAGTTTTTGTACCAGTATTACTATTGGTTAGGGGTGTGAATTTCTTTTTTAAATAAAAATAGTTATGCAGGTACCACTTTTAATGTGGGTACAAAGGTACCAGGCTGGAAGAGCTTATTCCTTTTTCATTATGGGAATAAGCTGTACAGGTATAAGCAACTTCATAAGGTATAGGTGCATTCATGGTTGGTGTGTGTATTGTACTGCTAGAATTGTGCTGTTGCAGTTAAAGCAGTCCACACATACAAGTGGTACAAGCCTTTAGTCTTTGAACCTCAAAATATTTAGGCATGTGCATAACTTCACTTTTGTGAGTAGTTCCATTGACTTCAATGGGACTACTCATTTATCTAAAGTTATGCATAATTTTAAGTATTTACAAGAATCAAGTATGGCTGTGAAGTTACTGTATGTAAAACATACTAATGCAAACTGTACTAAAAAAATCAACTCGTTAACAGAGTGAGATTTAATGGCCAATGGTAGGAGGTCAGACTAGATGATCTAATAGTCCTTTCTGGCCTTAAACTCTATGAATCTATATATAGGGCCTCTAGAAATAAACTACAGCCATTCTATATTTTAAAGTTACTGCTGCCAAGTTGGAAAGCCCAATATACCAGGACAATACATAGAGAGTTGAAGAATATCTAAACAGTTTAAAATGTTTTGGGGTACCTGCAGTATCCAAACAGAGATCTCCATCTTGTTCAAAAATCTTGACCACAATATATGCCCATGAGATCCTCACTTAACCATGAAAGTGGCTACATAGAGGAAGACATTCCCTGTGAATTCTCCCTTTTCCTTCATTTTCACAGCTGCCTCTTATTCCTTGTTCTTTTTCCCAACTCCCACCACCAATCAAATTACAATTGCATGCACTCTGCCCACCGCATCTTAGCCATGACAACACAGAAACAAAAATAAACAGTGGTCCAAAGCGATACTGACAATTTTCTCTCTGTTCTACAGAATATCTTCGAGGCAGTGTGATGTTGCTAGTATCATAAGATTATCTCCTTACAGCTAAGTCCAGTCTTTTGCAAAACGTACTTTTTGAACGAGTAAGGTTTTCACATTTCATCAAGAAATGTCCATGCTTGTGGTTTTTTAGACTGATATATTTTTCACCTTAATAACCACTAGTTAAGAAGACTCAAACATTGTTTGATCCTGTATTTAATATATATTAAATATATAATTATATTTTAATTAATTTATAATTAAATTATATATATATATTGTGACCTACAGCATTTTAAAGAACTTAATTCTAATAATTAAAAGAAAAATGGGAGTGAGGGGAAGGAAGAATAAATATTTCTTATCTTTTAATGGTATTTTACTGATGACTTGAACAATTTTACCTCACATTTTAGCCGGCACAAGAGAGAAAATAAATTTAAAAGGGACAGCAATATAGATGATCTGAAACCTCCTTGTCACAGCCCAGTCACAATAGCTGTAGCACTTAAACATACACTGAAGCCAGAAGGAAAAAATAATTTATTGGAAATAAAGCTAGACCAAAAAAAGTGCTCAATCAAGACAACTGGAATTTAAAATGTTTCATCTAGGAATCAACAATTTGTACAACTTGGATGAACAAGCAGGGAGAGTGAGACTCTGACAGCTTTGGAATGTGCAGGCAAAGAGGAAGGTGTTCCACTTGGCTTCTCCTCCTCACAGTTTATATGAATTTGAGATATTTCATCAGCAAGGGGAGATAGGATCAGCCTTAGCAATCCAGTAATATCACAGCATAAGGCAGGGAAGATCCAAAGGCATAATGCCTGGACTCATCAGAAAGTTCCTCTGTGATTTAATTTCTTCCCAGAAATAGAAGTCGGTTAAGACAAAGTGAATTTTGCCTTAAATCAGTGGTTCTCAACCAGGGGTATGCATACCCTTGAGGGTACGCAGAGGTCTTCTAGGGGTACATCAACTCATCTAGATAATTGCCTAGTTTTACAACAGACTACATAAAAAGCACTAGCAAAGTCAGTACAAACTAAAATGACAATGATTTGTTTAAAATGGTCTATATACTACATGCTGAAATGTAAGTACAATATTTATAATCCAACTGATTTATTTTATAATTATATGGTAAAAATGAGAAAGTAGCAATTTTTCAGCAATAGTGTGCTGTGACCCTTTTGTATTTTTATGTCTGATTTTGTAAGCAAGTAATTTTAAAGTGAGATGAAATTTGGGGGTACACAAGACAAATCAAACTCCTGAAAGGGGTACAGTAGTCTGGAGAGGTTGAGAGCCACTGCCTTATATGACTGGATATAGATGAGAAGATGATGCTGTCCTGAAGTTAAGTCGGTTAATGTTATGACTCATACCACCTAGAAAAATTATCAGAAGAAGTTCAGGGTGGGAGTGGGGACATAATTTAATTAGTAGGCCCAAGAAAGGTCATCCTTGTAACAGAATTCTATTTAGGACAGTTAGCTTCTTGGTTTGGCTGAAGGAAGTCATGTCCAGCAGAGCTCTAGCCACAAAAGAATGCCTTGCTTAACAAGGAGAGATTGAGACAGAAATGGCAGAGCCAAGGAGGCTCACACCCCAGAACTTTGCAGCAGCATTTCCTCTTCCTTGATACAAATACCCCAAATCCACAGAAACCTGCTGTTCAGTTGCTGAAGCAGAGAGATTTTACAGTTGCAGAGAGTGATTTTACTACTCAAGAGACCACCACAGGTGATGCTTTGGAAACTTGACACACAAAACAGAAACCCAACATGACCAGTTGGTGCTGCTTTGCTATGAGAGGAACACATTCTTCCTCTCTGTTTTATCTGATTTCTTATACATTTGCATATACCACCATGAAGAGAGGAAACAAAACACACACAACTCCCCCACCCCCACCCCAAAAAACCCCCTACCTCCTACCTAAAGAGAAAACAACCTGGGGAATAGCCTGGGAGGCTGGGTGGGAGTTCAGAATTTCTGCCGCCCACAGTCTGAGGCAGATCAGGTTTGAGCTTACCAAAACTGCTGCCCCAAAATTCAACACTTCCGTGAGTTGACTGTGCCTGTGTGAGTGTAATGCAGGCAAAAAATCCATCAAGTTTAAGGACCAAAGATCAATAAACAATTCACCACTTTATGTAATGCCAAAGCCTCAATGGAGCAATTCTAACATCCACTGTTAAACAGGCATGCTATAGTACATTTCAATTCAGTACATATGTTTAGCCAAAAAATCAAAATAATCTCCAAAACAACATCTTGACACCAAAATCTTTAGTCCAATGAAAGATTTTTCCTACAGACTGTTTTTTCTTCTTTCCTCTCCAGTGTGCCAAATTTTGAATAGAAATCATGAAATGAGGCATTTTATGCTAAATCCTAAATATCCTTAGTATTGCATGCAGGAATAACATCTCATTGCATGGGTCACTAGATTTCAAATGCCTTTTTGTAAGAAAAGCAGAAAAAGAGTGGCCAATATAAGGGTCGTTAACAATTCATTGCCTGATTTCATGAAATCCTGCCTACAGACAATTCCCCAACCATGAGTATGGATGGGAAAAATAGAAAACCAATATAAGAAAAAGTCCTGAATATCAGGACATCTGGTCACCCTATCTAAGCTTCCGCTGTACATAATGATGTTGAGCCAGAACAAGTTTCTGACCAAATAGTCCCTGCTCCTTTCTCTTCAGTTCTTTAATACATATTTCCATTTGAAAAGATGGGCTCAATTAAATCCACATTGCCTGCAGCAATTAGGGAAACATGAGCACTCATATTTAATGGCAATAATGTTTAAAGATACATTAGACAGAAGATGGTGGGAACAAATTTAGCCCTAAAAGATGGAACTGTAGAAGTTTAAACACTAACTCTTCCTTTTTGGTATTAATGGAAGCAGAAGAGGTTAATTCAATTACACTCTAGCACAGGGGTTCTCAAACTGGAGGTTGGGACTCCTCAGGGGGTCACGAGGTTATTACGTGGGGGGTCACGAGCTGTCAACCTCCACCCCAAACCCCACTTTGCCTCCAGCATTTATAACGGTGTTAAATATATTAAAAGTGTTTTTAATTTATAAGGGGGAGGAGGGGTCGCACTCAGAGGCTTGCTATGTGAAAGGGGTCACGATTAAAAAAGTTTGAGAGCCACTGCTCTAGCTGCCAATGATGCCTTAACCAGCAAGGAAGTTAAATATGGACAGTTAGAAGGTGTGAAGGATGACATCCACCAGGTCATGTCCCTTTTATGCATTACTGCAAAGTTCCCAGTCCTGAGATCTTTGGGTTGCTGGAAGTGGCTCTTCACTAGCTGCAGATTTTTACTACTACTTAATACGCACAACTTTTTAGAAGTTTCTCTTAACAAATCTTCAGCCAGGTCAGGTCACAATATCTTTCCACAAAAGGAGAATTACTTATATTTTCATTTGAGTACTCTGTTGTATCAACCATTTTAAAACACCCCTTTATCCTTTGGTGGAAGACTAAATGAGCAAAAACCTGATCTAGGGAAACCTCTAGAAAGACTCAGTAATCATGTCTGAGTCCACACAAGACTGAGGAAGCTAACAGGAACCCAGAGTCCAAAATTCTGCAATGAAAGTGCTTGCTTACGCCAGTTTGAGTGTGATGCAACAGGCAACCCACCTTCTTAGATATATACCCATATAAAAGAAATCAGTTTGTTCTGATCTCAGATACACGAGTGCCTCTCATGCAGTCTTTCTGTTCTCTCTAGATTCTTCTCAATTTCATTACCTTACCAGCTCACAAGGACTGAGTAAACAGGAACATTGGCAGGACAGCACAAAGTACACAAGCATATCTGCAATCAAAACAAACCAAATATCCTCAGTGTGGTGTTGGTGGGGCACAAAACCTTGCTGTAGGTTTAAAACTGTAGCATAGCCTTAGTTTTGGAGGATATGTTTCTTTTTTACTATCAGAAAGATTTTTTTTTTTAAATGTGGGGGCTCATTCAGGACATCTGGGGCATGCTAACCTGTACAGTGTTCCTTTGAAAAAAATGGAATAGATGCATCCTGAAATCTCTCTTGTTGAACTGTTACTCAAAAACTTTGCTGTACTCATCAAAAAAGTCAAAATAATATTACTCTAACATCACATTAATATGATAAAGTTCTCATAACACTTTCAGAGGATGACATTTTAATTTTAAAATTGTACATCTGTTTATCTCCCTAACTGTCAAAATAATACCAGCTCGTTTCATCTAGCACCAGCAATTAATTTGTTTACACAGTATATTTACTAAATAAATAAATAAATGAATAAATAAAATAAATAAAAACAAAAATACCTTTCCCTCCAAAATAGAAACAGCAGGTACAGACATGACCTTGCACTCCAAACAGACTTGGGAGCCAGGAACGCCTGAGTTTCAATCCCAGTATGGCAAACAAATTCACCAGCTGGTACACCACGTTGCGGCTAGGAGAAAAGTTGCATATTTTTTTTCCCTGTAGTCCTGCTGACCAGGTCCACTTGTTGTCCCCTGCTGTCTTGTGTCTCGGCCCTCTAGCAGGGTCACCTTTGGTCTCACCTCCTTTGAGATAAACCAGGATTTTCACCCAATAGTCCCAGGATCTCACACCAAATCAACATCCCTGGTCCAGGCTCAATAGTTATTCTGGCCCCTAGTATTTGGGGGCTTCCCAGTTTGGCTGTGGGGGAACCCAGTCCCTCCCTTTAATCTCAGTCCTAGGCCAAGGACCCTTGTAGCAACTAACTAAAATCTATATGGTCAGACCTCTTGCTTCTTCCCCAGGATCAAACCCCTAATTCCAGTTCTCAAAGCAACAAGGAAAAGGAACCTAAATAGACATAAAGAACAGCATCCATCCTTCTGCTCTGCTCACAAGTAACCAAAAATCGCTTGGCTCTCTGCTCTGCTCCTTTCTGGGAGCTGAGGATGAGAGGCCTATCTATTTCCCCAACCTAGGGCCTTCTCAACTGAGTGCCTCCCTTTTTAAGGTTCCTGCTCCAACAGTGGCATGCCTTACAGGTGCCATAGGGTTGGGGGGGGGGGGAGCAGGAGGAGAGGCTTCCTGAACCCAAAGATGCTATTTAACCAATTCTTGCCTGGCATGGGGTTTGTATACCTGGTCACACTGAGCTCTAATACCGCTTCCTACTCTGTCCTAGGGAAATTGACCAAGTCCCTGTTTCTCAGCATCCCCGTCTAAAATGAGAATATTGAGACTTACTTAGCTACCCAACAGAGAAGGCAGGGAGTGAGGAGTAAGGCCTAATCCTACTCCCACTGAAGTCAATGGGAGTTTTTTACTTTATTTCAATGAGAGCAGGAATAAGTTTATAAAAAGCTTTAAAAATGAAAAGAACTCCCCTCTACCACCCAATAAGTCACACTTCTTCTCAGCAGCAGCAAACAGATGTCTAACAAATCTGCTCACTACATTTTGAGTTACTCAGAATCATAGGCCTTGTCTACACTTGTGGCCACATGTAGTGTACGTGTAGCTACACACCACAGTGAAAGGCAGGCGGTGTCCACACTCACTATGGTGCATAGCTGGGCAGGGAAGAGGCAGTGGGCAAAGGCTCAAGCAGTGGGACACCACACTGCTAAAAGCAGCACTGTAGAGGCATGGCTTGGGCATCCACAGAGTCTGATGGGGTATATACCCTAGGGTTCTGATGCCCTAATTATTGCTGCACCACCATTTACACTGCTATTTATACCCATGCTAGTTGCGCATACAGTGTCTGTACTCTACCTGCTGTTGTAAGGATAGACCTATTCATAGATTATGATGCCAGAAGAGACCGTTATGATCATCTAGTCTGACAGCCTACGTAACATGATAATTCCTGTGTCAAGCCCATAACTCCTATTTATGCTGTATTTTATATTTTAGAAAAATATCCCATATAGATTTAAAATCTTGTAGTCTGATGTACGCAGAATCACTTAATAGCCACTTATATATGTTTTAATTATGTATAGGACCAAAGGACTTTATGAAACCACTCAAAGAAAATATGCAACAGAATTACACAAATGATTATTAGTTTGCTCTTTAAAGGCATTTAGAAATTCAAAGCTAGGCAGCTCTGTTGCAAGCAAACAGAACAAACAAGTTAACTCAGGGCTTTAAAAAATCCCGCATTGCCAAATGAGAGGTTTGCATGGTGAATGTGGGAAGGGAATTAAACCTTCAATTTTTGAAGAATTTAAGCTTTCATTTAAATTAAGTAAGCTTCTATTCTTTATGATTGTGAAGCTAACCTACAAATAAAAAATGAATGTAATGAAAGCATGGATCACAGTGACTAGGTCCTCTTCCAGAGGCAAGGGCACAGTCTCCAGCAAGTATAAGATAAAAAGAAGGCACTTTTGGCTACTACCACTGAGTATCCAAAAGTAGTGAGGAGTCCAAAAAGACTGTACTAAAACCTCAGGGTAAACAGCTTCTGTGGAGGGTAAGGTCATATCATGGTAGATCATCAAAATGCTCTCATTTGCCTATCATCATCACTTCCATCTTTCCAGATTTTATCTTGAGCCATCCCTCTGTAATCCTAGATCCCTCTTTTTCTCAGGCATTGGGACAGTGGGCATATAGCACAGTTTATGAGTGATGAGGAGACATTGCTATTAATGGCACTCTGAGTATCTTTCCATGATTTCACGCAGTGACTTTATACATGAACTAAACAAGAGAGGTGACAAGATTGAGGATTGCAGGACATCACAGATTAAAGCCCCTTACTGAACACCTTACTGGTTACTGAAATATGATCAGTTCTTCTCCCTCCCTCCCCATTATGGTAGGATTTCTTTTCCTTTTTAAAATGTTTTATTTTGGGAAAGCAAAATCAAACTACACACATTTTACATGGTACTTTGCCAGAACGAGGCAGACTCTATAGTATGTTGTACATGAACTACTTGAGTTCACGACAACTTATGTTAGACCTGACTGAACACTCTATGCAAATATTCCTAATGCAGACATTTCTAATGCACCTTAATTCACAATTTTGCTGTTGGAGCCAATTTATACCTTAATGCACACAAGGGAAGGGAAAGAAGAATGGAACACCAAGAATTTTAGCCACTGACTTTTCAGGGTCTACTTTTCAATGTTCAAAATTCATTCACTGCAGAGTTAGCTTAGTATGTAAGGGTGGAATGTGTCTGGATATGCTGACAGTATCCGTATTCACTATGTGCTTTCTTGCTAGTGATTAGCAACAACACTTTGTACTACTTTAGCTCTTTTAATCTAAGGATTTGAAAGCACTTACCAAACATTAACGAATTAAGGCTCTCAGTATCTTATGAGGCAGATATTATTACTGTTATTTCCATTTTACAGATGGAGATAGAGAAGTAAAATGACTTGTCCCAGGACACACAGTATGACTGTGATGAACCTGTATTATCAGAACCTGACAAAGTCCCTGTGCTCCAGTTATGACAGCAACCTTCCTTTCCTAAGTTGCACTGGAGTTCAGTGTATTGCATAAATTAAATATTTTTTTTCATTTGAATTAAGAATGGTCAAACTGTTTCTTCTCTCATGTATATGAAACGTAATCAGGTCCAAGATATTTGTAAATTAAAAAGTCTTGGTTTTCCAGTTGTAGCTTTATTCTAAATATTCTTAAAATTATTATCTTAATATCTAGGAGCCTCGGTCATGCACTGGGACCCCATTGTACTAAGCTCTGTACAAACAGAACGGAAATATGGTCTCTGATCCCAAGAGCTTACAATCTAAGTGTAACACAAGATGTAACAGATGGATACAAAAAGAAAAGGAGTACTTGTGGCACCTTAGAGACTAACAAATTTATTTGAGCATAAGCTTTCGTGAGCTACAGCTCACTTCATCGGATGCATTTGGTGGAAAATACAGAGGGGAGATTTATATACACACACAGAGAACATGAAACAATGGGTTTTATCATACACACTGCAAGGAGAATGATCACTTAAGATGAGCCATCACCAGCAGCATCATCTTCCTCTCCAAATGCCCTGCTGCTGGTGATGGCTCATCTTAAGTGATGAATTACAGACTTTTTACGAATACAGACTAACACGGCTGCTACTCTGAAACCTGTCAGATGGATATAGACAGACCCACGGCAGAGTACAAGGAAACAATTAGATAATATTGGTCAGCTTGACAGGCAGTGGTCTCGGCACAACAGCAGCCTAACCGTTGTCGTACAGCTCATGGCAAAGAAAGGTTTTAAGAAGTGATTTGAAGGAAGATGATGAGTTAGTTTTGCTGATGTTATGGGGAGCTCCAAGTGAGAAAGGCCACATAGGAGGAAACATAAATGTTCTTGTTTGAAATTTAACAAGATGGCAATAGGGGCTGGTATTATGGGTCAACCAGACAGGGGCTGACCTTTCTATAGTGAATGAGAGATGATAGGAAGAGTGGGGACATGCTGTGAACATGTAAGGGTCCACAGGTAGAGAAGTCTGTCTATAAATATTGCTATTCTGCTTCTTTATTTTTCTCCCTGTCTTTGATAAAGAAAGTTCTATTACAATTTTCTTCTTATTTTCACTACTTTACCTAGTGAAAACAAGGTGTATTTAGCACAAACTCTTTTTGTGGCTTTTTACACACACACACACACACACACACACACACACACACACACACACACACACACACACACACACACACACACACACACACCTGATCACTGGCCAATTACCGTCAGCTGAAAAAATAGTATGTCTAATAACCTCATGAAAACATTTTCCTCTACAAGCAGGGTATGTAAATTACAATATTGCCAAACAGCAGTTGGCTCATAAGTTTGTGGAATTTATTACCCTATTTATTTTAAATAGGGAAGACAATTATCTAAAGAATCTCTAAACTGAAAAGACCATTTGGTAACTTAGATACAAAACAACTGAAAGAAGGAAAGAAACACATATACTTTAGGTGAATTTGTGTACATTTTACTGTGTTTCATCAACATTATATGAAAGCGTCCGTATTTTAAATTACTTTTTCAGTTTTATACAAATATTCTTTTCAATCTTTCAATATCCTTAAGAATTTCATTGCTTCTTCAAATGATATCCATCAGAATCTAGCTCATACTAGCAACTGGTTCACCTACGTACAACATACAAACAAAACATAAAATAAATAATTTTTCTAAAGAGAAAAAGTGCATTTCTACTCTGTAAAGAGACTTCATTAAAAATAGTAGCAGATGGTTCTCTACTTATTGTCTCAATTATTTCCATATTAAATTCTGTAACTGCCAGTCTCATGGGGCTGCACAGGTGTAACCAGGTGCATAATTTCAGCTATGCCGGCTGCATGCATGGTCCTGAACATAGTTAACATTTTGGTTGATTATGCCTAGCCTACTCTCCCAGAGCTGTACTGGTTTTAGACTGCAAGACTGACAATAATAAAAAATATCTGTTTTTAATCACTTAAATAAGCAGTTATAATCTGATCTGAAGATACACAGGGATCTAGGATCTACTAAATAAGAATGTGCCAGAAGTGGTTAAAGTTTAGTATCGAGTCTTATTTGTGGAAATGGAAGAGTCTCTAAATTTGCAAAGAATACTCAAATATAGCACTACAGCTTTAAGCCTGATGATTTTATCACTTAATTTATTTTTGTTTTCTTCATCCTTTACAAATATTAGGTGAAATGTCAATGCCCTGATGCAGAACAACAAAAGCTTGCATCCAACTTTTCCTAAAAGGACCCTTTGGTTGCTTCTCTTCATACTAAAAGTTTTCATTTCTTCCACTGATTGACCCTGCACTTTGCAAACTTAGTTAGGATACAACACCACCTCTATGATGTAGGCAAATATCATCTCTATTTTGAGGATGGCCTATCAGTAAAGTCTGAAACTATGATCTGTAAAAAATTATGAAACTCGTATAAAAAAAAATAAGCAACTCTGTTCCAGGCAACATCATCAAAGATTATTCACCAAACTGTCCATCACCTGCAACATGTCAGATAACACTTCAAACACACTATCAAGGAGGAGAACGCCTTTAACATTTATGACACAAAGCACCAATCTCCTATGATACTGCTGTCAGCCAACCTTATATGACCACTATCACTAGCCACCACGCATCTCTGCTACACAGATTTCATCTGTCAGAAGTCATCTGTATGTTAAAATAACTAATAAGTGTCCTCTCATAATCCATATAAATCAATCACAGGTTGATCATCAAGGACAGAAGATAGTTATTAATAATCAATTAACCCCTAGTATGAGCTGAAACATCAGTACAGACCTAACTTTATTCACCTCAGCAACCAAAGTCAATGGGACGACTCAAGTCGTTAAGTTTAAGCAAGTGTTTGTTAGCAAGACTGGGTGTTAGCACAGCATTCTCTCTACAGTCGTGCATTCTATTGGCTTATCCCTAAATCCAGCAAAGTCAAAGGGAGACTTTCCACAGACTACAAAAGGCTTTGATCAGCTTTGCCATAAATTGTTTTTGCTTTTTTACCTTTCTGCTGGTCTTCTGTCTCATTAAGTTCTTTTTGTGCTTCTTCAATTTTGTCTGTTTAAGAAAAAAATACATCATATTAAATTATAAAATAAAGTTGTAAAAAAGTCATTTCTTGAAAATATCTGCTTGTGTTAATATGCTAACTACTTTCTTGGATTATCTCATTTACATTTATGGGCAATATATGATTTACATGTAAATAAATATGTTGTGCAAGTCATATAATACATTACAGTAATACTGCCAAGTAAAATCTTACTGTGTTGTACTAGCACCTACATTTACTAAATTGCTACTGATACATTAACATACACAGAATAAGAAGTAATGGAATAAAAGCATTGTTATGGGATATGCAGTTGATAAGTAAACCACAACATGCTCGCATTATCTGCAGTAACTCATGTAGCGCAACGGATTACATAAAATAGGTATTATGTGACTTACTGACATATACATTTTTTAAGTCATCTTAGAAAACATCAAGTGCTGTTAAAACGTTACAATGTTATTACAGCATTAAGGATTATGGAAATATAAATCACAAACAGTATTTGTTTTTCCATAAATACTGATGTGGGTAGAATCAAAAGGCCCAACTGCGCTTCCCCATGGTAAAGCCCAAGGATAAGGCAAAGGGATGGAAATTGTTCCATTAGGTGTGAGTGGTTTATCCAACTATGGAACTGTTCTACATAACCCACGGACCAGCAGGAGGTCCATCTGTGCAGACAACCTGTGCCTTCATGCTAGCTGTGCTCCCAGCAATCCACCCCTACCAAGGGATCCAATGGAGCCACAGTGGCCAGGTTTCTGCAGTGGACATCTGTACATGATGAGGTGTCATGGTGTGTGCGCAAGCAGGGATGGAGAGTAGTGGGAAACAAATACAACCTTGAGATGTATTTCTTTTTGTACTGAACTGAACTCTGGTGGACATGCAGGTGGAGGAAGACACAAATTCCTCTGCCCAGCTTCCCCACGTGCAGACCTATCTCCATGTGCTCTGGGGGAAAAGAGGTGGTGGTGGGGAATGCTGCTGTAGAAATAGCTGAGCCTGTACTCTACAAGGAAGCAGGGAATCTGCACACAGATCTCTTCCCAAGGAAGATCGCATGAACCCAATCAAGTTCAAAGACTTCAGCTCTAGGTATAACTATACCTCAGTCTCATCTTAAATAAGACATACTACTGGAAGTTAATCTCAGTTTTTCTACATCTGGGATGTAGTGTCTTTTCCATGCATTCTAAGTCAATCTTAAAGATGCATATAACAACTTAGGGAGCGAGTTTGTTTTTTAAATTTAATATCCCCAAATATGAAACACACACACACACGGGTAAACTTTGACATTCCTAGTCAAACACTTTTAAAAACAAAGTGACTGAAGATATGAACCAATTCAGGTTTTACTTCCCTACCACGACCTGAGTTCAGGTTATAGCATTTAGATACAAAGCAAATTTTTCAAAATCACCTAAGTGATTTAGGAGCCCAAGTCCAATTGGACAGCCCATAGTTGGTGGTGATGCAGAACTGCACTGCTACAGGGAATCTCTGAAGTTCTCTGGCTGTACTGGTGAAGTGCATTTAAAGAGTGTAGTACACTTAGATCTCTTGATTTGCACACTGGAGGGATGAAGCCTTAGCTCTGCATACTCCCCACCTTCTTTCAGGTAAGTTGTTCCTGGTGGAGGGCATCTTGGTAGTAGCTAGTGTACTCTCAGGAGAACAGGAGCTGGCTGGCCTTGCCTCCTCCCACTACCCAGTGTGAGGCCATGTAAGCATCCACCATAATATATCCCCTAGTGAACTTTTCCATGATAGACTCTGCCTTCTTACTGTCTTTCCTAATATCTGAGACACAAAACACACCATAAAGATTTGTTAGGGTTTGGTTCATTGGCACTATTTGTAAATAACTGACGTAACAGCCTGCAGTTATTTTTCAAATTTAAAAAAAAAAAAAAATTTTTTTTTTAAAAATTTGAAAAAAAATTCAAGGAAGAGAACTATGATATAAATACTCTTTTATGGGTTCCAAGAGTAAGTGCTGGCCGAGTTATTCTATCTTGTACTTTTAAGTCTCAAAATTAACAAGATAGAAGATTTATATTCACTGCGCGCACAGAGGCCCAATCTTTCAAACATTTACACTTGTGATAACATCACTCCCGTAAACAGTCCCAGACAATGCAATGGGACAGCTCGTGCATATTTAAAGGACTGACCCCCCCAAATTTATATCTAATTAAACAGCCAAAAAGTCTACAACTGTAGTCCTGTGGGTGAATTCCTCCTTAGGTCAATGGGTTTTTATCATGGACTTCAGTGGGAGCAGGATGTGACCCACAGCCTGCAGCAGAAAGTCTTATTTAAAATTTGTTATTTGTTTAGTTGTGATTAGTTGCTTACCATTAACATTAGCAAACCAGACAACAATAAATTGGAAGCATATATCATACATATTAGACGCTTGTAGATATGCAAAAATTAAGTACATTACATATAAAAGATGGTCTCAAAACCAAATCAACGTACAGTAATTTGTATAGTGGGCCTGATCCTGTGAGGTGCTGAGCGTCTCCTTCGAATGAGAGTTAAGGTTTGTCAGCAGCTTGCACCATCAGGCCTCCAATGGTGAATCCATTGCAAGAGGCAGCATTAAGGAGTTGTTCACAAATCTAGTCATGCTGACTGACTTTATACAATACAGACTTTATACACTTATAATTTCTCAGAGCTGGACATAAATGAAATGTACCCTTTTTTTAAAAAAAAATTTCCCCTGGGAAAAGGCCTGTCAAAGACAATTACTAAAAAAATATAAAATATGAAGCATCAAAGCTGCAGTTTTTATACACCCCTTTCATGACTGCTTTCATGGGAGAGAGAAATACAACCCCTCTGACAATCTTATTTTACTGTTCTTCTTTAATTACTTAAAAACTGCTTAAGATAGTTAAGTCCCAAGCAGATTGCGAAGAGCTACAAAAGGATCTCTCAAAACTGGGTGACTGGGCAACAAAATGGAAGATGAAATTCAATGTTGATAAATACAAAGGGATGCCCATTGGAAAACATAATCCCAACAATATGTATAAAATGATTGGGTCTAAATTAGCTGTTACCACTCAAGAAAGATCTTGGAGTCATTGTGGATAGTTCTCTGAAAAAGTCCACTCAATGTGCAGCGGCAGTCAAAAAAGCAAACAGAATGTTGGGAATCATTAAGACAGGGATAGCTAATAAGACAGAAAACATCATATTGCCTTTGTGTAAATCCATGGTACATTCACATCTTGAATCCTGAGTGCAGATGTGGTCACCCCATCTCAAAAAAGATATATCGGATTGGAAAAAGGTTCAGAAAAGGGCCACAAAAATTATTATTAGGGGTATGGAACGGCTTCCGTATGCAGAGAAATTAATAAGACTGGGATTTTTTAGCTTGGAAAAGACGACGACTATGTGGGGATATGATAGAGGTCTATAAAATCATGACTGGCGTGGAGAAAGTAAATAAGGAAGTGTTATTTATTCCTCAGAACACAAGAACTTGGCGTCACCAAATGAAATTAATAGGCAGCATGTTTAAAACAAACAAAAGGAAGTATTTTTTCACACAACGCACAATCAACCTGTGGAACTCCTTGCCAGAGAACGTTGTGAAGGCCAAGACTAACAGGGTTCAAAAAAGAACTAGATAAGTTCATGGAGAATAGGTGCATCAATGGCTATTAGCCAGGATGGGCAGGGATGGTGTGCCTAGCCTCTGCCAGAAGCGAGGAATAGGCAACAGGGAATGGATCGCTTGATAATTACCTGTTCTGTTCATTCCCTCTGGGGCACCTGGCATTAGCCACTGTCAGAAGACAGGATACTGGGATAGATGGACCTGCGATCTGACCCAGTATGGCCACTCTTATGCTCTTATGTACTTAACAGTTGAAGCACTAAGATATTTTATTAACATCTATATGACACCTTTTAAAGTATATTACATCACTGGGATTCACAGGCAATCTGGGAATGAACATTGTCTACATTCTTCCAGCCCTGACTGGTATTTGTGAACCAGATAATCTTTAAGATTCCTAAAATGCTACTTAGCAATCCAAAACTGTAAGTGGATATCCACCTCATTTCCCAATACATTTTGACATATACACAAGACATAATGTTTGCCTTTCTTCAGATAATTTAGCAGGTTTGCCATCTAAATGTATATTTGAATACACTGAGAGCTACAGTTTTATCTCAAACAATTTACAACTTCAGTATATTACACTTAGTTACAGTAAATTCATACATTTAGATTAATAATAATATATATAGAATAAAATCAATTATGTAAATATTATGCCTTCTACTTAGATCTTCAGGAGGATTATTAAGAAAGCACTTTCAGCTCAAGTGCATTCTGTTTTCTTTTTTTTCAAATAAGCTATAACAAATGCCCATCAGAAATTCCTAACCACTTGTAGCATAGTCTGTTACCCTAAGTAATGAGAAGCTGATAATGGAAATAATAACTAGGCAACTACACATTTTGTATGCAGCCACAAAATTTCTTTCACTTCCTGCAAGTCATGCTATTCAATAAATTACTATAACTATTACATACAAGTATTTCTTTGCAATATATGAATCAATACAGATGAGTTTCAAGCATTCTGAACTTAGAAAAACTTCAATATTGAATTAATAACAGAGAGCCATTCTGAAATACTACGAGGAGTCCAGTGGCACCTTAAAAACTAACAGGTTTATTTGGGCACAAGCTTTTGTGGGTAAAAACACACTTCAGAAGTGAACCTCCATGAAAGCTTATGCCCAAATAAATCTGTTAGTCTTTAAGGTGCCACCGGACTCCTTGTTTTTGTGGATACAGACTAACACGGCTACCCCTCTGATTCTGAAATTGTGAACAGAGTGGCCAAACAAGCAAGAATAATGCATCACTAAATTTAGTTCCATCACATATTTAACAAGTGCGGTTTAATTTTTAAATTGTAATTACAATTTTAATTATTTTTAAGATTTAATTTTCATACTTCATAAGACTTTACTACAGCACTCTTTCTAAATCTTTGCTGAGAAGTGAGAATGAGACGCTTCCAAATTTGTTTCTACCTGAGGTGTATGGATTAGCATGGGTCTAATTTACTAAAAATGTCATTGAGTATTACATGTTTGCAGCAATCCTTATCAGACAGATACCTTTACTAATCATGTATAGAACACTTCAAATGTTCATAGCACTTTATAAAATTGAACAAGATATGTACCCCGCCTCAAGGATTTTATACTCTAAGGCCTAGTCTACACCTAAAACGCATGTCAGCCTAGCTACATTGTGCAGGGCTGTAAAAAATTCCATGCCCTGAGCACCATGCTTAGGTCAACCTAACCCCAGTGTAGACGGAGCTAGGTCAACTGAAGGATTCTTCTGTCAAGCTAGCTATTGCCTCTCAGAGGAGCAGATTACCTACATTGATGGAAAATCCTCTTTCATCAATGTAAACAGAGTCTACACTATGGTACTACAGCAGCACAGTTACATCATTGTAGCTGTATTGTTGCAGCGGCAGTGGCGTAATCATGGCATCAGAGTAGCAGCCGTGTTAGTCTGTATTCGCAAAAAGAAAAGGAGTACTTGTGGCACCTTAGAGACTAACAAATTTATTAGAGCATAAGCTTTCGTGAGCTACAGCTCACTTCATCGTAAATGCATCCGATGAAGTGAGCTGTAGCTCACGAAAGCTTATGCTCTAATAAATTTGTTAGTCTCTAAGGTGCCACAAGTACTCCTTTTCTTTTTGCGTAATCATGGCACTAATTCTAAAACAGATCTGACAGATAAGTGTGAGAGGAATTACACCCCCATAATGACGAAACTGTATACCATACTGTATCTTTTACACATTTACAACCATTAGTTCTCATCTATACTGCAAAACTGCATTGTGTTTAAAAATGTATTAGCTAACACGTTTTAATTAAACATGATGTTACATATGATTTTACCCTAAGCGGGATTCCTACCGCTAACCACTACTAGGTAACGTGTTGCTTCTGTCAACACCAGAAACTAAGTTGTATTTAGCATCAAATTAGTTAAAATGTGCTAGCTAACACATTTTCCATCTGTAGACATAGCCTCAGGATACGTCTGATAAAATAATATATTTTGCTTTTTCAATTACAGGAATAATTGGTTTACTGTGGAGGTTTCTGGAATTAGATTACATAATATATTTTCCAAGCTCTGCACAAAAGTTATAAATACTTCTTCCCTATTTTTCTTTAGAAAAGCATCAGGTGTACTAAAAATAACTTACTAAATAACATTAAATTATTAATGGCATTTTCATAGATTCTAATCTGACCTGCTGTAAAAAATAGTCCACAGAACTTTCCCAAAGTAATTCCTAGTGCAGATCTTCTAGAAAAACATCCAATCTTGATTTATACCCACCATGAACTTAGTAAATTCTTCCAATCGTTAATTACTCTTAATGTACACCTTACTTTGTCTGAATTTTTCTAGGTTCAACTTCCAGCCATTGCATCATCTTATACCTTTCTCTACTAGACTGAATAGCTCATCATCAAATATTTGTTCCCCATTTACATACTTATAAATTGTGATGAAGTCACACCTTAACCTTCTTTCTGTTACGCTAAATAGATTGAGCTCCTTGCATCTATTGCTATGAGGCATGTTTTCTAATCCTTTAATCATTCTCATGGCTCTTCTCTGAACTCTCTCTAGTTTATCAATATTCTTCTTGAATTGTGGACACCAGAATTGTACA